>NC_086253.1:11949789-12578400 GCF_021018805.1 Prinia subflava | reverse complement strand
CACTGTAAAGTCTAAGAGAAAGAAAATGTTTTGTTTTAACTCACTAAAAAGCACTAACATAAACATAATAAATTATAAGTCTTTTATAAATTACAAGCAATGGAAAGTCTGTCACTGTAACTGTAGCTTTCCTGTAGCTACAGGATCCTGTTGATCCATAACAATAATTTCTCACCTGGTCCTAGTCAACATGCAGCTGATGAAGAGATTGAGAGGTGCCAAAAATATTCAACATAAAAAAGCGTTAGTCACATTACAGACAACCCAATGGTTGTACAGTGGCAGCTGACAGACCAAAAACCCCCAAACCAAATAAACAGTGATGGGTCAATGCCAGGGCAAAGAAAATCCTTTCAACAGCTCAGAGCTGTAACTTCATCTTCGATTTATATGAATGGAACAGCTTAATAACATCAACAGCAACACTGTCTCTGTGACTAACATTACCATGGTTACAGGTGAGCTCATAACATCCTTGTGATAAGAACTTAAGTCTCAAATGCAAAAACCTTCACCAGCTCCCCAGAGACTGCAGCAATGCAGTATACCTGAGCACAAAACAGCCAGCTTCAAAAAATACAAATTAATACAGAACGTTGAAATATTTTCTTATGATTAACACAAAACACCGAGAGCACACATCTCTAAACCAGCTTCCCCACACAATATTGATTCAAGTCAAAACTCTTATATTCTACATTCTCTGTGTCTCCTTCAATCCTCAATCCTCCTTCAAAAAAATCAACTTAAGTTTGAAAGTGTAAAACAGGAATTTATAACTTTATCTCCCAGGTGCAATGAACCTCTACCATAAATACAGAAGCTGTGTAGGATTACTGGTTACAATTTTGTCAGCTTCTTCTCCAAACACTAAGCACCTTCAGTCTTCCCTCTTAAACATCACTTAGACTGTATACAAAGGAGTTAAACCCCAAAAAAGTCTCCACAGTTCTTGGATCCTACAGCAAAACTCACAGTCCTTTAAGGGCAGAAAGGACAAAGAGAACATTCAGTGTATAATAGTTACATCACTTAATACAGTTCAGTGAACTGTTCAAACGCTTCATGTGACACAAAACCTCTGTGGGATGGGCTAGAGAGATCTTTGATCCTACAGCTGAGCATCCACCCAGTCCCACACTCCAGCTGTTTTGCAGCTGTGAGAAACTGGCTGCTACTCCTGGAGCTTGGAGCATAAGCAGCATCAGCACAGCTCTACCTGCAAGATGCTACACAAACTCACACAGAATATAATGTTGAAAGGAATAGTTGTCTGTGCAGACTCTATTATTTCACAATTTCCATATTTGCATGCCAGATGGAGAACTTGCATTGAGGACTTTGGGCTTCTCTAGTTTGGAGAAAAGGCAGCTGAGGGTCAGCCTCATTGCTCTACATTTTCCTGAGGAGAGGACATGCAGAAGTGTCAATCTTTTCCCTCTGGTATCTAGGGACAGGATGACTGGGAATGGTTCAAAGCTGTGCCAGGGGAGGCTTACACTGGACATTAAGAAGCATTTTATAATGAGCAGGTGGTCAAACACCACAAGAGGCTTCCCAGAGAGGTGGTTGGTGCCCCAAGCCTGTCAGTGTTCCAGGGGCATTTGGACAATGCCCTTAGTAACTTGCTTTAACTTTGCTCAGCCCTGAAAGGGTCAGGCAGTTGGAGCAGATGATAGCTGCGGGTCCTTTCCAACTGAAATATTCTATTCTGCAACCTAGTATGGCATAAAGAAAGTGGTGACTAAGTGTAGCTTATTCAGGGTCTTAACTATTATCATATATGGATTCTGACCAGTGTCGTTCATTAAAACTTTTATAGACAACACTAGCTAAACATTTCATATCTTCCTGAGTTTAAAAAATAAACAAAAAGCCTGTTTAGTGACAAGAATTCACTAACTTTTGGGGAGCTTTTGAAAAAGAAATATATTAAAGAATTAATGTATCTGTCAAAAGATTACATTTCCAAGCCAAAGTGCATAGACTTGGCTGAAGCAGTTAAACTTTTAATCAAAAGACTACAATAAAGCATTTGAAAGAGGGTTTGACACATACATAACCAAACTGAAGTGTATTTGGCTGAAACAAACTGGTAAAATCATCATTTATTTTACTATAAAGCTTATTCTTCCAGCTGCCATTTCAACGTTTTATTCACACAATAAAATGATGCTCTGTGGTCTGGTGGGCTGTTGGCTCACTGTCGCAAAGGTACAGGAGCTAAGGACGCTCCTTCTCACTGACCAGCTGTCAACAGGCACCCTGTGTTCACACAGCAACACATTTCGGCTTTTGTTTCCTCTCCAAAGTCATTGTTTGTGTAAGTACCATTAATTAAAACCATTGTCCCCCTCAGACGGTTCAGCTCATCCCCACTGGCATTAGCTGCTTACTTCACCTGATGCTCTTACAAATTAAACAAGACACTTTTTTCTCTCCGCCTTTGTCCTTCTTTCTGGACAGTGCACTGAGGAAACTCAGAAAGGGTGAGGAGTTCAGAGACAAAACCTGGGATCATCAGGAAAGCGCAGCTGTGAACAGGGGGGAGCCAAAGAACCAGGGCAGGAAAAAAGGACATGGCTATGGCATGCTGTCACTGCACAGGACCACAGCAGGGCAAGGGGAAGATGAGGTGAGGGTAGGCTTGAGTATGAACAGAACTTCAAAAAAGAAAACCAAACTTGGGAAGAGGCAAAAGCAAAGAAGCCCTGGTAGTAAGAAGATAAGGGGAATCAAAGACTAAAAGGGATGAAGAGGTTGGCATGAACCTAGTCTGAGACTGTAAATTATTTGAAATACAGACATGGAAACTGAGGAGGAATCGAAATTCAGAGAGAGATAATACTGGCGGCAATGGGGCAAAAGGCTTGTTCAGAGGGAACAAACAAATCTGTGGCTGAAAGAGTATGTGGAATGGCACCTAAAACCCTCAGATTTCCTTGTGCTTCCCCTGCTGCTATAAACCACCTGTGCATTGCTCATTTAGTCCCAAACTTGCATATCCATTCTGTAAGTCTGTCTGCTCAGAGTTCCTCCCAGCTTTTCAAAATACAGTCACTGCTTCATCAAAGATATGTTATTCAAAAGCTGCCTTTGACTCAGTATGGAGGAGAACAATATGCAACAAAATTGTTTTTACAGAACGATTACAGACTGAGGACTGCTGTTAATGCCAATGAGCTTTCACCTCTGTAATTCCTTAACTTTCAGTGCTTGTCTTTTCAAGCCCTAAAACGTCCCGATTACCTCTGTACATGTAATCTGCCTAGGGCTGGCACTGAACTGCCACACCGTGTGAAGGGGAAGCAAGGAAGCCACGGGCAGCATGCAGGGAGCAGCACTGCAAACGCTGGCGAACGCGTGTGCTCCTGTTACGTGGCAGCCGGCAGGAGGAAACAGCCGTGCGCACGCAGGCACGGCCGGGGCCGGCGGATCCGCACCGACACAGGCGCAGCCCCGGCAGGAGCGGCCCGCAGAGCCCCCGGGAGCAGCGGGGAACGCGGGGACAGGCGGGCTCGGAGCCGGCCCCGGCAGCGCCGGGCCCCGGCTCTCAGCCGCGCTCCCAGCCCACACCCGCGTGGGAAAGCGCTGCCCCGGGGCTCTCTGCGGGCGGCTCCGGGGCCCGCTCGCTCTCCCCGGGGACGCTCCGAGGCGGCGGTGAGGGCCGGGCTGCCCGCCCGGGCGGAGCCGCTGCCGCCGGCCCCGGCTGCCCCTCGCCCTCCCCCCGGGGCCGCACTCACCACCTCCCGCGCCCTGCTGGTGAAGTCGCTTTTCGAGCGGGCGGTGCCCCGCTTGAGCAGCTCGTCCCTGGCGCCGTCCCCCGCCGCCGCCACCCCCAGCGCCTTGTTGCGGGTCTTCACGGTCTTCACGCTGGCCTTGAAGAGCAGGGTGATGTCCACCGCCATGGCGGCGCCGGTGCCGCCGCGCGCCCTTCCCCGCGCACCGCGGCCCCGCGCGGCGCGTTCCGGCCGCGGGCGGTTCCGGGCGGGAGGGGCGGGGAGGCCGCGGTGGCAGCGCCGTGCCGGGGAGGGAGGGACGGCAGCGGAGCGGGGCCGTGTCCCGGCACGGCCTGCACGCGTGGGCAGCGCTGAGTGAACGCTGAAATAGAGAATAGAACATGTATGGGGTAACGAACCCCCTAGAGCGTCCTGCCAGGTGCCGCCAAGCGGTGCTGGTGCAAGGCTGGTTGATTAATACACATTAACCAGATCCCTCTGCGATCTGGGGTAGGCGCTGGTGTGAGACTCCCGTACGAAATGCCCTCATGTGCGATCAGGCTCTGATCAGAACCGAGGACATGGCCTGAAGTTGTGTCAGGGAGGTTTAGGTGGGACATTAGAAAAAGGCTCTTCACCCACAGAGTGCTTGGGCACTGGCACAGGCTCCGCAGGGAAGGGATCACTGCACCAAACCTGACAGAGCTCAAGAAAGGTTTGGACACTGATCTCAGGTGTGACTCTTGGGGATGTCCTGTGCAGGACCAGGAGCTGGACCCGATGATCCTTGGGGGTCCCTTCCAACACAGAATATTCTGTGTTTCTGTGATTCCGTGTGTGTCCCATGACCACATATCCCCTTGTTACAGCGATGCTTTCCTCTCCTGAAGGGACAGCTGACTTCCCGGGTCCCCCGACCTGCTGCCACCTGCGCTGGCACAGTACATCAGTACCTGCAGGATGTATCACAGTGTTCATAATCTCATTGCAGGATAAACTTTGTGAAATAACATTTGCTATCGAGGCAACTTTATTATCCTGGTCTGTGCAGTGGCCTAGCTATGCAAAATTGTGTGGCACAGAGAGGAAAGCTTTTTACCAAATAACTAGTGGTGGTGTTTATATAAATATGCTTACACATACATATGTGCCACCCAGTGCTCTGGGATCCAGCAGACACCATGTAGTTTTTAGCTGTCCTTTCACTGACCAGAAGTACATTCATTCCCTGGCACAGTCTCCAAAGAGTACAATTTCCAAATCCTACCTCATCCCAGTGGACTGAAACTTAATCAAGCAGAACTATTTTTCCTATCTACTACAGGGTATCGGGCTTTCTTCTCATGTTGATTATTACTCTGCTTTCAGTTCAATTCCCATCAATTCAGCCTTGGCTGTATATTAGTGGTTCCCTCATAGTTATATTGTAATTACCATTCATTCATACTTTGTTATCATCGTTCTACTTTAAATTGTGTTTTTATTGTGGTTTGGCTACATATTTCTAATTAAAGGAATAAACTGTTTTAAGTCTCTGTCCTCGGTGCTGGATTTACCATGAAAATATATTTAAGGTATTCTATAAGTGGGCAATGAAGGAGATTAAAGTTGTCATTCCAGGAATGCCAGCAGTACTTGATTGAACCGTGAGCCAAATGCTTTCTCTTTCAACATTAAGAAAGTCAGTATAATGATACTTCAGCAAAGGACATGTTTAATAAAGCTATGTGAAGCACACGCATAGTAAATCAGATCCTTTCAGGTATGTTTCCTAACATGATGGATTTCCTTTTCCTTGCATTACCAAAACCCGAGCAGTCACATTTAATAAACTTTCAGGAATGACTTGATCATGCTGACATCCGCAGTCTTAAACTCCTGGAAGACACTTCTGAGATGTTCATTAATGCTACCAGTTTAGGTAATTTCCATGTGCCGTGGTTCTGCCATCCTTGTCATAACTAATAACTCATTCCACATACACATTCTTTCACAGACACTTGCACAGGTTAGTTTTTGTCTGTAAAAATAAGAAGGCCACATCTTGGCCCATGGTAGTATACTCCTTAAAATGTAGATGACAGCATTAACACTCAACTATATAGTTTGTTCCAATATTTAATGAAGCAAAGATTTACACTCCCTTAAAGTGGTCTCATTTAAATGACCATTGGATAAGAATCTACAGAGTTTTTCCTATTAGAGTTCTGCTTTTTTCACATTTAAACTGTAGAAATATGAAAGCTATTTTGAAATTTTGAACACCTTTGCTTACTGCTTTTAGAAAAAAGCCAATGTGTTGGTGCCTGTGTCAAGTAATAGTTTAATTATTTTCTAATGAGATTTAGATTCTTTAAAATAGCTGGAATATTCTATACATATTTTGACCAAAAAAAGGAATCTAGAGTTCATTAAAGCAGAGTAAAATTTAACAGACATACTATAGTTTACCTCCTAATTTTGCAAAGATTTATACACATATTAAACTACTTTGAATACTCCCACTGAGGTCAATGGAACCTCACACAAGGCACACACAGTTAAGCACATAACTCTTTTACTAGATTGGGAGATCTTAGCTGGAAATTCTTTGGGAACAAGATCATGTCTTTATTTCTACTTTTACTTATTTATTTCTGTTTTATGCATGTGACCAATAGTTACTGAAAAACACCCCGAAACAGAAATAGTAATATTACACAACCAATTTTGAACCTCAACAGTCTTAAAACTTCCATTCCAGCCCAAGGAAATAAACAGAGGCACGTTTTAGAAGAAATTGAGTATTAAAATTCCATATAGCTGATCTCATCTGTGAGAAACAAACTGAACAGCTAATCTGGCAAAAGAAAAAGTTAAAGTACCTTTTTAATGTGAAAGAAGGTTGCTCAAATGGTCTAACTCATTAGCTATATAATACCCAGGGCCTCTGCTGTAGAGATAGATAGCTTTGAAGATTACAACTGCTTTAAAATCAATTGCTAAGAACTGGTGCCCAGAGCTTTCATTTGAACTTGATCCGAGCTTCCTGTATACAGTAACTGCATCTCCTCAGCAGTCATTTGCACTTCCACAGCCACCTTCTTTTAAAAGCTTGGAGCTTACTTTGGAGTAGATAGGTTTCAACAGTACATGCTGGAGCTTCCTGTAATTGCTAAAAACACTCACCTTGAAATTTAAGATTTTAAGGCTGGAATAAAATTCCAAAAACATTCACAAAGCACTACAGTCCCACCACAAGCAATGCAGGTAAATTGGTGAGACCACATGCACTGTGCACTCTGTTGTGCCCCAGCAGGAGCATGTCTGCAAGAGAAGAAATGAAGACACTGCAAACTACAACATTTTTGTGTGCAGTGTGAGGACAGCAAGCTGATCATCAGGTCCTGGTATACTTACCTGCTTAACAGGCAGTCTTAGGAAAATCTACTAGTGAAAAGGAGTTCATGTTTCCCTGTGATTATCAATTAATGTGCTCATTAAAGAGGGGTTGGTGGGGTTGTCTCAGAGACAGGTAACTCCTCAAATTGTAATTTCCTTTGGGGTGAAAGACAAACAAAAGGGATAAAGCTCCTGAGCTTCCTCCCGATGTTACAAAGGTCCTAATTTGGCACAGACAGTAGAAGACTACATGTGGTCCATTTTCTACTTTTTTTTTTTCTTTTTTTGCATAAACCCAGTAACTTTCTTGGCATGATGACAGTGTTGCAAACTGAAGAGAATATCAAGAGGAAGGCAATTTGCTCACAGTGCACATTTGTGACCAAGACAATTCAAAAAGAGAGAAACTCCATTTGATGACAGTTTGAACTTTTAAGCCAAAAGTGTGAATACTTACTGGCTTACAGTTCGTGGATGTGAGAGAAATCTTCTTTAGTGTTTAAAAGTGGGGCTGGAAGACAACATGTACAAGGGAAGTATGATCACTTCATTGAAACAAAGTTTTGTGAAAAGGATGTATATGAACTGCAACTTGCATTGTCTGTGGCCACAAATATTGACTGCTAGAAACCAGTTCAATTGGCAGGAATATCAAGATTCTGTCATTCCTCTTGGAACTAGACCATCACAACAACATTTATACCAATAATACTAAAAAACCAGAAGCCCTGTGTGTAAAATATATTTTTGCCTTAAAACATGTCTGTATATATGTTGTCTAACAGTAGACATTTTTAGAGAAAATTATTACTGGAAAATTATTCTCCAGAGTCATGGGTTTCAGAGTGAAAGCAAACTCTTTAAAGTTCCAGCCTCTTAATAAAAATTGATTTTAAAAATCTGTTATGAAACATTAAGAGGCACTTCAGTCATGGAACACAGACATACTAACATTTTGTATTAAAAAAGAACTGTATTCAGAATTGATCTTCCACTGATTCCATGTTAGCAACGTGCAAAAGCGATGGTAGAGCAGCCCTTACAAGAGGATGGGTAAAACAAAAATACAAAAAGGGTAGAAAAATTTAAATGTACAAAGAACTTATATAAAGAATTAGTGTAGAGGAGAAGAGGGGAGAAAATGGAAAGAGCTTTTCCGAAGTTAGTTACAGACAATGATAAGAGAAAGGGAGTTGTGAAATCTGGATCTTTTTTTTTTCAATTTTCTCATAAGAAACTCAAACCCTGCTGTGTACATAACAAATCATCCAACATGATGGTTGGATGGGCATTGAATTGATGTTAAGTGCTTTGAAAGTAAAAGAGGAAAAATCGAATTGGAATTTTAATTCTGTTTCAATTGATGTAAACAGCAGTGACCAACTGATATGTCAGGGAAACAATGTCTTTCTTAATGCCCGAGTGCTCCCCACATTTACAGGGTCAGAAATAACAATAAGCCAAATCAAAGAAATTTCCATTACTGGGATTTGAGTCAGGCCCAGCATACGTCACCAGAAATCCTACAAGGTCTTTGCCAAACCCACAAAGGACTGGAGTAAATCCAGAGTTCCATTTGGACATTTCTGAGGTTGGGCAATGGCTCACTATCTGCTGGATATCATGCAGATTAGCAGGAGAGTGGCTTGTCACAGTCACCTTTACAGTAACTAAAGCACCAGCAAAGACACCAAATTAATTGACATTGCAGTACTAAAAATCATCTTTAGTTCTGTTACGTATGACTTTAAGCTTCTGTATGTTCTCCCAATATTTGCCTGGTTTTATTACAACTAAACTCCCTGACTCTTTTCATGGCTCAGTTGCCCAAAGCACTGCTGTGGGTACAAGGGAAGGGGTGGGACAAGTAGCTTGTGGAAGAAAGGGTAGGAAGGTACTGCAACAGCCCCAGCTCAGACTGGTTTGTTCTGTCAGTGAACAACCACTAAAACACAAACCAGCAGAAATAAACCAGGCAGAGTAACATTACAGAGAATAATTTTATCCTCATTTGTTTAGTAACTCCACAAAGCCAGTGGAAGAGGCATAGAAATAAAGCGTTTGACTCTATTTTTGTTTATCTTGGTAGAAGCAGGAGTTGGACTAGATGTAAATAGGTGTTAGAGCCCTTTTGGCAGGTTTGTAGCCTGCATAGCAGCTCTGTACAGAGATCTCTGAGCTGGCTCCAAGCAGACTGGCATGTCCACAGCGTACTGGATTCAGTGCCCTGGTTGGTTTCTGCCAAAGTGTAATCATATCCCTTTTCAGCTTAGACTTGTACAAAGGCATTATTATTGCAATATGGAATGTACCTTACCTGACAGGGTCTTAGAGCCAACCCTGTTTTTTTCATGTTGATGGCTGAGAGTCAGTGACCTGGTTTTCCTGGTCATTTTGTCTTTTCCAACTGATGAACCTGCAGTTTAGAGCAGAAACCTTTCTTGTTAATTCCTGGAGGAAAATAACGAAATAATTGATGCTCCTTTACTCTAAATAATCCCAAGGTTGGTACCTAGTCTCAGCTCGTTTTCTAGTCACCTCTACAGCCAGCAGCCCTTTTGACACATGTGCCATTCCTTCTAAGGGACATCCGTGGTGGGTGAGGGGCATAATTCTTATATTCAATATTCTTATTCTTCCAGTGCCTGTTTTCACAACCAGGTTTAAATCACACCTTTAGCCCAGACTGGGCATCCTGGGAGATTAGATTAATATAATCTTTCTTATCGTGATGATTCCTGTGATAAAAATGTAATATAACAAAATGAAATGATTCAATACTTCCTTGAGAACACTGGAGGGAGCTCACAGAAAGAGACAGGAAAAAAAGAGAAAAGGTGGCAAGAAAGAGAAGTTGTTTCAGTTCTGTGAATATTTACACTTAGAGATTGCATTTCATTGCAATACATTTACAAATGTAGGAAAGAGGCATTTTTGCTTATATTAAATTCTGGTGATTTTCCTCTGTATTTGTATCCTGGCATCATTGTAACTTTCTATTTTGAACACATTTATTCAGAAAACATGCTTAAGAGGCCTTTTCTTTTTCATTTAAATTATGTTTATTTGAGTTCTCTTGTTTCCGTTCACTTGGCTTCATGCTCTGCAGTCTGATATTTAATCTAAAATGAGGGAGAGGGACTTTGGCAAACTGTAGTTATACATCCCCTAGGAAAATACCATCATCTTCAGTGAACACAATATAATGAGGAGGTGTCCTATTACATAATTGAGGAGGCATTGTCTTTTATATGCATTCTGGTTCATTTTTCACACTAAATTAATCTTAATAAACATCTGCTTTGAGTCAAGAGAGTTTTGTGATATTTCAACCATGACCTCTCTGGAAGTCCAAATGATTTTGCTTTATGTTTCAGACTGGAGTATTCTTTTGAAACATTTCCCTTTACTATATGATAATCAGTGTGTTAACATGAGCTGATTAATCCCATCAGTCAACACTGATACCATGGCTCTTGTGCCCTTTCCCTAATAAACTCCTGCTTGTAAAATCACTGGCTTCTCAAATGAATTCAGGGCAATCCTGCAGATTATGGAGGTCAAATTTGATGATCACAGTGGTCCACTCTGGCATATAATCTATAAATCTGTAACTCAAACTGGAAGAACTACAAATAACTGTACAATAGCAGTAAATGAAATAAAACGAGCTGCTTTTAAGAGAGATCTTGATATATTCATGGAAAAGGTTATATAAACATGTTGTCTGCAATAGCTTGAGCAAGGATTTGGTGGCTCTGCAGCACTTCCAGATCTATTTTACTGTGTTTCAATTGCTCATCAGCTTGCTCTCATTTTTAATATTTGTTTTATAACAGTTTTTGATACAGTTACTAGAACAACAAATTAAAGATGGATTTTAGCTTTTTAAAGAAAGGCTCCCTTTCATTTCAGATGACAGACTGAATTGAGGCCTATGAATAATGCTTGTGTTGACCTGCCAGAATATGTCTTCACAGCAATGAATTCTCAAATACCCAGGCTGAGCTTATTCATTTTGAAGTCAATGGGAGGGAAGGCAATACAGCCCACTGCTGAATCAGTCTGCATTTTAACATAACAGTGATCATATAGTGTGTTTTTTAAAAAAAATAAGAAAATACTTTGCAAAAGCCACATTTGGTTTTCTGTCTGTGACTTTTGCTATAGAATTTATCTGCTCAAAATCCTAGTGCCATAAAGCATGTGTTAAAATAAATGTTCAAAATGTGTTGCAGAGTTCCAGAATTACAGTTCTTTCCTGTCCTTGTAGTTTGTAAGATTGGACAGAGTTGCAGCTCAGGGAAGAGCTGAACTGAATGAATATGGGGTATGGAGACATTTCCAAGAAAAGTAGGAAGTGGGTTTGGTAATTTATTCAGTAACACACTAAGGATCTGGTCCAGTTAAAACAATGGGTAAAGTTTATGCTGGCTCAAAGGGAATAAATACAAAGCAAACCATTTTAAAAGCAAGTTTGTTACTCCAGAGATACATCTCAGATGAGACAAAAGGAGTCTCCCATTCCTTTTTGTCATTACCAGTTTCATGGCTCTTTTTAACAGGACTGAGACTGGGAAAAGGATTGTAGGCCATCATGTCTTGGCTAAATTTCATCTCCAGTAGCTGTTTAAGTACCTTCGTTTCTTCCTGTGGTTTCCATTATTTATAGTGGTGCTAGATTTTACTGCCCCTGCTGCATTTTCCTCAAAATGTACTTGCCTTCCACTAACAGGTGACTGGCTCCTGGCATGTTTTACTGCCTCATGGAAAGATTGATGGAATTTTGTAGGTATCAGTGAAACACTTAGAGCTACTGATTTGAAAAAAGACCTTGGAGATGCTATTTTAAATTCATAGTCACTGTAAATCTCAATATGCAAACCAAAAGATTAAAGCAAAGACATAGTTTCTTTTTTCACTTTTGCCCTCACTCTAACCCTCTAAAGTATCTGTTTTGTTAAAGGCTAATATTTGCTGCACTGTTTCTGTTTCTTTGGCTGCTCTTGGCCAAGCAGCAGCAGATTGCTTACGGGGTGCAGTTCCATTGCCCCTCGGGGTGATGAGGCTGGGCTGGTGCTGACAGAGCCGTCCTGCCTGCGGCCCGCCCTGGCAGCCTGTGCCCCTGTGCTGTCATTACCACTTGTGTGGCTGCCCAGCCAAGCAGATCGCCTTGCCTTTTCTCGAGGCTTATGTTTCCATCAGATTGGCTTGCTCACCAGCACGAGTGCCAGCAGATTTCATGCAGCGAGAGTGCACAACCAGAGGCGACTGGGAGGTTAGGACTCCCTTTTCCAGCAGTGACCCCATGCAAGGGTGACGTGAGCTGAGAGAGAAACCATAGCTGTGGGTTTAAAGATAACGACTGATTGTGGCTGCCCTTGTTTCTGGGTGTCTAACTTACAATATTTTTAGAACATGGGAAGTTAAAAATCCTCTGATAACCAGATACCTTTAAGGTTCTCAAATTTAGCTCACACACACACACAGAAAAAATTCTGAAAATCTTGGCTACGATTCTTTTCTTAGGGCTTTATCTCTTGGGAAATCTTTCAGACATGGATTATTTGGTTGTTACATGTACAGAGTTGAGCATCAAAACCCTCTTTATGACTATGAGATGCTAGTTATATGCTATTTTATTATAGCATCTTATAGTCATAAAGAAGAGGGTTGTAGCATTTGTATATAAAAATACAAATATGAGATAACAAAATAACGCTAAATTCATATTCTAAGGTTAATACCACATAAGTGGATTTCAAAGAGATATTAAAAGTCTCATTTTTTTTGTTTTTTCAAAAAATCAGAAACTTTTCTAAAAGTTAGAAAAATTTTAAAAGAAAAGTTAGAAAAAAAATTTAGAAAGATACACTTTCCAGTGTATCATGTTATGCGAATTTTAACATCTCTGCCTATAATCCAAACTGTAAATCGAGATTACTTGAGTGGGTATTAGCCATTATGCATCACCAAACCCATTTATTCAATTCATTGTCTCCTTTCCTTTCCAGTTCATAATTGCTTGCAACATACATGCTTAAACTTGCAACTGTAATTCATTTGTCAACACATTTCCATTAACTAATCACAAATTATCAGCCTCAGTTCTATAGGTCTAACTACAGGTGAGTTTTCCCTTGCCCAACATACTTCAGAGCTCAAATGGAGATTTTGAATGTGATTACAAGTGATAAGATATGTAATGTTAGCAATATAATGTGCTTGAAAGGATATTTTTAGACTTCCATGCTTGTGAATGCATTTGTGTAGAACTAAATTACTGTGAAACCATATATGGTGTACATATAGTCCAATGCATATGTCTATGGAGTTATATAGTGATTTAAAAAAATGTGTTTAGCAACTTTATTGCTTAACAATTAACTTGAATCATATGAACTATTAATATGTAAGTTAAGGGGATTTAAAAGGAATATTTCCTGTAGGAGAAATATAACTGTGGATTAGAATTTTCCTTGGAGAAGAAAATGACTTTAGCGTGGGCAGGGTGGTCTTTTCCAGCTGATTCACTGGGTAAGAAAGAACTTACCTAGCTCAAAACCACTTCCCAAAAGTTCTGATGTAGCAGTGTTAGAGAAGTCTGGCTCACTGGGGTGCTTTGTGCACAGAGATGAAGGGGCTGTAGGTCTGTAGGGAACGAGCCCACAGCTTCAATGCATGGAAGACTCTTGTGTTATTCACAGCTGCCACTGAGGGAGGGGAGCTGAGCAGAGCTGAGTTTGTTTGACTGCCACAAGAGTGAGAGCAGGGTGCTGGCAGACAGTCATGTGTGTTTCCAGCTTTGTGAGTTCAGGAACCTTGGATAACCTGTGTGATCACTGCCAGCTTCTCAGTGCTGATGGACACACGCCTCTAAAGCCCACTTACTTATTCAGTGAAGTATTTTCTTTCTCATACTCTCTAGCAAAAGAAATTAACTTCTGGTGCATTCAGTTTCTAATGTTGTTGGTGGGCTAATTGCTGATATTAATTATAGCAGAGAGCTTGAATGCACAGGTTTTCATGTCAGCATGCAGCAAGTATTACCAGATATCACTTACTGGGGAATGTTGTCTTGAAACAAAACTTCAAATCAGAAAACTCTAAAGCCTTTCCACAGGCACATCTGTTATATTCATACACAAACTATGCAAAATAAAAGGGTTTTTTTTTCTGTACATCCAGATCCAAAAGATTGCACTTTTCTCACTGACATGAAGAAAGGGAGCCACGCAGATATAAAGCTAGTAAAAATATGAAAATATGATTGTTTTTTCTGAAAGAGGCCTTGTTCTGTAGTTTTTGAAATGGCAGCAATAATCTTGCTCTTAGTTTCAAAGGGTAAGTTTTCTTTTATGAAATTTCTGTTTCTCATTTGCTTTATTGCATTACTTCCTTATTTGCATGACAGGTTTTACAAGCTAAATAGTTGACTACAAAATACTAAAACTTGACAGCTTCCAATTAAAACAGTGTAAATCCTGAACCCACTTGTTCAGCTTTTTCACCACCTTTCACCAAGAAAGTGACTACAGATTTGCCCCCAAAATAGTTTTGGATTGTTACATCCAAATTTTTAAGCATGCTAACTCATTCATACATTTGTTTCACATATATTTCCTTTATGCTTAGAAGTCAAATTGGTGTAATGCTGCAGATTCCCAGCCTTTGCGAGTTGATTTTGAAGCAATATCTGTGTTGAGCTCTTGTCAAAATGCAGCTAAATTAGTAAAGGATTGTCAAATCAACATGATCGTTTTACATTGAGACACTCATATTAGCACAAACATGGTCATAGACTATTTGTTCATACTTCACTGAATTGAAGATTAACTATTAAGCTTAAAATTAAGCTTAATTATTTTAAAAAGAAAATGTTTTTATGATAACATAACTGCATCCAGATTAAGGGATTATAGCAATTTAATTTGTCTTTTTGTTTGTTTATTTGTTTGCTGCTGGCTTTTTACAAATTATTGATTTGGTCCAAGTGCTGGGTGCAAAAATTGAGTGTAGATCAGGCCTCAGATCATGCTCTTATTAGCAAACCAAACACTGGTTTTGTTTTTGTTGCTGACGTTGTTTGTTTTCATTGCTGTCTGAATGAGCCTTTTATGGTCTCTGGCTCTGCCTGGCTGACTGCACTCGATTGTATTTAATTACATTTACTCAGTAGTTTTAGCCGGGATTCCCGGCCATTACCTATCAAGCCCAATCGCTATTATTTAAATCCAATGACTCAGAATCAGAGAATTTATCTTTTACACAGTTATTGCCTAAACATCCAGCATAAACATGCAGGGATCTGGAGGACTTGTTCTGACCGTGCTGATTAAAGGCAAAGAGCAAGATGGATGGAGTCAGTTGTGATCAGCAGGCTGCAGCGTCCTGCTGTGCCCCAGTCTCTGCCATTGTGCGGGGCTCTGGGTACCAGACTTGCCATGGTCCTCTCAGGTCTAAAAGGAAAGCTGGCTTTGTTTGCCTGTAAGCATCTGCAAACTGTTCTGACACATGATCTACCCTCTCAGCAAGGCCACTCATTAGGCTGATTATCACTTCAAAGTTTGTATTATCATCCATCTCTAAAGGCAATTAGGAATGGGTGGCTTTGAGTATCAGACACTGGGTGACACTAAGTGACTCATCTTTATTGATTCTTTTGTGAGCAGAGACAGTGATTGAGATGATAGGATTGCAGCCTACCTGCCCCTTTGACTGGTAAATACTGAAGAAAAACGGTGTGTAATTAACTGACAGTTAATATAGGTTCTGTTTAGTGTTCAGAAAGCACAATAGTGGAAGCTGCCCAAAAGGAACAAAGTAATGAAACTCCTTTGACAAGTTAAACTCTAAAGCCAACTGTGTAATTATCTGACAGTTAAAGGGGGGAGGGGAGGGCCGGGCTCAGTATTTATGAGACCAAAGGAATTCCTGCGCCTGAACAATGGGGACAGATACTGACAATAATCATAACAGCTACACAAAATATTTGTTTGTGCAAGCCTGCCTTTCAAGTGAATAATGATCGGTTTAGGGGTCAGAGGAAGATTTGCTGTTTTGGAGCGCCCGTTCTCCAGATTCCCGGGGCCGGGGCCAGGGCGCGGGCTGGGACTGGAACAAGGGCTGGGACTGGGACTGGGACTGGGACTGGGACTGGGACTGGGACTGGGACTGGGACTGGAGCTGGGGCTGGAGCTGGAGCTGGGACAGGGACAGGAATAAGGGCTGGGACTGGGACTGGGACTGGGACTGGGACTGGGACTGGGACTGGGACTGGGACTGGGACTGGGACAGGGGCTGGGACTGGGACTGGAACTGGGACAGGGACTGGGACTGGGACTGGAGCTGGAGCAGGAACTGGAGCAGGAACTGGAGCTGGGGTTGGAGCTGGAGCTGGGGTTGCAGCTGGAGCTGGAGCTGGAACCATGGCTGGGGCTAGAGCTGGGGCTGGGACAAAGGCTGCGACTGGAGCTGGGCTGGAGCTGGGCTCAGTACAGCCAGGGCTATGGGACATAATTCACATCAACGAAACCACTGCTGGGAAAGTCAGACCGGCAGGAAAGGGCCACAGCCTGGGCTGTGTGAATAATTGTATTGGCAAAACTTGATCCACCCTGGTTGGCATTCACGTGTAATGCTGTCCCACTAACAAATTCCACTTTTCCAGCACAGTTATAAACATTCCTGTTTACACAGTGACACAAACCTGTCAGAACAAGCCTTCTGTCGATTACCACCGAGGCCTCACTCACTGCTCCTCTGCTGCAACATGCTAAGCTATTCTCCTTGGATAAGCTCTCCCACCATGCAATGTTCACTGTAGGAGTTGCCCACCTGGCATCATTTTGAAATCTTCTGCATGAGGATCAAGTAAACAAGGAAGAAAGTGTCCAATTTATGTTTGAGGTTGACCCATATTATTTCGGAAAAGGATATTCTCTGTCGTTTTCCTCCTGGAGGTGTTAAGGAGAGCCACTGATTCTTAGAAGTTCACAAAGAGGGAGTTCAGTTACTGAAAGGAGCCCTGTGGTAGGTATTGAAGTCCTAAAGTGAACATCAGGGTGTTGGAAATGTCAGAGTAGATCCTTTCAGAGTCTTAGGCTGGCAATTTTTGGACTGAAGGCCATTTAATATTACTTGTGATTTCATCACCCTGCGAGTATGGGAACTTCTGTTTGAATATTGTATAAATAATGCTTAATGGCTTTTTGTCAACTGAGAACCACAAAGTACATGTCAGATTAAATAAGCTTGAGAATGTCTCCATGAGATGGGGAAGAAAAGGCAACATGACAGCCTGCACATTTAAAAAAGTATATGCATATATAGCATATAAATGAAGATGAAGTATCTTGTTGAAAGGACACTGCTACATGTTTTTCTTTCCTCTTGTCTTCTGTTAACTTCCCATTGACCTTTTCTTTTCTACAGAGTAAGACTCTGGGGACAATGATGGCTAGGGCCTCTCATTTGGGCTGTCTCTGATGTAAACAATTCCCTGACAGATAGCACTGATCACATCTTGTTGGACATGCTCACAGCAGGGAAGAAAAATTATCTGTGGAGTTTGTGGGGTTCAGTGAAGGCCCAGGCAAGGAAAGAATTAGGATGACATAGGGAGCTGTGAGATTAGGGGAGGGAAGGTAACTTGATGGAGGATTCAGTTAAATGGGGTGGTCAAATCTTCAAGCAGTATCAGTAACTTGTAGCAGTGTGAGACCAGTAAATCTGTGTGGACAGAGGCATGTTCAGGTTAACTACTTTTTTCATCATGGTAAATAATGAACTGAATATGGTATGGCTGGAAAATCTTTAGGTGTGTCAGCAGAGGATTAGGTAAATACAAGGAAAATATTGCAACTGTACCTGGTCTTTCCGCAACTGCTGCAAAAGGAGAATGTACTAAATTTGGATACTTGTTTTGCCAAAGGAAAATACTGGCAAGGTAGAAGTATAGAAAACAGCTATAAAGATGTGTGAATGACTAAAAATCCTAAATATTTAATTTATCTAAAAGAAACTTAAGACCGTTCAAAATCAGCCATTTAGCTGAGATATTTTAATCTCTCTGACGAATGCTTAACAAGAACCAGTATCAGGGAAACTGAAAGGGTCAAATCCAGAAAAGAATAAATTGTACGTGTCTAAAAATGTACCATTGAAAGATGTTACACAAGAGTGCAAGGTTACATAGGGGTGATGTAGCCTGGGTTTTGGTTTTAATTAACAAGTCTAATTAAGAAATAGGCCAGAGGGAATGGAAGAAGGGTGCCACTATAAAATTATCCAGCGTGTAGGATGATGAAGGGGCATTGACTAGATAACTTTTTCCCTCAGCATTTATTTTTTATGAGAGAGTGAAGTAAAGAGGAGCTGAGGAGAGAATGAGAAGTGGAAAGATGCATATATAGCAGCTGGCAGATTGTGCTGAAGCACAACAGCTCTCTGGAATCCTGGCCCTGATGCTGTTGGCCTGCTGTGCCTTTGGCAAGCCATGATGTCTTGCAAGGATTTTAATTCCCCAGGCATCCTGTGATTATCTTATCTACTACGAAATGAAGTTGTAAGAGTGCTGCTTCTGAAAAAAATGTTTGAACTCTCACAAACAGGTTTTATTGCAATACAAAAAGAGAACAAAACCAGAGCACTTTAACGTGGTTAGTGTCTCACTTCCAAATTACATCCTAGTCAAGTTTCTGAGTTTTCTTGCAAAAAATTTAGGATCAGTTTGAAAGACTTGCACTGATACAGCAATTAAAATTAATCAGCTGAGAAATGCAGAGTCTAACAGAAAGTAATAGCAGGCACTGGCATAATTGTCAGCAGGCAACAGTGTGACAAAGGAACTGACTATGTTAGCTTTGTGTTAGATTATTTTATTCTACACAAGGTATTTTCTTATTACAATACACAGGCATTTCAAATTCACATGATCTAAAGAATTTCCTTTGGACTTGCTGTTATAGCTACAAAGTGCACAGAAAAGTCAGACAAGAGGAAGAGAAAGCTTCAAGAACAACATTTGGTAATTCATTTTGACCTTCACTACTCATTTGTAAGTGCATTCTACTTTCTCTCTCACTTTTACCTTCTTTCCAATTTAATCTGATCCAAACAAATTATACAGGAACAGTCATTTTCATTTGGGTCTTGTTCACTGAGATACTTAGCAAACAATCAACTGACGAACAAGATAAGGACAGCAAAAGAAAGCTAAGCTTTTGTTTAGATAGCGGGATCACAGATAAAGACCTAAGCAGGCCTGCCTAAACTCAAGAAGCAGCGATATTATCTTTGAAGCTGTGGCACTGTGGTTGCACTTACTTGCTATACATGCTCATGGAGGCTAATTTAAAAATAATTGGAAATGTACACAGTCCAAACTTTTTTTTTCCCCCTTTTGGTTGAGAGAAAAGTTTATTATTTGCTTTTGAGCTTTTGTGGCTTTGGTCTGGAAAAAGCAGAGCAAAAGAAACAACCCCCCCCCCACACCACCAAAAACACAGAAATCATCACCTGAACTGACAGGACCAGAGGAAACAGAAAAAAACCCCAACGTTACAGTATGGAAGCCACTCTTCCCATTAGTTTTATTAGTGGTGTTGGAGAGCTGGAACCATGACTGTAAATGTAATAGCAATTCTATGGAAAAAATAACACCATAGGAAAAACGTTTGCTTTTGAGTCAAATATTTCAAAGCACTTAATCAACATTAGCAAAATAAGCTTCATAACTTCCCTGTGGAGTAGGGAGGAAAGATTAAGCCCCCCTCATGGTGAGTTACAAAGAGCTCAGGTGAGTGGCCTGAGGTGAAGCAGCAGCTCCTGCAGGGTGGAGAATGGAGCCCTGACCCCTGACACAGCCTCTCTTCCCTAACCACAGGACCTGTGCCTTCCACAACTGCCAGTGTAAAGGAATAGTCTCTAGATGAAACCCATAGGAAGCTGCAGTCTCTGAACACGTTTGTTTGGCACCTTTCACTAGCACTGTGGTCATACATTGTTTTGAGAAAGCAAAATTATTTAATTTAAATTACATTGAAAACTGTAACTATTCATTTATTCTGTGAGAGAATACAAATATCCGGTTAGAATACAACCAAATACTTAACTTGATGAATGAAACAAATATTTTGTTTGATGAATATGAGCTTCACTAGCAGGTTTTGCTAAGAAAACATATTTGAATATTGTTCTAACATATATACAATATATATTTGCAGAAAAATGTTGCAGGAATATATGTTTTGTTATAAATATGTCTTCAAATTATATTTAAATATGGATCTAAAGTATTTTCTTAATATGATTCTAAGGTATTTTTTCTAAATATGAGCAACTTAAAACTTAAGCCTGCAGATTCTCCTTGTCAGAGATATAGGCTTTTTGTAAAGTTTTATTGGGATGGCTTTGTGTATCTGAGGAATTGTTTCTTTCTTTTAGTTTGTGTCATACAGACACAATTATCTATCTTCTATCTTATCATTTCTACAATTATCACTGTGCAATGAGAAAGCTGAATTTTCCTATAGACTATCAAAGAGTGAATATACATGCCAAGAACTATACTGATTGAAGCCTGATGCTGACTGCAAATGAACAGTCCCAGCCAAGGCACTGTCTGTGGACACAGGTGTTCTCATGCTTTTTAAAGATCTATGAAAAGTAATGTTGTGCTTGTCTGCTCTCTTACCTCTCCAGAAGAGCAAAACAGGAGCAAACATGAAACTTTCCCAATGTTTTGTGCCACAAAACTCAAGGATGGAAAGGTGAAATTTGCCCGCTGGGGAGCAGAAGGGTGTGATTGATCAATGTAAAACAAAAACAGGAAGACAAGGAAAAGGAGAAGTTCAGGTGTTCTGAGGGGAATAAGATGTGAATGCAGTGGAATGAGAGAATCTAACAAAAGGATTCCATGTAAGGTAAAGACTATAAAAGCCACGTTTTAAAGAGGCAGGTGGTAGTAGATGGGGACAGGAAAGGAAGAGAATGAGAATCAACTGAACGTTAGAAAAGTCAAGCGTCAAGGGAGGACATGAAGGGAAATTTGAGCCATCAGAAAAAGTCACTCTGTGGAAATATTAGAGGGAAAGCAGTAATATATTTTATCTGTAGTTTGGAAGTTTGGAACAAAGGACAGGGATGAGCTGAGAAAGAAATGAAATTTCAATGGAAAGAAAAAATTCCTAAATCAGATCTAGATCTGGCTCCAGGTTTCACACATCCTCTGGAGTTTTGCTGAGCTTACAAAGGGAGGCACCACTAAAGTCTGGATTCAGATTCAGTCACACTAAATATACAAGGTTTTGGTTTGACACCATCTTAAAAGAAAACCCCATATAAAACCACTTGGAGTTAGGTCTCTATAGAGGCCAAAATATAGAGTATTATGGTGATTGATATTTGTTTGGGAGTCAAATTTGTTCTGCATGAAAAAGCCAGGGAAAGGGTTCCTCTTCTCTGATTCACTGAACAGAAGGTAATTGAAAGATCTCTTTATGGCAGGATTTACAACCCCCAAGCCTCCGTCGTTTTGAGCTAAATAATAATGCATTTGCATCGTAAGTGTATCTAATTTGAATTTCGCTTCCTGCCTAAACACTTTGAAAAGATGCATGCCTTGAGGTGTCTGCCTGAATAAAATTCCTGTGGAACTAAGGCTAACAAATAAAGTATGTCGTGGTGTGTTAGAATCTGCTCTGCCCTGGAGAATAGCTCCCCTGATAAACTGTCTGATTTATAATGACAACTGCTCCCACTGTTGTATACAAGTATACCTTACAGTAATGGGGTATTAAAGAGGCTTTCATGTGAAGCAAATATTTAGCTTTGAAGTCAGTGGGAGCTGAGAGAGCTCAGCACCTCACAGGATTAGCCCCTTGGGAATTAACCTTTTCACCTTACTATAGAAGAAGGATGAAATTTTAAGACAGGATTTTAATGGTGTGAGCCTACAAAGTAATAGGAAGGATGAGAATTCATAACAGTGAATTACCTTCAGCTGACACTGGGATAGTTCTGTAAGACTACATGACTTTCTCAGCACCTTATCCCTGCTAAGACTTACACAGAATTAGTTTTCATGGAAAATGTAGCCTATGGTCCTTTATCATAAGCTTGATCACATAATATAAAAGCTTCAGGAGGGGACTTTATGTTGTTTAAGTTGCTGTATTATCTAACTCATCAGTACCACATCAATTGTGCAAAAGCAAGAACAGTTTCTATGTTTTCCTGTGAGAAACTTTCCATCTGCCTTTTAGCTTCTGTTCAGTGTTTGAATTAGCAAAAGTGACCATGGAAATCCAACTCATTCTGCAGTTTCTCGGTCAAAAGTGAACACATTTTTTTCCAGGTATTCTTTTGTTGATGATGATATTAAAAGTGACTTTTAAATGGGCTGTTGTGAAACAAACAGAATCTGCCATTGAGGGAAAAGACAAACTGCTTATAATTAGTTCTGGCAGCTGGAGGATGGCACTCCTGCTGTTTCTGCTGCTGGCACTGTCAAGTACATCATGTCACAATGCATGAATTATCTGAGGTCAGCTCTTCAACACACCCAAATTGCTACCAATTATTAATTAATTAGTATCATTATGGGACTGCCTTAAGGGCCTTATCAGTCCCCTTGAAACAAATAAAGTGACTAGGAAAGAAAAGGCAGTAGAAGTGATTAGTAGTGAGTAAAATAGTAATTCTAAGGATAACATCACATGAGTCTAATCTTGCAAGATACTCACTGATCCCCACCTGATCTCCAATGCTCTCCTCACCACGTCCAAATGCATCTGATTTGCATGGGAATATAAATGACTTGTTACATGTTAATGCATTTTTCATGGCTAAAATTTTGCTATTTAAACATTACTGTTCAACTGTGTTCTTCTATCTTGCTTTAGCTGCTCTTCCTCTGAAAGTTTCACCTACTTTAGGAGCTGTCTCTCATAAGATGTGTAGTTATAATGCTAAATGGTGCTGTAGCTAGCATTTTGTCATCTGTCTTCTGAAATAATGACTTTATACTGCAAAGCTTCCAGTGCAATGCAAACGTTAAATAACTTAGAATGGGGTTTAAAAGAAAAAATGTTATGAAAGGGGAAGAAAAATGCAGTTTTTATCTGGTGATTACAGGTTAAAAATGGATGAGACAGAAAGTTGCTAATTCTACCTGAGTGCCATTTTAGGCATCAAATTCCCTGTTTATGGAAAAAACCCTCATCATCAGCGTATACTGCAGTCATTGCAGCTGTGCACAAACTGATATATATCTAAGGCACATGCCTTCTGCCATGACATCAGGCTCGGCAGAGTAAAGGATGTGCCAGCTTTGTCAGATTGTGATAGCTTAGTATCAACCAAGTTTTCCAGAAGTCTTCAGTCATTGCAAAGTGCTAATTGTAAAATTTTTAAATATATGAGATGATGATGACTAGAAATATAGTGAGTCAGGCAATATGGGACTGTAGAAAGGCAGAGGCTCTGTGGCTGTATGCTGATTGTCTGCTCCCTCTCTGCAGAAAAGTCTGTCTGATAAAATGTCCATCAATTGCCGTAGAATGAAGATGAAAACATATTTCATTGATGGACATTAATAAGGACTCAGCAGATAGTTCTTTAACTCAAGTAAGAGTAAAACGTGTTATTAGGAGATAACACCAAGATTTTTTTCCTGGATGTTAATTGTAGTCTAAATCATAGGAAACAGGTATTTGTAATTTTTTCATTATTCTAGAGTTCATTGCTGGAATATCAGAGAACCAGAGTTTCAGATAAATTCCGCACCCCCCTAGACAGGAAAGTTTACCCACCAGCTAAATGAGACTTACATTTCAAATGTTCTTGGCACACAGCAGATCCCAGAGTAGAGCTTGTGGGGAGGGATTTTCTTCTGTCAAGTGGTGCTGAACTCTTGAAGATCCGCCACTTATTTTGGCACAGAAAGGGTTCACGTCTTCCTAAAACACTTCCTAAGAGCCTCAATTCTGCATATGGGAATAAGATGTTAAGGAATTAGAGCAATGCAGTATGTGATTGTTTTTAGGTCTTCTTTTTACACATTTTGCCACAAAACTTCAATGACAACTCTGTGCTATTCTGTTTTAAGTACTTTCCATAATGTTTCTAGGAAATAAGTAAGGCGAAAGAGCTAATCTCAGACAAAAGTGATTTAAACCATGGGTGTTCATTATTGTTTCAAAGCAGCTGTCTCAGTAAGGCTTTTTAAAAATATATTGCCACTATTATATGTAATTGCTGTAATTGTATTTTGGTCCATAATGAATGAGGAGGTTTATCAACACATACTCTTCCTTCAAATGCACCACAATCATGATGAATATAGTAATAAGCAAAGAATGTCAAAGAAGAAAGGAGAAGAGAGTTCTGGAGAGAATAAGAAAAAAAAAAAAAGCAAATTTTCCAACTGAGAAAAGACCATTTCCTGTGTGGATTCCAGTTTTCAAAAATTTGGTCTGCCTTATCGTGTTCTTAAAAATGTGGCTGTTATAATGCATGCAATAGTGAAAATATCAGTCTTAATATTTATTCCCTCCATCCCCAAATCTACCTCTTTTGTTGGTTTATAATTTAATTATTACTTTTTAACTTGAATGATCTTTTTTACCAAAGATTTTCTTAACTTAGTAAGGATTGAGTCAAGACTTCAGCATATGGTCTGCTAAAGTCAGTAAATAAAAGGGCCTAATACATAATTTTGCCATTCTTCTATCCACTTGTGCTTTTCCAGTTTTCAGTTTAATTGCTATTCAGTCATGGTTGTGCCCTAGGATGCATTATCAGGAAGCAGTTAGAATTACAAATGTGTGATTTGACCTGACTATTAGGAATTATATCACCTGAGATATTCATGACAAATAAATGTCCCAGTGGTTGTGGTTACTCCCTTATAAAACAACATCTTCTATAATATATTAATTAATAACTCTAAAGAACATTGAGGTTTTGTGCTACATTTGAATTTCTTCTGAAATACATATCTGTGCAGTTCAGAAGGTATCCTCCATCAGCAAAATTTCACTATCATTTATTCATATGCATATATTAGACAAAAAAAACCAGTAGATGTTTCTGAGAATTGGTGACATCAGGTTTGAAACTACAGTGTCAGCAGAACCTTCCCAAATAACCTGATCTCCAGTAGAGTGATGAGCACACTCAGGGCACTGGGATTCATGGCCAATTCTTCCAGACAAAGGTAGACTAAGGAAAATGTCTTATGACATTCGTGTGGTTTTGATGTGACATGTCAGACGAGCTTTGTGTTCTGTAGCACTGTGTACATTGTACCGCAAGTAACAGATCCAGACATGAGAGGTAACCTGCCACTGATAAGACCAGTATTAAATTACTTTCAGAGAAGACAGAAGAAGAGTTACAAGAAATATACTTCAAGTCCTGATTTATTTTTTTCCTACATCAGATGCAGTGAAGCCAACTTATCAGCACTGGTATAAGGTCTGCCTTTTTCCGCTCAAAGAAAGAGCTTTCAGATAATCCACAACTGAGTGGAAATTAAAAATATATGATAACCTTCAGAAATAGTAACTAGTAGGTAAAACACCATTTCTTTCAGATTATTTTTTACCACTAGCAGGACTGTGTCACGTGGTTTGAGGCCTCAGATTACATTTCATGAAGTTGGTTTTTGAAAGACAGTAGGAATGGAAATATTGCCATGATCTCTGCTCATTATAAAGAGAAATGTTTTGTGTTTGAACATTCTCTTTCAGTGCTGTGAGCCCAGCTAACCCTCTATGAGTTCCTGAGAACCAGACTATGAACCAGCCAGAAACAGCTATGAAAAAAAAGTAACATGGATCTCTGTTTTCCATTTGCCATTAACTCAAGTGGAAGGTAATAATAAGAAAATAGGATTAAAAAATGTTTTGGTCTCAGTTCTGGATTTGGGCTCCTTGTACAGGCATACACTAAATTGTACCTTCCCCAAAATCTTCAGACCACAGTCATCCTACAAAAGCTCATGAAACAATTCTCAGGCAGCAGACTAGGGTCAGAAATATGCACTTCAGGGTGTGTATGGTCTTGTTTGTCTCAGCTCTATGTAGTCTTTTTATATTAGAGTCTTTTACACTTTGAATCTTTTCATATTTATGTGCATGGCCACACTGGGTAGAAGGTTGTCCCTACAGCTGCTCCTGTCACCTGTGCCAAATGAGGTCAGGGTTCTCACAGAGGTGGCCTAAAATGGTGCCACCACATTGACACCTGGAACTTTAATTCTTTGAGGCCTCTCAAACTCCTTTTTGGGTGTCTACAGACTAAGAGATTAATAAAAAGGATCTGCAACTGTGGCACAGAGACAAAACACATCTGTGTTCTTTTCTCCCCTTCAAATTAATAAGGTTAATTTCGAAGGAAAATCATGGAGTCCAGAAATATCTGTCAAGTAGTTATGAAGATACAAGGATTTATTAATAGAACTGGCTCATTTTCTTACCACCGAGTTTCTGCTTATCAGAAAGTGACATTTTTTGATCAGTCTGGTATTTTTTAATGAGAAAATGGTTGATTTAAAGTTTTTTACATTTCAATTAGAAATGTTTTTCATCTTCTTTAGAAAAAAAATTAAACCCCAGTGATATTTCCTGAAAAAAAATTTCTGTTGGTATTTGCTAGTAATGTATAGATTTTTTTCCCCTGTAAATACATGAATACTATGTTGACAACCTCCCTATAAACATTTATCCTTTTCTTATTTACACTGTCACACAAAAGTATTGGGACTGACAGCTCTTAAATCTGAAAAGGGTTCAAATATGCAGGCTCAGACACATTTCTGAAATGCCAAGAAGATGAAATGCAACCGCATCCTGTTGAGTATCTTTGAGTAGTTATGACACTGTGCAAAACTTTGAGACAATGTGTCCCAATGAATTTACCTCTTTGGCCAGGTTCCTTTTGTGTGGTGCAAGTTGCCATATGGAACCTCTGAGCTCTTGTCTGACTATGAGTGGAGAATTTGCTAGATATGCTCCCATTATTTAATTCAAAGGTAATTCTGAACATTTTTTGAAAAGGTTCTCTCAGGTACTAGTCATTACCAAAATGCATCTCTCAATCATCAAGTTCAAAGTAATTATCTATTGACAATAAAATGCAATGCATTTTTCTGATGTGGGTGAACTAGAATAGTCCAAATTAGAATGTCTGGGCTTGGTTTTGGTTTTCTTTTTCCACAAAGCCAAACTGAATCAACTACTCTCTAAAGAAAATAAGTACATGATAATGGTTTGCCACCAGAGGTTTTCTTAGAGGATTTTTAAAGTCCTTTGAATTTTGACTTGTTCCATTTCTCCCTGACTGGAGATTTATCTTTTGATTAGTGTTCTTTCAACCTTGTCCCCATCTCAGCCACAATGCCAAACAATCTGTAAGTCACGCGAGAGCAAACCTGTTTGAGCCCTAGGGCCTGATGGCCTCCCAGCTGAAGTCATCAGAGTCTGTTAATTGATTTCAAAGGGAGCTGGATGGAGTCCCAGTGTCAGACATAACTGTTTGGAGAGTTTGGGGGGGATACGGTCTGGGTAAGCAGCTAAACATTTGATTCATTATCTGAACCCAGTTGCCAATGCAGAAGGTTCATCCATCATTTCTTTCTGCTGTCCAAGTTCAGAGCTCAGGGATTTATCTGCTCCTCTTTCATCAGTGAATCACATAACTAACATGATTATTTCAAGCAGAGCAGAAGCAGAACACTCCCCAGTGCTTCAGTGAAGTCACTTGGAATACAGTGGATAGAGGATGCTGTTAAAGGGGTGCTGAGCACGTTTGACATAAAAGGAACCACTGAGTTTTCCTCTGGTTTAGCTGAGCAGTCTCTGCTGTGTAATATCACCTCAGCAGTCTTGGCTGAGTATTTATGCAAGGAGCTTCAGACTCCTTGCAGTCCCTAGCCTGAATCTCTTGGAGTCTGGAAAAGCTCAGACTAGTAAGTTTTTACTCCAAGTTTCAGCATTTATACACAGGAGTTTTTCTAGCAAAGGAAATTCTGAATCCTATTGCCCCAGTTTTAGTAGCTAGATGAAGGAAGGACTATGTTTAATTGACACACTTGGAACTTTCTGATGAATTTTATGTATTTCAAGCAGTTTAGGTCACCTTTAACCACAAGTGTATAATACACAAGGATGCTGTTTCAACTTCAGAGCTCAAGAGTCTTTGGGGACTGGGGGTCCTGGAGTTTTTTGGATTGGACAAACCAACAATCTAGAGAGTCCAGAGCCCCTAACCCCTGCCTCCCTACCTTCAAAGCATCTGTGGTGCTCTCACGCTGCAATTTCCTCCTCCATAATCTGACAATGACAATGTAGCCATGGGACTTTCTCTTTCTTCTCTTTCCCCTTTTTTGATGGTTCTTTCAGCTTTAAGGCTGCTACACTGTTGTCAGAAGTCTGGCTTCAATGGTCTGAAGGGAGACAGATACTGATAAATTTCCTTTTGATCTCTGCTGTGCAAAACCACTCAGTCAGGAAAAAATAGAAGGGTCTGTGTGCGTAGGGGCTGGAGGATGTGAAAGGCAAAAAGCACCCTCTCATGCCAGAGTGAGTATAACTCCCACTTCACATCGGATCTGAAAGATGAATATAAAGAGTTTTGTATACATTTTGCAAATCGGGACAATGCACTGTAAGAAAATGAAGCCAATGAGTAAAATGGGGATAATGATACTGATCTCCTTTCTAAAGTGCTCTGAGATCAGTTGATGAAAAGGACAGTACAGGAGCTAGTATTATTATTATAGTTAGAGCATTGCAATTGCTTTTCTCAAAACCCTTATCTTTTTGTTGCATAATCATCAAGATCAGTGTTGACAGGTTACAGTTTATAACAACTACTTTGTTATACTATAAATGAGGCTGAAAAAGAACTTTTTTCATGGGGCTGCAGAAATTTGCACGGATCATTTGAGGATGCATATACTGAGCTGTAGCAGGTGTCACTCAACTTTCTGTGCAAGGCTGGATGAAGAAAATGCCCCAGTGATCTGAACCCTGTCAAGTGAAGAACACAGTATATAAACCACAAAATATTGACTGTGATTCTGCCTAGACAAGCTGTCATGAGCTTGGTGGGCACAGCCCAGGAGCCATTAGGGAGCCCTGTTCCCAAAACTCTCTCCACCTCTCAGCAAACGTGACTGCTGAGACTCCACATTGCACTGACACAAACCAGCTCTCTGACTAGAGCAGGCTTGGAGAAGACCGTCCCAGAAAGCAGAGTAGGGCACACTCCTGTCTGTTGGGTCGCTGAAGGGATATTCAAATGTTCCTTTACCCAGTGGAACTCAGCATTGGTAGAACTGACCCGTATTTGTCAGAACTAGCAGAAATGTAAGACTTACAGCTGAATAAAAAAGCCAAAACGATAATGCTCCAGTAGGATTATTAATGGAGCAAAGGATGTCTCAACATGAACTAAGATCCAAGGAAATGACACAAAGTGTTGATACAAATCCCAAACTAGCTTTTTTACCCCACAGCTACTGGGAGACAGTAATTGCATACAGGGTATGTACAGAAGATTATACAAACAAATTTAGAATTGAAAGTACAAAGGAATAACTAAGGCAATTGAAAAAGATTCTTCCTGACAGAAATACATTATGCATTCTTTAACATATCACAATATATTAGTCTTTACAAGATAGCTTTTAGTTAAAATGTGCTAATAAAAAGTGACAGCAAAATACTAGTTATGGAATGTGTGAGTGAAACTACTGAGCTCCTACACATGGTTTAGCAAGGGCTGTACTACATTATTTACAGTTTATAATAAAGTCTGTGATGTGCTTTTTATTCATGACACCACAAAATTACAGGACATAACCATGCAGCCACAAGTGAGTCTTCCAAATGCACACAAACAGCAAAGCCTAAAGGTACATACAAAGCTTCTGGCTAGTTTACTGACAGGCTCTGTAATGGAGCTCATGAGTGTTAGTAAAGGACTTCTACTAATTTTGCCTCTCTTACTGCATAAAAAATATCTTTCTCACAACTTTAAAATGAAGATATCTCAGTGTCTCAATGTAAATGTTGCATTTCCAGTCATCTGTCAAAAATCCTTTATGTTTTTGAGTGAAAGAGTTTTTTCCAGAGATTTATAAAGCCAAAATACGAAACCAGTTTTATTATCTGTTGGGATTTTACAGACCATGAAGCAAAATCCATAGTAAATGCAACTGCATAGAATTATTGAAAGAAACATCCATTTAATTGATGCATTATTTGCATTGAGATGAACTTGCTGCTTATTTATAGTATTTATAAGAGGTCGTTCAAACCCTCCACGTAGGCAAGCAGGAGTTTCCAGATTCAAACCAGAAATCCAAATAAAAATAGTGAAGCAGTTTTACTTAGCTTGGAACATGCATGGAAATATGTATATGGAGAAAAGGCTTCAAATTAAGAAGTGGAGCAAAGCTCAATAATAACTGAAGACAAAAAAAAAGAAATAATGCTCATGTATGCCTTAGGGGAAGTCCACAGAGTGTATTATTGCTTGGGTACTGACTTGGGGATGCATTATTTCTGGCAGCTTGAATCCTGATGTTTTGAAGAAAGAAGTAATTTCGTTCTCAGAAATAAACCTTTTCAGAAATAAAGAAAAATAAACATCAAAGAATATTTACCCCATCAATTTCTCCATCCCCTGGGAATAACCTATGAGATCTCAAATTATGGTTAGTTGCTCAGATCAAAAAGAGTAACCATATGTTTCTCACTATTGCTAATTACAAAGAAGACTAAATTACTGAAAAAGGGCTTAAATTTAAACAATTCAAATAAAAATAAGAGCTGGTTTATTGACAATTATGTGCTTTTAGGTACAGCTGAAATTCAGTTAAGCCTTTAAGGTATGGCTGTTACTAACAAAATCAAATGGTGCCTTAGTCATGGACTGAGACTCCACTGTGGGAAGATTTCTGTGAAATTTGGACAAACCCCACAGTCCTGCCTCAAAAATCATCTAAGCATAAGATAAAGGAATAGATAAACAAAATAAGCTCAACAAAACTAGACAATATCAAATTAATTTACCAGAAGTAGTGATAAAGATCTCTGCAGGCCAGTAACCTGGCATTTGTCTAATCATCCACAGAGATCAAGGAAAGAGGATTCTGACTGTAAAGAAACCACATCCTGTCAATGTTTGTCAATAGTTCCTCCCAAGCATAATTAGCAAAGCTGAAAGAAGATCCTTGTTTTAGAATTAGTGAGTATAATAAGCTGCTGAGAGCACCATTATGTTTCTGCTAATATCTGTGAGCCAATAATGGAAACTGAGGGAGAGATATTAAGCAGGATGAGGATACATCATCTAAAGGTTTAAAAAGACCTTGGTAATCAATGTTTTGGTAGAATTTGGCCTTGGATGGAACCAGAGGAGAGAAGCTCAATTTCTCATTCAGTGAACCTGTAAAGTAGGAGGTAAATAGGGCACTTATTGGAGAGACAAGGGCAGGGAGGTGACTGTGGGAACGAGTAAAGCAGGACTGTACTGAAAGGGGAAAGTGACAAAAGCTATAGGAAGAGTAAAGGATAAAGTGGAAGAGTGAGATGAAGCGATGGGACTGCTGAAGAAAGCAGAGCTCTTAGAAGAGAGCCACTACAGCATCTTAGCCCCAATGGAAAAGGAAAGTTGGGGAGAAGAGAAAGCAAAACAAAGCAGAAGCCTTTGCTGATTTCCTCTCCAAATATTTTAATGAGATGCCATCTGAGTAGAGAGATAAGTGGATACAGAAAGATGGGGAACTTAAGGAGTAAGTCAGAGATGTGGAGAAAGTTACTGGAATTAAATAGATTTGCTCTGAACAGTGTTACTTAGAGAAATAACAAAACTGGGAGAGAAAACACATTTATGATACAGGAAGGCTTCCAAATCCCCAAGTCACACTGTGCTGTGCAAGATCAGGAAGAGAGGAAAGGAGCAGTGGGAGTGAATTAAAGTTCTGATGTCAGGGAAGGGATTAAAAAAAAAAAAAAATGAAGAGTGGAAGACAGAGAATAACAGAGGCAGGAGTTATCAGATCAGAGAGAGAAGGAAACAGACTGTGAACAGAGAGCGGTGAGTTTGCTGGTCAGGTTCACAGATTGTTCTGGCCTCAGCTCAAGAAGGGGTTTATTTCTGTGAAGTTAATGACAAAGTCCTATCAATGCAATCCATCAGACGTTTAATTATCTTTCCCTGAACACCAAGTCCCAGGCATGATTTCTGTGCCACCTTTAGGAGGTCAAAGTTAAAGAACAATAGTTTGGTAAATGGCCATTTGACACTGTTTGCCTGATCCAAAAATGTATCAAGTAATACAGCTGAGCTTAAATTTGGAAGAATTCTTTCTTACATCTAAACTTTACAGAAACATGGCAAAGAAAACATGCTTTAATAATAAACAGATAATTAAAACCACTTGAAACACATGTATGTGTTTTATTAGTGACTAAAATCAATGGTATGTTGCAATTTAGTTATGCGGGCTGATTTAGTATCATGTTATGTACCAGTTACATAGACATGTGCTATGGGCTTAGTCATAAAAGTGTGGAATGCACCACTAACAAATTCAATTTTTTGCCCTTAACTACTCACAAAACTCCTCTTCTTCTAAAGGGAAACCACACAACATCTCTTATAAAGGGCTCAGTCAAAAGGAAAGCCAAAATAAAGACAGTCCTTAACGGCCCACTGGACCCTCACTAAAACTATGTATTTTGGGGGAAAAAACAAAGAAAAGGAAAAGTAGTTAGGAAAGTTCACCCCCATCCTTAGAAGAAACTGCTGTTCTTAAGGGAGTTCAAATACTGCAATGGGATATCCATGTCATTTGGAAAAGCTGAATGTGTGAGTGTCTGAGAAAATGCTGATGGTTACATTTCCTGTCATTCTGGTTAAAGGAGCAAAGCACATGGCTGGCTCAATAGTACAGTAAGGATTTCACTCTTTAACTTTGTATTGGAAAATGTATTTTCAAGTAACTCATTTATTAGGGCAGACATCTGAAGAAATAGGTCTTCCTTTGGAATGCAATGTCATTAATGCCAAGAGAATGAAAGCTTAGGCAGATTGAATTTTGATTTGAATTTTTACAGATTCAAGCCCAAGTGCCCAGCCTTGGCATGCTGCCCTAGGAGTCCTCCAGCTGCCTCATGGGAATTGTAGCTTCAGTAACTCAAGCCTGGTACCCCTTCAGTGGCTGAACATCCATTATAAATGTCCTTGAATGCCCTGTGTCAGACAGTCCCTCCTGCACAGCGAGCCAGAAAGGAGATTTGACCTTGCTACATCAGGGACCCAGCTTCAGAGGAGAGAAAGACCTCTGAATTTTAACACTACTGAAGCATTATGGCAAATGTATGTTAACATCACGTTGATCCCAAAATAAATGTATGGCTAGAAGAGACTTTCTGGGTGTCTGTATACTGCTCCAACAGCATTTTATATAAAAGCATTGAATGGCTTCTCATACTTCCGATATGATCAAGTACTTAGATTAAACCAGACTCTTAACTCTACAGTGGTTGCACACTTGTCACAGGCTTTATCTTTCCCTGTAGACCACCTTTGTCCATGGGTGGGAGAAATCAAGTTGTAAGTTTATGTGCAGTGTGTGAAAGAAGAATTACTTCTGTTTTACTTTAAAATGTATTTGTAAATTAGAAATCCAATGGCTATGAGAAATAAATTGCATAGGAAGGGAACACCATGGAAACTACTCATCCAGCTTCTGTTGGCTTTTGGTGGAAAGTAAGTAATCCAGTGCTACCAATGCATTTGAAGATCTGTGCTGTCCTCAGTTATTAAAATTTGCTCTGAGGTTGGCCTACATACTTCATCTAATTCTGACCTTTACAGTGCAAAAGTCTGTATTGCCCTGAGAAATATCAGACCTGCTCTCCTAAATTACTTAGGATAAATAAGCGTATTTTAGAAAAGGTTTGCACCAATGCAGCTGCATAAATTTTTAAATGTGGTAATCAATTTAAATATATTTAGTAAATTTCTGATATAGATAAGGCATTATCCTTACTCAAATCCACTTAAATCAGGATTTCCTCAGACACATATGGGTGGTATATCTGAAGAAGCTCATCAATCATGCTTACTCTGGTCTGGATAATATGGACACCTTTCCTGTAAGTATAACCTCTGTGGAGGTACAGTGTATGAATTAGAGCATAAAGAGAGCAAAACGTAGAATAATTTGATTTAATGTATATTAATGTATGAGATGGGCTAACAAGGCAGAGTGTAAATAAAAAGTATTTAGCTTTTCCCTGTGCAAAATGTCTGAGCTTAATCTCACAGGAAAGTTGTGAGGAAGCTCAGGGCCTGTAGCATTCGTGGGGAAAAGGAATAACACAAGTTGTTAGAACTGTGTTATAAATGTTATATTGCTGGTTTATTGCTTATTTAGATGAAGGAAGGAGTGCCCCTAAGTACTAAAAAAAATTTGGCAGTCCCCTGTGAAGAAGTTGGAGTGTAACCTGTGTAGTATTGGCTCCTTTCAAAATGCAAGTATTATTGTTCTCCTTTTAAAGGGCAAGGCATCATTTTGTCCTTGAAATGATCATGTTTCAGGGAATGCCAGCAGTAATATAACAACAGCAACAATGACAAATCCTGATCAGTTCTTTTTTTAAGGTGTAAATAAATGTGTTACAGTGAAAATTAATTTCATGAGCTTCAGAAATTTATTAAGCTTAGATGACTGACAAAGTTAGGCTTGATATTTAGTTTGGTGTTTGGTGCCCAAATAATGAAATGTGCTAAGAAATTTTACTTAGGCAGCTTTTAGTCAAATTTTAACAAGCACTTTGCGATGCAGCAGCCATGGGAAGGATTGAATCCTGGAATACCTCACCTTTCTGCTCTTCAAGCCTTTCACTGGCAGTTTCTGGGATGTAATGGTTCCCAGTAAAAATGATAAGGAAAGACATTTCCTGTCTCACAGCAAAAGAAAATGAGACAACCAGTAGTTAGGATCGAAACCTGTGTTACGAGAAACCTGCATCATGCACTTGAGAGGCAAAGGACTGGAATCCAAGGCAGTGGAGATGGTGTCCTCCAGCTCAAGCAACACCCACTGTGCATCATCTCCTGTCTCTTTGCCAGCAGCAAGATGGAGGAAGAGCAACAAAAGCACTCCCTGGCCCATCTCAAACAACACCAGAACACCTACAAAACACCTAAACTCAAGTTTAATATAACTTAACTCTTTCTGACGCACCATGAACAGGATTCTTTCCTCCAGCAGAGCTCTGGGGCAGTAGTCTGCAGCCAAGAAGGAGTAGTGACAATTTCAGCATGTCCTACAGTGACTGTGCCTGCCTCAGGCCCCTGAATCCCCCATGAATGGCTCCATCTGGTTCTGTTGAGGTGCATCTTCTCAGTCTTCTCATAGGAGCTGTTTTTGAAAAAAAAAAAAATTACTAGATATAAATCCTGAACTTTTTTCTCTCATATCCCTGATACTGACTAATCTTTGTGGGTTACCCTCCTCCTTATTGTGGACAAGAATCACACCTTCATTAGAACTGATGCAAATATCCCCCTGAGAAATTTTGATTTTGATTGGCATTGATGAAAATGACACGACAGGAAATCCCTGATGAACTCTGGTTGTCACCTTTATTTCACAGGCACTGAGGATTCCTAATGACCCAAAAGCAGACTAGCTCATAGGCTGCCTTCAGGATGTTGTAAGTTGATAATTTTTTAAATTACTTTTGTAACATAAAAGGAGCTGGACTTCACACTCACTCACAGTTTACCTTCTACTACATTAACCCAATAATAAACAGGTTTATCTTAATTAACAAGATACAAAACTCCCAAGCTATATCAAATGGTACACTACAGATCCTATAAATTCCATAGAATAATTGGGGGTTACTTTTACATAAACAGCCTTATGAACCTAAGGTGATGAGCAACAATGTGAACTAGGATGTGAGTTTGGGAATCAGAGCACTGAAGATGGAACAGTTTTACACTAGCAGTGTGAGAGAACAATCAAGCACTGCAAAGCTTGGAGGGTTAACTTGTATTGAAACTTGGATAGATTTGAAAAGGACCTTAAAATTATGAACTCTAGTAGTAGGTTTTGAAAAAACAATACTTCCCCAATACTTGTGGCATAGAAATGAAAATACAGAAAATCCTTAAATGGAAAAAATAATAGACAGTATCAAATTAAAATGAAATTGATTCTATAACTCATGCTTACTATTCTGCAAAAATACTTTCAAAGATTCTACAAGTTAGACTAACATCCCCTGGTATTTGAATCAAAGTACATTTTAGTAATAATGTACATGTGTGTAACCATCATACTAAAAGAAGTTTTTATTTGAAAACACTGATTAACAGTTTGACATCTGAAGTGCCTCTGTGGTTGATATGGTTTTGTTTATACTTCACGCCAAAGAAAATTTGTTAGACTAAGTTTTTTGCATCTGGATTTTATGATGTTTGTCTTTTTAATGGCTGTATATAGAACTGATTCCAGTACTTGAGATTCTGGCTAAACGTAATTAGCTTAAGTGCTTAGAAGATGAAAGTTTATTTGCTTTATACTGGATTAAATTGTAAGTAGCAAAGGTAGCCTGAACAGATTGTGTAAGTTACCTCCAGATAGTCAGGTTTCAGAGATCTATGTGCTAGCAAAGGACAGTGGTGGCCAGAAAGTCTGGGGATGTTTGAATTTATTAAATTTGCTCTAAGAAAACATCAAATATGTTCATGGACTAAAAAGGTTAAATGAAACCACAACTTGTATAATGATTTGTCTGATCATATTTCTTCTCAGAAAAGTTATCACACATGCATATCATACATTGGTGCTTCCAGTCTGAGCAGCATTATAGCTGCATAAACTTACTGCCAGATTTCTCTCACCTTCTGCAATGAAGAATTCAGCATAATTCTCACCCTCATAAGAGTTGAAGGGTAAGAAGAGGAAAATGCTCAGGCCATTACTGGTATTAAATTCCAGTGATTTATATGAACTATTAGAACAGGAAAGCAGACATAACAACAGCGATGGTTAAGACCCAGACACTGGCAACCTAATTTTGCTTTTTATGAATCATATGTTAAAGTGCTAAATGAAAATAAGATTAAAATGATCAAGTGCCAAAGCAGTTCCACATGGGAAAGATCACTGTTGATAATAAGATACGGAAAATACACAATAAAATAAGCCCCAATCTTGTAGGCAGAGACCACTGGCAGATGGAACACTTATCTTTTCAAATGAGATAAAGAGAGATGCTTGGATGTTATTCTTTATTTACAAAAGCAAATTACATTAGTTTTAGCATGCTGGAATTCATGTAAAACACACAGTGTCTGGTGACTGCTTTGATTTTTCTGTAGTGCTATTAAATCTCGGCTAATTTATAACTTTTGATCAGTTTTCTCCCCACTTTGGTATTGGAATAACCAGCAACTTTTACATCATACCAAATGACAAGTGATGGGACTACCAGAATCCTCTGGTTTGTTCTCCTTCTGAACTTCCACATGGACTTCTTTTTTCCATTGAGATAGGATGCTGCCAATGCTGAAGGGCAAAAATTTGCTGCCTTTGACTCAGTTCTGTTGTGGTTGTTTTTTTTTAAATGGAGTTGAATGAAATTAAAATGTGAGGACACAAATAAAGAACCTGTTTAAAAGTTAATCTTTTCTGATCACAAACATTTTTAAACATACAACGTTTCAATTTTTGATGAGTGTGATGAACAACCTAGACAAGATTCTATTGATGATGCAAGCCAGAAGAAAAATTTATTAGCTCTTAAAGCAACATCCAGCATATATTTTTATAAAAAACAATGACATTTTGATAAGATTTTAAGAATGAAAATAATAAAAAATGTAGACATGACATTAAGATACATTAAAATTAATGTATTTAATTAATTTTTATAGAATTGTGTATAATTGTAGCTGCCGTGTGTAAGAATGAGGTAGTATTGGTCATTTTGGTTTCTTAAACTGCATCAGAAAACACAGTTCTTCTTTGACATACTTAGATTATATCTATAGCAATAAATAAAACAGGCCCCATGGTTTAGTGTTGTGACACAGCTCACATCTCCATGGTTGAATTCTCTTGGTATCAGGAAGCCAAATCCAGGCTCTGTGTTGATAATGTCCATTGCCCCAGATGCAGTTTGGGAGATTAGGGGTTTTTTTTTGGCACAGACTAAATTGTCCCAGGGATTGTGCTAAAAGTTTAACATCATGGCTGATCACGTATTTCTGCAGCCTGGCCTTGTGTATCTGAACACAGATAGGATTCTGTAGTTTTCACTGTGAAAAAATGGATACTTAACTATTCGTCAATCCTCTGTACTCTGATGATTCAGCAGAGTCAGTGGAGAATAGTAATTTAACTATTTAAAAATAAATAAATATGATGTCAAGTCTCTGGGTGTTACATTGCACTGCAGATGAAGAGGTATGAATACCCAAATTGCAAGCAATTTTTCTCCATTTTTCTTATTTTAGAGCCATTTTAGGGTGTGTTCTCAGAAGATGAAAGAGGCTGGGTTGTGTCTTGCATCTTTTCTGTGGTTACTATGGACAATCATCTTCTGTGCTTCTCTGTTAAACTAATGGCACCAGGGCAACCTCATTAACCACTTTCAAGCTCCGTGTTTTCCCAAGAACTGTTTCACAATGAAAACCATGAAAGCTCATGAAGATGAAAGGCCCCACAACATTATTGTTTCATGTGTAAAAAATGGGAAGAAGCTCAGATACTTGGAGATAAAAGTAGCTCATTGCATCAAGTACCTCTCTGTGTCCTATGCAGTAGAGGACGTGCAGGTAAACTCCAAGTGTCATATTTTACCCCTCTCTCCAGCTGCTGAAGCAAACAGACAGAATAACTTGACATCAAACATTTTTTAAAATGTGACCACATCACTCACATGATGCTGACCCCTGGCCTGGATTCTGCTGAAACCTCTGAGAGTGAACATTGCAAATCCCCAGGTTGGTTTAAGACACAAAAAAGAAAATCGGGTTTACTGTCCCATGGGGAAGATGAAGGAGTTAATAGTAATTATAATTAGTATAAATGCTAGTGGTAAAATACTTGCCATGTAGGAATCAATGGGAAATGAATGCTTTAAGAGTCAGGATTTCACCTTAGACATTTTTTCCCCTAAGACATTTCTATATCTTATTTTTTGGTTCACAACAGTTACTGATTCCCTACTCTATTTTCTGAACAATTATGTAATGAAACAACTACTGTACTTGTTATCTTCACTCTTGGAAAGCATTTATATATTTTTAAAAATTGCAGGGGGTTTTTTTCAGTACTGTCATATGCCTATTTTTCACAACAGATTGCCACAGGAAGCAAAAAGAAAGAAGTATTAGGAGAACTGTATGCAAGGATCACCCTTTAAAATGCCTGATGATGATCTTTATATTTACTAGATGGACTTAATTTTCAGGTTTTGGAAGGCAGACATTTGGGTGAAGATTAGAGATCTGTTTTATCTGCAAGCAACAACCAGAAGTGAAGAAGGTACAACAGAGTGGAAGGTGAAGTTTCTCTGGCCCCTGAAGATGTGGAAGTTGCAAGAAATGCCATAGATGACTAGAAAAAAGGTCCTGAGAGGGTGTGAAATAAGAGAAATAAAACTTTTACACTAAGGGGCTCCCATACCTATGCCTCGTGTTCCATAGAAAGAAGGAGGAAATACATGGTGTAAAAATCAATTATACAAAATAAACACAAAAATATTGTTGGCCTGTTGGCCTCTAATCCACATTTTGTGCACAGCTGAGTCCCTTGAGTATTTATGTTATACTGTGGATTTATGCACAGCATTTTTTTTTAGCAGAGCAGAGTCTTTCTAGGCTGGTAAAAATGGCATTTTTTTTTACCCAACACATATAATATTTTCTTTTAGAAGTTAATTAAAGACACATTTTATTTGAATCAACAGATCAAACCCAGAAATCATATTCAGAATGTTGTGTAATATTTATAGACTTTCAAAATAATTACTATAGCAGTATAGAAAAGAAAACACTTGCTGAAAATGGTCTTAGAAGAACAGAATCCTAGAACAGTAAAATAGTTTGGGTTGGAAGAGACTGTAAGATCAAATAGTTCCAACCCCCTGCCATGGACAGGGAGACTTCCCACTATCCCAGGTTGCTCAGAGCCCCATCCACCCTGGCCTTGAACACTGCCAGGGATGGGGCATCCACACCAGCTGCTGCAGTTATTTCTGCAGAGAACATGAGCATTAAAAGCATAAAACAGGAACATGCAGAAAAAGATGTAACAAAATTACAGCAGATGGTATTTCACCCTTTGTGTTTCAGATCTACACCTGATATCCACTGTGGCCTGGATGTAGTCTCATATCTCATGTTTGCTTTGAGCTGTTATAGGAATAAACTACCAAAGGGACCTTTGTCTGCTCATAACTTGACTTTCCTCTTGTGCCAGCTCTAGCAATTAGATAATTACCCAATGATTTAGATTAGGGAACTGACATACCTGAATTTCAATTTACCAATAAGAATTCCAAAAATGAAGCTGTTTTTTGTTTGTTGTTTGTTTGTTTTTAAATGCAGTGGTTGGATTTGCTGATTCTTCAAAATGCTTTTGTTGTGCATGAGGTGCCTGTCTCAGATACATTTAAATGCAATGTCAGCATAAGGGATGATGTGAGAACATATTATCAGCAGCACAGAGATTGCTATTAGGCTTTATGGCAGCATCTCCTATCAGATGAAATTAAAGCATGTGTAAGACTGAGGTTTGTTGTACTCAAAGCTCTGCATCCTCTGGAGTGATTGGTCACATCCCTTCCAGAACATTTGCTTTTTTTCCCTTCCCTTTTTCAGCTCTGGAACAGTATGGGATGGTTCAATGAACTGACACAAGAGAAGTTTTTTTTCTTTTGGTGGATTACTTTTCCACTGGAACAGCAAATTAACTAATACTCTGCTAACTCACAGGTAGATCCAAGCAAGTGACATGGCAGGGACCATATGAAAGAACCACTGCAAGAGTAGAACAACTCCATTTGAGGGTTGCAAGTGCAATTTCATGACATTAGATGTAACTTCAAACTACACTAGAATAATCAAACTCTCTTTCAACTCACAATGAATCAGTATATGTCATTTAATTTCAGCCTTATGTAGTTGCTTCCTGCCAATTTAGACAAACATCTTACTTTAATTATTTCTTCTAGATAATTTTGAAATAGTAGAACACATTCAAATAAATCCCTGATGATTCTACCATCCATCCTTAGGTTTATATTGCAGTAATTGCTTTTAAATATGAGAGCTGTTAGCATGAGAATTCCTGAGCTCTTTTCCTTACTGCAGCAACTGGAAACTCCAGTGAAGGAAACAGGCTAGGTGCTGCATGAGTAGTTTATGGAGTTTGCCATGAAGATAAGATTGAATAAAACAGTAGATTATATGGTCCCTTAAACTGCAGTCTTTCTAGTCTTTCCTTCTTCTCAAACCATGTTTGCAAAAGCTGTGAATCTTCATTACAGAAGGGAGACTACAAAACCTTTTACTGACCTACAAGGAACAGAAGATGAAAATAGCATGCTTTGGAGAAGAAAAATTTTCTGTGGAAGAATTCTGCAGAAGAGCTTCAGTCTATCAGGGAGAATGTCTTCACAAGGAGCAAGATTTTAACTAGTATTAAAAAATCAGATATATTCTAATCCCCAAACTGGATTATGCTAACCTGTCACATTGATTTTCCTATTTGGTGTTCACCAGATAAGTCCTCTTATACATATGTATTGGTTGCTCAGTCTTAGCTGAAAAGTGGTAATTCACTACTAAAACCAGAAAGGAATAGCTTCTTAAAGTACTTACTTAACCTGATATTACCTTAAGTTCTAAAAGTAATTTACCTGTCAGGTTTGATTTGGTTTTTGAAACACAATCTTCATAAGAGAAATGGCTTAGAGATGCTGATTTTCAGATAGTAGCTGCTCAGCTGAGAAATATGGCATGCTCTGTGGTTCAAGACAAAATCAAACCAAGAGGCTAGTTGAAGTCTCTGCTCAGGAAGAAGCTTTACATTTACCCATCTGTTATTTGAAATAGAATAAATTATCCGCACAGTCATAGGTACAGTGGAGAGATGGAATAGGAAACTCTTGTGTATGGCCTCTCAGCAGTTAGGTCCTACACAAAATCTCAGCTCCCAAATGCCTGGGCTGTGGCTCTGCTCCACTGCCACTGCAGTTGCTACAGCCTGGTGAGATCAGCACTCTGACTGCAGCCCTTCCTTCCCTCCTCAGCAATTTGTGTGTGTCTCTAGCTTAATCATCTCCTAGACTGTATCTGGTAACAAAGATCATTAACAGGGTTCCTCAGAGCCATGAAGTGAGAGCATTTGCTGAAAATAAGAACTAGGTAGGAAAGGCCATGCAGAGTTAACCTCACAGATACAGAGATGCAGGAATGTCACTGAGTGAAGTGCTCTGCAGGCTGAGAGAAGGAAGCAGCACATATTCCATGATGTTTTGGGAGAGCATAGCTCTAGACTCAAAGTGGTGTAGCTACAACAGAAATAAAGGATCCCAGGTAGATGGAATTTATTGCATAAAATGACTACAGTTTTTCAATGGCCATGCAGGAAGTCTGGGTAAGTGGTGCAGACTAGACTCCTCACCTTAAGGCAGCTGGATTTGGGTAAGTTAAATCCCATCTGCAGTTTCTCACTTCCTCCAGGGAGCTGAGTGAGATTCCTAAGCTGGGGGTAAACTCAGCCCTTTTGAAGTGAGAAGAAAACCTCTGAGTACTTGAGCTTTCACTAAATAAAATAAACACAATTATTCAATGACTACTCCAGTCTTTACTGTGCAGTAACTAAATGATAGCTATGTGTGTAATAACTAAGTAGCTAGTAAGTAAAACAAGCTCAGCCACCACTTTAGAAAAATTATTGGTTTACTCTCTGCTTCTTAGCTTAATTTTAATATTCATATTCTTGCCTTCTAGGGATATATTTTAAGCTTTACTATCACCCTGAGAGCTTTCTCAGTGACTAGAAATAATTGTGAGTTTCATGGAAAATATGTATTTATAAACAAAGTATTAATTTTAATACTCTTTTATGAATGCCTGAATAATTATCCTGAATGGACTAGAAACTTCCAGAAGGCAGGGGCAACCTTGGTCTCAGAAAGGCTTTGTTGTAGCATGGAGTATTGAATAGACTCAGGTCTTGGATATAATCACTTGTTCAACCATATTGTGTGCCTCTGTGGGCATTCAATAAAAATTATCCCCAAAACCAATGGCCAGTGTCCTGTCAGAGGAAGCAACAAACATGTCATGGAAGACTATTGCAGAAACTTTAGGTGTAGATCATATCCCATCTTAGACCACACTATGTTGTTTTACATAATCAGAAAAGAAGGGTTTCAAATATTTTTAGTTGTCAAAAAGTGCTGAAGAAAACAGAAAATGAGCCCCATGAACAGAGCAAATTGTTACTCATATAGTTATTGCTCTTCATATCATGCAATGGCTTGTAAAATACTTCTGCAAAATTAGATATTTCCTATATAGTGCAGTGAATTGTGTTTCCTTATTTAGAGCTTGAATTATTTTTCCCATTCCCCCCTATAATGTTGAGATACCACTTGCCTTCCTTTTTTTTTCAGTCCTCATTCAGCAAAGCATTAAAGCAGGCATCACAATCAACTCATATCAGGATGTAGATGCTATCATTTGTCTAAAATTCAGTGGATTGAGGTTGAATTTCCCCTTTCCAAGTAAAGGCAGCACAGAGAGTAAGGTAACATTATCACTTGGTGGCACAGACTGGACCATACTGAGTTGCCAACTGCAATGAAACAGATTATGGAAAAAAGGAAAACTATAGAAATGCTCTTGCTAATGGCTGTCATTGTCATCTTCATTTCCTTCAATGGGAGGCAGTGTTCTGTTGTATCAGCTACTACCACGGTTCACCACACATGTGACTGCAGGACTGCAGTCACTCCTCGTGGCTGCAGCAGGACCTGGGAGCACTGGGTGAGTTAAACCTCATGTTTTTGTGTTTTGCTGCAGTGGACTGTGACTCTGCCAATGCAGGTATTGCTACACCACAATATGTCTACATTGCCAGGTTTTGGTACAAAAAGTTTATCTATAACAGTTTTATGCATAAATCTTTCAATGATTTGAAGTTCCACATTTAATTTCTACCTTTTCAAAGTATAGGGCTTGGTCATTAGTCATTCAAGACTGACAGCAACCAAGGACAGCACTCATGATTATAACATGCAAAACATGGTCTTAGTGTTTCTTATTGATGATCCCAGCCTTCAAACAGCACCCACTGATTTGTGGGTATCTTAGCTTCCAACTGCATTCCAAACCTCAGGCTGTTGGTAACCTTTCATCCCTGTTCTTATCAACGTTTACTCCTGAGTGGCTTGAAGAAATAGATATCACAATCAAAGGGTGGTGCTTCTCCCTAGATACTGATCAAAGGCATTTATTGACAGACCAATTTGTAGTAACATATGGAAAAAGAACCCATTTAGGCCAGAGACAAGCTAATTCCAAGATAAAAACATATAAACTGCAAAGTGGCCTGCTAGAACTTAGTTTTTGTGTTCTGCTTTAAGAACTATGCTTAGTGAAATACACCCTGCTATCAAATTCTAATAACACTGTAATACTTAGAAATGTACAGAAATTAAATAATGTGAAAAACTGTTAAGATTTTTATTTGAAAGCAAATATTCATATTATACATGAAAATATACCTGAGTTATAAAGTTCATAAATTTCCTTATAAATCCTACTGCTAATATATTAACGTCAATTGAAGCAAAGTACTTTTTAACATGCTGTATAAATCTCTTGAAAAAAGTGGTTTTCCATTGATGTAGGTTGATAGCTACTAGTTTTAGAAATCAATTACTTGATATACCATCATAAAAAATAAATTAAGATGGTGTTAGACCCAAGAAAACAATTAACTCAAGGAAAAATATTTTTCAGATTTGTTTCAGTTACATCAAATTCAAATCTGGTAAGCATGGTTAAACTTAAAAGACACTCTCACACATCTTTAACTCTATGGTAATTACATGAATATAATTAAAGTGATTTATATTTAATTTTTAAAAGAAGATGAGATTCTCCAATCCTATGTTTTCACTACTTGTGGTATCAGGGAAGGGCAGAGTTAAAGTTAGGTGCCAGACTGCCCTAATCTTAATATGTTTGGATTACCATTATGTGTAACCAGACTCAAAGAAAACACTGACACCGATGCTAAATTTCTTGTAGGACCAACCAGTTTTAAACAAATTATGTCTAAATTAAGAAAATGTATTCACCAGGAGACTTAAAAAGACTGACCCTGTGCTCCAAAATCGTTCTGTAAGTACAGGGTGGATTTGCTGGATAATCCACTCCCTGCTTTGTGTCCACAGTAACTGAGCCTTTGTGACAGAGGGACGGGTAACTCCTCTGTAGTGGAAACAGCACCAGCGTGCCCTGGCCTGGGCGAGTCACTGCACATGGACACACAGGGAATGCAGGGAACTGAGGATCACCAAAATCTCTGCTTGCTCCAGGGACTCCAGACTAGGCCTGTGGGACACTCACTTGTCTAAAGGTTGTACATTCTACACAGAAGAACAGAAAAAATGCAGGGTAAAGGGAGGATTCCCACCAACCCTGCATGCAAGGAAGCTGCCTCCAGGATTTCTCTGCCACCAGTCCTTCCCTGTGTCCTTTGGCTGAAAGGCCTATATGAATTCAACATGCTTGCTGGTGTGAAGTGCAGTTTAGCAATGTTAAACTATGCCAAGATGGCATAGGAAATTCCTTCTGCAAGGCAAAGCTTTCTAAGGACAAGCCTCTGGCTGCCTATATAAAGAAAAAACTCTGCCTGATACCTACCCAGCAAGCTGCAATATGAGGGCTTTGCAGCCACTCAAACACCTGCAAGAAAAGCAGTTCCTTAATATCAGAATTTATAAATTATTTTATCTGAGTCTGTTGGCATTATTGAATGCTGCTGGCCCTTTCCCAGTTGTCAGGGACTGCTTGTTCCATTGGCAAAACGTACAGCAGAGAGCATAGCTTCCTCCCCAGTCAGCCTCCACAAACCCTACTGAAGTGATGTCCAGCCTTCCCATGCTCTCTTTGCATTATACTCTGTATTTCATTTTGTTTCTTTCTGGGTTAATGCTTTTGTTTTGCACTTTCATTTAAAATGCAGTGCACTTCCAAACAGCATTTTCTTACAGCCCAACTAGATTTAAAACTTGACAGAAGTTGTGATCATTCTGCGTTCTGCCAAAGACTAAAAGCAGCATGAGAATGAAATTAAAGCTATGGATAAAGAGTGAGCTTACAAGGCAATATAAAATGGAAAAAAATTATGGACAGATGAGCACAAGATAAAATCTCTTTCTAACTCCTTACCAGTTGGCAGTTTTTACAGTAATTACAGTGTTATAGAAATTCCTGATTTAAACTTTTCACCAAAGATTAAAACCCCAGTTTGCACTGACTTATGAAAATAATTTCAGTTGTTATTAGCAGACTTTAATTGCACCAATATGCTTTTCACTGCTTAAAAAGCCTTTGTTCTTTACAAATAGTGATACAAAGGTAACAGCAATACTTCAGCGGCTTTTATTGCTTGGATGCAAAATAGGAGTCCTTAAGCTTTAAAAATCTCTTCTCTCAGAGATACCATCTTTTGCCTGGAGGTAAAGGAATTAGGGGATATTTACACGATTTAAGGCTAATTTTATAGCATATTATGTTCCCTCTCTGCCATGGAATCAAATACTAGAGGATTTGATTTTAAAAAAATGTAAATATGGGTAAAAGGTAATAAAACTATTGTTTGTATGGGAAACCTTCATGCTAATCTGCAATGAATATGCAATATTTGAATTGTGTAACTTGGTGGTCAGCAACAGGAAAAACAACAATAGCTATGATAAGCTGTGGGAAGATAAGTACACATGATAATGCATATATAACTCATACTAGATACTTGAAACAAAGTCAGAAATTTTATCTTTGCAAATTTATTGTTTAGGTGACAGAGATATATAAAACAGTCATAAAAACATTATGATAGATATTAATGAGGCATTAATAAAACCTGATAAATATAGCAGTTTAATCGAAACCACTCATCCTTTCAAAAGTTACCAAATCAAGCATTTCACCTATGAATTCCAGAAATAATCAGCAACATTTTGGTGATGGAAAATATGCAGTCAGTACGGAGTTGAACAATTGTTGCTTTTCTCTGAAGATAATGTTTAGCTCGAGGCAGTTTCAGAGAAAGACCAGGCTGCCAATGCATGGAACTGCTGGGAGATGTGGACAGGAAACAAGGCAATCTACCAAAAAAGAAAAATCACAGTTACAGATCTTTGAGAATAAAGCCCTGTGGTAAATCTTTGGACCAGTTAGAGAGAGAGATGTGTTGAGAGAACTATTGAACAAGGAACTGTGGGAGGTCTATGAAGAGCCAAATGCAGTGAATGGAGTGAAATCCCAGTGACCTGAGTGGGCAGAGTATGTGGTTAGGATGATGGAAGACAGACCAGTGAGGCTTATTTTGGACAGCCATCGTTAGGAGTTTCAATCCTCAGGCCAATGAAGAACGTGGAAAGATAATATTGAGTAAGACCTAATTGCTCGTAATATGAATCACCATCAAAAGGAGAAATATGCATTTGGCTAGAAGAGGTAGAAGAAAATCCACCAAAGACATTTTTGGGTCTCCAGAGCGGAGGGATAATAGCACACAGATTCTAGGATACTTCATGTGACTTTTCCCATCTTTAGCTTTGGAATGAATTCACAGAGAAATGATTGCCTTCACTCTTGCTGGAACTTCTCAAAGAACATTCTTATAGAAAGTTTTCAGGAACAGCAATAAAATGGCTAGTGGTTGTCTATTCAGAGCTGAACTCTTCCATGAGTGCTTAGGAATGATGCAGGAAGGGGACTGCATGTAGAGACAGAGAGGGGTCATTTTGTGACAAACAACATGAAACATTCTATAACAACATAAAGACCAAAAAGCTGCCCAAGCTTTCAAATTGCGTTATAACTGTTACCAATGTTCTGGATAAGAAGAATCACACAAGTGACCATATGCCTCAGCAGGGAAAACTCAGGTCTGACTCCTTCAAAACTCCATTATTAGGAGTAGGGGTTTCCTTTTTTTTTTTTTTTTTAATACAGTGGGACAGACCACACTTGCAGAGGAATTCATATGGGTGAGGATTTCTAAGAACTAACACTGGTATGATAAACTTCACAAAAGATGGAGATGTGTCTTTTTTGTCCTTAGTGAAAATAATCATTGACATGAATGAAGAATTAATAAAAATTTGCCAAGGCCTGATAGAATTGTCGGGCCCATATCTGCCTTTGTGGGCATTTTCTCAGAATTTCATCACAGAATATCAAGCAGATATTCTGCTTGTGATGAAATAGTTAGAAGCTGAAAAGTGAAATGACAACTTGCAACATGCAGCAGATTCTTGTTTTAAGTTTAGATTTGTCTGTCTAGTTATAATTCTCCCAACATGTGATTGCCTCCTATTTGTTCCAAACAACCTCATATTTCTGTCATGTACTTCCATGATGAAGTAAAGGATTTCATAACTTCTGTGACAGAAAATGTTACAAAAGTAATGTTCTATTTCAAAAAACGATTGCACCCACTTTGTCAAGTGAGACTAGTGCATGGCCGATAGTGCCACCAGCATCCAAACCAGCAAGTTTGCATCAGAGTACTTCGTGGATCAGATTTTAAATAAACCTCAAATATGCAAGCTATAAAAACCTGTGCCAAAGCAGCTCTTACTTTTGCTTTAAAATTCTTGTACTTAATATTAATGCTTTCAAGCCACAGGCAGTAAGCCTTTGACAAAATATACTGCACTTTCTGAGTGGTCAGATTTCCAGGCTAAATGTGAAGTTGACACTATTCATGTGAAATTTCTAGGCTGAGTTTTAAACAGCTACAGAACCTGTTACATATACTCCTTTTCTTTAGTGAAACTTCACTAGCACATATGATTTTATGTGAACACTACCCTGTAAATCCTTGCTTGTAAGTTGGACAATCTATGCTTGCTGTCCAACAAAATATCCTTTCACTTTCGTCTACTTTGGGCTTCTACAATAACTTTTTTGTGTAATATAGAATACACTTGAAAATGCAAGTGTCTTGCATCTCCAAAGAACAGGTGAGATTTCTCTGTAAGGAAAAGCATTTTTAGAACCTCAGGATTCCTTCTACCGAGGGCTGAATATATAACCGCAAAACATTTTTGCACATTGAAAGCTGATTTTTACACAAATCTTTATATGATATTTTACTTTGTCTTTACAGTCACTAAGCATTGCTGTAAGGGACTTGTCAACTCAGAACCAGATTTGTCCTCTCCCACTGCAGAGAAAAATGTGCCGTTTTCAGAACAAACACAAGAGGGGGCGTTTAGATGATGTTGTGTCTGTTCTTTACATGCTGCTCTATAAGCTCTGTGCAAAACACTGGGCATGAGCCACGTGCTTCTAGCTTTTGACTTTCATTTTCACAGAGTTCCTACCAGTGTCATCTCATAACTTCTCAGTTAATTGACACAGTTTTTGCTTTGGCACATGATACTCCAGTTAATTTCCTCTACAAGAAAGCTGATACAAGGCAATGTATATTTAATTTTACTTCACACTCACACTCACAGTACAGACACATGCACCAGATCTTCATGAACTGTGAAAAAAAGCTCCTAATTTCACAGCCCACAAATGAAATCAAACTAGCAGTTAAATCATTCCACACCCCATTTACAGTCACTGATCAATTTTTCCTGTCAACCCCAACTACTTCCCTTCTGTCACCCACAAGCCACACACTCCTACCTCAGTTCAGAGCCACCCCCATACAGCCTTGTACTTTAAACAACATTTATTGGTTATAAGTTCATACATTACGATGATTACTGTAGGGTTGGTGTGGCTTTTGTGAACTACACTTTAAGCAATTCTGCATGTGGTTTATTGTTGGGATGTTTAAGAAAGTGAGATACAGTGAAAAACTGTAGCTGCAAGTTGTATTTCTCTAATATTCAGGGAAATGTCTCAATAGCTGATCTATGTTTAAGTGATTTTTTTCTACATTTGGTACTTTTTTATGAGGAAGATGCAGATTAGGAACTTGCCAAAGAGCTTTGATGTGTTACACTTATGGATGAAGTTATGGCTGCTGTGGCCAGGATGTGAGTGGGAATATATGGGCTGTAGGAGAGGCAACAGAATCCAAGGAGAGGATCCAATTCATAGAGTATGGTTGGAGAAAACAGAACTACTTCTTGTCCTTTTATGGGGTGTAAACCCCAGCCATGGTAGCTAAATTTTCCTTATGGGGTTTTGCTGTTCTTGGATTTTCTTGAGTGGAAAAATTTGATTATTTTAGAAGTGATGCAGCTCTGCTGCCAGTTACTCACCGCACAACTAGTGTCACTGATGAGCTGTTCTCTAAGCCAGTGGCCTTTGAATTCTCTCTTTCCATTACCAGGTGTTCTTGAAAATGCCCCCAAGTCTGCTCTCTTTCTCCCTATAATTTGAAATTATAAGGAATATCTACATTTTCAAACTACTAGATATTGCTTGTTGCAAGCCAGGCCATGGCTTTGCCCACTGTGAGATACAAGACTAGAGAGGGTCATGCACTGACCTGCAGTTGTGTATTGGCTTTTTTATGGAACTCTTAACTTTAAAGTGACCTTACTTAACAAATTTATTGGTTACTTGGTAGCAGAGAACACCAGCCTATGCAAACAACCCGGGTTTCCTCAGAAGTGGTGGATGTGGAAGGATATATGTGTGTGTACTGTGCAAGATATTCGTGACCAACTTGGTTTGGCTTTCTGCAGTGGCTTATTCCAAACTTTGGCTGAGCACAGGGCTGAGAAGTGCACACTCACTCTTGCTGCCATGCAGTGGCTGTCTTTCATACCTTCAAGTTCCCTTCAGATGTACACAGGAGTGACCAGGATTGTTCAAGAGCAGCCACAGATAGCAAGATGAGACTAGTAAAGAAATTGGCAGTATGAGTACTTGTCAGAAAATGGCCAGGCATGAAAATGAAGAAGATGAATAATGAACAGGTGAACAGACAGCACTGAGAAACCTCACTCCAAAATTAGTCAAGATGGAATGTAGAAATTAATCATGAATGCACTGGGCTTTTACTTTAGTAGAACAAAAGCAGGTAAAGGAAACAGCCTCAGGATTTTGCTCTAAAGTCTAGAGTGGCATATAATTGTAGCTATTACAACATTTTCTTTAAAACATTTATCATCTTGTGCTGTTAGAATCAGGATTCTTGTTCTGATTCACTACAGTTGCTACTGTGTGACATCAGTTTTTCTAAAATTATTTTAAAAAATCAAAATGTTCCGTTTCCTTTCATAATGGATGAACTGTGATGCAGTGAGATGCATGGATATCTCTGTACACATAAGTTAGAGACAAATTAGTCTAAAATCTCTTCACCGAGTAAAATAAATTTTTAAAGTAATGTTTTTTAGGCACAAAGAAATCACAATATGCAAATTATTTAGAAAATTACTTTTATATTCTTTATGTCTCCTTGTGTATTTTTATACTGAGACTTGGAGAGAGGCATCTCTAATTGGCAATCATCTTATTCCCCTCATCAAATATAACCTTTGGCTGATACATGAAGGTCAGTACATTCTCACAGTTTCAAATATTTTACCCCAAATAAAGAATCTCTGAAAGAAAAAGCTGATGTCATGTAGTAGTCCAGAACAATTTAGTTTTCAGGTAAACCAATGGTTTCTTATACTATTCTACCCAATTTAACCACTTGTACACTTACCTTGAAAATTCAGGTTTTCAACTCATAGCTGTACTTAGGAAGTCTATCAAATACATCACCTGCTTAAAAAACTATGGATTTTGTCAGCAACTTCTCTGTGTACTTGATAGGCATTTCTACCTCTAATCTCATGGTATCTTGTAGTCCTTTTATTTTATTCCCTCTTTGCCTTGATCTTTTTGGTTGAAAAGGGATGATTAAATTGCTGTGCAACATGTTTTCAAAGTCACTACAATTTGTCTTTAGATCTGTTTTTAAGAGCTACAGGAGTGTCATCCAGAAAGGATGTTTCACTAGCAGTGGGAGTGGGCATAAGCTGTAACAGCCAAACAGCCTTTTCAATACAACAGGGAAATTTTTACAAGGGTCACCTGAGATTCTTCTTTTGCTCCTTTTTCAAAGCTCTCTGTGTTAAGCATTTTGCCTAAACATGTGCTTTCTTTTGGGAAAGGCACAGCTTTGTCTAAAGGGTAAGGAGCTAGTAAAGTGTGCTGTCCCCCGGTATGACCTGAAATGATGACATGATGCTTGCAGAGCATTCAGAGCTAGACAGTTCTGAACAAAGCAGACATTTGAGGAAACAGCATGTGCTGTGAATCTTTGGGCTGGTAAGTATAATAACAAACACTGCAGGCAAAGTTGGTAGAAAAGGAAAATAAATTAATCTGTCCTCAGCCTAGTCTGGAGGTGGCTCAGCTGAGGAGCTCTGCAGTCACAGGCTCTCTGTGGCATTGATGGTGAAGTTGTCACAGTGAAGGAACTGCAGCTGTGCTCAGACAGTTACCAGACTGTGTGCTCCCTACAGGAGCTGTTCTAGTCTGTAAAATGTCTCTAATTGTATTTCATATGATCAAATTCTGAGTGGGAGATATCTCTTAATCATGATTTTTTCCCCCTCAAGTTCACAGCCAGCAAATTCCTCATTCACATTGACATGAAACATTCCTTCCAGCTGTGGATATTCATTCATATCAGCCTACAGGAACTGTAGTGGTCTTCAGCTGGACAAAATGCATTTAAATTTCTTTGAAGTACTACAGTCTAAAAAATTATTTTCCTTTGCTTACATAAAATTGCTGTCTCCTCTAACATCTAAACAGCAGAGGAAGCTTTGGGCTATGGAGGTTCTGTTGGAACCAAGTCTGATGTTTGGACAATTTCTTCTGCTTATTTAATAGTAGACACAGTTGAATCAGTTCTTTGCCTCATTAACTTTCCCTTGACAAAATTTGCTTGTCATACTCTGCTTAGTGTTGTGCTTTACCCCTGTTATAAACTTTTATTTCAGACTCATCAGGGGTTTTATGAGTGTGGGACATTAAAGTAAGCACATTTACAGTTTCATCCTCCCATGGAGACACTGCTGGCCTTAGTTTTTATACCTCCAGTCTTAATTTCCTCTGAATGTGCCATAAGGCTGGATAGTAGATTCTTTTGAAACTGTTCTTTTACAGAGGAGAAATAGACTAGATGATCTATGAATCCTATCTCTACTTCAAAATACATCTTCACTGGAAGAAGTCTGTGCACTTATGGACATTTTCCTGAGACTGTTTTTGATTTATTCATGAGTGTTGTACATTACAAACAAGTACACAATGTCAGTAAGCAATTTTTCCAATTAAGTCCATGGAATTGTTTGGTGTATAGGAAATTATAACCAAGTTTTTGTTAGTTTGCTTGCCAGGGTCAATGTGGTGAAGATGGACACTTTTCTTCTGCATATTGTATCTATGTAATCCTGAATTCTATCAGCTATGACAGAATGGTATTGTGAACCACAATTAATTTCCTTTACAATAGTGAGGATAACTTCACGGCTCATTAGACTGATGATTTCATTTTGAATTGTTTGACTAGTGTAATCTTGTTTTCTCTTCAGCTAGCTTCCCAGGGTCTCATTGTCATTGCTGTGAAGCTTCAGTAATTCAATAAAATTCTCCTCATCAATCTGATGGCCATGAATTACCAAGCCTTTTCTACTCCAGTAATGTACAGTCAGTATTATTTTGTACAGTGAGCAAAACTCATTTCCCAGCTAACATTTTAGCTTTCTTTATCCTTCCTACCAGCTGGAAAAAGTGATATTTGATATTCCAATCAAACAAAAAGGATTTGGTGACACTTCAAACAAACTTTGGCTAGGAAGTCTTGTCTATGAACAAGTGGTGGAACTCTGGCACAGAAGTGGATTTCTCCTCCTCTCCTCCACCACTACTGGTTCATTCCTTCTGCTGCTGCTTTAGGTAAAGCTTAGTGTCAAGTGGTACAGTGTGACATCAGATGTAAGGCACTCACTGCTCAGCTAACCCCTTATGAATGGTGAATTTATGATATCACAGCAAAGGACTTAAACAGTTATGGGGATGTACAAATCACTGAGGAATAAATATAAGGGTAATTTATGAAGGTTTTATGTAAGATAATGGTTGAAGCCATTTCTGGTAATTGGAAGTGGGAAGAGTTTTTGCTTGCCTAAGTCTGCCAAGATGCAATGTCATAACATTATTCTGGAGCTATACCAGAATACAGTACTTTAATGAATGACATTAAAGAGGCTTGAATTCAGATGTTTCCATCTCCAAGAAAACAGCATGAAAGATAAAAGGAAGGGTGAGAAACAGGGAGAACCAGAAGAGACAAATTGCAAGATGAAGAATGGAAAATCAAATATATACTGTGGTTCACTGCTGTCAAACATTCAGCTGAGAGGATCTGTGAGTTTTAATTTCGTAGATCTCATCAGAAACACTGAACTGCAATCGGTACATGGAGCTACAAGCCTGTCATATGCACTTTTGTAAGAAAAGGTAGGTCTGCTAATGCATGTAGATTTTAAATTAGAAGTTGAGAATAAGACTTGCCATAGTTATTTCATTTTGTCTCAGTTCTTATCCATGAATGGGCATTGACTTATCATTATCACAGAAACTTTTAACAAAGATAAATAAATCAGAGATTAAAAATTTTCACATATTGCAGTGAGAGGCTGCCTTACATGCTAGGGAACAAGTCTAAAACCAACACTGCATTTCACTGTCATTTGTGAAGAACATAATAAAATAAATGCTTAATAACAAAAAACATTTATTTGGTAATATTTGAACTAAAACATCTTCTCACATGACATGAATTGTACAGGATTATGAGGCAATTTCAACCTGGTATGCTTTATGTTCTGACAAATCTGTATCCCAACATCACCTGTCTTTCACTGTCATGTTTAAATATTGAAGAGCTTCCAGGAGGAGCTGGTCAAAAAAGAAATAATGCCTGAGAAGTGAGAAGAGTTTGGGCCACACACTCTAAGTTTTATGTCATAGAGCAGATCCCGAAAATATAGTCCATAATGCATAAATAAACAACACTATAGATTCATGATATCTAGAATATTTCTACATTGTGCTGTGAGTAATTGTGACTAATTCTCAAATTTATATTCTAACCATATAAATATATTACTGCATTTTCATATTTAAGGCATATTTTAAAACCTGACTACATGAATAATAATGTTTATTGAGAGTAAACATTCTATTTATAGAATTTATAGGTAATTAAATATAAATATTTATATTATATTCTAAATATATAAAAAATCCAACAAACTTAAGAGTGTAATTTGTATATTAAAGTGTAATTGTAGCACTTTTTTATACATATCACCTAAACTGCCATTGTTTAAATATTATTTTGAACCATATCTGGTGTATACAGTGGCACCAGCAACATGCACCATCAAGTTTATTGGTGCACCTGAATTCTTCCAAGCTCATTATCCCTGCCCCCAAAACTACGAGTATACAGCCAATGGTTTTATATTCACCAAGACACAAGAGGACAACACAGAGCTAACTGGAGGCTGGTTAAATCTAAGATATCTACACAACAGCAGTATCTGCTCAGTGCTGCTGGGATGTGGTCTATGACCATTAACTGTAATGTACTACATAAAGATGTGTATGAAATCTTCCCATGGAAGCGAAAAGAAATTTGGGAGTTATAGCACATCCTGAGGATGGCTGGTCAGAAGAATGTAAGACGAGCAGACGAGCAACCCCTTGACATCAGATCTCCCTTCTTGTTGACTGTGGTAAGCAATGGTCTGGGGTGTGGTGGGAAGCTTAGCAGCATGACTTTCAGGTCAGGCTTGAAAGAAGATAGAGAAAATTTGAACATGTTTACAGAAAATTTCTCCCCAGCGAGGGAGAAATCATTGAAGTGCTTATTTGGGACATGTACAAAACAGTTTACGTGATGAGAGGTGGTGAGAGACCTCTGGGTAGTGCACAGAAATTATATGAGTGATGCAGTGTGTCAGGAAGGCCTTTGTAACTGAGGTAAAGCACCTGTCTTGGGTCTTTTAGGGAGATGGGAACCACTTGAGAGATGCTGCAGGATATGTAATGTGATCAGTATGATAACAAGAACTTTTTGTGTTGACATGGATGAGGCAAAACTGTATCTGTTAGAGTAAAAATAATCTAGACGTTACATAAGAACTTAGATGAGAAGTTATCGGTGTAGTTGAGTCCAAGAGGCAGCTAAAATATGTAAAGGTGGGTAATTCACACTGGGGTGGTCTGAGCCACACCTACTCTATCACTGACCTTGAACCAAACTCCAGCAAAATCCACCCCCCCATTGCTATTAGTAACAGAAGTGGAACACAGACTATAGGTTCCAAGCTACACATGCACAAACATTGCTTAGTAGGTAGGTCTTCTGTAATTATTAAAACAAAATGTGGTACAGTGGAGTATTCCAGCAGAGACATCATTGCTATTAGCCACAATTTGTAATTCCCATAGCCCTACCAGAGGCATTTATACTGGCTTTTGGAAAATTTGCATCCACCAGGGAAGATGTAAACAGTCCAAGTCAGCCTGAGCAGTAAGAGATAAAATTCCAAGGCTTAGATGATTAAAAGGTCTTTGATGTTCTACATGAATAGAGTATATGTGGAGACCAAATACATACTCTCCAAATTTGATTCAATAAAACTGAGACTCTCTACCTTGCCCTTGGCCTTGTAGTACACCCCACATTAAAACCATTCAATAAAATTTGATATGTTGCCAACTGTTGCCTGCCTGAAGATTAAACTACTTACGTTTTCAATTACCTATGATATAATACAACAAAGACACATGAGTAATGGCCTTAACCCTCTGGCTGTGCAATCAAACAAAACAAAATAAGGCTATTTACACTAGAGAAAAGCCTGAATAAAGAGACGGGCTTTGCACTGTACCCTAATGGTCCACAGAGAGTGACCTGGGCTACATGTGTAGCATTCTAGTATATGTCAGTGTGGGGACTGATCTCAAACATATATGACCCTTGACACTGTTTCACCTCTATTAGTATGAAGATGCTTGATCATATTAAATCAGGTTCCAGATCAATTTCAAGGCAAGCATGACTTGATGAATAAACATGCAGGGGCATGTCTGCAATGTGTTCTGCTGCAGAGATATTTGGGCTAACTGTACCTTATAGAAGTCAACAATTGTAGCTTTGTTTGGATGGCATTGAGCAATCTTAGGGATAGTTACAGGAGGTCAGCCACAGATCTGTGATAACGTGGCTCTGGTGCTTCTGGGCTTTAACATCTGCTTTAAACTATTCCTGCACTGTGCTCTGTGGACAAATCTGCACACTCAGAATTGATTGGTTGATCTTTACTGTAGCTGTCTTACAGAATACAGACTTAACCACAGCATCCCACTGTTGGATCCCTGTAGATCTTAAAGTAACAAAAATAATTTTCTTACTTACTTACTTACTGTTTCTCCTTACTGACTCCAAAGGAAGGTTAGATGATTTGTTCAGCTGGAAAATTTCATGTTGTAAATATATTATTTCCGATTAATCCTATTTTTGGTGTTTTGAGCATAAGAGTAATAAAGTAAAAATAAGACCTTTATTTAAAAATAGCTACATATCCATCACTAGGACAGCATAATTAAAGTAAGCAGAGCTAACTAATCAAAGTACTACCATTTCCACATGCAGAAGATGCAGCTCCAACTGCTGTTGTAATATGGGCATGAAAACTCCAGAGCTGGGAAGTCTGGTAAGAATGATGTCCTTATCTGCAGTTAAAATGCAACAGAATCACTTGTTCTCAGCTATTCTCAATAGGCTTGCAGCAGTGCATGACAGAAAGTGTGTGTCAGGTAGTTAAGTCTCAGATCAGGTAAGGCTCTCCCAGTGAAAAAAGCATGGTAATTTGTCCTGTGAGGGGAAGCAGTAACCAATGCACCAGTGCAGGGTGTTTCTCCTGACCAGCCTGACTGAAGGAGCAGGTCACTGCATCTGCACCAGCTGGAGCTTCTGAGTGACTTGCAGGAGCATAATATGTTTAGCAAGCAGCATGGTAATCTAATCAGGGAGTGGAAAAGCATGACTGAAGGCAAAATGTGGCAGAATGGGAAGAACCTATAGTTAAAAAGGAAAACAAAGTTGACTTCCCTAAGTATCTTTGAACCAGCATTTTTTTAATCTGTTTCCAGGGGTTGTAATTAATTTGATTGTTATGTTATAAATCTCACTGCCAGACATCTTAGTATGATATCAACAGAGATCTTGAGTAGCATTGTATCTCCCCAGTTGTAAAGTGCTGCCTTGTAAATTGCTGCTTCAACGGGAGTTGAAGAAAGGTGTGAAAGCATCTGGTCCTGTCTGCAGCCAACTCCAGTCTGCAGCTCCTTGCTTTGGTAAGGATTCTAAAAGGAGCTCCTGCTGCAGGCATGCACTGGGACTGAACTTTGTACATTTTCAAAGCCAAAACCAGTTTTTATTTAAGATGCCTGAAGTAGCAAGCTGACATCCCAAGGAAAAAGACTAGCCTTTTATGCAGTGAAGAAGCAACTAAAAACTAAAAAATGCTGATTTTCTTGAACAGTCCTTTTAAATGGCTCTGGTATGAGAACATTTGAATATTTCAATGTAGAACATGACACTAAAATATGGTATGAAATTACAGTACATGTAAAAGTAAATTATTAATTATATTAACTAATAGATCTTCTCCTTTGGAAGCTATAAAATATCTTGTATGAAGATGGTAGACTCTGACCTTAAGGGCTCTTATTTAGCTTTTATCATATTAGGTCTAATAGAAAAAACAACACTGACAACAATGTATGGGTGTGTCATACATGAAATCCCATTATCCATCTCTCCTGCTATAGAGTGAAAAAACTTACACTGAGTTTTCATACCTTAAATTCAGTTCCTTTTTATTTTTTAGTCATTTGTAGCAAATCAGAGCCTCTTCTAAAATGTTGGACCGACCTCCACGCTTGATTACACTGGTGGGAATTTGGAATTATCGCCTTGAAATCAGAGAAATTTCAATGAATGGAATTCGACACATAAAAAATGTGGTTTGGCCCATTACCTTTTTGAAGCAAAAGGAAGTGTCATATAGTTTCCATGTAAATTCCTAAATAATTCTACAGATTTCAAAGAAAGACAATATCTGGTATATATTGGATCAAACTGATGGTGTAAACTACTTAACGTCAAAGGCAACACTAACAATTGCTTTAAAGAAAAGTAAAAGAAGAGATATGGAATAACTTGCCACAAGGGTAGAAACATGGGGAAATACAGGAAAAGATTATATATAAAAAATGAAAGAGAATAATACAGCAAATGCATGCAAGGAAATTAACTCTTTTTTCTAAATTTAGTTGAAAATGCATCCCTGCTATATAAAATATCAAGAGTTATCTCTTTCATTAAATATTTAAAGTAAAATCACTATTTAAAAAAATGCTGGGTACTTCTTTTGCATCCAATGAATATTCATTGGGAAGTTCATTGGTGGGTGCCTATTCAAAACTGAAAGATCAAAAGGGAACTGTGTCAATTTTGTCCTTTTCTGGGTTGACTGCTATTTTTTGATGTAATAAATTGCCAATTTTAGAAGGGTAAAGAACAGAAATGGAAACGAGTATGCCTTTCAGGAGACTTTTGACTGTGCCGTTATGAATAGTCCCCAAACAAACAGCTTGTTGCAAGCCATTCACACAGTAGATAGACATCCAATTGTTAGCCATGCAAATAGCCATATCCAATGGTCAGACAGCTGTTAGCTGGCTCTTAGAATGATTGGTAACCAGACTGTTGTAGAACTTACTCCTGTCTACAAGCTGCTGGGTCTCATCTTTTTCTAAAATCTTATTAATAAATTGAACACGTTTTATGGGATCACTGATGTCTATTGCTTCCCTTCTCACTGTTTCTCTCAGAAACAAGTAGAGGACAAAACAAAAAAAAGAACAAGTAGGAAAAACATGTTTATGGGCTATCTTTATAGATCAGGGTTTTATCCTCATAGGGATATTGTAGGTAAAAGAAAAGCCTTTTTTGTGCAACCACTGCAACACTTTTCTAAGTGCAAGTATGTCATGCAGGTGCATGCAAACACACAGAGACACACTCACACATGCTTCTTATACACTAATACAGCTTTTTCTTAGTCTCAAAGTCATATTCTGAAAATGCATACACCAGGAGCAAGTTTAGACTTTTAAAAGTTAATGGAAACAGACATCAGTGTTAGTAAAGTCTTTCATAGGTGATTTTCTATAACAGGCAGTTGTGCTCACTTTTGATAGTTTTTCGTGTCTTGAAGAAGTTTTTCATGTTGCAACAAAAACCTGTCTAATGTAAATTAACTAAAGTACTTCAGATTAATTGAAAACAATATGGAATTTGAAAACTCACTACACATCATGCTCCTGCCAGTGCCCAGAGGTGCCCAGTTGTGGTAGGTGGACTGTCCATGCTGTTTGCAGGATTTGATCCATTAGCCAAGTGGTAACTGATAGCAGGAGGAGGAGGGTTTCTCTCATTTTAATTCAGAAATTTCAGATGTTTTGGTAAATTACACCCATTTAATAAAATTGTGGTGTCTGGGTTTAGGCAATACTGTTCATGGCTTCTTCCACCCATTCTCTTAGACTCTCACAACCTTATCTCCCTGTTCTCCAGATGAGGCCTTCATGTGCTGCCTCTTCACTCTCATTTACATTGCATCAGGCTGCTGGTGTCTCTCAAGTCTTCACATTGCCACCTCCCCTTCCTGCACTGGCAAAACCCAAACATGCTGGCTGAACTCACCAATTCTCCAAAGACATTAACAAGTCTCTGCAATGTGTCGCTTCCTCAGACCTCTCACTTCTGGAGAAGCATTGCATATTTTCCTGAAAAATCTCTTATGGAGCCTACACAGCTTCAGTGAAATGTAGCTCCTTGATTCTGTACTGAAGGTTGCAATGACATTTTGCTGAAACCCACAGCACTCTGCAGGAACCACAACACAGAGGTTAGTGGGGACATGGGTGTGTTAAATTAGATTTCCTTTTCTTCATAAAACAATTCAAGCCCCTGCTCTCTGCTGCCTGAGCACTTGAACTGCAAAATTTTAAACTGAGAAGGAGCCCTGCTGTGCATCTTTTAAAATTCCTGATTGAGTAATGGAGACAAAAACCTAGAGCATAACTAAATAATGCTCTGAGTTCGGGTACTCAGTTTAGAAGATATAAATCAAGGTTTTAATCTTGCAAATGATTACTGAAGATGGTTTTTGGATTCAGAACTAATTGTAAGATTATGCAGATACATAATCCCATCACAGTATGTTTCTTACCTACAGGGTTGTGTTGTCTTTTTATTTATATACATTTTCTGTGTTTTTTCTCATATTTTGCGAGCCCAGTGAAATTTTAATTATGCACAAGAAATAGAAACAGAAACAAACAAATAGAAGACACACATACAAAGCCATCTTATGCCTTTCTTGAGGGTTAGTTTAACTAAAGGAGATCATTCAGTGGGAGAACAGAGTTTCTTTCTAGAAGGTAGGCAACTCATCAGTTCTCCTGTATCTGAATGAATATTCAAACCAGACCATGTTCATGGCCTCTCAAATCTCCCAATGGAATGTAAACAGGATTGAGTACTTATGTCTAGGGGTTCCAGTAGGTAGCAAAGGTTAGGTACTACATTGCAGGTCATCATGATACCTAAGTCCATTTAAGGATGACTCTCTGGGTAGCTGCTTTCCATATCTAAAATTAAGACAATTACTGTGCTGTATCTCACAGAAGTGTTAGATGTTAAAGATCATGACAAAAACAGAATGATCAAAATGAGATCTAGGATTACATACCATTCCCCTAAAAAATATAAGCAGTTAAAACACAATTCAGAAGAACTGGAATTACTGACATTTGTCACTAAACCACTTTCTGAACATCATGGATGTATGCCTTTAGGAGCTTTTTGGTGAGAATTCCAAACATACTGAGAGACTACTGGGTTTTCCCTCTCACCTAATACATGGAACTAATTGTCAGTGTTCATCTTTTATTTTCCATGATTATTTGGAATCTAGGAAATGCTTCCTTAATTTCAGTTACCTAAAAATATCCATTAATCAAAGACCCCTAGCTGGTATTTTCCAGGTCCTCCAGATTTCTTGACTGTATCTTTTATGAATCACCTCAAAACCTGCTTTAATACTCCCAACAAAGTATCTGATTTTCCTGTTGCAGGATGTGAGTTCATTAGGTGAAAGTTACCATGAAATAATTTAATGGGAGCTTCGATCTCATTGGTTTTTACTAAGTATTATTTATGCATCCAGTGCCCCGGGTGTCTATGGAGCTTAACAGGCAATTTAAAAAAAAGGCCATAGCCCAATTAACTAAAACAGAAACTATTAAAAAAAGGTGCAAGCATTTGGAAAAAGGGTGAGATGACAGGAATTACTGCACGATTGAAAGGTCACAAATATGCTTACTGTTAGAGACTGTTACTTGCCTGTTTACAGAAAACTGAAATGGAAAAGCTGGAACAAAGACTGAAGAACTTAGCACTGGGTGCCTAACTGGAAACTGAGGGCTTTGGAGAGAGATCTGAAAAAGAGAGAATCATTGTGCAGGGATAAGAAGCATGAAGCAAACAAAAGCATGTGTCCTTTGTGAAACAAAGAGGGTAACGGAAGTAGAATCTGTCAGGCTGCTGGGAGGAAACAGGGTAAGTCAATAGGGGGGTTGAGGCAAACCTTTCCTTGGAAAGTGAGGATGAGAGACTATTTGCTAACACTCCTTGCTGTGCTTGAAGCTGCACACTACACAGAAGACATTGTCCAAGCCACAAAAGAACTTGCTATCTGAAAAGCTGATAGTTTAGTTTTATCCACCATGGTTCTTGCAACTTCCTTTGCCAAACTGCAGCTATGCCAAAGCATAAGAGCAGGCTGACTTCCAGTGTAAGAAATTGCTGGATTACCAAGGTGAGATCTAGACTACAACTCACTAATTTCTTCACTGTAGTGACTATGCATAGCAATTAAAGGTTTTGCATAGAATTTATTACCCTTCTGCTTGACTTTGATAGGTGAAGAAACTTTTTCTCATGAGTGAAGAGGCATAAGATTGAGGATTCAGTGCTGCTTTCCTGAACAAACCAGCACTTCAAATTTTGAAGCAGCAGCTTGTCCAAATATTTCTCTCAGCTTTACTGTGCAGATTCTCTTTTTATGCAAATTACATATTTGATGACATGGGGAATTTACACAACTTTCTGTTTCAAATGGCTTAGTAGCAACAGCAGAGATGGTGTCAGATCTTCAGCTACTGGAAGTTAAAAGTAGCTCTCTTTACTATAATTACCTTCCTTAACAGCAGTTGAAAATGTGATTTCTGCCCTGATTAAAATATGACATTTTATTATTTTCATGTATATTTTCTATAATGATCTCTTGATTCTGACTTTTAGTTGAAACATCAGCACTAAAGTTCAATTACTGCATTAGCTAATCTAAATCAGGAAAGACTGTTAAGGCTACATTTTTCTCACAGTGGCAAAGTATTGTAAATATTCCTGTTGCAGCACCTATGCTGCCAGTTGTGTCAATTATGTTTCCTCATATTCATCAGGACTGTAATATTTGTTTCAGTTAAACTGACAGCGGTAAAATAAAGCAGTTCCTTGATTTTGGCATCATACATTAGTTGGTAAGATACATTCCCTGGTAAATGGATTTGAAGGATGCAGGTGTAGGCTGATCCTTCATGACAAAAATGGTGCTGCTTTGACAATCCTGTGTCCAGAAGTAGATGGCTGCAGGCCAGTATCCCTCCTTCACTTCCTGGATACAAGGAAAAGCAAGCCAGCCATATCCTTTATTTTAAATATACCTCTCTTTTTCTAAGTAGAACTTTTTCTTCATTTTTATCGATAGCACTAATGCTTTGCATTTAGACCAAATTACAATAGGAAAGGAGATGCTTAAGGGTAACTGGGTGATGAAAGGACTACATTAGAGTACAAGTCCAAGGGCTGCTGTTTCCTATTTGTAATGCTGAATCCACATGCAAGTCATATTTAAGCTATAAACGGTGGCGCCTAGGGAGTATACACTCAGATTGCCTTGAGAAACTAAATACTTTTATCAAATCACCAGATGGACTTGTGTTCAAAAAACACTCCTGAACAACATGGCTTTTCTATATTCACCTTTAGATTATCAAGCTCCCAGCAACCTATACAACTTAGCACGTTGCTCTGATCTTTTATAATTTTACATAGAGATGCCTAATACACATAATTTCAGATCACAGATAATTTCACACACCATACATAATTTCAGCTAGCCTTCATTGATCTCCCTTGTTTTAATAATCACAGACATTGTACAGTTCCAATACCTTCAACTTTTTACTCAGAGAACGGTGAGACTATACTATCCATTTTCTTTCGTGACAGATATTTCATTTGCAGTTGGGAAAGCTTTATCATTTGATGCTATGAAGTTTTAGCCTCCAGAAGAACATAGTCTGGGCAGTGGTTTTGAGGAAATTTCAGAATAAAGAGACAGAACCTGCTAAAGGGAGCAAACACATAGGGTGATTTTCATCATGGCAGCAGGAGGAGGCAGGATTTTGATTCTCAGGATGTCTCAAGGAGGCAATGGTCTGTTTGGGTGAAACAATTTCCATTGTAGTAGGAAGAGTACAGATAAACATGAAGATGTTATTGAATAGACTTCAAACCATAGCAGCTGCATGGAGTTCTGTTAACTCAGATGTCATTACTTGCAAAGTAAAGGGAAGATACAGCTTTCTGAAACAAGAGAAGAAGAATAGTAAGGATACATGAGTTTAATTACCTCCATGTCTGTATGTATACTTAAGGAATATGTCAAATGATCAAGAGGAATGATACAGCATCTGACAATGATTATGGCTTTGGGGGCATAATGAATATTCTGATGGGTGGATTGTGAAGTGAAATCTAAGTTCAGCTATAAGAAAGAAATCTACAGAAAGATGAGATGCCCTTAGTGTCATAACTAAACAAACTCACAGTTCTAATCTGACAATGCAAGTCGAATATTAGATATAAAGCTGAAAATAATCAGCAATAACTCTAAAATCTGAAGGCATCTAAAAACTGAATACCCTATATATCCTTAGTAAATGTGTATCTCTTCTGTGCTATTTTTGCACCAGCCTATCAAAGCATCCAGAGACACGGGGCCACAGCCACAGACAAAACAATTTAAATATCAAGGTAGTTACAAATATGACCAAATCTGAACTGAAGAGTGTGCATAAAATCTGAGCCACTGTAGGCTGCAACAAATTCCACTCTCCATGAACATGAAAAATTTGAAAATAGCAATTGTCTGAGGTCAGATACAGATGAATATGGACAGTGATAGGAAGAAGAGGGAAAGGGAAGGAGAAGTGCAGTCTAACAGAAGGTAATTTAAAGCTTACAGATGGGAAGACAAAATTTTCTTCTTAGAGTGATTCAGAAGAAAATACTTCGCTTTTATGAGGAGGAATATATATGAGGAGGAATGTTTCTTTCTAAATGAAGAGAGGATAGGAACTGGTGACACTCTTCCCATAATCAGTCATTAAAGCCAGCTCTCTTGACAGATAATAAGAATAAAACCCACTGAGAATGAAAGCACTGTGAATTTTAAATTATTCCTTGAAAATAATAAAGAAAACATAAACAAAACCAAAACCAAACCAAAACAAACAAACAAACAAACAAACAAAAGCAATAAAACTGCTAACATTAGCCTAACTTTGTTCACTTTAAGCCAAGGATAAAAATAAAACTGATTTTGACAGAGTTTGGGTTAGGTTAGTGCTGAATTTTTTAAAAATTCCTCTCTCAGAGGATAGCTGACTATCAACCACAATTGCTTGGGGAAGAGTAATTCTTGCCAGATGAGATTATTTGTTTTGTTTTGTTTTCTTTATGGGAGAGCACAACAAAATTAGTAGATGATGAGAAAAGTGGGGGAGGATACTGTTAGTGGAATGGTCAGTGCAGCTTCTCAGTCACTCTCAGCTGGGTTTGGCAGGGGGAGCTCGGGGCTCCTCTGGCTGCCCAGGGACTGTGAGGGAAAGAGGCAGAGCATTTACCTGAAGCAAGGCACTCTGTGTTCTGGTAGAGGGGCAGGGTGGCAGGTCTGAAGCCAGCTAACCTTCCTGAAATTTACTCACACACAGAACAGACGTTTCAACACAGTTCTGCCTTTGTGCCAAGGCTTTGTGCAGCACCTGACGTGCTGTGGGCACTTAACAACAAACACAAAGTGCTGATGCTCCTGCTGAAGGAGTATTTGGTGCTGGAGACTGAAAGGCCAGAAATACATCCAAAACACCCATTTACCATGAGAATGTGATATTGCCATCCAATAACTTGAGCACTGTACTTAATTCTTGTACTTGCTGGGAGTTCGGCTTTGAAAGAAGCAGCGCTGAGACCATGGGTAGAAATAATACTGAGTGAACTGCACATCTCATCTGAGTTTCTAAGGCAATATGTCAGGCAAAAGAAGAAAGAATTAAATTCAATCTTAAACTGTTAGAGAAACAACAATATTTGATAAAGAATACAACAATAACTCCCTATAAGAATATAGGACTATTAAACTTCATGAAACTTCATTGTCAAAAAGATGCATCACCTGCATAAAACACAAAAGAAAGAAGAATGATAACTGAAGTAGTGACATCTAGGCCACATTTTACAGAGAATGTGTCAAGGAAATTAATTTTTCATACTGGCATGCCATGGATTGGATATCTTAACTGTGATGATTTAGCAATTTCATTGTTATATTTGCTATATTTTTGATAACTAATTGTCTTTTTACCTAATGAGATAGCTTAAGATACCAACTCAATTAAAAAAAAACCCCAAAACCTAAAACATCCCCTTGGAATGAAGAAATAGTAAAAATGTTCTAGAAAATATTACGCTCAACAACAAGGATGCAATTAAGTCAAGAATGAACAGTTTTCTTTCTGATGATGAAATGAGAAAGGGAATTCCCTCATATTTACCCTTAAGCTTGAGTAAATTCACATTCTCTAGGATTTTTTTCTGCTTTTTGCCTTCCTTTTGCCTGCTGAAAGGGCAAAAAAGGCACAAGAAATCCATGTGCAACAGGAGCTATCCCTGTATATTATTGGGATGCAAGATTTTTCCAGCACTTGATGGGGTAAGGGCCTTCACACATGACAGCAGCTGCTTCAAGTCCCTGAGAGAATCTCAAAGGATGTCTCTCTACTGCATTAGCTGTGCTCAGATTTTTATTCATTGTGGGTTCAGTTGTATCCATACTGCATAATCCACCCCTGAGTTTCTCTGCTTGGGAAATTTGCTTCCTTGCTCCAGGTCTGAGCCAAAGTGTGAGATAACTCCTAGGAGCAGTATGGATGGCTGGGGAATTTAGTCTTGCATGCTGGCTTGAGCCATAAACCAGCATGGCTGTATAGACTTACCAATAAAGATCAGTGTTATGATGCCAGTGAGTAGCTGGGGATGCTGAGCCAAGTGACCTCATAGAGGACTGAGTCCTGACACCACAGACTTATAAATAATTGCCAATATTATACAGAACACACAAATAGAGCAACCTTTTTCCCTCATATATTTATGCCTCAGCCATAGGAATGAATACTAAGACAGGAATGGCTTAGTAACTTCTGAAGGCAAGACTCTTAGTCAGATTTAATTCTCCCTCATCTCATCATCCACTAATTAGGAGTATTCCCTGTTCTTGTGATTTTTATCATGGTCAATGATATTTGATACTTTTCTGCAAAGCCCCTGTTTTGGAGTCATGTAATTACATCAGACAAAAAATTTCCACTCCTTAAAACTGGGTTTATGGTGTTTTGTTTTGTTTTGTTTTGAAAAAGAAAAGCTGTAAACCAAAACAACAAATATAAAGCCCCTAAATTCTTAGTTTTCGAAGCATCATTATTTCTGTGGCCTGACATGACTTCAATATGTGAGGTGAACAATATGAAGTTAATGTCATGTAAAAACAAACAAACAAACAAGATGACTTTGTCCCCCAACAAACCCAAACAAATTACTCTACAACTTGGTAACTACCAACTGCATTTTGATCTGAACCAAGGACATCTATTTACTTCCAGTCTTTTCTTTTATCTTTTTATTTCTGATTACCTCTTCTATTAAAACTGTTTCCTTCTTTAACAGTCCTCAAAATAATCCATCTTGTTGATGTTACATGGTATTTTCCATGAAAACAAAAATAAATATTCAATACAGAGAAATGTTAAAAAGGGTAGTTTAAAATATTTTATGGTGAGAAATATTTGAAACTTTTCTTATTGGCTAGGAGTATGCAGTTTCTAAGCTAAATGTCCATTCTGGATTATGTAGTCAAACTCTCACTAAAATGAAAGACATGAAGGTCTTTGAGAACTCTATAGCCCATCATGCTGTTTTCTGAACAGACTGACACATTGCTTTGTTACACAACTGCTTTTAGTGATTCACCTTTTTAATGAGAGCAGAAGGAAAACAGCAAAGAAAACATTTCTCTAAAATGTTTTCAGAAAGGCCCATTGGAATTTGAAATGGGTCTTATTTGGTGTACTTTGCATAATTTGTTACACTAAATATGAAACAGATTTCAACTGCAGCTGCAGTGCACGTGTTATTCAGAAAAGCTCGGGTCTCCCAGAACACAACCATTGGCTTAGTCAGGGTTTGTCAAAACTATCTCTGGGCAGAATGACACTGAGTAAAACACGATGGCACTGTCCACTGAGGACTCACACAGCATTTGCTCTCTCTTGCCTTTGTTTTTGGGAAACTACATTGTTACTTCATGTTAAAAGTGCTGAAGGAGGGATCAGCTAATATTTTATGGATCTGTCAGATCAGCATTATTATTATCCCATGGGAACATGTGCAATGAGATAAACATACACCTTGTCCTGTGTAGGGGATTTCCCTGGTTATATCCAGCCTCAAGCACTGCTCTAGCACAGCGAAGCTCCTCCATAGTCGAGTAATGCCATGTGAACTTCAGTTTGAGCCAGTGAAATGGCTTCAATTAGGCATTACACTTCTCAGGTGCAAAGAGTGACTTGCAGTATGTCTGTTGTCTTTGTCAATGTGGTTTGAATTTACGACTCTAACAAGAAAAGTAACTAGAAACTGAATTGCTGTGTTGATGACAGCTTCCCAACATTCAGTGCTTGCCTTCTGAAGTGGAGGGTGATCATTGGTGACTGCAAGCACAACCCTGAGATACCAATCACAGCTGCTTCATGAGTGCACATATAAGTATACATACATATATACATACATATATATATATGGCTATATCAGCAATTGCGCCTCAACAGTGAAAATCATAATTACACATGAGCTGCGATTGAAACAATTCTCTAATTACAATTTAATTACAATTAGATTTAATTAAATAATAATGAAGAGCAGATTTCTAATACAGCTATTACGAAAGAGAAGGTGTATTTTATCTCTGTGTTTTCATCTCAACAGCAGGATTCAGTAACAGATCAAGATGAATCTGCTCTGTATTACCCCAATGTAAGCACATGATAAAAGAAGTAGACGTATGACACTTCTCACTGTTAAGGTGTCAAATATGTCATGCTATAAAAGCCTAACTTTAGTTGTCCATTATTTTGCTAAAGGTTAATTTCCAAGCAAAGTCTCCCTGTGATTTTCTCTGCAAGAGCTCTTGCTCCACTACATAGACCAATGTTCCTGTGCACAGGAATAATTAACATAATCCTTTTCTAGTTTAAAGAAATGCTACAGATAAAAATTTAACAATGGTTGACTCAAGCTTGAGACATGATTTCATAATTGCTTCGTTCATGTCCTTTAAACTTCTATAAACTTTACTCATTAAAATCGGCAAAGAGTCTTGTTCTGAATGGATTTGTGTAAGGTCCATTCTTTGATCTACTACTATGACACAACTTGGGATTTCACAGTACTTGAACCTACAATCTTCTTTGAGCAAAAGGTGAAACTCAGCAGTTGGAACTGGTTATAGGTGACTGATTAGTTAAGAATTGCTGAGCCAATAGGAAAGGACATATTATTTTTGTTGACAAGGGTCCACTTTGTGAAGCATGAACTGGCACGCAGCTTGAGATGTAAATCTAAGAGCAGAAGATTTTGTGGAACTTTGCTATGCCATTTTCCTTGGTGTTTTGGGGCAAATAAGTATTCCACCATCCAAGAAATACTTAGGTAAGGCCTGATCTTAAACCAAAGGAATTCAAAAATAATACTCCTGAGCAAAATCAAAATTTTAATTTCCAAGCCAAACCACTGATTTCCTGAAACACCTTCATCTCTTCTCCTGCTGGCAGTCATTCCCCTTTTAACCTCCCTTTATCCTTAAACCATCACAGTTTCAGTCAGTATTACGGAAATGACCTAGCCATTGCCAGGTAGGACCAGATGACATGCAAACCAGGATTCAGCCACCAAGATCCTAAGATCTCTAGAGGGTCTAGTAGAAGGGAAGCATTTAAAATGTTAGGAGAATAATGGGGACATAGCTCCTGCATGTAACTGTCCATACATAGTTGCACTCTTCCCAAATCTAATGACAGACCTTGTCAAATGTCAAAAGGGAAGACCTGTGAAGAAAGAGAATCAAGTACACAACTGATTGCTGCATAACTATTCTCCATTTTAAAAATTGGTTTTTGATTCTTATTTGTGATTATTTTTCATGTTTTTCATATGTGAGGCATCTTTGATCAGTGGTCCTTATAAACATGAGTCTGAACTTAGAACATCAGAAATGTTTTTGAGTAAGAAAGGTGATGAGGTGAAGAGAAACAAAAGGATTTATGAGACTCTTAAAGCCGGACACTGCCTGTCACATCATGCTAGTCCCCAAAGTTAGGAAGACAGTAGGGCTCTGACTGGCTAGGAGAGGAAAAGATTCAGTAAGCAAAAAATAGAAATATTGCTTTCCAAGGGCAATTGATAATTTTCTTTCAAGGCATAGAGTACAACACCAGTCTAGAGATTAGATTTACAGTATTATGCAAACATAAATGTTAACATTTGCATACCATAAAGTCTGTTTTTCTCTTTGCTTTTCTTAATTAAAACTTACAAGCTGTAGAGTGTGGCTAAGCATTTCCTGTCTGCCATTCCCAAAAAACTTTTAGTTGCCCAGAAGAAAGAGCCAAATCTACCTCATTTGAGCTGCTCTGTTGTTATGGTACAGTCAACAGTCACATTTGTTCTTTGCAAAAGAACTGAAGGCAGTATAATGTCTAGGGAATGCATAATAAAAAGAACTGATTTTAAAAACATTAACATCTCAGCTTGTTTACTCTGACTTGGTACCTATCTAAAAACTAGGTGAATAATTTAATTAAGGTTCCCATCTGTGTAGTAAAAAGAAGGAGATAACTCTAGAAAATGAATGATTCCTTCCTAAAATAGTTAGGGTTACTTACCTGCTGCAAATGCTCATCTATTTCCAATGATTCTATTACAGTCATGATTAAGTACCTAACATTTAAATCCCAAATTCAAATAGCTCTTGAATACTAATAAACAAAATTATCACCATGATGTGGAGAAGTAATGGGCAGATCACTGGTTCCAGCAGAGAGTTTTGCTAAAGACAGTGCCTTCACCGACTTCAAAATCATTATGTGCCTACTAGTTTTATTACCAGGTACAAGGTATAAGGACAATCAAGAAGAACACAAGTGCTGCAGAGTTGAGTGTCTGTAGTTATAATCAGTACTATTTTCACTTGAAGTCAATGGAAGTGCATTAGTGTAAAACCTTGTGAAAGCAAAGAGGAATTACGAAATGGGATCTGATCCAAAACTCACTGAAACCCATGCAGACTTTCCTCTGATCCACCGAACCTTGGATCAAGCTCCTAGTTCCTTGGATAACAGCAGTAGTCTTAACTGCCAAAATTTCTGCAGTAGTTGCACTCCACTGCACCTAGAAGGGTATTGAAAGTATTGCTGCTCTGTGGAATGTATCTGTCCAAAACAAGTCCACCATTTCTGTGCACATTTTCTAACTCTTTACAACATAAAGGGAGGGCTAAGTTGGATATTACAGCAACTGTGACCATGACGTCTTTTTGTCTGTCTCTTTTATCTTCCTAACACCATGTGTCACTACGCAGTAGAAATGATTGAGCTGCCATTCCTAGTAAGAGAGCAAAGATTTGGACCTTCAGTGTGGTTTTAGTATCCAAGGATCAGCTCACCTCTCCTGGCAGTAGAAGTTTATAAAATGAAATAAGATTCTGGTAGCTCTATGAATAGGAGTTCTGCATTTCCTTTGCATTTATATTTAGGATTTGTCTCCTCTTTCTGCATCACATTTATCACTGCCTTATTTCATGACTTTACTGTAAAGCTTGAAGTTCAGAAAATAGAGACAACTTTTTTTTTAATTGATGTTGACCTAGTTTGAGCTCAATGAGCAAGCTAAAATATGCAATAATGCGTAAAGCTGGTAATGGCTATAGGAACAAATAAAACATTTATTTTCTCTTAAAGCTTGGAGAAGATAATAGAAAACAAAAAGAGCTAGAAATTTCAATGGTTAATGTTGTTTCAATGCTGAGTTTAAGTATAAAAGAATCTCTGAGGCTCTTCAGGATGTGCCAACAGGTCAAAGCACTTTCCAGTTGCTCTAACTACTTCTTAATAAAGTGGAACTGTTTGAGGATTTGACAAGTCCCATGGGTCAGGAAACACATATTAAACAGCCTTAGAGAATTTTTCTCTTTCAGTATTGAACCAATATTGTATTACATAAAGAGTGGTCCTCCATTCTCCTCTCTGCCATACAGAGATCTCTTTCAATGTCTGTTCTGAGTGTGAGGGTAGAAAGACATTCCATTTTTAACATAAATCCCACTCAGTTCCAGACTGAGGGGGAAAAACAAAAAAAAAGAAAGATCATCTGTGAGGAAGGGAAGGGAAATAGAAAAGAGCAGGAATACTGAAAGAACAAGGACAGAAATCAAGTGAAGGAAAAAAAAAAATCTGCTTTTTTCTCGTTTTCTTTCATTCTCAATTTCATTGTTATATTTGTTGGAATCTCTCTTCCTGCTCTATAATCTCTCTCACTTTTTTTTCCTATTATTACTCATTCTATATAAATACCTTAAAACAACGGTATATAATGTTTTAAATACTTATTACTTAAATCCAAAGACACCAACATGATGTCTTGTTGAACAATACACACTATGATGTAAATTGTTTTCATGGGTGAAAAGATATTTTTCAATTTTCTATCATGTCTACCAGCAAAAGGCAGCAGAGATCTACCAGGCTGTCATCTGAAGAACTTCATCTCATCTCCAAGCCTGTGTGTCACTCAACAATCATCTCAGCAGCCACAGAACACCATCATTTGATCAAACTCTCATACCAGGGGTAGGGCAAAAACAGAGACAGAGAAGGTTACTATTACTGGTAGAAATATTTACTTTATAAAGTAATTGGGTAAGTTGAATCATTCCTCTTTCTTGTCATGTCCCATTTTCACAACCATCTTATTTTGTTTACAGTCAATATTTTATGTTTATTTTGTTTTTTCTCTTTTGCTATCAACACCTTCCCATTATGTTTTTACTGACTTTAACATTTCAAGAGATTCTTCTTCCTTTAAAAAAAAGAATTCTCTCCCTATCAATGTTTTTCTGTTCCATTTTCTCCAGTATCCTCAGTGAATAGCCCTGACATCAAATGAAATTCCTTTGAAGCCATTTTGCTTTGCCAGTCACTAAGAAAGACTTAATTTCTGACTCTAAGTGATTTTTATGCAGTTGTGTGTCCTTCACCATTTGGCCTAACCTATTGGTTTTTTATATGTATAGAATCATAGAATCAGCAAGGTCAGAAAAGACCTCCAGAATCATGAAGTCCAACCTTTGAACAAACCCCTGTCAGCTAAACCATGGCATGAAATACCAATTGTGTCCATATGTATAATTACATTCACAGGCCCTGCACTCATTCCTTTCCCTAAATTCCGAAGCAAGAGTTTGTATGTCAAGAGGACTAGAACCAGGTGAGTGTCAGAGTGGATGATCTAATTTCTTTCTATTTTAAAATCTGTGAATAAGCTGCACACATAGAAAAAAAAATCCATTACTTTACTCTTCTGTTTTGTTTTGTTTTTGTTGCTGGAAGAGGGCAGAATGTAGACATGTAAGATTATTTGTTGAGGTAGATTCAAAATGGATGGATTTTAAGAGGAATTCTTAGAAGGATCCTGAAAGCACTGATAATCCATTGTTCTTTCAATTTTTACCTTTTGATATTTTAAATAATTTTATATTGTAAAGTAGCTGAGTTTGGCTGATGCAACACTTTTCTACAATCATCAACTCCTGGAAAACAATGTCTTGTTTTGAAACTACTTTATGTCCATTGGATGAAAACCCTGCTAAATTGTACTGTAAATGAGCATTGGATAATCATAATTGCCTAAACGCTGGAATTATATAATAATGTAATTTCTTTCAGTCTATGTGCTGTAACTCTGATTATGCTAATGTTAGTCTGCTTTTCCTTTTTTCACTATCAACATCAAGGATTTCTGTCTGAGGACCATGTCTGAGGCTTGTTACATAGACAGGAATTTGGCCATTCAATTTATATTTCTGTTAATTTGTACTATTTCAGGTAACAAATTACTTCTGTATTGATTAAAGGCTAAAGATCAGGGATACATCCAATCTACAATGTTGTTAATTGTATGCAAGGCAGAACACAATGAAGGATGCTCACTACTACATAACAGGATAGTTATATAATGAACACTTAAAAAGTTTAATTGTTGTTTTCTGGTTAGGTTTTATGTCCTTTACAACTTTGCATCAGATTCTAGGGACAGAACATAGCTTCTTAAGACAAATGACTGTCAATGGTGTTACACATGAATAACCCACTAAGAACTTGGTGAAGTAACTTTCAGAGGCATCATTCCACTCCTGTGTCTTCTATGAATGGATCAATTGGCCTGATTACATATTGTGTGAATCAAGATGGATTTACACTATCATTGCATTGAGCTGTCCCTTCTATGGGAAATCAATGCAACTGAAATAACACAAATTACATTCATCTTGAATAACTATAAAATTTGTGGCTTCATGATACAAGCAATTTGAATTAATTAAAGAATAGGCAGAATGAATATAATGGCATCAGTTTTGCCATCTAAAGCATGATGCTATCAGTTTGAGTTAAATAATTGTTGAGGTACTCACATAGGGCATCTTAATCATGTTTCTTCTTGTGACATATCACAGAATTGGGAAAAAACCAAACAATAGTATTTTCAGTATTTTCATTACTTGGCTGTGAGATGAGAGTGTTTCAATCAATATCACCAACAACAATGCAATAGATCTCTGTTGATATGATAGGAGGAAACCGTGGTGAAAAAACCAGAACAAAAGCACAGAGAGAATGTTTTAGATGTGGTGTTATAGCATGGACAGCTAACAATACTATTAATAGATGGTCTCACAAATAGCTTGCTCAGACCATATAAAACTTTATCCAATATACAAACACCTTAGACTAATCAGGTAAATTGTGAGTTTTCACCTTTTCCCAAATTAGCTAATTATTAGAAATAATTAGCTGCATCAGCTGCTGAGTGAGAGCCTTATGCTTACTTATCTTACTGTACTTGAGCTGCTGAGTCTGTTTATGCTAAAGATGTCACTATTAAATGCAACTGTTCTTTATCTTTCTGAAAATAAAATCATTATGCCCATAAGAATATAACTTTATGTTTCTCCCAATGTCACAAACAATTGCTATTTCACACCTTTTTAAACCTTACTCCATAGATCCTGACAGTCTGCTCTTACATCTCCCAAAGCAAGCTGCAAACACAACCCCAGAAAGCTGTATTTTATTTTGACCTGTTCCTCTTTTTCTTTGGAAAAAACCCTGAAGAACAGACAAGCAAGTGTAATATATTACCTCTGGTGGCTTAGCTGGACAGCAGCAGGGGCTTGTAATAAGGATGTGGTAATACACCACAAGGAATCTGTAGACTCGTAAAACTTGACCTTATAAATCTCTACGTTTATCAATTCCATACAGCAGCCACTCCCTGTGGTGGAAGTCTCAGACCAATAAACCTGCAGTTGATAACCATACAATTTATCCTCAATTTTTCCCTCCTGGCCAGCTAATCATGCTACATTAATAATGTCTGTAAAAAATTGAAATGTCACTTTAAAATAAAGATACCATCTGATTCTTGTCATTACTTTGCATATAATTAAGAAATTGAGCAAACAGTTTACAGTGATAGTGATAGGAGTCCTAAATATTTTCTTGTTCATATTTCTTTGTTTAAAGTTCCTACACTCTCACCTGAAAACTGGTTTCCTGGTTTTGTTTCATTGTTTTTGTTTTGATTGTTTTTATTTTTTTATTTGATGTAGCTCCCTGTAGTAGGTGATTCCTTTCTCTAGACAGTTAATCCTTTAAAAACAAGAAAAGATATTTCTGCTGCAGGCACGTCTACAGTGCTCTGCTGGGCAGAGGTGTGTCACAGGCAGCTTCTGGGAGCTCACTTCATGTAGGGAGGAAGGCAGATTTCATCTAAAGACCATAGCCTGATTTTCTTTTGAACACAATATTTCTGAATCTGATTCTGTCTTTGCCTGTTGAAAGTGCTCGAATAAACATAGTAATTCATTAATCTCATGCCTCCACACAGGACTTCACACTCTGGATACACTTAGTGATGAACAGCAAGAATGATTTCAGATTCATTCTGATTTTCAATAAGAAAACTGATTTAGAAGAACTCCCCCCAACAGAGAAACAAAATAAATTTAAGATATCCTGTTTCATTCTCTGATGCAGTGTTTCATCTTGGATGGAAGGGCTGCATATCTCCACTTGATAGCTGACTCCAAGGAATATTGCAAAGTAAGATCAATGACAAAGTGCAAACTTTGTCCAACTGTAAGCAAATTAATTAGCACTCTGCAAGACAAAGTAGGAGAGGGTTAATCCTTAAAAGTCTTCAGTATATGATTTAGAGAAGTTAATGGAGCCACCAGCCATCAAAAGGTACTCAAACCTGCATGCCTTACATTCAATATGAAATTTGAGGTCATCACCAGATTTTGCCTTACTACATTTTGCAGGAGGAGAGTTTCTTCTATCAAAACTGTTGCTGGAAGTATAAAACAATTAGCTGCACATTTGATCTGCATGTCATCAAGAGGCAGACCTCAGTTCATTGGACAACATTCCATATTTCCTGACTGAGGAATATGTAGCCAAGGAGAAAACAGAAATGTATGTTGCCCGATCAACACTTCAGTGCACAAGGAGAGGAAGGAAATATGCTGCACTCAACAATAAAGAAATATTGTTTATTTTCTCCTAGAAGTAACAGAGAAGAAAAAGGAAGAGAGAATAATTCCTCAAGAGATAAAACTTTACTGTGACTTTGGTTACAGATGCACTCACATATCTACTATTATTAAAGGCAAGACAGAGCTCATAATTCCAGAGAATTCAGTACATTTAGGGCTGGATTATGAATTTAAGGAAACTTTGTTCCACATGCATGAACAAAGGCACACCAGACCAATAGTTACTCACACTGGAAACACATAAAACAAGGCAATGCATTTGGAAGAAATTGTTTTGAGGGAAAGCAAAAGGGAAAGAAATTAAAAATCCAAACATGATTGAATTTGCTTTCAGTTTATCCCCTTTGTTTTTGCTCAGGAAGAGCAAAAAACTTTTCTGTTTTCAGAAAATCAGTTCACCTTGAATATGGAGTCACCAGAAAGAACAACAAAGGAGTAATAATGACAGCTTAACATAAACGCTTTTTTTCTAGTATTATCTTTCCCCTAAAGGCAATTTAGGAAAACAAAACTAGGAAGACTCCTTTTTCCTATAGCTGGGCCATTTTAATATTTTTTACAGGATTTATTTCCCTTCAATATGAATTTTTAGCGAAGATATAATTATATTCTAATATTTTAATAATTTGGTAATCTAAAAATGTGTTTTTAAAGATATGTTAATAAATTCACAATTCTGCTTGCAAAAACAGTGTTGTAATACCCTGGCTCATTCAGCTACTGGCAAAAATGCCAACAGACTTTACCACAGGCTAAAATTTTTCTCAAAGACTTTTCAGATACACCACCATGCATAGCGTAAAATGGTGGATAGAAGCATCAGTTTTCATGGATTTCACAAATTATTTTGTAGTTCAACAAGTACTGCATTTCAGACAAAAACTGAATGCTTACTAGATTTTTAAAAGATTATTCTATTCTATTCTATTCTATTCTATTCTATTCTATTCTATTCTATTCTATTCTATTCTATTCTATTCTATTCTATTCTATTCTATTCCATTCCATTCCATTCCATTCCATTCCATTCCATTCCATTCCATTCCATTCCATTCTATTCTATTCTATTCTATTCTATTCTATTCTATTCTATTCTATTCTATTCTATTCTATTCTATTCTATTCTATTCTATTCTATTCTATTCTATTCTATTCTATTCTATTCTAGCCTTTAATCAAGATCAGCACAAAAATAAGCCAGTATTTGAAGTGCTTATTCAAGCTAGTATAGTGTTTTATTTCATAAATGCATATAGAAAGGAAATGGCAAATTGCAAACTGGATCTGATTCTGCAGTGACCACTAACCACAGAAGTTACATCTCTTCTCTCTTTTATAGAAAGCCAATCCCCCAGTCCTTCAGAAAGTAATCCTACCTCATCAAACCAGTTCCAGAGAAGAATTTCATGACCAATTATTTGAATGACTAGGATTATGTATGTAAGATCCTCAAATTCAAATGCTTGTCATCATCATATAATTTTTTGCCAGTTGATTCACACAAACTATGTCTACATCACATAAGGGAGGGCAGTGAAAAGATTCTGTGAGTGCTATCAGCCAGCTCAACCACAAGGATAATTCTCCTTAGCAAAGTGCCTGGCAAATTAGGTAGGATTGTTTTTTTACCCAAGCTGGCTTATGCAGAAACAGTCCAGGTATCAGCCCACAATGCTCACCAGACATTGTAGTGCTCAGGTTAGCTGTCACAGATCCATCTCTGGCACCTCTGCATTGCCTTGTGGTCAGGCTGGAGCAGCATAATCACTCAAATATTTAAGCAGTCCTAGTCTTTGGCAGGGCTTTATGCCCTCCTGAATCACACTTTCCTCTCATCTGCACTCCTGCAAAAGCAGTCAGAGTGCTACCATTCCCCTGAGAGGGGCACTAAGCCCCTGCAGCAGCTTGTGCAGGTTCTCAGGAGAGCATGAATTCAGCTTGCTGAGGCTAATTAGTTCCCATAGCATGAAGAGGCAGAGGAAGAAATTTGGCAAGGACTAGTTTTTGAAAAGCCCCATACCATTGTAGCTGCAGCCTTATTTTCAGACAGTCCCAGTATTAGTTTTTGCTCTGGAACCTCTCCAGTCCCCTGAACTTCACCAGGGCCTGCCTACAGAGGAAAACCACTGAAATAGTTATGGTACAACGGCTACTCAGGGATAGTCTATTCTTGCAGAAAAGTGATTTAATCCTGGAAAAATCATTATTTTTCCAAATAAGAGTCACCATTCTAGAAAGAAACCTCTTATTCGAGGAGGAAGTTCATATGGGGTGTTATTTCACTATAAACAGTGATCAATAGACCACATGAGCAACCTCAAAATATCACATCTAGAGAAATAATAAATGCCACCTCTAAAAGACTTGGAGATTTTTTTTTCTTGTCATGCAGTTCATGTTTTGATTTCTGCATTAGATGTCTTCTTAACATATCTTGTAGTGAGATTGGAACATAATTATGCATATTTTTTGTCTAATAAATTTTAAAAATCCTACTCAAAAGTGAAAGTGTCCAAGATTTTGTTTCTTTTTACAGAGCAACTGACCTATTCTCCACAAGTAAGAGAAGATAAAGCCTTCCTTGTCTATCATGATTTTCTGAGTTGGTATATGTGTGAGGCTCTGTTTCTTACAAAGCACACCATGAAATATGAGAATTACTCAGTACAGAACACATTGCACAGGGAGAAGGAAGCAGAGCTGCCTGGTAGAGAGAGCAGTGGGTTGATGTTCTGGAAACAGATCCTATTTCTGGTCCTTCACTGAGTGCTGCATAGGCTTTAATAATTGCATGTTAACATATTCAAAGACCCCATGGACACAAATTTGGTGTATCTATGCAATTGGTATGTCCAGCAAGTCTTAAATTCAATATACATTAAATATTTTGAATTCTGATTGTCTTTCCCTATGTCTGTAGTCATTGGACACTTTCCTATTGTATTGTTTCCCATAATAACAACTGGTAGGTGCTTCAAGGTACCCTGAACCTTCTCAAAGCAGGACATTTGGTTCATTTATGTTTGTGTGATGGAGATTACAGTAAGTCTTGACGTTCTCAAATAATAACAACAGCAGAATCACTATTTGTACAACCTCTTGGTTACCAGTTAAAGTAAATACTATTTTCAAGTAATTTTGTTGATAAAATTAATAGGTTTGTAGGGGAAAAAATCAAGTGATTATTCATTTCAGTGTTTATTGGCTTCTGTGGTTGGGTGAGGAAACAGCTTTGAACATAACTCCTTCTGACAGTTGCACAGAACTGGGTTCTAGGTCAGGAGAACATTTAATTGTCTGTAAGGAGCTGCTTTGGACCTCAGTGAAGAGAATAGAAATATGTTCTTAAAATTAAACACATACTTAGGAGATCAGCCTTCTAAATAGATGTTAATTTTGAGTCACCCCATTCATCTGTGGTTAATCTGGAGAAAGGGGAAATATGCCTCTTATCTACATGAGAAGGCAAGGTGGGAGAGACAAAATTGTTCTCTCCTTCTCCCTGGGAGGAGTGAGGTAGCAGGAAAAGCACCCAACACCTGCTGCAGACACAGTGGCAGAGCCAGGGCTGTGCCTGGCAGCAGGCACAGAGGAGCAGATCACTCACAGCAGAGCTCTGGCACGTTCTGGCCACACAATAAAGGGACTCACATCCATATCCTAGAAAGAGTGCAAAGAGCTTTAAAACCTGTCTTTCTGTCAGCAAACACTTTTGGCTTGCTCTACAAGGTAATAGTGCTGGCACTGCACTGTGCAAAATCTCCATATTTTCTTCAGAGTTTTCTCTACAAAGTGTGGAGAAAATGTGTAAATTTTTTTTTCCTGACAGAGTTGTAAGGAAGTTGCAGTGGTTTATTTATTTGCTCTTAGCACCAGGTTACAGAAAAATAATGTATCAGAAGAAAGGAGGCTGGGCACATTTGATGAAGGAAAGTATTTGTTTTGGGTGAATGTAAAGTCCAAATTTATTCAGCATATTTTTTAGGTCTTGCTCTTTATCCTTTTTTAATGAACTCATCTCTAAGCTTTAAATCTTGTACAAAAATATTTTATTGGAATTTCATTACCATTGTTTTCCTTGGGAAGGCGGCTTATAATCTTCATGATATTATTGTAAAGCCATCACTAAGCAACATGCTTTGGCATTTGTATAAGCCTTTGTCCACCTCCTTCCCTCCACCCAAACACACACATTTGCATTTACTGTTAAAATATTATGGATGCTGACACCAGTTTAGCCACAAGACCTGGTGTTAGACTGTCTCTAATTGATTTAATTATTCATAATTGCTCAGCTGGGGCTTATGTGTACTTCAGCATGATTAAGGGAGAACATACAAGTCTGCAGCTAATGATGTGTTCCATCATAATTTACAACCGTGAAGTCGCTAGAGCTAAATTGCACAGACATAGTACATTTTCTAATCCTGTTTAAAATGTTTTTTCAGATCTTGCCAAAAAAAGAAAAAAAGAGAAAAAAGAAATAACCCAACCACACTTTTCATAAATGAGTTTTAAGGAAGGATTGAAACTAGTATGTTATATTTTCATTTCTTGAAATTAAAATTATCAGTAAAATCAGATCAACAGATCCATTGCAGATGTGATTTAAATGCAATGCATTTTTTGCTGTCTCCTTTCTAAGTGCATTTGCTCATCCCTCCTTTCTACTTGCTCATCTATGCAAAATATGATGAAATTTTCAAGGAAAAAAATGTCATTTGTGAGTATTAAAAAATAAAAGCAACTTCTGTCAATATGATGCATGAAAATGATCACACAGTGGCTTCCTTAATTGTCACCAAACATGTTTCTGTAATTAGTTCAAGACAAGCAATTCTGACAATACCATGTACATTTTATGAGACAACATCCTTGAATATTATTACTGATGGATGGTGCTTTTCTTGTCTTTCATCAGTTCCTTACAGATGGTGAACACTATTGGGAAAAAACCCCCAAACAACACAATAGCAAAAATACTGAAAATGAACAGAATTTCCACTGTAACTGGCTAACTTCAGACAAGGTCTCTTTTTTTTTGCTTTTGATTGGGAAAAAAAAATCATATTTTTCAGATGAGCATGTGTCAGAAGAGGAAAACAAAGTTGCAGTATGCTGTGAGTCATGAATATTTCTGAGATTTCTGTAACCTTACCATTGTTAGCATGGAGTTCAGCATTTCTTCAAAGTTCACTCAAATTTGTGCCTTAGCCAGAGAGAGCAAGCACAGTTTACAGGAATATAGTCATTTTAATCTTAAACTAAATGTTAAATCAGACTGGCAGGCAATGCAAACTAGAAACTGCAGCATCACTGCTGTGGTAGAAGGGCAGTGTGGCTTTGTCTGGAGCAAGTCTCAATTGCTGCTAACATGGCATTAACTGTCTGCAGTACTTTGTGTTTTGGATGCTTCTGAACAAAGAAGGTTACAAAAAAGAAGGTTCTCCCCCAAGCCCTGGTTCCTAACACCCACTTTTCTCTTTTGGACCTTGGAGAGACACAACATTCAGCATTTAGAACTGCAATGCATTATCAAAAGTATGTAATTACAATTATTTATTTAAGCTGGTTCTGAAACAGGGAATCTTGATATGAAGCTGGAGCCAGTAAAAGCTTGAAAAACTACTGACAATAAGCAATTCTTCATGGAACAAAACTATTACAATAGAGGGTCTTTGATCTTGCCTGTCTCCTGTTGCCAATTGAACTTTGTCACCATGCACTGTCATCCACAAGGGAGCACTTTTGAATTAAGCAGTCTACAGCAATTTAGTCTGTTCCAGCTTTGAAGTGCCAACATCAGTCAGGCTAGTACTAACTTTTTTCATTAAATTTTTTTTGAGTTCTCTTAGGAGTTTAGCAGTCCTGGCACTAAGATAACTAAAGTCAAGGAACCAAGGCACTAAGACATCAAAAGCAAGAGGGGCCCCTAAAATACAAATGTGAACAATCATTAGGCTCTAATGGTGCACTTCATTAATGTCCACTTCAAAGCAAAAGTTTACTGACTTTGGGATTGACTAATTTACACATTGTGGGAAATTGCTGCCAGCCATGCATGTAACCACTAAATGTTTCTGGAATAAATAGAAACGCCCTCTTCCTTCAGAAATCAGGAACTGCAAACTGAGCCTTTAATTGCAAGATGGCCTTTCATTTGAATCGGAATGGAAAACCCGTCTAGCACATAAATCACTAAAGCTGTGTGTAGTTATCATACAGACACACAGATGTCAATCAGAAGCCTTTTGCAGTTTTCTCTCCCTCCCCACACTCTACAACCAAGTAGGAACATTACATTACATTACGTCTGGTTTATTTTGGACATGCTCTTTTATTTAGTCTCCGAAAATTCTCATTTTACTCTTCAACCTAGGACAAGTAAGTAAAAATATGTAAGTTCTAACTAAAACTGGTTACTACAACACCGACTGTCTTTGGGAGGAAGGAAAGAGCTGTACTACTTAAAATCTTAGCACTAACTCCCGTGTGAGTAAACAAAGTACCACTGTGCCAACAAACTGCATTCACATTCAAAGGTGTACTAGTCCAGTTATATAATTTTTTTTAAAAAAATCATAAACTAACTACTAGATTTAAAATAATACTTCAGACAATCAGAGTGGAAGCCTACCTCAGCCTGCTCAGAAACATCTACAATACATGAACTGTCTAAGCAACAGCCTCATGCAGAAATGCCTAAGATGATGTGGGCCAGTTTGTAAAAGAACTGAGCACATGCAACCGTTCTTATCCTGTCAGAAAGGATTGCCTACACTACAAAATGTGGTTGTGTTTGAATGGAATTGTGATAGCTGAGTGAGAGGACGGGAGGCCAGTCACAAGTTAGAGGTCAATGGAAGCCAGGAAAAATTGTGTTCAGCTGATGCTATGGTGAAAATAATTTGTCCTTGTCTAAACACTAACCACTAAGAGATGGTAACATCCTGCCATCTAACTAGATTGCTTCCAATCTTGTTCCAGCACAATCAAATCTTTTATCTAGACAAGCCTTACTGTGACTGTAAAATCTCAGCCACTCTGAAAAATTAAGATGTTGGCTCTTAATGCCTAAAAACTCCCATTTTTCTTTAAACAGATCTGTATTGGATTTCCAGAAATCCACACTTTAGTGGAAAGATTTTCAAAAAGAAAACTATTTTGGATATGCATTGGGCAAAATACAGAGATATGGTTTCCAGAGGTGATGATGAAAAATAAGGAAAATAGTTATAATTTTTCTGCTTTGTATTTCAACTAACTTTCCTAAATTTTAGCAATTTCCTTCTTGTTGCAACATTTTAATAAAACTCTGTGCCTTCATGCCTGGTAGGGAAGCTAACTTGCCATGGGCAAGAATGGCCTTAAAAAAAAAAATTAAAAAAAGGGGAAAAAAACCACTTAGCAAACCACAAATTTCAGAGACCTAGTCACATCTGTGTTTTATCAGCTTTTTCCGGATAGTATTACACCAAACAATTGTCTGCAGATCGGTAGACAGCTGAGACTTTAAAGTGCTGAATTACTGAGAAAATGCTAGAGATAAAAAACAGCACATGTATCCTATCAAAGTAATGAAACCAACCTGCTGCTAGCGCCATAGTGCCTTAGTTCTAAGTACCCTGTAGAGGAACGGAAGGCTTTCATTTAACTCTTAAGAGGAAAGCAAGGGAAAGAAGAGTAAAGGTCATCTAATACCCGCCTTAATCACAAAACTGAAATGCTCTCAGATATATGAAGGGAATGCTTGGTGTTCAAAACAAAACATCAACTGCAGACAACAAGAGTTGGCCTGATCATACTGGGGGTAGCATTTCCTGCTGGAAATTCCCAAGACTTCGGCTGATGTCAAGTGGAGTTACTGACACAGAGCATGGCAAAAAGCTGAAACTAAAAAACCTGGACACTGAGGCACTGCCACATAAAGGCCAATTCAATCTAGCAGAAAACTCTCCAACAGAAGGTAGATTCACTAAATCAGCCAGAAGGTACACTGGAAATGAATAATGGATATTTCCTGAACGGAGCATGGTTATTAAGCATCATAGCAACTACTCAATGACAGATGTACCAGTTGAAGTTACGTTTACTACAAAAAAATATTCCACAGTGTTATTTGGTTTCTTGGGGGTTTTTGGTTTTTATATATTGTGTTAGGTTTGCATTGTATTATAGATGCCAGGTTTACTTGGCAGATCGTGATCCTCAGGTGTCTGAGTTGAAAAAACTCAGAAAGTACTTGACTGTTCTCACTGAAGGCAGTGATAAAACTTCAAGGATGGGGGTAGTTATTGTCCTTTAGGGTTCTTTCACTCCTTTAAAAAAAAAGAATAATCAATTGGAGTTTGTGATTTGTTTCATAAAAGTTCAAATTTTACTCCATTGACTTCTACTGGAACAAGAGTGGGCCTAAAATGAGTGCATAAGACCAGGAAAAAAATTTGCCTTATTGTTCTTACACTTCCACTGTAGCAATGCCCAGAAATTCCAATAAGAACTGATCTGCTGTACCAGGTACTGGATAACAGAAACTAAATATGGCCTCTTCCACAAAGAATCTATGGAAATAAACCAAAAGGTAATGAGTGAGGAAAAAAAACAGGTTGTTAATATAAACCCTTTTGTATTCATATGTATTTTAATCAGGTTTTGATTAAATGTATGAAAGTAGTCTTTCTCCACTAGTCCCTCAGGCTCCAAATGACTCTCAATTAGCCATTTAAGCTAGCTAATTTTTGTCTGTTTTGTGGTAGAACCATGGAAGAGACACATGAAAGAGGAAGAATATCTTCTTCAGGCAAGAAATTCCTAGCTCTAGGAACAATGCAGGGAAAAATACAAAGGCAACAGAGACTTTTATGAGCAAAAAGAGAGTATGTCAACTGAAGTGGGCAGTATGGGGAAAGTGTGAGAGACAAAAGTGGACTAGCAGAAGAAGTAAAAGTATGAAACTTTTTAATTAAAAAGTGACTTTAAAGCATTTGCAGTAAAACATTTGAATATTCCATCAATACCACTGCTAGACCTAATACCTAATATTTCAGCTTCATGAGTGTCTTCAGCTGAATTTTCTTACAGAAACACCATTTTTGTATATATATATATATATATATCATCTATATCTATATTCTTGTAACTGGGCATATCATGGATACTTACTTGAACTACACTTGAACATGTGGCATAAAAGAAAAGATGAAGTACAAACCACTCATTCCATGCATTTCCAGCTAGTTCCATTTTAATTCACTCACTTATTCAATCAAGTGCAATATAAATTCATCCTATTGTCACCTAATTTAATACATTCTCCAGGGAAATATAGTGGAGAAGAGAGTAGCTTGTAATTTATTTTTGAAGTTCCTTAATTAAATTCCAAAATCCCCCAAAATGACATGGAAGTACATAAAATGGACTTTTATACACCAAAATTCTTACTAGGAATTGGATTATGAGATTGCAATGTCATGCATAAATTAATTCTAGTGAATATTGGGCTAGGTCCATCCTGAATGTTCTTTTCCACAAGACTGCAAGGACATTTCTACAATCCACTCCATCAATTAGTGTTAATCAACCAAGAGGTAAACAGAACTACTTACAGATAGATGTGCTCTGTTAAGAGAACAGCACGTTTAGATATGTACAGACTACCCAAATATTAAAAGATCAGAGTAAATTTCAAACAGCTTTATGAGCAGAATATGACTGGAGTCACTCGTTGTATTATGGTTTTAGGGAATTTAAGTGATGAAATTAGTCCCATCAATACACAAATATAGAAGATTTTCTTTTGTTTACAAAGATAAGGTTTCAAAAGTTTCCAAGCAATAGCGCATGTCATTCACTTATTATTCCAATTCCTTTCTTCTTTAATGTTGATTGATTTGAAGATTGTCTTTAATTCAAAAGCTGTTTTCATTTTAGTTTTCATCTTTCTGTCATGTTCTAAATGAGATGAAATTGAATTACCCTCAAGTATAAACAAAAGAGTTTTGATTTTCTTATTTGCTTTATCCCCCAAAGACTGCAAAGATTGCATATACGCATCTTTTCATTTCCCTCACCCCTAATCTAGAGACCGTTCACCATGAGTGGATGAAAATTCTGTAATATCACTCATTTCTTACACTTTGTGCATCAAAATGACAATATTCTTATCTCCCAGAAAACATCTATGGCTTATAAACTTAAAGCATTTTGCATCACAGTTTGTGTGCAGTGGGACTCTGCACTATGTGATACTTGTCTCCCTCCCATGTGCAGAGGCTGTTCCTTCATTCAGTTGCTGTAACCCAGCATTTATCTGTGAATTAGCTTAAAAGTAGGTTGTTAAGGTTACTAGGCCAAGGAGTTGATCCACATATTTTGTCTATATGGTTTGTGGCTCCACAGAGGATATTATTTTATTAATCATCAATGTCGAACATAGGAAAGTATAACTACGTGGCCAAATGTGAATTCTTTTTCAGATTACACTGTTCCATTTTAAAGGGAAAAGAAAGAAGGAAGAAATACAATTTTATAAGCAACTTTAAGTGGATTTTTTTCTTTCCTTTTTTCTTTCTGTTTGTTAGTTTAGTTGGTGGGTTTTTTTGTTTTGGTTTTAAATAGAACAAAATATAAGTGGTGTGAAATACGAGAAACTAAGTCTTGGGAATTATTGTATAAGCAGTAGTTCATGTCCAGCAGAGAGAAAATATAATCATGCATGTGCACTTTTCCCAACTTCACACCAGGCTCTGTCATGGGAGATGATCAGAATGTTTGTACTTAATACACAAGGGTAAATACTATTAACCCATTGTCTTTTCGTGACAGTGATGTCCCATGGTTCTCTGTAACCGCCCCTGTTTTTGTATTTTGTTACCCAGTTAATTCCACTGCCAAAACTCTGCTGCAGCTGCCTGGCCACTCTCCAAAGCCATGCCAACCTCAGCATTACACTACCTCTGCACATGGCAGGGACTGGTCAACTCTCTGATTTCATGGTATTTTCTTCCATCTGTCACTTTGGCTGAACAGAGAAGCGTTTGGGTTTCTGCAGAAGGAAATGTATATTAGTAGCTTCTGCCTAACAGAATCAGACCCTGACTCAAGGTAATTCTATTTTCATGTTAGCATGGGAAAAAAAAAAAGGAAAGAAAACTCCTTTTAGTAGTCTTAAAGGTCAGTCCAGACCCATATGGATTAATATAAAGGTGCTGCAGGTCAGCACTTCTGGATTTATAGACTTGAAAATATGTTTTACATACTGCTGAAATACCTCAGTCAGTCTTACCCTACATTTGAAGGCAACCTAGGAAAATATATATCAGCACATAAGACTCAAGACAGATGGCTCTTTCAAATATTTAGTTCATACAAAAGCAATTGAAAATTCTCTGATTAGCACCTTAGGCTTCTGCACAGTGGCTAGATCCCAGCAATGATTTAGTGGGTCTGGCTCAACCACTGCACTGATGACATGTATTAGTTGTTATTTCAGCAAATTATTTCTCCTCCAAGCCAATTAATTCTATTCTGGTTGAATAGCATACACTGCCTGTCAAAAGCTTTTACAGTAGTTTTTTTCTTTTCAAATTATGCAAAGAGTCAAAATTAATCTGCAGGATTTTGAAGTTCCTATGTACTACATGAATGATTTTATTCATTTTTCAGGCTTGTGTTGACAAATTGCTGACCTAATGGTTTCTTGTTGGAATTTAGCTCAACTTTTTCCAGTGGAGGAAATATCCAAATACATGTTTGCTTGTTTTCAGGATTCATTATTTATAGGATTCATAGTCATTGATTCTGGAATATGCTTTTATCCTGAAATGCTTCTAAGCTGTAAGAGTTAGTCTAGAAAGCACAGTAAAGATTATTTATTATCAAGGCTGTGAAAGTGAAAATTATTTTACTGATCACAAAGAGTAAAACATTGCCTCCTACTGAAACAAAAATCCCTGTTAACTGAAATAGAAGGAATTCCTCTTTGACTGAAATGAAACTAAGGAACCAAAACAATTCATTCACAGTTCAGAGTGCCATTTTATTCTATGATCAGTGCAGTACCATCACAGGAAATGTTTCTGGAGATTAATTCCCTGCCCACTTCAAAGACCTAAGTGACAGAAAATTATCAACAGCAGGAGAAATAAACATAAGCATGAGGCAGTGGTGGCTTAGGTGACATTTAAACCAGAGAGCCTTTTTTCAGGGAAACGCTTAATCCAAGCACCTGAGCAAATATGGACTTTTAAGGGAAAGATACCTAAATTTCCTACTCTGCAGCCAGTTCTGCACTATAAATGTATTGTTTTTGCAGCAGTAAAAAGCCCTCCTTTTGCTTAGTGGACATTAGTTGTGAATTAAAACATTGAAAATAAGCAGCCTGCCAGTTTCACAGACCTTAACACATCCCTCTCCATGACAACATGGAACTCAGAGGAAGGAAGAATATTCCTGGGGGAAAGCTGAGAAGTGCAAAGAATTTTTCTACTTTTCTTTTCATTTTTTTAAATCTGGGACATGGTGTTTGTTTTTGTTAGCTGAAAACTACTGTTTGAAGTCCATTTGTGTTGGTAGATTACTTTATCTACTCTTCCTCAGGGAACAGACACTACACTATCACTTTGTATACACTACACTGATAGTGCCTTTACATTGAGCATGGAATTGTAAGCCACTATGTTCAAATGCTTTATTTTCCCCTAGAAACATGTGAGGAAAATTGCCTGCAAATGGAGGAGAGCCTTGCTTTGCTGTTTTTTCTTTTAAAGTTTGAGTTTGCATATTGAGGGGCCAAAGAGGCTCTTAAATAAGGAGAAAATTTAAAGATGCAAGAAGAAAAGGGGTAAGAAAAAATTGTTTAAATAACATGAAAAAGCAAGATTTTCTAAATTATGATCTTTGAGATTTTCTAAGCTATGCTGTAAAATGTGCCTTGACAGAAAGGTATAGAAGCACCACACAGAAACTCCCTGTTGGGAAGCTAAAAATGTACAAAAATACATAACATTTTCAGAAGCAATGAAGTTGTATAAGAGCCTGAGTCCCCACAACTGGCATTCAGATCTGAGTTCCAAACCCATTGAAATATCCTTAAAAGTTTTACAGCAACTACAACAGTGTTTGTGCACCCAGGTAACTCCTTTCACAGGAAAGGAACTTTATCCTTTTTGAAGGATGAAGTGCCTCTCAAGGATAGCTTCAGCCACACTTTACTCCTTAAGTGTTGGTGTGTATGCACAGGTACCCATCCCAACCCCAAAGAATGAGGTTATTGTACCCTTTATTGATGTTGCCAGACTTCAGACGTGAAAATAATAACACCAGAATTTGTAATATCTCCCTTCCAATGGGAGGGAATAAGGAATAGCTGCCTCTTCTGCCATGTTGGTGAGTAGACAGACACCTCTGTGCCCTGTGCATTCCACTGAAATGGTCTCTGTCTAGCTCAGCTGCAGTTCAGATTCAGGAAGCAGCAGAAAAGACCAAGTTATTTAATAGTTTGACAGGGCAGACACAAATAAGGTAATAGGAACAGCAAGCACAGAATAACCCAGGTCTGAATTGGTGGTGGAAGGATTCCTTCCATAGAAGGCAAGACCCTGCTCCACACTGTGCAGCTACTGCTGTAAAGATGTGCAGAGACAAAGCTCAGGCTGAGGCATCAGGCCCTACCTCCCCTTGTCCAGGATACATAAGGTGTAAGTCAGGGCAGGATAGACACTTTAGAGAATTCATGTTACTTTATAAATGTCCTCAGCTGTAAGTGATGGAAAAGAAGTAAAGCCATATCCCATCTGCTTTTGGTAATGGACATGGGATTTGGGATTATATTATAGGAACTCCCACCTCATGTTGGGCACCTAGCAGCCATTACATGCAACAGAACTTCATCCTCAGGAGTGAAATAGGACATTTTTTCACCGTCTAAGACAGTACAATTTAGAAAAAGAGCACAATAGAAACAGGCAAGGAAATGTACCAATTCATCTATTTTCACATGTGGTAGTTGGGAGCTCTGGACACCTGTTGCATAATTAAGCAAAGCTTGAATCTGTGTTTGAGATCACACTTGCCTGTCTTAAAGTTACCATCATCGCAGGTCATTATTTCGGAAGGAAGAACTAATTTGCCCAAACCTGTAATGTGGAGGGATGTGAACCATGAATGACACCTGCTTTTGTGGCACCACATGTAACTGTTGTCAGAAAAGTGGACACGGACCATGACATGAAGTGGCAAGAGGAAACACGGTGGCTGCAGCTATCAGAAAACTGAGGTTGCCAGTAGATGTCGAGAAGACATCGTGAAGACATCCTACATCCTTGTGGCTCAGTCCAAGAAGCTGAGCTCTGGAGTGTGCAAGCTCCAGCCAGCTCTGCAAACTGCACTGCTAAAACAGCACAGACCACCAGAATCTTGTGCTCACAAGAGCTTAGGAAGGCAGCTTTGTTAAGACTGTACTTCTAGCAGATTTCTGACAACATTGTAGAGCAACATCTTTCTTATTAGGTTTGACATAGACAGCTGTCATAACATCTGAATTTATTATCAATAATAAAATTTAATTATCATTCCAGTAATAAATTCTTAAATATCTCTTTGCACAAGAGATCTCAAAATGTCTTGAAAGATAAAACATCCTGTTTTACAGGTGCAAAAGCTGAAGCACACAGTAATTAAAGTGGTGTCATCCATAAAGGTAGTGGTTCAGTCACGAAAATTATCCATGATTCATCCCATCACAGAAGAAATTACAGCAAGCCTCTAATTTCCTATAGAAAACTGTTAGTGAGGTATGAAATTTAATCTTTTTTATTAGAAATCAATTTTAAATCAAATAAAATCAAATCTAGTTTTCTTCAATAAGCTCGGTTTCCACAGGTGTAATTGTTTTAGCAGGTTCTATTTTTTAATAGGACAAGATTTTGCAGGCAAGAAAAGGGTAAATCAAATATGGGGCAAGCTATCCATCAGGACATTAGAAATTTGCTAAAATTTATATAATTTTTAGTTTGGTTGGTTTGGGAGTTTTGTTTTCTTTTTTTTCTTGTTGTTGTTGTTTACTTTCTATTACATTTATTTTCATTATAAATAAAATTAGGTTATTTTAGGTCTCATCTTTCTACAGAATACACTTTCACTTTTGAGTGGAATTTATTTCCAGGACTGGCTGTTAGAGGAGAGAATGGACTGGTGAGTTTTTTTTGCTTTTCAAGGGTTAGGACCTCTCTGATGGCTTCTCTCTAGCTCTACTTTCTGCAAAAATGGAAAAAAAGGAGAAAGTAGTGAAGCAGGGAAGTACACATTTTTGTGAGAGAAAAGCTGTATCAACCTGTTGGGATCTCCAAGAAGCCACTTTTACTGCTGCAGTGTAAAGAAACTCCAAGACTAAAAATGCATTTAGGGTGAAGAATTCTATTCAACACAGGTCCCATGGGATAGCTTATATTTACAACTAAAGAAGTCAATTCTGCCTTCCACTGTATCTCACTATATTCATATTGCTTCAATGGTGCTGTAGTGAAATTAGAGGGAGCTAAAATTGCAGGGTAACATGTCTGCTTGAGTGGTAATCTGTGTGCAAAAAGGATCAGATGCCCTGTTATGTGACAGAAGCACACCAGCACAAATCCCCACAACCCCAAAGACAGTGATTATTTTTCTCTCAGTACAGAGATGTCAGTCATCAAATGTAAGCACTGCTCATGATCTTCAGAGAAGACAGAAATATTTCTCACCAATTTGGGAGTTACCCGAGTTCAACTGCCCTTCAGCTTTACAGGCCTGTAACTAGACTCTGAATGTCAGCCTGTGTGATTTGCCTCCTGCTCTGTTTAGCAAGCTGGCAATAAATGCTTTGGTTTTTGTTTGTAGTAATCTACTGTAACAAGAATCTTTTCACCCATTAGAATTTCAGGAGGGATTTTTGTCTGATCATTTCCATGTAAACGCCGCTACAATTTGCAACAAAATGGGGAGTTTTTTCAACATAAATCTACTATATTGGTTACCCTGCCTTTTAAAAATAAATATTCATTGATCCATACACTTTCTGGACATAAAGGATATCTTCTTCATAGTGGATATCTTCTCTGTCAGCCTATACATATAGGTCATATAACTAATTTTTTCAGAAGCTGGATTAAAGCACTGGGAAACAGAAAAGCTTGTATCATACAAGAGGACCCCTAGTAAGGTCCATGATCTCCTTTTGTAGGCCGCAGTAAAACACACATAAAATATAACGTGTGATAAAGTCACCCTAATATTCCTGATCTCATGACTTGCTGGCTGTTCCTTTCTTGTGGAGGATGATAGCTAGCTATCTAATCAAAATGCATAAGCAGTGTCTGTTCCTTCCACCCCCAGACCCATTCATTTTCTACTCAGAATCTCTGCTTGGGGTAGTATAATTGATTTCGACATAATTTACTGCTTACTTGGTAATGCGGCATTGCAGTCTCTGATAAAAACCGTATCAAGTCACAGCACCGGTCTAGAGCTTGAAAGGGAGGCAGTGTAATCACTTTCTTACCCTAATGCACCTCCGTCTCATTTCTGCTGGGCAAGGAGCTGCAAAGTAATCATTGTTAAATGCCTGGCTCCAAGAGAGGGTCTTTCACTTCTCTGCCTGACCACTTCTCTTTGTCTCCCCGCTTTATTTCATGAGAAGGCAGCAGGGAAACTTTTCATTGTTGGATTGTCATGGAAATAAAAGACTATGATTATACTTGCCTACCATCAGACATCTACCTCCAGTGCAAAGCAGAAACCCGTTCCTGAATTACCGTGGAAAGCAGGGGTATGGGAGAAGGACGTGAAAGAGCAAGTACTAAAAAGAGGGAATATTTTGCACTAAGACTTTTGTCATTTCACACTTCCTGCACACTCCTAAATATTTCTCACTGCTCACACTGCCACCTGAGTTTGGCAGTGAAGCCGGGGGAGCACCGCCCACACAAAGCCCCGGTACCGCTGCAGGGTGCGGGATCTCCTCACCTCAGGCACCGCCTCGCCAGCACCCACCTTGGCCACGGTGCCACAGCAGCTCTCAGCCTCCTTCACCCGGCTGCCAGGGCAGCCTTGGCTGCAGCAGGTTTTAAAACAGGCTCACCACAGCCCTGGGGTTAGCTGAGGGCAGCCAGGCGCTCTGCGGGGTTGTGACGCTGCCCTCAGGTCCAGGCCCAGCTGCTCTCTTTGTAAGGATGTAAAGCTCGGTAAGTCCGTGGGGTTCTTCCTCTGCCTGCCCTGCCTCCTCACACCCATCTCGTACAGGGGCCAGGCTCCTTGCTGAAAGCTCTGTCTCTGTTTTTCTTGCTCTCCCTGCGTGGCACTGTGGCCCGTCAGAGCTCCCCTGAGGGATGCTCCCCTCAGCCTGCCATCCCTGGGGGTGACTTCTGAGGGGACAGAGCCGGGGGTTCATAAATGGGGGTTCCTGTCAGGATGGGGGTGGCTCTGGCTCCCCTCTGCAGCACCCACCCCTGTCACCCCTCTGCTGCAGAGCGGGGGAAGTGGAGACCCAGGCAAGGGCAGAAACATTACTGGGTGCTAATGCCAGCACAGCTGGGTTGGCAGAGACCTCGTCCAGCACACTGCGTGAGCTGGTGGGGAGGTGAGGGACAAGAGTGGGAAAGAACTATTTTATTCCAGTGCCTGGATTTGCCCAGGCTTGGTATTGTTTGCAGTGATTTATGTATCATTTGCACACGTGGCTAAATGGGTTGCAGCAGTTCAGACTGCCCATTTTCACTGAGTATCAGCCAGCCTGTGTCTTGGGATGCAAATGTCCGTCCCCTATCTGGGGACGTTTGGTCAGTCATCATCTCCTGGCCACTCCTGCCAAATTTGGCTTGTAGATCTGGGGAACTGCTGAGCCCTGTCTCTGTCCACCTGAACGTGTGCAGAGCTTTTCTGCTAGACCTCAGTGCTGTGGTCATGCCATGAAAACAAAGGACAGGGAAAGTATCACTTACTTTAAAAGACTCTTACCCTTCCTACTACAGCAGTTATTTTTAAACAGGCAACAATAAACACATTTGCAAAGGTAACTTCATTTTGTTGGAATTGAGATTTTTTATTAAAATAATTAAGCTTTGGGAATGAGGTTTTAGAGTCACTTTTTAAGCCACGAAGTATTTTGTTTGACATTGAGAAGACTGATTGATATTTGTTGGGTTTTTTAAAAAAAATAAATAGCGGTAATCCCTCAAATAGTCTATTAAAAAAAAAAAAATCTTCCCATAGTATCATCCACTCAAACTCACTAATTGCAGTGATTCTTCCCACTCATTTACACCCTAGGCTTATCCCTGAGTGAGTAAGGGCTCATCTAAATGACCCAGTTGAGCCCAGTCCTGGCAGACACTGACACCACTGATGATCACCATCTAAGCTGGAGTGATGTGTGAGGGAAGTTTTACAACCACGTGCAAGGCTGCAATTCCTCATGGCTGTGAGCACAGGCATGGTACAGGTACAGGTGCTGCTGAGTCCAATTGTTGTTCTGTCCTTGGTAAATGTCTAAGCTAAAGTAATGGGAATTTCTCACCTTACAATAAAATGCTTAGGAACAACTGCATTTCACAATTTGATGTCCAAATTTTAATAGAGAAGGAACTCCATGCCACTGTAGACAGGTAAGCACTTATGCCAGCTGGCTTTTACACGCTGACAATCTAATCCAGACCAGCTGCATTCTTTGATGTTGTAAACCAGTTTACTTTTACTTTGACAACAAGCTACTGCTGCAGGAAGAGACAAGACTGAAAACAGTGTTTATAGGGCATGAAACAGTAAAATAACAGGTATTACACAGTTGGTAATAATTTTTAAAAATACATAAAAAATAATGAAACAAATATTTGTTACAGCTGGAAATGAAAAAGCCAAGACACTTTACTTAAAAGGTATTTCTGTGATACCCACTGCAAAATTCAGGTCTATGCAGCCATTTCTACATTTAGACACAGCTCAAAATTTTCTGCAAGTAGTACTATAACATGGGAAAACTTTGTCTGTTTAAAGGCATAACATTTTCCCTGGCTTCAGTGAGTACAGCATTCTGTTCCTACATAAGGAAACAAACCCCAAGCACCCTGACAAACCCCAAGCCTAAAGAAACCAGGAAATCAAGACCAAAACTCTTCTCAGCTTACTCTGAGGTGCTCAATGAAGCACCTCAAATGTTGGATATAGTTACTCACTTTCTTAAGCCACCTTGGAAGCATATGCCAAAAGCATGCCACAGAAAAGCAAGGTGAATTCATGATGATTTTAGCCCTACTTAGGATGTCTTCGTGAATCATCCTAAAGTTCACAGAACTTCTACTGATTTTTTTTACCTGAAAATGGTTTGTTTATATTGCTTTGCTTTGGTTTTGTGTCCTTAACTGTTGCCTTTCTTGCATATTTAACATGGAAGATCAGGGCACATATTTATTAACTTATTTTAATAAAATCTTGAACTCTTGATAATTTTTGCATTTTTCTAATATATTATAATGGGCTATGATATTTTATTTCTTCTGAGACCTTAAAAGCACTGAATGATGGTAAAAATCTATGCTTGGGAAACTAATAAAAGGGAGACTTGTGTTTTGGGGGCTGGAGTGGAGGTGACAAGCAAAAGAATACCTGTCAAAGAGTACACAGGAGTTCAATGGATTGGACTGTGCTCCTTTGTATGCTCAGGTTCTAGCCTGGAGTTACTCATGTGCTTGATATTAAGCACATGCACCAGTCTGTGCAGGACTGGAATCTATTATTGCCATGTTGACATACATTTGTTAAGGGTTTGATTCTGCTAACATTTCTATTGGCAACACAGGGAAATGCAGTAAGGTCCTGCAGTTCAGAGGGAGATGGAAGAGATTTCAGGGAGCTGCTAATACACTCAACTTTAGAGGCCATTCACAGTAAACCACATTTTAAATACATTTCCATGGTCCTGTTTATTTCTAAAATACCTAAAGACATCAATCAAGTTGTAGATTAAAGAGATATATAAGTATCCACCCTGAGAACAAAACCATTTGAAAAGATTTATTAACGGTTATTTATATATTTAAGTCTAGTTCCTGTAAGATCTCAGTAGTGTGAATAAGTGGTTTAAAAACTGTTCCTTATTTATTGGGCTTTTAGCTATAAATACATATCTGGCCTCTGTATTCTTTTGGTAACTTTAAAATATTTTTTTTGGATTGGTTTTTTTTTTTTTTTGGTCTGGATTGAGGCCTAATAACCCAATTTTTTGTCCAAAGCATGAGCTTTGAGAAACACAGATTTTCTACCATATCTTCATTACAGCAGCTGCTGTTATTTAACTGATAACATTCTGGTAACTTAAAAAAACTTCTACCAGGAGCATAAACCCATACTTGTCTACTTTGTCTTGGGACTTGAGCATTTTTTCCTGGACTGTTTGAGGTATGTGCTCAGGCAATCTTAACCTTCTGGTTTAAATCCAAATGTATCAGCTACGGGAAGCACTACATTCTATTTACACATCCATTACCCCCGGAGAATTTAATGTGCCATTTCCATCACAGTTGGATTTCTAGGAGCTGAACTTGGATTGCTTTCTTGGGGTATGAACTTGCACAACTTGCATTTACGAACTGAACACTACAGTGGCTTTATTCATGGTATCTCCTCATTTCAATACAATGCTGGGGAAATGTAATGAAATATGATGGATGAAAGAGATGGAGTCAGATTTCTTTCCCTGCACTGAAGCCTGTTGCAGGGACAGGACGTTGCCTCTGTCTTCTTCTCCATTTGCTCTCACATAGCTTTTGCTGGGTTAGCCTGCTGGCTGAAAGCAGTGCAGCACAAAGTTAGAAAGAATATAGCTTTTCTGGGGGAAATCACTGCTCACTTAGGTACTAAAATGGCTAATATTGCTAATGTGGCTAAAACTGCTAAAGTGGCTAATGTTGCTAAAATGGTGAGGTAAAGCTTTCAAGCTACTATTTCTGCAAGCCATGGTACTATGCTACACCCACTTGGTCAGCAGCACCATAGGCTGCCCAGCCAAATGCACATGTGCAGAAAGGCAGATATTCTGCATTTTCAATAGAGTTGACCAGACTTTTGAAATAGCTGCCATCTTGCTACAACAAAAAAAATCCCTAAGCAAAAAAATATTTTTCTCGTAGAAAATCCTTGAAGAAAAATTTGGGGTTAGACACCCTTTGAGAGTGTGTGGTCTGCTTATAAGGGTTACCTTCACCCAGAAACTTCAAAGAGCAGGAATTCTCCATGCCTCCAATAGAGATTATACCTGTCTCTTCCTTTGAGCTTCAGCTGGGTGTGGTGATGAACTGGAGCCTTGATGCCATCCCTACCTACACCACTTCCCATGGTTTACCACACAAATGAACCCTGCCTGCACCAGCATCTTCTTAAGACTGTGGTAAATCTGTAATTTCCATCACAATTTGTCATTCTTGAGAAGTCAGTAACCAAAGATAAAAAACAACAAAAAAAAAAATCTGTCAGTTTGCTTTTGATTCTCTGCCAGGTAAGTATTACAGGTTAGACAATTTCTGCCAGAAAAGTTTCATGCAAGGAAGGTTGTTCCTCTTTGCAACCCTCCCTGTTTCCCATGCAGCAAGCTGTGATTACTATGGTCATTATTACAGTAGAAAAGGCAATCAAGGCCCATAATCTCTCTCTACTTCTTTGCAGGAGCAGTTTCCTAATATTTTTTTGGGGGGAGGCAGGACAAATTTCAATCATTTTTTTAACTCCTCTTTCTTCACTATATCTATCTGGCCATTGTGCTGGGAATCATAATGTAGACAGATTGCTTGTGGGAAAGGAATTTAATTCCTTAGATGTCTGCACAAGACAGAGCTAGAGAAAACCTTTTAATATCAAGTGTTATGGACAAATTATTTTCTGACATGATCTCTTTGTAGAAACATCTCATATTGGCCAAGAAATTTTGTTTAGAAAAGGATAGTTGCTTGTCTTATCATGTGCTTCAGCTATCCTTGGCCTCACTTTTCTGCTGATTTGTTTCTTATCAATAACAGCCACATTGCATCATGTCTCAAGAGTCTAAGTTAAGGGCATGTAATTCTGGAATCCTAGAATCACAGAACGGTTTGATTTGGGAGGCACCTTGAAGATCAACCCCCCATGCCACAGGCAGGAGCACCTTCCACTAGACCAGACTGTTTAAAGCCCCATCCAACCTGGTCTTCAACATTTCCAGGGATGGGCCATCCACAGTGTTCTTGGGCAGCCTGTGCCAGTGCCTCACCACACTCTCAGTGAATAATTTCTTTCTAACATCTGCTTTAAACCTAGCCTAGTCTGATAGTGTCTGGTAGTGTGCAGACAGCTTGTGAATATCTCCAGTGAGGGAGTCTCCACACAGTCTGTGGACACTCTGTTCCAGTGTGCAGTCATCCCTACAGAATCACCGAATGGCTCAGGCTGGAAGGGACCACAGTGGATCATCTGGTCCAACCTCCCTGCTGAGGCAGGGTCACCCTAGAGCACGTACCAAAGGACTGTGTCCAGGGGGTTCATTGGTAAGGTCCCCTCATGATGAAGTTTTCTTTTCTCAAGGCTGAACAGACACAGTTCCTGCAGCCTTTCCGCTCAACAGACATGTCCTAATCATGTTTGTCACTCTACCTAAAGAGATCTTCTAATCATCTTTGCCACTCTCCACATGACCTGCTCCAGGAGCTCCATGTCTTTTGAGCTGAGGAGCTCAGAACTGGACACAGCAGTCCCAGATGAGTCCCAGGGCAGAGTAGAGGAGCAGGATCATCTCCCATGACCTGCTGGCAGTGCTCTTCCAAACACCCCACAACACCTGACCATCACCTGGTGAACCTAAGCTAGCCCAACTCTGTCTGTGCTCCTTTACTGAATCTGTACAGTTCAATACAGAAAAACAAAGCTATTGAAGGAAGAGTGATCTTTAACCTTTTTATTTCTAGGGCTTATTAATTAGGTTCACCACAGCACTGAAGCAGATTCACAGCTTTCAGACCAGAGTTGCCTCATTTTTGATGAGCTTAAACATATCTGGCCAAAAATATCAGGCCTATCAGCCACAAGCCACAGGTACCTCTCAGGCATTAATGTTTTGCATTAGTTCATGGGGAATTGTGATGATAAATGTATTTCAAAAGCTAAAATACCTAGCTCAGACACTTCCTGCTTAAAGTGAGTTGAGAATTTCACATAACAAATGTATCATTTTCTACTGGTATCAGCTGTAACCTGCTATGAATCTCCTTCTTTGGTATCTAATTTTATTTGTGAATAGTTTATTAACTCTATTGAAGAGTTAAAATAATGCTAAAAGTGTTAATTCCCATAGCTGACAGCCCCTAACTGTGCCTGGCAACACCTACCTCCACTTTAAATGAAGGCTTTGCAACAGATATTCACAGAGCATCAATTATTCAGAGTCCTGCTGTAAAACTCTTTCTCAATGTTCTTGCTCTTTAACTTGAAGTCTTGGGACCTTATCTTCTGAAATTCTGAAGACATGCATCTGAATTGTATAACTGTTGGGAACTGTGGTCTGAACATAAGCATGCAGACATGACCATGAGAATTATAGCATAATTTTTCCCTCTGCATTACTTTTCCCCCCAAATTCTGTTTGCAAAGAGAAATAGAGACTTCATTCTGTTCTACCAGTCCTTTGAGTGTGACGTTCCAGAGATTTATTCGGAGCAGGTGTATCGAGATTTCTCCTGATAACTCCGAGGGTCTAGCCAGCGGAGAAATGGCTTAATAAAATAGCGAGACGGCTTCCCAGGATATGCTTTGTAAAATAAAGTTTTAATAACAGGAAAAATAATAAACGTTACAAAATGAAAAGAGATAAGCCGAGCACCGTGTACTAAGCAAAGCTACACAGGCTAAGGCACTCCTAAAAAGCCTCGTGTACCCTTATGCAGGCCCTTTAGTACTCGATGGTTTAGGTGGGCTTTTTTGGCTCTTGGCTCAATGAGATGGACACTAGACTTTGAGGTGCACTTCTACAGTCCTATCACTGTGTCTGTCCTGGTACTGAGCCAATTACAGCGAGCAGGCCATAGAAAATTCTAGCTTCACTTCCTTATATGGAAACACCTGCTCGGGTACAGAAATGCACGACTACATCTCACCCTGTAAAATCATATTAAAAAAAGAAAAAAAAAAGAGAAATAGTTACTTTGAAAAAATTCTCACTTTTGTTCATAATTGTGATTGTGTCAATAACTTATTGTTATTTAACAATTTGGTTTATAGTTAAGCTATAGTTTTATGGATTACAAAATTTTAAATTTGGTACTTTCTTTTTATTAGCCAATCTTTAAAATTAATATTTAGTCTCAAATTACATATGAATCTTATTTTACTTTTTGTTTGGGGAGATTTTTTCAAGTGAACTATATTTTCTTTTTCTTTTGCATAAAGATTTGACAATAACTTTTAACATACAACAACGAACAATTTTGACATGACAATAATAACTTCAAAAATTTTAACAGTGCAACTTTTATAAAACTTAAGTCTCTGCTTCAAACGTATTTCAGTGTCTATAGTGCTGGGCTGTGTCAAAATGCAGAAGTCTTTTTGAAGACACAGTCTGTGGTCACTCTGGGTCTTTTTGCATGCTCTTCTTTCTTCTTTTGTAGTTGTGACTCAACTTCTTTTGCAGGAACTTTTTTAGAGTCTGTACTTGTGGAGACAAACAAAACCTCTCTCCCTGCCATAAAGGACAGGCTCTAAAATTTGTCTTGTTTTCAGAATTTTTATGAATATGAGAGATTAAAAAACATATATATAACTTTGTTCAACCTTTCTATAATAGAAAGCACTACACCCTTTCCCATTTTTATCTTTTAAAGAGCATTTTTAGCTGTTTGTGTGTTTTTTAACAATAGATTGGCTTTTGAATGAATTAGTTATAATATGTGGTAAATTTGATATGTTGAAAAACTTCTGTAATTTTAAGAACTGTACATTTAGGAATGAGAAATGTTCACAAGAGATGTTTTAATTGTCTTTTTTGGTCTTTTTCTCCTTTATGTGTTGAGGTAGAACATACTTTAAAAAGTGTGTGGTTAGACAAGTGAATTTGTTTGAATTGTTTAAATGTTTGATATTGCATGATACTTGTTTTTAATTTTGAGGGTTAACTTTTGCTGCTATTGATGGCGTAGTTAGTGTTTGGTAGTTTGGGCATGGTTGCACAATTGTCTTAATTTGACTTTGAGATATATGTGACACTTTTTACAAGAGCTGATGTATTTTGATGTATGGTTAAAAGTTTGCTGTTACCTTGCTATTTGCTATAAAACTTAGGAGTTTAGTGTTTGCTTTAACATGTGACACAATACAGTTGCTGTTGAGAAAAAAGGAAAAAGATTAGTATTTTAATGTGAATTTTACAATTGATTAGAACTTTTTCTTGAGAGGTCTTCGCTCCCTCTACCAAACTTGCAACATAAAAATTTGTAAACATAAAATATGAACTTTGAAAAACATGTAGACAGTTGTTCTTTTTTGGTTTTGAGATATAGTTTTTAGACTTTCTTAAAATCTTTTTTTTTTTTTTTTTTTTTTTTTTTTTTTTTTTTTTTTTTTTTTGGTGTTAGGATTTTACTACAGGGTTATGAGATTTTAGATTTTCTTGGCTTATTTATAAAACGAATTGTTTTTAGAGGAGTATGAATTTTGAAAGGTTTTCAATTTAATTATAGAGATGAATTTAATAATTTTTTTTTGTAATATTTATACGGGCTATTTTTAAAAACTTTTGAATTTTGAATTAACTATTTCAATTAAAGATATGAGCAAGCAAAATATTTTTGCAGAATCTTTTCCTGTAAAGGAAAAATTATTTAGGAATTCGCTTTTATAATTAGTTTGGAATATAAATTTTTTGGGCAAGTTATTACAATCTTCTTGCTTAATTGACAAAACAGAAAAGAAAAACCTTTTGTTTTGGAATTACTTGGTAGTCTTTTTCAGATCTTAATGAAAAAATTAACTTATAAAGTTCTGGGTTTCTTGTTAAAACTGCAAAATAAAAGAATAGGTCAGGGTTTTAAGGTATTTTGAGCTTGCTGCTTTGGTGGATTCTTGTGGTGGTTTTCATGACAGTCTTCTTTTGGACGAAGTCTACTTTGTATCTTGGCTGCTGGAATTGAACTGTTAGCTGTCTCTGTTCTGTTTTCTTGGAGGGTTTTAGACGATGATAAACTTTTACTGCTTTAGTCTTGCTCTGTCTTTGTTTTTGTTTTGTTTTGGTCTCCTGTCGCCAGAGCCGGGCTGGCTCTGGGGTGCTGGTTTCTTTCCTTATGTTGTGCCAGGGATCTATGCTGGCTGATGAATCCTCTGAATCATCAGAGAAACTGCAGGACGTGTGGGAAACCTTCTGATTTTTCATTGGAGTTTGTTTACATTTCTCCGGCATGGGCGCCGCCATCTTGGGGAGGGCAAGTTCCGGGATGTCACATCCGGTTCCCACGCTCGTCACAGCCAGGGCGTGTCTGTCCAGGCTGTGGGTGGCAACCCGGGGCAATGCCTGAGGCTGGGGACCGCCCATGGAGGGGGAGCCTCCCGTGCTGGAGTGGGAGGAGCTGAGCGACACATCGGATGGGGCGTGCCGCAGCGTCGGGCTGTACTGAGCCCGCCCACGTGGAGCTAAACTTTCTGCCTCAGAGATGGGGAGAATTCCACGTTTTTCTTTGTTCTGTGAGCCCGCGCTTTTAGGGCTTTGTTCAAAACTCGCGCGCTCAAAATTAACGGACTGGGATCGCCCGAATCTCGTACTGGGTGACTGAGGGGGTGGGGAGGGCGGTTGGAATGGAACTGCCTGCTTGGCCAAGGCTGGCACAGGTCCCACTCCGGGGGACTGAGGACGGCTCGGGGGAGGGCTTTGAGTCTTTCCCTGCCTGCTTCTCGGGAGTAAATCAAACTGGTTTTTTCTGGGACTTGGGGCATCAGAACTTGGATTTTTATCTTCATGTCTAAGGTGAGCAGGAGCCTTTTTGCATTTTACTTTCTGGGCTCTTTTTTTATGGTTGCTTTTAGAGGCTTTTCTCAAGGTTTCTCTTTCTGTAGTTTCAAGTGTTTTTTCACTGCTGAGCCTTTCGCCTTCTTCTGTTACAAAGTCTAACACAGTTTTAAAGATGGGTCTTAATTTTAACACAGATTTTTTCTTTGAATTATACAACTTCAATCTTATTTTGTCCCAAAACTCCACTGTTACTGTTTCAGCTGTATTAGTGTCCGGATACTTCTTATAGACCCATTTCACAAGTTTTTTAAGTTCTTTCCTCTCAAACTTATAGTCTTGAATAGTCAGTTTATAATTAAAATAACAAAAGGTGTCTCGCTGTTCTACGGATTGCCGGGTCCCCATTGTCACTCACTAGAATGGCTCTTGTGATCTCTCGGCAGCTCTTGGTTGTCTCCGACTCTCTCAGGTCACTTGGTGATTAGCTGTTCTCTGTCTCTAGCTCTGCTAGACTGCAGCTTCTCTCTTCTAAAGAGTAATCTACCTTGTACTAGAATCGGTGTCCGGCAAAGACCCCCTCTCACCGGTATAGGGGTTCAGTCAAAAGGCTCCCTCTTAGCCTTTTTGACCCAAAAATGTGGTTTTATTTTCACGACCAAAAAAACCACCACGAGCTCGCTTTTAAAAAAACGAAACCAAGAGCAAAATGGCCTAGCTGAACGTGAGGGCTTTGTCAGCAAACTTCGATTCAGTTACCCTAATGTAGGGTCCCTGTTCGGGCGCCATTTATCGAGATTTCTCCCGATAACTCCGAGGGTCCAGCCAGCGGAGAAATGGCTTAATAAAATAGCGAGACGGCTTCCCAGGATATGCTTTGTAAAATAAAGTTTTAATAACAGGAAAAATAATAAACGTTACAAAATGAAAAGAGATAAGCCGAGCACCGTGTACTAAGCAAAGCTACACAGGCTAAGGCACTCCCAAAAAGCCTCGTGTACCCTTATGCAGGCCCTTTAGTACTCGATGGTTTAGGTGGGCTTTTTTGGCTCTTGGCCCAATGAGATGGACACTAGACTTTGAGGTGCACTTCTACAGTCCTATCACTGTGTCTGTCCTGGTACTGAGCCAATTACAGCGAGCAGGCCATAGAAAATTCTAGCTTCACTTCCTTATATGGAAACACCTGCTCGGGTACAGAAATGCACGACTACACAGGTGTTAAGTATTTTATTCTCTTTATCTTGTTGCTACATCAATAATTTACTCACTTTAATATCATGACCAAATAATTGCTAAACCCTCTAGTATAATTAGTGATGAAAAAGTGGCTCCTGATAACTGCAGTGTAGTTCAAGTACATGGCATGATTTTTTTTTTCTCATTTTTGTTCCAGATTTTGACCTTGTTACCTTCTCTTACAGAATGTCACATAGTGTTGTCTTCTGGCAGGTCTTGTGCAGCACTGTGTAGCCCATTGCCGTGTGGCAGCTCACCTTTCTCACTAGTATTTATTTAATGATTCCAAAGTAAATTTTACAGCACAAACCCATGTCAAACATATGATTTATGTTTTGCCTGGCACCATCTTTTAAGAAACCTGATTAGTTCAACAGAATTTCTAAGAACCAAGTCTTGGAAATCAGCTGAATTTCTCTTGAGACTCTCATTTAAATTACAAGAGGAATAACAGTATTGGGTGTCCGCAGTTACCATTTGTGTAGTGGGAGTCTACTTGTGTGTTTATTTATTCATTATCATTAAACATATTAATCAGGTGTGAGAGGCATAATTTTGTTTTAAAAAAATATTTACTAAAATGAATGATCATAAGACAGGTTGAGGCTGTGGGGATATGTAGTAATTACCTCAGAATGCTGATCATTCTACTTTTATTGTCTTCTGAAACTATTGTTACAAAAAGTGCCTTTGAGTATTAAAAATGTCTCCAAGAAACTTAAATTTGAGGCTCTGCTGAGGTCCAGCCAAGACGGTGTTGAGTTCCAAATCTGCTCTGTGGTTATATATAGTCGTTATATATATAATTATTTAAAAACTACTCTATTACTTGTTTGCAGGTGAAACAATTATGTTGACATATAGAGTTTTATGAGCAGCAACATACTCCATTTAGTGGTTAATCTATGGCTTTTTTCTTCTTCCAAGTATAAAATCCTAGCTCTAGAGGACAGCAGTTTCTGTGGTGAGCATGAGGATTGCCTCTTAGCTCAAGCTGATAGAATCTTGTTTAATACTGCAGGCACCTCTGGTCTTGGTTAGCTGCAGGGTGTAGAAATAAAAACAATGCATGACTATCTTCTTTGGGAGACACACACTCCAATCCAGTGATCATCAGTAATACCAGTAGCAGACCACCCCAGCAGGTGGAAAATCCCTTCTACTCTCTTTACAGTTGTCAGGTTTCCACAGCTGGGCTCAGCTCATCTACACTGGTTCACAGATTTGCAAAAATTTGTTTCTGTGTGGGGAGAAAACCCAAGCAGTCATTTGCTGAAATCACAAGCTTCATTTAATTTCCTCACGTAACATGATTTAAATGCAGTGGAAATTCACATTTACAAAAAAAACCCCTAAAAATCAGAAGGCAGGCTCCTTATATGTTGTCAGACTTCTAGTGTAGAATACAGTCACCATTTTGTCCCTATTGTTTTTAGTGCATCTATCTGCCACATCCCAATATTTGTAATTCCTCTCCTGAATGAAGAATCCACATAGCATCAGGTTAACATCAGTATTATTGCTGTTTTTTGAATAGAACAGTTAACCTAGGTACAGAGCTTCATGAACTCTTTTCATTAGGGAGAGAGATAATTGAGTTTAGTATATCTGATGCAATCCTGATCATTTGCTGTGTACAAAGTCCTGTTTCCCTAAGCACAGAAGAAATCAAAGAGGAAACAAATTCTTCACAGATAGCTCCAAACATCTCTAATCCACCCTCTGACTAAAAAGTACTCATATTTTTACACTACTTCTGTGGTTACATGTGGTATATTCTTCTTGCCTTTTCCCTCATTTTCATTGGCCAGGCTGGGAGCCTCACACTTTTCAACGTATATACATATTATTTCTCCCACATATACACTTACAAACATCTTTGCAGTGCCTTTTGATCTGTGTTTATAATTAAGTTACAAATAACAGTGGTTTTACCTCCTTGTTTCTAAAGAACAGCTTAGTGACTGTCTTCAGCTGTGTCCAATGATGGAATTTGGCACTCTAAATTTCATCAAGGTAACATTCAGTGTCTACCAAATTGCAAGGCAAGTAAGAAATGCTAGGTTTTGGGTATTATCTAGCAATCTGTCAGCTTTGTGCAAGAAAGTTAATGATGTCTGTTGGCAAGGAGTGTTCAAGAAGGCATCCAAAGCCCAGTCAATACATCTGAAGTGATCAGATCTGTAGATGCCTGATTAGTTTCAGGCCAATCTTTACTAAATTCTAAAGCCTGTGTTAACCCTTGCAGTTTAAAAGTTGTATTCTTTACCCTAACTTTTACAGACAGCTCCAAAATTTTGAATGGCATTTGAAATATTATTTCTTAAGGCAGTAACTGAATCTAGGTAAGGTTAATCACCATTACTCAGTGTTCAAAATGTGAACTCTGATTCGTAATCTGTTTTTCTTTTTCCTTCCACTGGAAGGAAATTATGTTTTACAACAGGGAATCATATGAGGTTGGGAAAGCATATTTGGAAACATAAAGCCAACCTAGATCCAAAATATGTAAATCAGTGTGTTCTACCCCCATTGTGAAGGGTCAGTTTTAGGAGTGTGTTGAAACATTCCACATTATGGAACTGGTCAATAAAACCAAAACATTTAAACTTTTTTCCAGTCCCATGGTTTATTTCTCAGAAATGATTTCTAGCTGCGATATTTTCTTTATATTTTATTTGACCACAGCTGTTCAGCTTGTCCTTGTATAAATAGTTTGTGGATCTGGATCTGCCTTTCATCATGCAGACCTTGACATGCTTCCAAAGAAATACATAGATTCATATTTAATAAGGTTAGAAATGTCAACCCACTCATGTAGCCACGTACATACTGTACTTGTGCATTTACAGTTGTGAGGATATAGTAGAGAAGCAGAACCATTTTAGAGAAATTTTGTCATAATTGAAGGATATTTTAGGAAAAAACATACTGATTCCTTTGAAATATCCTATGGAAAGACTTATTTTGAAACTCCTTCTTGAAGGTCACCCCAGGGACTACTGTCCTTTCCATAATCACCACAGTGGGATGCGTAAGGAATTGAATGATTGATAGACAGATGGCCTATTTTACAGAGTATTGTGTGAGTTTTTAAGGTCATTGCTCTCTAATCTGAAAGTTTCCAAATAAGAGGAAAGGGCAGTATCACATGACCCAGACACAAGTATTCTCTTAGCCAAAGAAAATTTACATCTTATAGACCATATAGGCTTGTCCTCAGGGTGACCTTGATGTTTACAGATGAGAAAAAAATCTAGTGATATGAAATATACAACCAGTGGAAAAAGGATACAGAGCAAAGAAACCCAATAGACTAAAATCTATATATTTTAAGAAACACTTGAAAAAAGTCTTGGCAACATGCCAGTTGTCAATGATACAGAATGTCACTGTTTTTCTCTTCTCTAACTAGATTGATGGCTGTCTTATGTTGGGATCACTTTGTTTTTCTGTAAGAGAAGCTTGCAAAAGTTTTTAAAGTGTGAATACATTCTCTCATTCTGAAATCTTCTTTCTGATTGTCTCTTCCTCTGCCCTAACATCTAATGTCAAGGATGTTGTCTAATTCAAACTGGGAAGTAGCTTCCCTTGAGGATTTTCCAGTCATGGTCTTTGTGATGACAAACTTATTGACAAACAATTTGATGTTTACATCTGAGTTCTGCAAAATTATTTGTTAAGAATTCAAAATTATTGGGGCAGAGATAACCATTCAACAGTCTGGGGGGCAGGTATTTAATTCCTTATTGTCTTCTTTCCTGAGGACCTCGTACTTAGTCAAGGAGTGATTAAATGTTAAAAATGTTTTCTTGTCAGCACAGTTCCTCATGACTGTGTCCTACACTCAAGAAGGATGATAATCTGACAAACTGCAGGCACACCATTGCATGCTGGGCCCAGGTAATCACACAGTAATCTTTGTATGAGCAGTGCTCCAAGTGGGCTGAAATGTGCCTGAATGATGGAGGTGTGCTCAGTTTGCATTTGATCACCTTAGGAAGGCATCCATGGTCATATAAGAGGTGTTGGCCTGACATGTTAAAGTAAAACTTTGGACTGGCTTGGTGATGGGGACAAATATGAACACTTGATGGTTTAAACAGTCCTGAAATAAAATCAGAGAAATGTGGGCTCTTTAGAGGATGCATTTCCAAACCATTGGTGGGAGACATAGATGCTGCTTTCATATAGCTTGCTCTTGCAGAGAAGACTTAAGTCCCACAGGGTAAGAGCACTTATCTTGGATTTAGAGTCTTGGATAGAGACTCCTTGTTATTATATGAAACACCCCGATTAGCATCCTTCCACTTCAGTTCCATGATTTTTAAACAGGGAAAATTTAGTGCTATTCTTTCAGGTTGTGACAGGGATCATCCACACAGTTTTAACAGAAGTCATTGAAAACACATATAAGAGAGTAAGGAATTAGATTCTGGGTTTTACATCTTCAGGGACAGAATTTCATTCCCCACTGAGAATTGAAGTCTGAGATATCCTTTAGACTGTGAGAAATAATTGAATGAAAAAGCAGAGATTATGTTACTGCCCTTAATTGAGTGGCCATAGCTGCCATTTCCAATTCACATTCAAAAACACTTTGTAAGATTTCCTACCATTTTTGGATAGGAAATGTGCAGTTGCTCCCAGTTTATGTGTTCCATAAAGACTTTACTACCTTTTGTTTTTGATACATACCTCTCCACAATGGATGTTGTGTTTGGTGCTTCAATATAGCATTTTCTAATTGCCCAGAAATTGCAGCTGTTACAGTGTCTGATCATTAAGTGCAGCTTCACACAAAGTATGCTGCTACTGCTTGCTGTGATGTTTATCAGCTCTCAAGTTTTAAAGTCTGTGTTTTCCCAGTAAAGCCTGGAGTAACTTTGACTTGAGCTGCTCTTAAATACCAAGAACCTAATCCTCTAAAGTTTTTTGTGCTTAGCTTCCTTTGAAATCACAAGAACTTAGAAATACATTTGAGAATCCGGACCAATTTTTTTAATCAAAGTTTCTATGAATAGGATTTCTAAATGTACACAAGGGAAATAGGAATATAAGTCTAATTGAAAACCATGAGTCTTGGACTTTTAACTCTCTTAGATTACTCCTTAAGATAGAATTCCTAAAAGACTTGGGTTTTTGGCAGTTTGTAATAATTTATTTAAGTTATTACATTTATTAAGAAGCTGCTGGATGTTCAACATATCTGAAACTCTAGCCATGGCATAGATATGTAAAAGAATTTCTCTCTGTAGTTGATGTTCTTGGTGTTGCTTCTAACATAATACCATGATGATTTATGATTAATTACTCCTATAAAACAGTGCCTTGAATTACAGGCTTTAAAACTCTGGTTAATCCTCTTTCCAAGTGATTGTGGAACTATTCAGAAGGATATGATTCCATTGTTAGGAGGAAAATAAGTGTTCAACAGGAAGGTGAAAAATATAAATATATAAATTTGTAAAAATGGCATGTATATAGTGGAAGGGCACTCTGGGCAGATGGGTCCTGATTTTGGAACTTGCATTTCCTGCATTCAAAGAACATCAGACACATCCTTCCTTGGGGCTTTCCTCATTACAGAATAGATTAGAAACTGAGTGAGCAAGGGGAAAAGAATGAGATCTCTTTGAGATTTCTGACCAATTTTAGTGCTTAGAATCAAAGGCAGACATCAGGTGATACTGGCATCATGAGTGAGGGGGTCTGGGGAGGGAGGACTCCCTCTGTTCACACTGACTTTGGATCACTACTGGCACCTGCAAGTTCTGGCCTAATTTGAAAACTCTTGAGCTCTAAATATCCCTGTTCCAGAGGCCTCTCCTCTTCGTTTACCTACTGACTCTCATTAGCTCAGTGCTCCTGTTGCCTGGCAATCCTTTCAACAGCTATATTGCCTTATTTTAAAGCTGAGCTTGGTGCGTTATTGAACACACTCTCATTAATTTCCCTGCCAACTCACTGTTTGCCTGTCTCTCAACTTCTTACTGAGCCATGGACAATATCCTCCTATTTTCTGTCAGACTCACTACTTCCTTCAGTTATGACTAAGTCTCTTGTCTATCCCTTTCTACTCTTCTGCCTGCTGCAATGTTGGTTTTTTTTTTTCTTTAATTAGGTGGTTTATTTCTTGTACCACTGGACAGAGCTCTCTTTTGCTTTCTCTCAACTTTTTGATTCCACATCATCATCCTCTTATATGGTGGTTTTCTACTAACCTTACTGTGGCAAATACTCAAAAATTTAATTTTGTCCTTTACTTTCACCAATATCCTCACTTTTCATCTATACTTAGCCTGTGTGTCCATTTAAATATGATATATTAAAACCTGTCACTTGTCAAGTTGTTGATGCTTGTAGAATGTTAAGCAGGGTTTTTTTTGGTTTTGGTGGGGGTTTTTTTTGGATTTTTTTTTTGTGGGGGGCGGTTTGGGGTTTTTTTTGGTTTTTTTAGGTTGTTTTGGTTTTGGGGTTTTTTGGGGGGATTGGGTTTTTTGTTTGTTTGTTTGTTTTTGGTTTTTGTCACAGATAACAACTACTATGTTATAGTTGTCACTATAAAAATGGATGCCAACTGGAATTTCATTTCCTTTCTGGAAAGCCATTCCTGACTTCAGTTTTTCATCTTTCACATTTCAAAAACCTTGTTCTGCTTTCTCTGAAATTTTGTCTTCTTCCAAAATCAACCAGAGGAACCTCACAACTGTAGTCTTCTCATCCATGGCTTCCTTGGTGTCTACATCATCCTCACACATCTGTCCAAGTGGTTTCTTTATAGCTGTAAATATGTTTAGCACTACATTCTGAGCATTTTGTCTCTCCCTTTGAATTCTTCCTCTCCCATGTGTTATATACAATTTCATTACACTGCTAGTGATCAGCTCTGATGGCAGCTCAGCTCCCTCTCAGTATTGCATGAGCTTCTTTTTTTCCATAGCACTGTTTATGCACAGAACACATTGAAAGGCTCAAAACTCCTTCTTCTAGCAGGATTGTGGGGAAACTGGTGACTAGCAACTAAGGAAGTTCACAGGAGAGACTGAAGAGCTTTATTTTGTCATACTACTCCTCATTATTTATTCTAAGTAGTTGTTGTATCCTGCCTTGATAGACAGTGGGACCTTTGTCACAAGGTTTTCATTTAATTAGTTTTGTTTGCATTTTGGCATGATGGTTTTATTTTTCCTGAATAATAACATGGCAATCATCATAATATCAAACCTCACTTTTTCCTTAAAATACAGATTCCTCTATCAGGAATGAAAATAAGATGTCCGAAAGTCAATCACTTCACTTGTTGTGAAAGGAGAATGTTAAGCAACAACAAGGTTTAAACTATGGCAAGTCACTGCTTCTGTTTCTTGTGCATATATGTAGTGCAATCTTTGAAAGCCTTCAGAAAGAAGGTAAACTTTTCTTAATCAGCAAAACCTAGCTTTCGTTCTTACACATTTAGTTTCTTAATCTATAAATATATTCTTCTTTGAATGCTATCAAAGTAATGGAAATCCATTCTCCAGAACGTTCTGAAACTTTGACAGAAAAAATTCATTACAGACTTTCTTTTCTCTTGAAAGAAACATTCTTTAAATACTGCAAGATAATCAGAACCTTGTTATATCTTGCAACATAACAGCAGGAAAACAGAAATTTTGCTTTATTGTAGTAGGAAATTTTGACTACTATAAATTCCCATGAAGAAGTATAATCTATTCAAGAAAATCTGTCAGATATAAAAGGTGCCATCAGTGAATCTTTGGCCAATCTTACGACATCATGTTTGTTGGCTAGCTGCTCAAAGCTGTGTATTATATATAGCAATTCTCCAAGCCATTTTTTGTTCCTTTTCCTTTTTTTCCCTGAGTTTTGCATATGTAATTCTGATGTAATTCAGTGAAGTTATTTCCCATTAGATTAACCCACATACTCAAATTCTATTTCTCAGTTTCCAGTATAAACACCCAGCTTTGCAGCCCGTACATTTAGCAGAACAAGGAATCCCAGTGGTGCCAATACAAGTAAAACCCACTGAAAAGGTATATGGATGGCAGAATCAAGACCTCATAAAGTTGAAGACAACTACAGAGTTAACTAATCCCTATGCCTGCTCTCTACAGAGTTTAGAATCCTCCTGAGCAATCCCTCTGTATTGTAATATGCAATTCATTATAGAGACTCAAAGTAGGATTATTTTCCAGCCTTTCTTTTTCTTTAGCCCTAACAGGATTTGAATCTGCGTTTCATTTCTCACTCATATCTTTCCTGCTTGCTTTCAGATTTCCCATTTGTTCTCTTTCACAAATGGATCTTTGGGGAAACATTTTGTATGTGGGATGGGTCGCCATGTTAAAAAGATTATCTCACCATGGAGTCCATCGGCATTTAGCAACAACAGCACTTATATTTTTCTCAAGTTGCCTTTATCTCTTAATCATTATTAGCTGACTGAGATTTATGACATCTTCTTCATCTAGAGATAAAATCAATTAGTTGAAAAATCTTTAGCTTGTTAGCTATAGACAAAAAATTAACTGTGAACTTGGATGTGCATAATTGTATTTTCCAGTTCAGTGAACATGTGCGCAGGAAAGCAGCCACAACCCCCAGCAGGGAATGGTCAGCTGGTCCCAGCCTATTCAGGACTCTTGGTGCCAGCCAGCTTTCAAAGAGGGAGGGATGGGCCCTAAGGAGCCCAAAGGATTTTCCCGACCCTCTTGGGTAATTTACACCAATCTTAAACATGTATGTTTGTCTGAAGTCTCTTTTATCAGCGTGGTAATCCCATTACTGACAAATGAAGATGTAATCACAGTTTATTCAAATAGTTTGAAAGCTTTATCCCCTTTAGAGAGAAAGGAGTGAGTACAATTGGCTGCAACTGACTTCTTAAACTCCTACTGGGACACTAGCAAAGCAAAAATGATTTTTAAGAGGCATCAGCCCTTGAGTGTAGGATGAAAAGTATAGCCTACAGGGTCCCTGAAGTAGGGAATCTGTTCTTGCTTACGGGATTTACATCACACTCAGCACTGTTACTACTAATTTAAATCAGTGAGAGAGTAGCAACCTGTCCTTGGTTTGCCCTACAGAGCTGTTTCCTACTGATGCCAACCCTGCTTATCTCCACCAGTAGTCATGAGGGTAGAGATGCTGGCTGAACTGTGTCTCTGTCCCCAGGGTAACCACTGCTAATATGCAGAGATCCTCCCTTTTGTGAAATGTACACCAACAGCCAGAAAATTGTGGAGAAAAATCTGGAGTGCACAACCTTGTGCATTTTCAGTATTAACAACTATCACAATTTATCCATCAGCCTTGTTTGTAGCAAAGAGTCTTTGTGAGAAGCAAAGCCTTGAGCACTAAGAGTCCCACTGAAGTCTCTAAGGTGATGAAATGCCAAAGAGGATCCTTAGGAGGTCCTAGGAATCCCTTGTTAAATCTTCTTCATGTGTGGAACAATTTCCTTGTCTCAGGTATAATCCATTCACCCTGCTCTGAGACACTAATATAAAGGTTATAAAAATAACCTCAAAATTGTGTCTCCCTCTTCCTCCCCCCAGATAACATCCAAGAACAGTTTTAGTAATTTATGATTAAATATATACCCAGATAACCTAAACAACTAAAATGCCAAAAAAAAGTTTAAATTATTTTATTTTATTTTATGAACAAGAAATAAAAAACCCTGTAACATTTCAAGTGTCAAATATAATGTTATCTTTAAAGAGTTTGTATATCATGCAAATTCCTGTATTAGGTAGATACCTTTCCTGTGAGTTTCTTGACTTCATAATAAAATTTGACCTCACTGATAAACAGAGTATCATGTCTGCAGTTTTCAGTATAGGACTGAAGTGCAGAAGGTGATTATTAATTTGCACTTCCATTAGCTAAATATCTCTGAAAAGTAAACTGCTTCTTCCTTTAGAAATCAGTATTTTTATTTCAATTTATTATGACAGTTCCCCAACATAGACTAGGAATTAATTACATGAATACATAATAAGCAAAACATTTCTGCTTTGAAGAACATTTAGTCTAAATAGACTGAAATTGAGAAGAGAGAGACTTGGAGCAACTTGCCATGCACCATACAGCAATTTAGTTTTGTAGCTGGGAGTAGTCTTCTAGAGCTCCATAGGATCATTTTCACTTAATAAAATCCAGCACTTCAAGTACAGTGGAACTTGCTTCTTTTTGCTGAGCCTTTACTTTTGCTGGAAGAAGTTTTCTTGTGGCCACACAGTGAACCAGAGTTGAGAGAGAGTAGGAGTAACACTGCCAGAAAAAAAAAAAAGGAAAAAAATTTAAAAATCAGTTTTCAGTTGGATCAGTTCCCCACTCTGAGTCATTGTTCAGCTGTACAAACTCTCATGCTGGCACAATGGAAGGAATGACAGAGGAAGAGCATGGCCTGCCAGGGCAAGGGAAGGGGATGCTCCACAGTGACAACAGCAGTGTTAGCACCAGCCCTTGTTTCCACAGCTTCATGCAGCTGGAATGGTTTCTGTGTTTCCTCCTGAGTTTCACCTCAGTTTCACATTATACTGCTTTGGTTCTGGCAATGGCAATGGCATCTTCTCTTGGCTCTGCACTGCACGCACATGAATGAGCTTAGGAGGTGTTCATCTCTGTGAGCAACATCCTCCTCTGAAGGACCTGCTTCCCACAGCTGGGAAACCCTGACTAATACAAGAGTGGCAGAATCTAGGACTAAGGAACCTCCACAGAAAAGGTTCAGAAAAGCAACAGATTTTTTTTAATGAGGTACCAGGAGTTGCTGTCCAAATTCTGGTTTTGTTTTGTGTTTTTTTTGGTTTTCTCTGTTTCATTTGTTCGTGTGTGAAGGGATAAATTTCAACAGGTATTCAGAATACTAAACAACATCTGGTTGTAGATTGTTTTTCATATGATGAAAAAATCATTAAAACCAGCCATTTATGCTGAAGATATGGCTTTAGTCCTTATTGCAGTTGTTCTCTGAGAGAATTTTAGTTCAGACCAGGAAAATTCTGCCTGATCTGCATCATTTAGCAATGTGTCCAAAAATGCTTGTAGAAGTGATCTGGTGGGGAAATTTTTGTGAGTCATTAACTAAAATTTGTAATTTCATTATATGTCATTATATACCCTAAACAGTAACTCTGGGTTTTTTAAAGCATTAGAATAACCTCTGCTTGTTGGATATTTCCAATTAAATATGAACATGAGCACTTTTTACCCATTTTTTGTTTGATGCATCACGTCAGACCGTGTTTTAGCCCTGTGTGCATTTTCCCGTTCTCCGGGCAAAAAAGGGATATTTCCAAATTCTTCTTCTTCAACTGGGAGTTCCCTTCCAAAGCTATTGCATTTGTGGATTGAGACGTGAAGCAGAGATCCAGCAGCAGGAGGTGCAGAATAGTGCTGAGACTGTGAAGAAGCTGTGCTGTGCCATGGGAGAGCCCATCACAAGCAAGTCAGACCTTTGAAGAAAGCTCTGACAATTCTGCTGATCTCCATCACATCCTTTGCAGCTGGCAAACACGAGCCTGGCTCGGTCTTAAGCAGCACAAGCAAAACACAGGGCACAACTTAGCGCAGTGACTTGTCAAATGTAAGGAGACGTGGAAGAAGTAACTTGGGCTCCATTTGAGTTTTGAAGTTGGATTCCAAAGCCCACTGCAATCTTTCAGTGGTCTTTGGATTAACTGTACTTGTACTTGGGCATCAAAATAATTTCTTACACTTTCAGTAAACAACTTTGCAGGGTTTTTTTAGCTTGAGGAACATCTGTGTGTCCTGATCTTATAGACAGTTATTGGTCCAAGTTACTGATCTCATCTTGAGCAGCAGACTCCAGCATTACAGTTCCTCTCTTTTTTTGTGATGAGGCCCATTTGACCTCATAGTGTGATGGTACTTCCCTGTAAATGAATTATAGAGAGACCTGAACATTAGGAAAATCCAGTCTAGAGTCAGAGTATTGGCATTGTCATATTTTTACATTATGCTGCCAGAAAATAAGATACCCATTTTTTCACTCTGTAATTCTGATGTTGGCTCCCTGATGTTTAATAGTCACCTGGTGGCTTAATGCTCACCCCAAAGTACATGTTAGGAATTTCAGGTAGAAACTTTTGCATGTGCTTTCATCATGTGCCTACAAAAATCAATACCATTCCTATTGTTTAATTTATTGGTGATCCATAATTTGATGATCTTTTATAAAGCAATTTTAGTTTTTGTCTGCAAATAGAAGATGTCTTTTCCACACATAATTCTTCTCATTAAAATATATTATTTTGGCAAATATTCTAAATGTTCTGGAATTGAGTGTGTGTTTTTCAGAAAAAGGTTCACTTTGATGGAAAGACATTTAATTTAAAATATATAACCTTTTTTATAATTGTGAAAGGCAAAGCTATGAAAAAATTTATATTCAATATGACAGCATCCCCTCTTCAAAAAAAGGTACATTGAAAGAAAATGCAACTTTTTGGGGGCAGTATTTACTAATTCTAAATTAAAATGCGAATTCACGTTACATATAATGTATTTTTCAAAGTAAAATGAAATTATGAAAGTTTTAAAATATTGAAATGTACTATTTCAATAGTTTTTGAGCCAAGATACTTAATGATTTTATATTGAAATTACTTTATTTCTCTTTTAATTAGAATGTATAAATAATACCTGACAAGTCATAATTAAAAAGAATAAAATAACTTATTTTTAGTGCTGTGACCATAATACATTTTTCAGGATTTTATTTATGCATTTTGTTTTAATTTGTAGGACTTTCTGGACAGTCACAAAGGGAATTTACTGCAAACCTTATGAAACAGAAATTTTATCTTCTGTTTGATCCTAATATTTATCTTTTCCTTAAACCACCAGGTCTCAGAGGTCTGTCAAGTCCTGCACATGCAACCAGCCTAGGGTGGTTGGGACGTTTCAGCTTTGCAGTTGATAAAGTACAGGCTGCAATATCATTGATATATCTGCGTTCACTCTGCCTGTAATGACTATGTTTAGGGACTCAGATATGTAGAAATTTGTTCCTCAGCAAGCTCATCAGTAGACAAAATTGCATGAAAGTTGAGTCATGGAATCATAGAAAGGTTTGGGTTGGAAGGGACCTACAAGGTCATCTAGTTCCAAACTCCTGCCATGGGCAGGGACATCTCCCATTACACCAAGTTGCTCAAAGTCCCATCCACCCTGGCCTTAAACCCTTTCAGTGATATTCTTCCTTTTACAAGTAATCAGCTTATGATGACTTAGAAAACCCATATTTTTAGCTGTTGGGCCACACTCTCTGCTGCTCTGTACAGTTAATAGTTACTAGGTTTAACTTTGCTTGAAAAGTTGGTGGAGGCATTCAATTAGGTATAAAATAATAGAGGTTACTGTAAATGTTGAGAAATGCTGACTCTTAGCTGATGGGACAACATCCTCTAGGTGTATATAGTAGAACTTAATCCAATTTTACAATGTTGGATTATTGTTCCATCTATGAACTATGCCATCAAATAAGAAAAGCGTTATAAACAGTGCACTTCCAAATTCCTAAATGAATACTTTCATTTTTTGCAATTTGTTACTTTTAAAATATTTACAAGAAAAATAGACACTCTGTAATAATCTCCAAGGTTTGTAGTGAACCTAAGTTACAGTGAGTGAACTCCAGCTTGTATCTAAATGCTTCCTGTTCAAAGCTAGAATGCAAAGGAGCCACATGTTGCTAATCCCTAAGCCTGCAAAGCAAGGAAGAGCTCAATAACAACTTTCTGGTTGTTTCTCTGTGTAAGTATCTTCTGCTTTAAGGCTCCTTAAAAGTTTTCCTTAGTCCTTTGCATAAGTGTTATGACCTTCATTGAAAATAAAGAGTATGTTTGCTTCTCCAATCGAGGCAGCAGGGCTTAACTTATCTGAATAGGTACAAAACCTAATAATACAGCTGTTGTTCTGAATCTTCTGAAGGGACATGAAACAGACTACCTGATGTGTGCTGGGGAACCTGGAATCTGCCAGAGTGTGCGATTCTTGCTGACAGTCTGACATTCCTGATTTGAGTGGGAAAACTCCAAGTCCAGTTTTTCCTTCCTGTTTCTTATGATAGGACACATATGGCTGTGGCTGTACTGCTTTGGGCCATGAGCTCCTCAAATGGTTTGCAGTATTCACAACTGTGTTTGGTCATTAGAATAAGTACTGGGATAATAACTGGCAAAACCACGTTGTTAACATTTGGGGAACACAGTGGGTAGTTCTCAGTCTCACAAACAAAGAATTCTGCAGCAATGCTGAGTTCCTAAAACCACTTACAAACAAGATTGCATAGCAGTGTTTGCAGGAATATGAGTTTGTTCCAATATTTTAGCTATATTTAATTTCTTGTATTTTAAGGGTACAGTGAAAGAATCCAGAATAAAACAATAAAAATAACAGCTGGGAAAATGGTCTGTACTGAAACATGTTTTGTGTTTGGATATAGGATAGACCTTTTCTAGGCAAGAGGGAAGAATATCACTGTTGAACTGGAGATAAAAATGTGCTATGGAACGGTGGTGTTAAAGATTTTCTGAGAGGAAAAAAAAAAGAGAGAAATATATATATATACATTCATCAAGAAATCTGGAAGTTATCATGATTTAATAATGAAAAACTTGACACTGAAGGCCAAGAGTTCACACTGACCTGAGAAAAAAACACCCCACCTTTTCTTTCTCTCCTCCTGCAAGTGCAGAAATACGGAATCTCCTGGGACAAAGCCAATGGCTCCATATTCAGCTCCTTCTCTTCCCCATCTAGATCTGTGTTTTATGCATCCACAGAGCACCTCCACATCCTCTCCACTGTTCCATGACTTCTTGTACAAGATATGGTTGATTGACCACATCTGCCAATCTGCTGTGCCTGGCAGGAGAGAAGCCACAGCATCCTGTTCAAAGCAGAATCCCATCCCAAAGTTTTCCTTGTCACTGCACATTGCTGAAGCCTCCGCTGTGTCCTCACCTTGGCTGTGGCACATGTGTCTCCTGGTGCATCATCCAATACACCACTGGCTCATGCACCAGGATAGAAGAAATTTCAGCACTGAATAAAAGTAATTTCTCAAGGCTAAGGTGCTACATTCAGGAATTAGTAAAAATTGCTCATCTTGTGGTAGATTACATTTTACAATGAAGATGCTGCAGCATCTATCTTAAATAGGTTGAGGAGTGCTTGGAAAAGTATGGAAGATTTTACTGGTATCTAGCATCACATAAATATAGTGAAGACTTTGCAGCCTCTAGATTTTAGGTGTTTGGTGCCCAGGATGGAGTCTAGCCTTCATGAACTCGGCATGTAACCTGCCCTCTGGACAATTAGGCAGCTCCTACTTTTGTCACCAGGCTGTAGAGGCATTCTCTCTGACATCAGATGACTCAGACTGAAGTGTGTCACATCAGTCCAGGAGCCACACAACCACTCCAGCACAGCACAGGGCTTGAGCTAATAAAGCTTCAAGACAGAATCTCACACAACAGGCAAAGCAAGGCCACATCTGCCTATAGCAGTTGTGTGGCTCAACCTCTGAATGGATGGAACACTAAAGGAAAATTACGAGGTGAGGGAAAAGAGAGAAGAGGGAGGCACTACTTTCACCTTGCTCTGAAGTGTAAATAATAAACTCTGCTGAGTATATTAATTTTACTAAGCATAAAATTCTGTGCATGCATTTATAGGAGGTGATTAAAGATCCACATTTCAAAATCAGTCCTGAGATAAGGGCTTGTTTTGGCTCAGAAGGCCCAGGCTTCTGTTTTGAAATGCAGCCAAATAAAGAAACACAAGTACCCCTGTGTTGATCTGTGCTGCAGTCAGCAAAGGATGCAAGATTAATGGGGCTGGAAATCAAGCACAAAAGGAATCCTCACCCTGTAATAATGGTTTGGGCACTCAGCAGGGATTAGAGAGACTTAGGTTCAGTGTTTGATGTTGTGTAGTACTTGTATTCCTGGCTGAGTACTCATACTACTCGGCTGCTACACAGGGTGGAGGAGAGGTGGGAGTGGAAGCCACCTACTACCCTCATCTAATTTTGTTTTTAAATGAAATTATTCTATTGATGTCTGATCCATTTATTCTGAGAATGTGCAAGAAATCAGGCCCTGTGTCTGCACAGAGTGAGAATTTATAGCTCTGATAATCTGTGAACTTAGCAGGATGGAAAAAATGAATCCTTTTTTTTTTTTTTTGTATTGCAACTTTATTGTCAGGCGCCTCAGTCCTGCTTCCATTCTGATTTAGGTACCTAAGTCCTTCATTGGAGTTTTTTGGTTTTGGTGTGGGGTGGGTTTTTTTATGTTGTTTGGGGTTTATTTAAAAATATTATTCCAAATTAATTAAATGATAGAAATAAGGTTTTTGACCAATTCATTTGGCAAGCTGTGTTCAATGAAGCATTGGTCAGATTTCAAATACCATATCACATAAAAAGCAACAGAATCTTCTGGGAAATGAACATTAAAAGGAGCAAAAGAACTTGAGCAAAAGAACTTTTCTTTTTAGCTGCTTTAGGAATCAGCTATTGAATCATTTCTTTCTGAAGCTTGAAAGAAGGAGGTTTTGGACTTTGCATTTTCATCCCCTGTGTGTTGAATTCAACCTTTATACTAACTGGTGTAAATCAGGAGCTGTTCCAATGAAATCAGTAGTTACACAATTGTAAAATCAGTTAGTGATCATAGTCTGGCTGCACAGACCTGTGGCATTAATCAGTTTTAAAGATCTGGTCCCTAAGTACTTAATTTCTAGGAAACAGCACAATGTGACATTACAAGGATCCTATTTAGAGACACACACTCTATAGATCAAAGCAGGAACTACTGGAAATGCTTTCTGAAGGTATGTGTAACTATAAAATGTTTTGAGTGGCTGCCAGTATTTTGTAATCAGTGTTGTAAAGTTTTGTGATACTCTTGATGTCTGCAGATGTTATGTGGCCCGTGGCACAGAGCTGATGTTCTGAATTACCAATTATATACCTAATGGAGACCTGAGAACTAACTCCTGCCCTCCTCTGGGTACTGAGGCAGTCTTTAAACACTGGCAAAGGACTGATGCTATAAATAAAACTCTGTCTCCATAGCGACAGGCAGTTCAGTGCTCAGCTTTCAACACTTTAAAAAGGTAATTACTGTCTTTTTTCTTTATATTTTTTCTATTCTTGGTTTATAACAGCAGTAATAACCTCCTGAGTTGGGCATTTCCTGGCAATTAATGACTGACAGTGTTAAGAACACTTGGCTTTACCTCAAGCCCTCAAATCCTCCAGCCGGTCATTAACTGCCAGGAAATGCCCTTCCCCGTAGTCATTATTGCTTAATTATGTAAACCTGGATTAGAAATTTAATTAGATTACTTTAACATTCTCTTATTCTCTCTTTCTTCGTCCATGTCCCAAGCACCACTGTTTGCCACAGTTGTTAGTTGGCACTGCTGATGTTTACTCCAAAATAGTGCCAGTATAGCAAATGCTACAGTCTCCATGAGACAAGACTGATTCTCTTCTTAGCCCTTGGCAGATAGAATTAATCTGCATACCTGTATGTGAATAATACATTAGATTAGGTTGGAAAGAACCCCCAAGTCCAATTTGGTACTTCCAAAATGGAACTCAGAGTTCCCACTGGGAACTCTCCAGTTTGATGAAGGAATGAGAGCTTGTGATGGAGGACAATGAATCTCTGCCTTAGCTTCCCAGCTCCAACTGTGCCTAAGAGAAGAAAGAATGTTCCAGGAAGAGTTTCCTGTTTCCCATTTCTCTTAAGAGCACAAGCATGGAACTGCTGTAGGCAAGTATCTAAGGACAGGATTAGTAGCTCTGGCTCATTTCTAACCAGACAGTTCCTCAAGGTATTTTCACAGATCTGTTTACCTCATCTGAACATGGGGGCAAGGATTAGCTAAATAAGAGCTGATGCAGCATCCAAAGAAAGGTACCAAATAAATCTGTTCCTCCCTATTGAACTTGTCCTTTATTTATTGATTGTTCCTAAAGAAGATCTCCTGCACAGCACAGTTGCTGTCACACTGACCTCATCATACTACAAACAAGTTGCCTTTGAGGAGGCATTTACCTCTGTAACCTCAGGACCACTGACTCATGTGGATATTTGCACCACATTATTGTCACCATCATCAGTGTCTCACCATTACATTAATAAAATCACCTGTCTATATCATCTCATTTTAGTCCCAGAGTATTTAGTTGGCTAACAAACAGAAATAAACACTAATACTTGCCATTTTCTTATCTTTGAATGAAGTAGTAGCCAATCCCTAAAAATTGTACTTCTGATTCCGAGATCTTACAAAGTATTAATTTGCTTCTGACTTCCATGCAGGCTATATGGCACTGTTTTAATTTTAGAACCCCTTCCTCTTTTTAAAGTCTAAAATTTTATGGAAAGTCTATTGAAATGTATATCCATTAGAAAGGTTAACTTTGGATGCTAGACTCAAAACACCTGCTTATTCTTTTAATTGAGCTATGAAATTATAGTATTTATTTTTGTGTAACATATTATAGTTACAGAGATGTTTATATTTATATCCTGTAACATTTTGGTGATAACTAACTAAATAAATAAAGGTGAGTCCTGACTGTTCTGCAGGTGAAGAAGCCTTTTGCTCCTCAGTAAAAGAGGTAGACACGGTAACTGATTTCCTTCTGCCTTTTTAAAGTGCACTAAAAGTGGAAAATGTGGCATAAAATGGACTTCTAGTCCTCTGCTTTCATGGTGGTGAAGAAATGGGGCGAGTACCCAAAGCTGAATACTTGCTGCTTGTGGCAGTGTTGTTTTTCTTTGTGTCCCTGCACACCCCCACTTTTCTCCAAACCTGCCCTGCAGAGATTTAAGCTGTGCTTGAGAGGAGCCCGTTCATTTCCATGGAACTGCAGGTGCACAAAGCCAGGAGGTCTCCATCCAGCTACTTCTGGGAAAGCAATATGAAAATAACAGTGGCTGTAAGGGAGCTCTTATGGAATTCACTTATGATCACAGTGAATTGGTTCAATCTATTTTACTAAGTTAAAATATATGACAGAAATAAAGAAGTAGTCCTTCTTTTCTTAAGATAGGGTGAACCAGAGGTTGGATAGAAAATCTGGGACATGATAGGTGTTTCTGGCATTCCCCTGGGGGATTTATTTCAGATGTTTATTCATATGTTGGCTCCACTAGTGACCTGGTGCTTCAATTCTGTGCCTCAGTTTCCCAAATACAAGATTATGCTTTCTTCCTGTGTAACAGTGATGTTGATGTGTCCTGGCAAATAGCACTAAATACACATTAATTGCAAAAACCTGACAACTCAGCAAAAGGAACGAGAAGGCAGAGAAAAACCTCACTTACTTTATACTCCAAGAGGCAATGCTTCATAATCAACAGCAGCTGAAGAGTTGACACCTTAGAAATACAAGTTCATCTTCTTGTCATCTTCATTGTAACTGTGTATAGTTTGCTACTTGAAAGTTTGCTAAAGCAGCAGCACAAAAATGTGTAACTCTTCTTATTATGTCTTTTATATACTTTATTTTAGTTATTAAAGAAAACTTAAATCCATGCACTTTAATTAGTGTATTTTGTGAAGCTTGAGTGGCTAAGAGAGTTCAGTAAGCAGAAGGAAATTTAATAGTTAATACTATCAGGTCATTGCCAGGCATATCAGACTAGACAGACAAATTCAATTGCTAATGAGATTGCTGGTCTAACTTGCCACTTCAGAATTTAGAGTGAATAGCAAAGAATAGGGCTAAAAGAAAAAGCTCTGAAATGCATTGCAGAAAATGAAGGTTTCTTGATGAATAACATTTACAGGAAAAAAAGTTATAAATATTTAGAAATAGTTTTGCTTTCTGTAGTGAAAGACTACTTTTCTTCCTGTTCTCCCAGGACAGGTTTTGAGTTCAATGGAAGCAAAACATTGTTGATTTAGCAAGGATTACAAGACTGATCCTCACATTACACAACAGAATTTATCCACCTCAGGAATCACTTCAGACTCTCTGTTTGTGAGATTCAGTGATGAATCAAAAGGCTATTAACTGCTGTAATTTATATAATCTACCTCTCTTGTGTTGCAAAAAAATGCATTCAGATAAGACTGTTCAAGCATTTCTTTGCACAGAGAAGTATTGTCAGCATAACTTATGTTGCTTTAGCTGAGTTGATATTGCACCAATTAAACACATTCATGCTGTTGTGTCAATGTCCACAGAGCATTCTGCTATGATCTTTTCATTGCAGACAAGGTGTCTGAGCCCTGCTGGCATTCCTTGGAGCTCATTGTGTTGTGGATAGTTTTGTGATATACTGTGGGATACCTCTCTGTGTGTAAGGAAATGATGGTTGCAGTGGCCACTTGTTAATCTAAATCCATTTGGAATGTTGTTCTGCTTCCAAGTTGCCCTTCACTTGCCTGGATGAAACATAGAGCACAATACTTGTTCTTTATCTCATAGGAAATTGAACTCCTTCATCAGAAGGCTGAAATGTTCCTGGGTAATCTAATTTCTCAATCACTCTTGAGATTCTGATAGTTTTGGGGAGAAGATATACAGCTGAAATAGTTCATGATGTGTAATCTAGTTGAGAAATCACAGGGGAGAAATATTCGCACAAAGTTCCTCATAGATTTTAAGGGTTGGCGCTGACAAATTTTTTATTTTGTTCTGCCTTCATTCCTTTGGTGTTTGATGTCCTCCACTGGCAAGCCCAGATGCAGACACGATGAAGCCATGGCGCCTGGTTTCATACCCTCTCCATCAAGAGACATGGAGTATGTGTTCCCAATATGTGGAGCTAACCAGGGAGCAGCAAGGGACCTGGGACAGCTTCTTTAACTTTGTTTGTAAATCTGTCTTCTATACTTCAGAAGAAAATTGGGAAAATATTTGATAAGGTCTTAATTAAAAAAAAAAAATTAACACTTTGAGACAATTTTTTCTTGTTCTTATTTTCACTAGATAAGAGCAGACAGATTTCTGCAGTACTTTATGTGTGTTTTTCATCATGTTTTGACAGAAATGTTACTTAGTTTGTAATTTTAAGGTTGTTTGGGGTTTTTTTCGAAAATACCTCTAATTCTTGGAAAGCATGTAACAGACATGGAATTTACAGTTTAAGCATCACCTTGAACTGCCAGAAAAGATTCAGGAATAACACTGACCTCTGTGTCTCTGAAATGAAAGAAAGCTTCCTCTCTGTTGCCCTCCCTTTCAGCCTGAAGGAAGTCCCCTGTAAAATGTCGAGAATGAATGTTCGTGGCGTGGGGCCGCTGGCAGGAGCCAGGCTCAGTGTGAGGGAGCAGCGTGTGAGCAGGGCTGAGAGCTCTGAAAGGCAGGCACCGAGGGGTAGGATCGTGTCGTGAATGGTGGAGGAGCAGCAATGAGCCAGCTGATTAAACTGATAGGAGCCAAACAGTGCTGGGGAGCCTTTGATGGGTGTCAGAGGTCACCTCCATACAGTTCCCCAAGTCCCCAGGACACACAACCTTGCTGACCTAGTCACTAGATCAGACAAGAGCGTTGAGACTTCATCAGCAAGCAACAACCTAAGAGATTTAGATAACTGATAGACTACCAGGCAAAAACTGTAAAAAGGAGCAAAGCAGAAGCTGCTTGTTGAGAAGGAAAAACTGGGGGAGAAAGAATGTGTTCCAAAAATGTATTTGTCTTTGTCTCAACACCAGTACCAGGATGTATGAGACACTCAGGGTTAACACCATTGGCATAAAGATACCTAAGCTCCTGCAAATTGTTGAGGTCTGTACTAGTGCTAATTCTTCATCTGCTAAAGAATTTATGGAATTTTAGGTATTTCTTTGGCTGTCTGGGGGGTTTCAGTATTTACATACCATTTTAAAATGAATGAGGTATCAACTTAAAAATATAGTCAGCTGTATTGTAAGTACCCCCCACCCTTCTATCTTTATTTTGTAAGGCTGGTTTGCTTTGGTTTTGGCAGCATGTTGCAGAAGAGACAAAAATCTACATCCAAGCAAATGTTTTGAGAGGTCACAGCTCAGACTGTTAAAGCAATGTGTCTGTAATGATATAGCAATGTGCCAAGCTACTAAACTCCATCAGTCAGAATGGTTAGTTATTTTGAACTCCAAATTGATGTGGCTACACTGCTTTTTTGTATGACACCTGTGCATAGCACAAACACTCCTTGAGACTTCAGTAAGTAACCTTTTTGTGTGAGCCTTGCCATGTGTGTGTGCAACACAGTGGAATGTTCACCCGTTTGGACTGGTTTTGACTTGACCACAATAATAAATAAATCAGATATCAGGAGTTCAGTATGGTAAAAGTGATAGAAAAGCAATAGCAACTCACCTTGAACATTGCATCCAGTTCTGGGGTTCCCAGCATAAGCAGGACATTGACCTGTTGGAGCAAGTCCAGAGGAGGCCACCAAGACGATCACAGGGATGGAGCACCTCTCCTGAGAGGAAAGGCTGGGACAATTGGGATTTTTCGGCTGGAGAAGTGAAAGTTTTGGGGTATCCGAATTGCAACCTTCCAGTACCTGAAGAAAACCTACAAAAATGGAGAGGGACTTTTTAAAAGAGCATGTAGTGACAGAACAAGGGGGAATAGCTTCAAACTGAATAAGAGTAGGTTTAGATTAGATATTGGCAAGAAATTCTTCACTGTGAGAGTGGTGAGACAGTGGAACAGGTTGCCCAGGGAGGTTGTGGATGCCCCATCCCTGGAAGTGTTCAAGGCCAGGCTGGATGAGGTTCTGAGAAACCTGGCCCAGTGAAAGGAGTTCCTGCCCACAGCAGGGGAGTTGGAACTAAGTGATCTTCTGGGTCCCTTCCAATCCAGACCATTCTATGATTCTGTGATCCTTACTTTTTTTAGAAGCAGCTGGTATATTCCACTGAGGTGTACTGCATATGGATAAAAATGTCAAGAGCTATGTGAGATGTCCTAGGGTGCTCAAGACAGTCACATGAAGCTGGCAGATACCACATGGGGCCTGTGTGAGACCCACATCCACTCAGGTGGCACGAGCTACCTCCCTCTCCCCTGTGAGCTGACAAGCTGCAAAACAAATGTGAGGTGAAAGCCATCTGGACAGATTTGGGTCTTGCTGAAAGATCCAGGAAGCAGGAGAAGCAGGACTTGCTCAGACACAGGACTGAGCTGACACATCTAAATGGCTTCCAGAGTACAGCTGGCTCACCTGCCAGTCTAGCTGGTAGTTGTTAGCACATGGCAATGTGGTTGGAGCCTAAGGGGAGAAGAGCAGCCCAGGCTCTGCTCTGCCTTGTGTGTCGTCACCAGAATAATGTTCACGTGGCAGATTGTGATCGTGAGTGAGCCAGGAGGAACTGGACTTGCAAAGCCTCAGCTAGAGTTTGTAAGGGTCTGTAGCAAAAAAGCAGAAATTCTGATGTATAAACTGAGAACAGCTAAAACAGGCATGGAAAGAAAATGAACAGGATCCTTTTTGCATTTGCTCTTTATAATATAAGACACCATGTAAAAGGAAAATACGAAAAGTGTTATAAGTGAAATTAAACGTACAGATGAGATACTGAACTTACCCTGCACAGTCCTTCCATTCACCATCACAGATAAAGTAATTTTTCAGGAATGGTGTGCTTAGTTAAACAAATATCCTTGGAGAAATAACTATTTTTAAGCTGAACACTCACAGTAACAATTACCTGTGTTCTCAATGTCCATGAGCCTCAATAAACAGCCTATGGATTTATGTCTTAGTGAGAACCAACCTATTAGTTTCAGCCATAAATCTCATGTGCCTTGTGTGCAAAGTGAATTTTAATAAAAATCATATAAGGAGCCAGACTTGCTAGGCAGGGTTTCACATGGCTGCCAACATTTGAAAACAATTAATAGAGACCTTTTGGGGGAGGGTAAATAGGACCATGTCTTTAGCTCCTGTTGAAATACAGTGGACTCAGTGAACTTGCCTGAAGGACAGAATAAAGAGGAGTTTTTTTCTATTAAAAAATAAAAAAAGAAATGGAGGCCATCACTTCTAAATAAGGGCAGATGGAATGGAAAGGGTCATTCCTCCAAGTTTGCAATCTCATCCTCTCCAGCACCCTGCTGACAGCCAAATAATGATAAGTATCTTAAAATTAAGCAGCAAAATAAAATAAATATCCATTTGCACTCCCCTTTCTGAAAATAGATTCCTGCCCGTGGTGAACACAGGTAGTGTATGTGTTCAGTTTCCAAACCCCTGCCTTTGGGCTCCCTGTGCTTTCCCTGTCTGAGTATACAGAACATGTCCTGTGGATGCACAGCGCAAAAGACAAAGCTAAGAGTCACTGCTCATTTTTATTCTGGTGGTCATATTAGTTTTATAAGCAAATACTTCAGGCATAGAAAAATAAATTTGAAAAGTTCAAAGATAAAAGGTTAGGGCCCAAGCTTCAGATGCTTTGTACTGTCTCCACAGTGGTGAGGGCGGAGAGGTTGCTCCGAAGGGGAGACCAGGGATTTCTGTAACACACAAGGAGCCTCCCAGGGTCTTGGTGTTGTGTCTGCCTGCTCTGTGCAAGACTGGTTCAGCTGGTGTAAATTAACCCAGCTCACAGGCTGTAATATACTGCTATAATATACTGAGCAACGGAGGCCTTATCACCAGGCTGGTGCAGGACCTCGGGACTGAAAGGTACTGTTTATACCAAGTTTAACCAAATACAGCTGAGGGCAGGACTACTTCATGTACAACACCAATAAATATGTAGACTTGGTCCAGGTAGGGAACTCTGGCAGTGATAAGGGGATAGCTACACTATACCTGGCTGCTTTTAAGAAACATAGGACATATGTTTTGAATTACTGGTATGGCATATACCAGTACTACATATACACTGTGTATACTGTGCTGCTATTCACATATTCATGTTTAAATCCAGGTTGGGATGGTTATAATGAAATTAATATTATAATTTCAGATGGAGTCAATCCTTTGGAATTGGAACCCTTTGGAATTTGGAAGCTTCCTTTGGAAGTTTTTGATGGAAGAAAGTAATTGACACTGGTTTTGTAGCAAATTTTTTCAAGCAGTCAAGGTGTGGGTCTCCTTATCCCCATGTATCATTCATATATACATATATCATTCCTATATACTTATTCATATATACATTTACTCTGTAAATACTTGGGCAAAAGATTCAGGACTAAAAAGTTTAAACCCAAACAGATTGAATTTCATCCAGCTATACAATGTCCAAACACAGGGAGCTAAATTCAGCTAACCTGCCACTGTGCCTGCAGGTACTGGTAGTCAAAACGTACCTTAAGTTTAGGTAGTTCCACCCAAAACATGGTAAGAAAGAACAAGCTGTTTTGCTTCCCAGCTAACCCTTCTGCCATACTTTCTTGTTCTTCAGAAATGGGACAGGATATTGGGTTGATTTTGATATTTTCAAATAGTTGCTATGAAGGTGTCTTCATATCTTAGAGCAGCTTGAGGATTAATTTGACATATGCAGAAAATTTGTACCTCTCCCAGGAAGTATTAAACAATATTTTCTACCTTCAGATCTAGGTACACTAAGCTGATTTGAATTATTTCTTGCCAAGTGTATGTAGGGAAGCTCAGACTGGACTACAGTATTGGTGGACAAGGGGAAGACAGTGGGAGCAGAATGGTCAAAAGCAGTAAGAAAGTTTGAGAGTTGAGCATTGAATCTAATTTGTGCTCCAATATAGGGTTTGCTCAGTTCTGTAGCATTTCCCTCAAGGCTATTAAAAGGTTGACCAAGAAAAAAGAGAGGTCTTTCCATCTACTTCTGTGGTCTTTTGGACTTCAGAGTCTTGCTATATTGCAGTAAATGCTCGGGTATGAGCTGAGACAACCTTCTCTTTTTTTGCCTCTGGAGATCCTAGGGAGACTGCTCAAATTACCCAAAAGTGTTGTGGTAGTGTATTGTTTTCTTGGATTTAACTTTGTGTAATTACACACAGGTAATCCTGGTTTATTTCTGTTATCCCTTAATTGAGCTATAAGATTTTTTTAAGCTTAAAAAATGCCACAGGCATTTTAGGAGCTCTAAATTAAAATGCAACAAACTGAAAAAACCTCTCTCCAGTTAATGCTATTGACCGATAATCTGCCAAATTTAATTGCAGAAGAAGCATGGTTTTTTTAAATAACAAAATCCCAAAGAGATCCTTCAAAACACCTATGTGGATTTTATTATTTTTTGTTCCAACTGCCCTGGAGTGCTGTGTCTCTATTTTCTCACCCTCAGCCTGCGGTATGCTTTTTATGACTAAAGTATCAAGACCCTGCAAACACAGTTCATAACAGAAATCCTGGTAGATTTTTAGCTGCATGGGTGGGCACAGCCCTAGCTATTGTGTCTTTAGAAGTCCTACTCACCCTGTCACTGCTGCAGCAGTGGCACCTGTTAGCAGTGCTGCTGCAGTCTCTTGCTGGCTCCACTATAAACCTCTCTTTTCATGAGTTCATTTTTTGCTTAATAAATATTTCCTCACAGCTGAAACTTGGCTGAAAAAAACTTTGCCTGGGAGCAATTATTATTAATATTTTTAATATAAATTTCCTTTAAAAAAATCTTTCTGCTATTTTTAAATTAAAAGGGAAAGATATTTGTAGGGTTCAGATGCCTACACCCTGCATATACAACCAGGTCTGATGGTTCTAATTAAAGTTAGATGCAGCCAGAAATTGGGGGATCTGATTGTCCTGTGGGTGACATGGCACAAAACCACCGAACTGCTGTCAAGGGGTGATGACAAACAGCATGGATGATCTTTTCGTCTTGCCTGCTTAGATAATAGCAGTTCCTAGAAAGAGTGCAAAACTTTAGGGCTGAGTATTTGGAAATAATATATCTGGGAATGTAAAGGTTGAGGGAAGAAAGAGCACAACAGCAGCATGTTCAGAAGTGAGGTGTGCACGCTGAGTTGTTAGAGGAGGGTAACTTTAAGCAGCCTAAAGACTGCAACATCTGCCTGTGGTGCCCACCAGGTGCACCCATGCATTCACTGTTATACCAAGCAGGGCCAAGGACAAAGTGTGTGCTGCCTTCCCATCACACATTACTCAAAGTTTGTTTTTCCGCTGCTGTTCCCACGTATCCTTATCAGACGCTGCGTTTCCAGGAACCCTCTTCTACTGCCAATGCACTGATTTCCTTTCCTGCCCCTGCACTCAGCACTGGGGGAGTGCAGCTTGGTTCCCTGATTCCCCAGCTCTCTTGTTCCCTGGCTGCAGAAGCTGGTGACAAAACTCCTGCATCCAGCACTGAAGGAAGGTATTCCCTCTTTCCTTTCCAAAAAGCTGGGCAGCTGAAGACTGTCATATTCAGTTGGTGATTGATGTCTAGTGTTTGGGAATATTTGGGAAAACAGTATCTTCTCCTTCTGGTCCAAATAATTTTGAACTAGAGAATATACATGATGCTGAAATATTTAGCAATAATGACCTGCTCTTCATTCCAGACAGGAAGCAATGTGTAAATTAGAAGATTCTTACAAATCCACAAGGGCAGGGACCCCACCAAGGAATTTTGGACAAAGATACTTTGCTGAAATAAAAAATAACCTCAAAATAACCTTTGAACTGGGGTACACAAAGAAAATCTCTGTCATTGCCTTTTTGTATATACAGGGTTTGGTTAGTAAATGGATCTTGTGAGGATGTGGGTGAATTTTACCCATTTTGAATAGCAAAAACATCTTTTTTATTTTTTGTATTAAAAAGACTAGCAGCCTTGCACTTTTGCAGCAGTGGAAGGGACCATTTTCTCTACAGTATTTCAGTTTATTCATTTTCTGGTCCATAGCTAGTGGACATGCTTTGGTCTCTGACCCATCTTTCCTTGGTGCAGATGCACTATCAGGCACAGCTTTAGCTCGCACTGGGCAGGAGCAGGGGTGATCATTTGGTTGCTTGGGCAGGGAATGTGGAGCAGCTGACACACACCCCTCCCAAACTCACACTGTGACCAGGAATCCCTGCCCTGGGTGCCCTGGGCACGTGCCCAGAGCATCCTCTACCACAGTGTATCATGCTGGGACCCTGCACACCTGGCCAGGGAGAGGTCTTAGAGCACACAAGGAATCAAATTCTCCCATCATCTCCTCACATCCAAACTATGGACCTTCAGCACCCCAACTTTCCCCTCAGCAGTGACAAGAAACTCGCCTTCCTTTGCTTTGCTTTTCTTGCTCACCTTTAAAATGCTGTCCATTGAGTGTAGCTTTTGAAAAAAGAGGGAAACCCAGTTTTCCTGATTTTCATCTTGGCAAGAAAGAAGGTGGGTATTACCTGAATTTTTCATCCCATGTTCTTTTCCATCCTGCTTCACCCTTCCTGTTCACTGTTAACAGAAAAATAGAAAAAAAAAAAAAAAAAAGCCCCAAAAACTAGCAGGCTGGCCCTACCTCTCATGTGCCCTTTCAAATAAACTGCTCCTCTGCCTTTGTTTTCCCATTGCTAAAATGAAGTTTATGCACATCATGGGACAAATTGTAATCTACATCCAGGGGACTTGGCTGATTTTTGCCAGCTGATGTCCTGGTCCTAATGTAAATCATGTATTACCATTTTTTTGAAGGAAAGGGGCCAAATCCTACCTTGCTGTTTAGAAGAATGGTTGGCATTTTATAAAATCTCTACCAAATGGGATCCTCTTCCTCTTACCCAGACATCTCTCGTGTTTCAGACACCTCTGCTGTTCCAGTATTACGGATGTGGGCTTCCTCAGATGTGTTGATTTACAGTTCAGTCTGTGGAAGAAGAGGAATCAAGCCTAGAGACTTCAGATTATGCTATTTTTAACCACCAACAATTAGATGTTATGCAGTTAACTAACAACAGGGTGGAAAAAAACTAAGAGGAATTGTAAATATATCCTAATAATTGTATTGGAGCATAGGATTTATAATTACTAAATGTGTGATAACTGCTTCCTAAATGCCCATGCTCTTTAAACAACCTAATTTATAATTTAAAAAGCTGACAACTCTTAAAGTGTTTTATTTTATCTTGTCTGAAATAATTGAAGAGTAAGTTATTGAAAACCTTTATTTTTCATTAGCCTTAAATTCAACTACAATTAATGTGCCCAATTTGATTATAAACTGCACAAATTAAACAATAAAGAGCTGTCTAATGAGAAATTAATTATGAGGAACAGAAGAGGAGCTGGGCTGGATAAAAGCAATAAGTTATGGCCTATGGCAGGATGTGTCAGGTTTTAAAGGAGACAAAGGGCTTTTTCCTCAATGTGTGCCAGTGCTGATAGGGCTCATCACAGATCAGTAGATCCAGAAGCCATAACAGCACGGTAATTGAAACTGCCAAAATCAATAGTGCTGACAACCTTAATTAAATTAAATATGTCTCTGATGAGCTCAAACAGCATGGCAGCGGACCACTTGACCCTTTCTGGGAGCCCCACTTGATAGAGTGCAGCATGCAGGATGATGGATTTCACCCCCGAGGACCACTGGAGCCCTGGCGCTACTGTAGGAAATTGCTCCGAGAGCGATGGTGTCCCCAGAGCAACTGCAGCTGTGACTCCAAAGTCAGCCCCGAGTTTGTCCCCTGCTCTGGCTTTTGCTCTGCCCAGAAAGCACAGGGACTATGCTGAGCACAGCCTGGGGAGCTTTGTCATCGTGTCAGCTTTCTGCCCTCCTCCCAGCAGAAACAACAGTTTTGTTTGCTAAACAGGCAAACAACTTCCATCACAGCTGGCTGGCTGAGAAGCAGTTCTGACTTTTTATTACAAGCAGCGTAGTCACGAGACCCACTTGGAATTGGGTCTGATTCAGCCTGGCTTTTTAAGTTTTATGTTTTAAAATAAAGAGATTGGGCTGATATATCCTGGGATTATCCAAAAGATCATCATGGGATTCTAAGAGAGAAAAAAACCAAACTATAAATGGGCAGGAGACAAAGAAAAATTCTTGTTGCTCAAACCACAGGGCTGGAATCTCAGTTCAGCTGTACAGTCAGCAGTTGTTTTTCTCACTAGGAAATTGCATGAGTAAATATTTTTGAAGGGTGCTGTTCTCTTGACCATGTAGTGTTCACTTCCTAAACAACACGAAATAATTGTACCTTTAAGTTTTCAAAATGTTTATGTCAGCATTAACAAACTGTTCCTTCATTATAAGCCTGTCAAAGATCAGAGGCTTAGATTATTGAAGCAGATTCCTTTCAAATGCTGAAGTTGTTGCTGTGACAACTGGGGGAGAGAAGAGATTGTTTGAGGTGGACAAACTGTGGGTTTTCCATACCAAGGCGGTTTTAAATAATCCGCCTCTCTGTTTAGAAAAAATACCTCAGTCACAGTAAACACCCTCTAACTAAGCACAGAGGTCTCAGAAAGGTAAAACACTACACCTTAAACCCTATGGGTTTAAATCATGCTGTTGAGGTGCATATATATAAATTATACTAATCTTAAATAAACGTGATCCACAAATTGTAGTTCTGTTCCATGTAGAACATTTTATGAAAGACACCTATTCAATATATGTTAGAGCATTGCTATGCTGCTAGGAACTTTGGGCAGAAATTTATGATACTGGAAAAATTATACAAAAGACGATATCCTTGAATCACGAGCAGGCCCTCCCTCCCTCGCAGTGCCGTTTATGGCATTGCTAATTTAAATGTGGTTCTGTGTCAGGCAAACTGTTTTATAGCAGTCTCTAATCCAGCCTTGAAAACTTCATAATCCACTGCATAAGAAAGCAGTTTGCAGTGAGTGTAAAGAGAGGTAGAGTTTGGATTTTGGAACTCTCAGTTCTTTTTCCTCCCTTTTTTTTTTTTTTTTTTTTGGGTTGTTCTCCTTCCCCTTCTTCGTTTCATTCCCTTTCCCATTCCTCCTCCCCTTAACCTTCCATTGCCCTTTCTTTTTTTAACTTCAAGTTAAATAAAAATAAAAATTGCCTTTTTATGCTTTAAGTACTGTGTATTGTTTTCATTATTATTAGCAGAGAATTATGACACTGTTGGGGTCAGATAGATGCCAAATTCCCCATAAAAATCTGTAGGGGCTGGTGCAAATTCTGCCTTTGAAAGCTGTTTGGCTTCCAGTGACAGCATCAAATAATAACAAATTATTAGAAAAAAATATTAGTTACATAATCAGCAGTAACAAATGCTTTTAAGCTCATTTCTCCTTAAAGCAGGATGAAGAACCTTTATGCCTATGATGAAGCTGTTGATATTACTGGGTAATGAATGGAGAAAAGGAGCTTCTACAGTGAAGGGGACTTCTCAGAGAGTGAAAACTTCTCACATAAAGAACTAGAGCTGTGATTGCATCCCTAGAAGAGCAGTGTGGAAAATAGAATTTTTCCAATGGTCCGACAGCCAAGGAAGCTGCTCACCCTCAGCAGAGAGCCAGTGTGAGGCCCAAAAGCCATTGAAGCACAGCTCCTGCTTGTGTGTCTCTTCCATGGCAGAGTTGTTTTTCTGGCCATCTGACTGATTGCCTGTTGCCTGAAATGTACTGCCAGCTCCATCCCATCCCTTAGGGTTCTCACCATCTTCTGTCTTTTCCTTGTTAAACTATCTTTTTACATCTCTTTTCCTGTTGTTCCGAGTCCCAGAAGATGCTTTTGCCCCTCTTTTCTGGGTGGTGAGTGCAAGGTAGCTGAGCCCTTTGCTTTAGGGGTGCTGTTGGGATGCAGCCTGGCAGTGCAATGTTGGGGAGCAAATGCAGCCAGCACAACCACTCATTCCCCAGTCACACTGGTGTTAGAAGCCAACAGTCTTTTACTGCCTGAAAAACAATTTACTGAGGCTGGACTCTTGGGATACTCTGCTTTTGTCACACTGATAATGCCTGGGAGGAGGGAGAGGAGCTGAGCTCAACAGTGCCTTTTCACATGAGTCCTTCTGCAAGGAGACAGGACCTCCGAGGCTTGGTGGGAGGAGCAGAAGGATTGTGTCCCATGCTCCAGCATGATCCCTATTTCACCACATCCCACCATGTCAGTGAGCTGCCTCAGCAACCCCTCCCTTGGACACTGGGAAAGGACTGTAAGTGGGAAGAAAAGGTTGCTAGATATTTCTGGAAGGACTCATGATATTAATGAAAGTCTCAAAGCTTGGATCAGAGAGCAGTGTCAAATTTCCATTTTTCTGGAAAATCTGGGCTGGCAGAACACGAACTTAAAACTTCAATCCTTGAGGTTTTTTTCTTTTAGTATCTCTTGACCAGTACATCTGCAGCAAACCAAACATTCAAGCTCACTCTCTTTGGGAAAATAAGTGATTCTTAATCTGCTTATTCAAGATAGAGATACACTCTGGAGCCAAACTTTTCTGAATGTTCTGTTATTTTTGGCCAACCATACTATATCTCTCTAATCTTAAAGAACCCAAAGCATTTACTTGTTTCCAAAGAAACACTTTGTGTTTGGGAGAGATCTGTTTAGCTGCAGGCACGTCTGTCCTGCAGTTTTCAACCCTCCATTCAGTCTGTGGCAGCTGACCTCCGAGTGGCAATGGAGGCTGGCCCTTGCCACCAAGACTGGAGTATGTAAACCCTCTGCTTGAAAGCAAAGAAGAAGAGCAGCATAAGGGTTTTGAATTGATTCTCAGTTTGCATATTCTACTAATAATTTGGTCTTTATCTCTTGCATTGTTCTCTGTACTCTGAAGCTTCAGATTAATCTTGAGTGATGTGTCTGAGCTAGTCTTGTGTCACCAGCCTTTGAGGTGGGGAAGAAAACTATGATAGCAAGACAGATAGCTCGGAAGGAGCAATTTGTATAAGGAGGAGAGTCACATTGATCATGTCACAGCCTTACTACCAGTTACATGGACACTTCAGCTCTAAGCAGAAAAGATTCATTTCCACAAAAGAGCCTTGGCTTGAATAGCCAAGGAGAGTGAAAGCCATGCAAAGCAATTTCCAAGAAGTACAGTTTCAAGGAAAAAGAACGGAAACAAGAAAATCTTAAGGAGGGTATGGAATATCTTCTACAAAGTACATGTAGGGATGGGTTTTCTGGGTGGCTGAAAAGGCACTGTAAGGACTGTAGATCCAGGTCATGGTACTAAAGCAAGTGCAGGTGTATTGCTGCACACCCCCTTTCATAAATATTTCAGTTGCAGCCAGCCTGGCCAAAGTCACTTCATGGTCCCCAAAACTCATCTCTGCCTTGATATCAGCAAAATCTTAGCAATGGTTGGCAGCTGCACTTGGCTCTACTGGTTTCAATCACCATGTGTTTGCTGTTGTATTTACCTTACCCATGATATCTAACTGTATATATTCTATGTTCTACTTGTACAGGACCAAATTCCTGAGTTACTGAGTTTCAGATCAGAGCCTTTTATATGCAGGCAGTGTTTAAAGGTATTTATGTTTTGGGGGCAGCTGCATGAAAAGTGAAAACTTCTGTTCTGGGCCTTATCATCAAATATGATGACCCATTAGCATTCCACTCTTAGCAAAATATGGTGTGTAACAACCATATTTACTGAAGGCAAATTGTGTAGTTGGAAGGTGATCTTGCAGTCTTACACAGCTGAAAGAGGTGCTTCTGTATCACACACTGATGTCACCAGGCTGAATCCATTTTCAACATACTTCTAATAGTTTGCATTTCTTTTGTGTACCAATATTAAAAAAGATTTATTTTTCCTGAAAAAAAACCACATTTACTATATTTTGTTAAAAAATACCATGATGTTGGATATTGTTTTGTTGCATAATGATGAAATGCACAATTTTTTTCCAAAGGTTGGAACTGAATTTTTTTAATGTTTCTTTTCTGCTTTGAAATTGCTAAATATAAGTGGCAGAAGTATTAATAGTCTTCTGCTAATACTAAGATATGCTATTATCTTTAGTTTTGTCTAGATATAGACACAGTGAAATAATATCACTTTTGTCCTTTTATTCATTTTGATTTAAATTCTAGAAACTTTTGATGCCTTGATACTATCTTTTGACAACATAGAAATGTAATGAACTGTGAATGCCCCAAAGCACAGACCTTCAAAATTTAGAATAACAACAGTTCACATTGAAGGACATTTTATTGCCTTATTATTATACTATTACGGGAAATAGTCTTAGGAGAAATGGGAATATTAAGAAATTATTGTTCATTTGAGTCATAGGTCAAATCAGGAACCTTATTGCAAATATATAGAAATTATCTTTACAGCTTCTAGAAGGTTAGATGGAGTTCAAGGCCAAGCATTCATACAAGTAAGAAAGGTCAAATTATACATATGATAATACTTGGTGACAACAAAGCCAAAGGTCAAGTCTGAGGCATTATTGTGGCACATACAGAGAAAATTACCATTCAGATATCATATGGCATTCCTGCCGGCTCCAGGGCCAGATTCTCATCTTGGTTCTGCTGTGGCAAAACGAAAGATTCCAGTTAAGCACCTGTGCATTTGAAAGACTGTGTTTATTCTTGAATATTTAGCTTTAGTTCAATGAAGTCTCCAGTAGAGAAAGTAAACAAGTTCCCCTTGATATTTTGCCATTTCCATATTTTAAGATGTGTAGACTTCTTTTCAATAGATAAATCGGCTCCAAGGATTTCCTCTTTGTTATTGCAATATTTATGCATCCTGAATTCCTAGACAAAAAATAACCAAAGCACAGTCTGGCAAAATCTATATAGTGAAAAATTGTGTACTGTGAGTTACAAGAAAGTAAAAAAATAATTATTATTTTTTGTTGCACATTTTAGTAAGTTGATTTTTTAGATATACTAAGAAGAGGTTTTTGTCTGGTATCAGGGTGAAACTTTTAAGTATACCCATTTTGAAAAGATTTAATTAAGACTTTGCTGTCTTGGATAAGGTGAAGAATGAATGAATGAATGAATGATTGATTTTTCAATGAATTTGTTTTTCTAAGTTGTTTACTATCCCTTGAAAATAGCCCACTTAAGAAATTAGTTTTAGAATATAAGGAAAAATAATCAGTTTTTAAAGTAAACTTTCTTTTTTTGTTGTTGTAAAAGTGTTGTGTCAGCACAGATCAAATAAAATGGTCTTCCACAAATCAATAGGAGAAAAATGTTACTGATCCAAGCTATACATCAGAGAAATGACTGTTTGGGAGCACACTCAAACAGTGGGATAACCTGTGTATTTTCTCTAATACATTGTTCTTGGTAACTGGAAGCAATATAACATTATCTCTACGGATACAGCTAAGAAAGATCCAGAACAGTAATACAAGGAAAAAATTATCTCTGTATGTTGCTTCTTTTTCATCATGTTCTGTATATGGTACCAGAATGGAAATGTTTAAGAACAGTAATAATACAATGTAAAAAAATGTTTCTGTTAAACAGAAACTGATTCCATACTAATCAGCTCATCATTTATTCAAATGTATTTCTCATTAAACTGGGAAGAGCTTCAATCAGAGCTAAAGACAGAGAAATTCCATTCCAAGACAAATGTAGCATTTTACTCCATGCCTGTTTGAACGTAAACTCCTACCATTTAAAATTTGTACACAGAACTGGATATTTAGAATCACTAAAAAAAAAAACGAAATAGTGTCTGCTATACAGTGCATGGGGAAAAGCTATGGATGCAGAAAAAAATGAAGCTACTGTTTTTAGTGTATCCATATATACACACATGCACAAACCTATGCACATTATGTCAAAATCTGTTTGAGTGGCTTGTTTTAGTTTCAGTCACTGTATTTGCAGTAAAACAAGCATGACCAGAAATAGAAGGACATTTTCTAAAAATGGAAAAATATTCAGCATTAATGAATCTGACGTGGTATTGTGAGTGGCTCTAGCAGTATCCATCACTGAGTGTGTCAGCAGACCAGTCCATCTTGTTTGATATTTAGCTGCAGTATCAGCTGAGTTGCATGAGGGTGGACCTTCTGTTCCATCCTCTGTGAATATTTTTCCAATCCACCAGCTGAATCCTGTATTCTTGTGATTCTGTATAATTATCCAAAGAAAATGGTGATATAACACCATCCAGCAATTCTTGTACAGGGTGCCATCAGGAACCCTACCAACACCATTTAAATCAGATGGGATGTTCACTCTTGGAGTAGAAGTGCAGCTTTTACATGAAGTGCTTAGTGCATCTTTGGAGAGGGAATTTGTGCTACTCAAGTAAAACAAATATAACTCAAATATAAAGCAGAGACTTTAATCCTGCCATGTGAAGGAAGATTCACAGAAGAAAAAGTTTGTCACAAAGTTAAGTTCAAGCATTCTGCACCTGAGAACTGAAAGTGTAACCATTTTCTTTGCCTAACAGACTGGCCAGCTCTGCTGTTTGTACCTTGAGTCTTTTTTAAAACTCACTATGGCTATTGATAGAAGGTGTGAGAATGTCAGCCTCACAATAAATATTAGAGGCTATGATGGAATTAAAGCTTTAAGCTTCAGAAGCAGTATTCAATGATCTTTACATGAAGGAACTCTTGCTGACTGAACACTCTGTCAGTCTGTTGACAGTAATTGCAGCCTAAGTTATACCCCCAGCTTTGGTTTGCCTTAGTCCAGTTTCAAATACTGAGCCAACCTAGTGATGAGTTACTTGAGCAACAGCTTTGTATTCCCAGTGTATTGGTACAAATGACTCAGTACCTGACCATCTTCTCCTCTGGTTGTTGAAGAAAAACCCCAGCCACCATCTGGTGGTGTTGGCATGCACGAAGGTCACAGGCTCTTGGGATGCGAAAGTTATGAACGATCACAACCATTTTTAATTTCCCTGAAGGAACATAATTTGGATATGTGTGCATTTCTGTACCCGAGCAGGTGTTTCTATATAAGGAAGTTAAACTAGAATTTTCTATAGCCTGCTCCTTGCAATTGGCTCAGTACCAGCACAGACATTTGGAAGTGCATCTCAAAGCATAGTGTCAATCTCATTGGGCAAAGTGCCAAATAGCCCACCTAGACCATCGAGTATTAAAGAGCCTGCACAGAGGGGCTCGAGGCTTTTTTGGGAATGCCTTAGCCTGTGTAACTGTGCTTGGTACACGGTGCATGCCTTAGCTCTTTTCATTCTATAATGTTTGTTATTTTCGCTGTTATTTTACAAAGCATATCCTGAGAAGCCGTCTTGCTATTTTTTTAGCCATTTCTCTGCTGGCTGGACCCTCGGAAGGTATTGAGAGACTCAATAGATATGATTATCTATTCAACCTCTTCAGATGTACCTCAGGTTTAAACCGGGCCTTTCTGCAGGATTCTCCCTTAATTCCAGGCCTGAAACAGGACTCGTTGCTCCTGGCTGTTGAGCAGTATGAGCATCCTTCTCTCTCTCAGCCCATCTCCCAACAGGAGTTCAGAGGAGCATCCGGGGACAGCCAGGACGGCGCTGCGGTCCCGCTCGGTGCGGGAGGGGAAGCGGGGCAGCGAATGCCGGCCGGGCCGGGCATTGCAGGGCAGCCGAATGCCGGGCCGGGCATTGCGGGGCAGCCGAATGCCGGCCGGGCCGGGCATTGCGGGGCAGCCGAATGCCGGGCCGGGCATTGCGGGGCAGCCGAATGCCGGGCCGGGCATTGCGGGGCAGCCGAATGCCGGGCCGGGCATTGCGGGGCCCGGTGAGCGCTGGAGCCCCCCGGAGCTCCCATTCCACGGGCGGTGCCGCCCGCGCTGCCCGCCCGCCCCGCCGCCGCCGCGGCGCAGCTGTTTGTGCAGCTGTGCGCCCGGCCAGATGGGAGCAGTGATTCTGGCTGGAAAGAAAAACATGTTGCTTTTTGGAGGCTGTTCTAACACACTTTTTTTTCCAGACAGATCGATTCCCTGCTCCGGTTCGCTGTGCAGGCACAGAGCTGTGCCTGGGCAGCTGCAGGACAGAAGAGGGTGGGTCAACAGCCTCTGCCCTGAGTGCTTTGTGCCACTGGAGACACACGCGTGGGACTGACGCTGCCATTTGATAAGCGGTTAAAGCCGCACTTAGGAAAGCTATTTGCCTCCTGACTTCTCTTTATCTCCCGTATGAGCATTTCCAGCTTCTGCTGCCACCAATGCATGGAGCTGCTCCTCCAGCCAAGCAGAAGAGGGGAAAATCAGGCTGGCTAAGATGTCGGGGTGAAAAACCCCTTATCCCATGGGACGATTTACTCTGCTAGGGCAGCTAGCAGAGCAGCACAAGCACTTTCCCCAGCAGCAGGGTGGGCAGCACAGGAAAGGTGAGAAAGCATTAGGTCTCTCTCTGCTGTTCCCTACCAGATGTGCTTCCCACTGAAAATAATGGGGATTACTAAAAACAGTGAATATACACCCACTGACCGCTACAATTCAGTATTTTCAGAGTCACTTTTTTTTTTTTCCCCAAGATTTGAGACGTTGATAAAAGACATTAACTCAGTCCCCTTGAAGTGTTTGAGGTGCTTAGTCTGCCATTAGAATCTGAGAAGAGCCGGTGGTGTGTGAAGAGCATTTTTGTGCCAACACAGACCATCAGTCTCAGCCACCATGCCATGGTCACCCACCACCAGAGTGTGGGACAGCCCTTCCCATGGTGTGACAGTCCTTGGTGAGGGATGAGCTGTGACCTGCAGCAGGAGCACCATGAGGGGCAGCCTGGCATGCTCATGCACTGGCACAGTCAGGCCAGTGTCAGACTGTCCTCTGCACACTGCTGCCCTACTACACTGTCTGTTTTATCTAAAACTGGAGGCATTGGTTTCAGAAACAACATTGTTGGCCATTGATCATAAAGAATATCCTCTCCCAAATCAGACCAGCTACTTATTTCACTGCCAGCCCCATGTTTCTGTGACTGGTTACACTGCTCTGAAAGCCCAAGGAGAAAACTGGGCTTTGTTTGACCCTGCCCATGGCCAGGAAGCTGTGGGTGATGTTTTATATGATAGACTTGTTCAGTGGCAGTGAAATCAGCTAAAATTATTGCAGGGTTTAACACAGGTTTAAGTGAAATCCAAGTCAAACACAGAAGGAGCTTTCCTTCTCTTCTCATATCTGAGATAATTATAGTTATAAAATAATCACAAAGTCATCATGTCATACCAGACCTCCTTACCCAATATTTAGCATTTTCAGCCTCCTTTGAAGCCAGTGAAATAAAAATGTCCCGTGTGGGGCTGGGATGTTGGCCTGAGATCTTTTGTGATTTAGGCTTTCTGCACACTTCAAGGCTAGGTATGAAATACTTTACAGAGACCTCAACACTGAGGAGATAGTAAACACTTGCTGCCAGAAAACTTTATGCTCTATAGTATGGATCTAATCAGGTTCCCAAAATTAAAGTGTCCCCAAAATCATTCATGTATTAGGGAAAAGAAAAGGTTGGTTTTGAATAGCAAATAGATCTTATGCAAAAGTAACAGAGGAGAAAAAAAAAAAAGCCTTTTTTTCCTGACTACTCTCATTCATTTCACATGAAAAATTAATATTTTGTTCATACTTTAATTCCAATTTACCTGTTTCTAACATTAATAAACATTCAGTAAATATATCTGAAAGCTCTCTCCGTCTTTCTTTATATGACTATTTTGAAAGGGGTTTATCCTATATCTAGCAAATTCTAATCCCTATGAGCTAAACTTTGGGAGGGAGTGAGGAATGCAGGTAGAAAGCTTTTCTCTTTCAAAGTCGAAGGGTAATAGCACGTCCTTTCTATTCCAAAGTCAGAGTGAAGACAAGTTCCTCTTGATGAAAGCGCCACAGTTAATCCGTCTCAGGATTGGTGTCTCCATGTAGCACCCTGGGGAACTAGAATAAAAAGAAGTGGGTTTTGCCTGGTGAGCTGTAGAGTTACAGTGCAGGAAAATCCTTGTTGTACAGTATGCTATATTGTTTCGCTAATGTATTTTTTCTGTGCTCTGAATGAAGCGTTTATATGCAGGGAAATTGGCTTTGAGGCAGCGGATGAAATCGTAATGGTGTCAGTGATCTGCCTCGCAGCAGAACAAGCCATCAGCTGATGGATCATGTTAAACCACAGAGGATGCCATCCCACAACTCTTTCTCATGGCAGCAAAGCCATAAAGGTTGCGAGCTGTTCTGTTAACATCCTGCTCCCTGAAAGGAGGATAATTCTACACATTTACTAAAGAGTCAGCTTCCATTCTTGTTGATGAATTGTGATCATTTCTTGAGGAGTCTAAGGCATCTTTTTCTCCTGACCTGTTTTTAATTACATTCCAAAATTCTCCCAGCCCCCATATATTTAAGTTCATTCTGTTTTTGAAAATGTCCAGGATGGAAAAAAGGCAAGGTTGCTTTCTTTGGTAGAAGTCGTCTGATAGTGAATTTTCTTCTTTTTTTTCTGTTACATTTTTCAAAGATGCTGCTTTTGAGGGTGTGATCTGACACATTTACATAGTTCTGAACATGAAAGCTCTGTAATAATGGTGGAATTATAGAATGGTTTGGTTTGGAAGGGGCCTTTAAAGACCATCCAATTCCAGTCCCCTGCCATGGAAGTGATGTGAACAGAGTGATACAGAGCTCTGAAAGGTCTTTACGTGACACACAGGGCCATGGTGCAAGCAACTTGTGCTGACACACACAACAGGAGAGTTGCCTTTCACTGATTTTATCAGTTTATTACTCAATATTATAATTCCTCTAAACTTCAAATGAAAGCTGACATTCTGTTGTGATTTTTTTGTTTGTTGTTTGCTATTACAGAGCTGTTCACATGTAGGGAGTGAGACAGAGCTACACTTTTAAAAGACATAATTGCCACAAGGTATTTGTGTGGTCAGAGAATTAACAATAGCCAGGCTGTTCCTCCCAACTTCAGAAAAACATTTTCTTTGAATACCCCTTTTGCTTTCTGAAGAGTCACCATTATATCTAAACCCAGACCATACACAAAAAGCCAAGTGGCAGATGATGAAAGATGTTCACAGTGCTGTTCTTGGCGACCAGTGGGAGAGTACTTCATCAGTGCTCACTGTTAATCAGCTTAATCTGCCCTTGCAACTGGTGTGATAGGGTTTTCAGTCAGCTGATGCCATGTATAATCACACTTCATGCAGGCTCAAACTGTCAATACAAGCTGAGCCCTTCCATGGCACATACGGCACACGAAAATCCAAATTAATGGTCACATTTAGTTAACCATCCTTAAATCAATTCACACTTTAAAAAGTGCTTGTGAGAGCATCAAACAGTATAAGCAAGCCCAAGTTTTTGCATACTGAGGGCTTATGGAAAGGCTGCTGTTTGCCTTATCACTTTATGATTCAAAGAGGAATCAGTTTCTGGCCAACCTTTTCTATCTTTCTTTCCTCTTTAAGAATCCAATTTTCCATCAAATTGTAAGACTGGAATTCATTCTGACATCCTTAGTTACATGAAAGTTAAGTGGCTTTATTTGTTCTTCAAAATGGAAAATTTCCTCATGTTCTGAGCCTGTCTTAGTAAAACTGGCTCCATCTCAGAAATATTAATGTTCTCTATTTTGAAAACCTCATCACATTCACCATTCAAAAGAGCAGTCTGTGTGATGGGTGGTGAAATCAGCTGCTCTTGCATTTCGTTATTATAATAAAGCTGTTAAATCTATTCCTTTCCTTTATCTTCAAAGTTTTTTCTATCCTCTTGAGCTGAAATTTTTCTGCAAAAAACTGTTACAACTCTATTTATAGGTGCCAATGAGCTGCTGTACTATGCAATACATTTATTTTAATCACATACATTATTCTGAAGACATGTTTGGTCTTACTCTCACCTGACAATCACTTGCTATACATTCATTGTTTTAGTAATTGTGTCCTCTGTATCTTCTTACGATTATTATTCCAGACCAGTTCTCAGCTGGTGTAAATAGATTTAGGGTGAGTAGTTAATAATGTTTTAGGATCAAGCCCCTAGTGTTTCCAAGGATCTCAAAATGATGGGAAAATGTCTACTGGTTTTGCTGCATACATATTCTAACTTTTTCTAAGATACTCAGGTCTGAGTATTTGATCATGCCCTCACACATCTTCCTAAGCTAGGCAAAAAAATCTCAGCTATGTCAGGTGAATAATTTAATTGAATATTGTAAATTACATATTTGAAGGGAGTAAATAATTTTGGTTTTATTATTTCCTTGATATTCAAGACTCCCCAAAATAGGAAGATATTTCTTTAGAGGTCAAGTCTCAATACTTCTACCTCAAGCCTATTAATTTCCTTCTTTTCCTTCTTTTCCTTCTTTTCCATAGCAAATGGAAACTGCTATGAGAACAAAAAAATGGCTTGAAATGACTTCTAAATTCTGGCATGTGTTGTGAAAGCACTGTCTTATTCCATTTTTATCAACTATTTTGGGTTTAAAAGCAACTATTTGACTGATAATTAGCACTCCCGTGTCTTTACAGAGTCTCAGTCTTGAAACAATACATGAAATGTCAAGGAGCTTAAGGCAAAGGTTAAAGATTCTTGGTGTCTTTCGGTTAAAACAGTGCCAGAATAAGTTTTGTATCTTTCTGAAGAGGAGGTTTCTATTTCTTTCAGTGCAGCTGTTTGATTTTCTTTCTTTCTTTTTTTTTTTTTTTTTTCATCATGACTCTGCATGCATTAGTCTCCTACAGGGCAAATTGCTTTATTTAACATGCCACAGAAAGCTACTGCTGTTGCATCAGGGAGATGGAATGCTTCTCTTAAACTGTATTGCCAATAATTGCTTTTGGACTTCCACACAAAGAAAGTTTTGGTCTTCAAACTGTCTGGAAGGGTTTGTCTGTAATTGCTGTAATGTACAATCACTCCTAGAATGAAAAGGAAAATGACATATATTTAGAAAGTTCAATAAGAACAGTGCAAACAAGCCACACTATTATCCAAGACAGTGAATGAGCCCCATGTTCTGAGGCTGAGCCTCAGAAATTGTTTTATTGCACATGGTGAGCAGACACACTGTTAATATAAAAGTATAATGGAAGCAGTTGGAGTAACCACATGAACACCCTCCGAAGCATCCACGTTTGGTTAAACATATTTGTCTGAATTCATATCAGGCAGCTGGGCTGACAGATTATTTATGTCTGGATTCTGCCCCTCCACACTGATTGACAGCAGAATAGGTATAGCCCATCTACACACTGAGATGTTCAGTGCCTTGGACCTTCTGGGCAATTAAACAGCAAGATAATACACATTTTCTAAGTTTCAAAACTGTCAAAACTCTAGATACACTTTCTGAGAGCTACTTTGTCCAAATCTTAATGTTTGTGAAGCTGCATCATGGGTTTGACCCACTTCCCAGGACAGACAATCATGGCACTGCCACTGACCTGCAAACTTGAAAACCTGCTGGTTTTCAGCTGTCTGGAATGTCAGAATAGGAAAGGCAGAGAAAGCAGTTTCTGGTATGGATGTAAGACAACAGTGAGCTAAAATGCTCACTATGGCTTAACAGGATTTATTATCCCTTCCTCCAAGCAGTGGGAAGTTGGATTACTGGTCAGCTACAGTGTGGGGTAGACCTTAGCAGGCTCAGTCTGCTGGAATCAAAACCTGGGGAGGATGGAGACTTTTCTCTTGATACCGTGTAGATGCAAGAATAAACACAAACTCCGAAAGGCAGAAGGAACAATTCACCATTTTTTAATTAAAAACTTCACAGCCCATGAAAAGAATTGTTTAAACTCTTGGCGAAAATCTTCTGGGCAGGGTACAAAATTCTAAATCAGATGTTTGCAGCAACTTCTGCTATCTTATGGTCTTCTACCCACACACTAATGATTGTCTTGTCATTCTAGTCATTGCTAAGAAAAATAATAACTGTGTTGTCATAAATGACAAGCTATCTTCAAATACAGAATCACTGAGTGAAGAATATGAATTCCAACATAGAGAATGATCATGTCTTCTCATGAAAAGTATTCTTAGTGTTAAAACTAAAGAGCGAAATTATTATTAAAAAAAAATCCACAAGCTGTCAACAATTTTTTGGCAGTGTTAAGGTACTTCTGAGTTTTTCTACCATGCTCCCTTCCAAACCTTATTTAAAATTAAATGGTTTTTTTTAATAGCTAATATTCCCTCAATGTGTGTGCAACTCAGACTAGCTAATGAACAATTCTCTGCTAAATAAACTTCTATTTCTGTAAATTTTCTGTTTGCTAAATCAAAACACTAAAAGCAAAATATAGTCCTTAAAGATATTTAGAAACAAATCCTTCTACATAGCATTTGCATCTACAAAAGAGGTTTTTTACTGGTCCTTCTACAGGTGTATGATAGGAATTCATGTTGCAAAAAAAGTTTCTCAAAACCACAGTATACAATATAGCTGCACCTTCATTTGCTGCAGAAAGACATCACAATAATCTGTATAAAAGTATTTCGGTCCTCAGTTTCATGAGGAACTGCCCCAGTAGTTTACATAGGAAAATTACAACTTGAAATACATTTGTGGAAACACTGTAGTTCATATCTACATGCACTCTTGAAATCATATCTTATCTAGGTTGGAGGATAATGTTTTTTCTGCCTGCTTCTTGCTTTGCTTGGATTAAGCTTGTCCCACTGCACAGCAGTCCTGCAAAAGGATTTAGAGTAGCAGGTGATGAGTATTTTGGTAGTTCAGCTCTCCCTATTCCCCTTTTGCAGTCCTCCTCCCCAGTCCCTGCCATTGTCTGGTCCTGTTCCCAGCCACATCTCAGCACCCTCAACCCCACAGCCAGAGGAGCCCTTTGACCTCTGCCAGTGTTTATTGATAACAAACCAAGTGTTTTGTCAACTAATAAGGCCCAATTTGGTTTTTGTGATTCCTACTGCAGGTAGCTCTTGCAGTTTTGTCTTGCTAAAAATCCACGTGGGTTAGATGGCATATGGTGGCTTTGAAACACATTTTTTATTTCTGCACCTGAAAAGATCAGTTCCTCTGTGATCTCTGATAGAGGGACCATCCCAACAGCATATGTTTGGTGTTTCATCACAGTAAGGAAACTGAAATCAAAACACATTGTGCTCCTTCATGATTTGAATGGTGAAAAATGTGCATAGAAATGGCAGCTATCCTGCAGAAAGAAGGTTCTCAGTTGTTGTGAATTTCATCAGAGGAGAAGGAAGGATTTTAATTTAAAATTGCCCTTGGCATGCAGAAAAAAAAGATTTAAATCTGCAATTTTTTTCAAACATGAAATTGAGTTTAGTTTTTTAGTTACTCATGTTTTAAAAAGTGACAAATGTTAAAGCACAGGTATCAATAGAAAATAAATTCTGATATTTTTGAATTAGAGGGGACTTTGGCTGAAAAAATTAAGCAAATTTGATAGCATTTGATTTCGTCTTATCTAAGTATACATTTTCCAGTAAAAAAATCTTTCAGACAGCAACTAGATCAGAGGGCTCAAAGGACTATTACCATATGTGATTCTTTCCAGCTCAGTTTCCTTATAAAAAATAAATCCGTTCCATCTAAATTTCCCTTTTCCTCTTTCTCCATGAAAAAAACCTACAGCATGTCCATATGAATCTCATAATGTTTTGTTTCGTGTTCTGCTGAGTCCGTCCTGCCCTGTCACAAACCCTCTTTGTATCTGTCTACTCCCTTCACTCCCTCAAACCATGCACCCCAATTTTCTCCTAACCCTTCATCCCTTTTTCTAGAAACTCTGTTTCTGCATTCAAACAGGATGTTTGGGAGAGTAGAAGAACAGAAGACAGGAAGACAAGCTAGTAAAACTCAAAATAATATACAAATACAACTGTTACAAGAGGGACAAATTTTCATTTGGTTTAAAATGGGAAATGTCTGCTGACATAATGAAATTAACACTAATTTAGAAGTTTTTCTATCGCAGTTCTATCTGGCTCCCACTTGGGAGCTGGACTGCATCTGTGTGTACAAGCAAGAAGAAATCTGGTACAACAGAGATTGTTGGTGCTTGTTCTGAAACATAGGAAAGTCTAATGTTGACAACATGGAACACCAGGCTTAGGTTTTATCTGAAAAAGTCACCTATTACTTTTCTGTACAAAAATCCTACCTTCAAATAATTGTATTTGCCATGGAAGGACAATATATCAAACCAGAACAGAAAGCTCAAGGCCTGATATACAGCTTTAGTCCACCCTTAAAGCATGTCTTGGTGCATCCTGGCTTACGGTGTTGTGGTTGACACCTGCTGGCTATATTCACCTGCTAGTTTTGCTAAATGTCTGTGTCTCACATGAGCTGTGACTGCCTGAATAGCAGAACCCAGTGGAGAGGAGAGCAGGCTTGCTCTAGGCTTGAGTCAGAATGAGTCACAGTGTAGCCCTAAAAACCCTTAACAGGGACCATACAGTGATGTGTGGAATGATTTCTTCAATTTGTGTGTTCCAAAAACATACATTTTCACTCCTGCTTGCCTCTTTTGGTTTGTTAAAAAAATCTTAAACCCCTTTATATATTTCCTAATATTTTGCCACAAAATATTCAACATTTTGCAAGACTGCACCCATATTTGAATTTTTTCTTCCCATTAGACCCCCCTCCCCCCTCATAAATTGACACAGATCAAAGCTGATGAAAGAGTAGCAGTGGTAGTTCCACTGCTTGGTTAGGCACTCTGATCTGCTAAATTCTAGATGTAGAGCAAAGGAATCTTAAAAAAAAAAAAAATATTCCAAAGAGTAGTTCTCAGGCAGCTCTTTTGTGTGGGGATCATATACTTGACACCATGCCTTATGTGGAATGCACATCAAATCACCTGGAGACTCCACTTCAATGGTAGTTATGTGCATGCATGTACCACAAAGAGAATAGACCTTTAAACTGGTTGGGTGCATGAGACAAAAAAAAAAAAAAAAAAAAAATCTGGAGGAGTGCATCAACTTCTTTGATTTACCTCTCTGCTCTGCCTTATGCCTTTTTTGTTGTTGTTGTTGTTGTGTTTTCATGTTTTAATAGACAGATTAAAAAAAAAAAAAGAAAAGGCTTTCCCAGTGCAGCCAGTGCTTTATTTTATAGGGTTCTCTCCTTAATCTAACACATCTGTGTTATCTGATCTGAGACTGCCCATAGGATAGACAGATCTTTAGCTCCCATGTATTCGTCTTGTAGACTTCAAGGGGGTTACACCGACTGCAACAAGTCACTGACTTGCTCTTGCTTGTTGTTGAACTCTTAAGTGTTACCATATTTTTCCTCTAACTGTTACTGAAGCCCATACCAAGTATCCCTCAGATAAAATGATTTCCTCTGTGCTGAGCTGATTTTCGCTCCAGGCTGGCATTTGCTAATTTCAGGGAGGTTTTGCTATCACAGGCAGGACCAAAACAAGCCTTTTATAGGAGCCAACAGACTCCAAGTCAATGGACTTAATATTTAGAACAAGGAGTTTTTCACCTCGGAACTGAACCCCAGGTTAAGGTGCATTTGTCCCTTTTAGTCTAGAAATGTCAGGAATGTTATAAAAGAAAGTGAAATAAAACAAAACAAAACAACAAAGAATAGGTTTTGCTCCAGAATGAAGTGTTAAACTCTGAGTTTCCCTTCCAGTTATGCTCCAGAGTGAAGGGCACTGTCTTTCCCTGATCCTGTGTATTCCTTCAGTGATATGAGTAAGTGCAAAGGACGTGCTCACCAAAACCTCAGTGAAGCCAAACTTGTGCCAGGCTGCCTAGCTTTTGTGGCAGTCTGTCCTAAAGAGAGGTTTCTGACCATATCAGGGAGGAACATTCCACAAGGGTTCCCTGTGACATTAGAAACCAGACTCTGCTACTGCTGAATACGGCCTCCCCTCTCTGGGACTCCCCATCTTTTCCTCCTGATCCTCCCACCCCATATTTCTTTCTGATATGCAAAGAAATAAACACAATAAGAAAAGACACCAAATTCCAAAAAAAAAATGCAGCAAGCCCTGGTTTTCATCCCACATACTCAGCAGAATCCATGGGATCACAGCCCATGTGGCCTGGCTGGGAACAAATGCCCAGCAAAGGACACTGTGGAGACAAAGTGAGGACAAGGTCCTCTGCTGCCACAGGACATATACCTTCAAAAAAGCCACTGCTCTCAAAGGCTGGGAGAAGTAAAGCAGAAGTTATGAGGCCTGCAGTAAATGTATGTTTCCACAGAGGTGCGCAACACATGCATTGCGTGTTGAATATTACAACCTACTTAATGATTAGTGTTGAGCCAGTTTGCAGGTACACCAAGCACAAAAACTGCACATAAGTGTTAAAAGAAGGAGGAAAAGTGATGGATAAGTCAGTGCAGGGTGTGAATTACAGTGTAATAGATTAGCTGTTGCCATTAGCTCAGAGATGTACAAAGCCCTTTCATGGATCTGCAAGCTATGGCTCATCCCATGAGATTTTAGGACATGCATGAGGAGCAGAAGTGACTCCATATCCAAATGCAGCTGACAATTGCTTCAGGGTTTTCCCTTTAAGCTGCTGTAAAGGGCAGAGGGAAGGTTCATCTGTGGAGAGCTGGCAATGCCTCTTCACCTCTTGCACCTTATGGTGGACTGCAGGAAGCCCTACAAGCCCAGCTTCTTGAGTAAATGCTGAGAACACCTAAATAATTTGTAAGCACCATCTGTATGGATGCTCCTGGTAGGTTGTTGCTGCTTTGGGCAGTAGGATGGCTGCTCAGGGACAGACCTGAAATTCACTGGTGTTGAGACATGAGGAGCAGAAGTGTGGACAATCTCAAACAGCATCAGCCTACACCACCCGTGTGAAGTGCACTCTGTAATAACAGCACTTCGAGAAAGACACAATGTTGGAGTGACTGTCAACAAGACTTACACAGATGGGTCTAGAGGCTGGAAACAAGGGCAGGTAGATGGAGAAACAGCTCCATTCGGGTGTTTCTGCTTCAAGGAAACATGAGAGGGCGTTTCATCGCCTTACAGGAGGAGAGATCATGCATCACTTAATTTAGAAATTATAGATGTATAGAACAACACACAAAAGCTGACAACAGAGAGTTATACTGGAATTAAAACAGGCTTCTTACTGCTCACGTGCTTAACCACTAGAACAACCTCTGAATTTCAGTGATGACTTCTTAATATTTTAGTATTTCCAGCTTATGAGGAGCTACCTTTATGGAAGCTACCTTTTAACCAAGTACCCACTTTTTTGAACTCAATGCTATTATAACTGGATGAAATGAAAAGGCCTGTAACGTATATAGGAGATCATTTTAAGGAATGTGATGTTCCCATCAGTCCTTATACACTATAAATGAACCCAGAAACTTCTCAGGGTGATGACAGATGTGAAGACTGCAAATCCCAGAGTACAATTCTCCATTTCAAGTAATGCAACCAGAATTCTGTGATCAAGCCTAGAGTTGTATGGTTTCACTGCCTTCTGCAAGATAGCATCATCTGCAGGATGGTCTCTTACATGTGAATTAAGAGCAGCCCTTGGTCTCTGGAGCTTTGCCAGCTCGACCCTCCTTTAGCCAAAGCCTGACTCTGGGTTGGGATAAACACCTGGCTTTTATGGAGTGGCCTTGGCTCTGCATGCTCTCTGTCATTCAGTTCCCCCTGATCCAGGCAGGAACTCAGAGTACTCTGTGTTTAAGGATTGTACCCTGCAGGAGAGTTTTTTGTTTCATTTTCTATTTTATGTTTCAGTAATTTAGTAGAGTATTTTCAACACCTCCCATAAAGACACCTTAAAAATATCATTGCAAGTTATTCTTTAAATAGCACCCTGCCCTCACAGTGCTGAGCCAGGGAATGCCTCCCACCTGGTTCTGACATCCTTATGTTTGGAGAAGCCTCTGACTGGTTTGTCTATTAATACCTCTGACTCTACCATCTGCTTCAACATGTTCACAAGTTCCTTCCTCTCTCTGTAAGAAATTTGTTTTTCTCAAGCCTGCAAACTGATAGCACTGCTAAATAAAAGACTGAATGCTTTAACTGCTTATATATTGGCTCCTTTCAGGCATAGCTTGATTTAAAGAATCACAGAAGATCATCACAAAAGATGATCTAGCCAAAAATACACATCAGTCTTCCCAAACACAACACAAACATAAACAGAACTAGATCAAAGCAAAAGCAGGGAATCTTCTTTATCAAATATAATTACTAAACATAGTTCTATTTCAATTAAAAGTAATTTTATTGCATCTTTACAACTGAAGGTAAAAAAGGAGTAAAAAAAGGTAAAAAGAAGGAAATGAGTGGAAAATAAGATTTTTCAAAAGCAGTGACTTATTGTACACAATTTGGTTTCCTCAGTGTCTTACCAGTTCTGCATATGCCTTAACAGATAATCAATTTTGTCAAGTTAACTAAAGATAGAATTATTGCATATGCTTAGAAAGGGAAAGCCTAAGAATACTTATCCCCAAGAATAAAATAAAATAAAAATCCCCAAGACCTATTTTATGTACTCAACTCTAAGTGTTATCATTGATTTCAACAAAACCTACTGTTAAGAAATTATCAAAAAGTTGAAAAAATCCTTTACTGGGTGGGGAAGAGGGATGCAGAGAGACCAGGCTGGGACAGGGATTTCTGCAGGGCAGGGGGGTGCCAGTTCAGGAGCAGGGTCAGTCTGGGGGGCAGAGCTGGGGGAGGTTGCAGGGAGATACCTGGCCAAGGTGCATTTCATGGCCACAGGGCAGAGAGCTCAGCTGCAGGGAGGGGACATCCCTTTCTCACCCACTCCCTGCCCTGCCTGACTGGGAGCTGGCTGGGGGTGGCCACCATCACCCATCTCGGGGCTTTCAAGGAGAAAATGCTTTTTGAACTCCAAGATTACAGAAAAGTCTCACGGTGCCTGTTTAAACAAGTGTGTCTGAACAGGAAAATCAAACAGACAGGGAGCTCCTTCAGTTTCTCCACTTATTCGATATTTGAAATGATAAGCAAGGATATATTTTCATGTAATTGGACTGTGTCAGGGTACCAGCCATTTGATCAGATAGGGGCTCTCTATGTAGTCTCACATCAGAGGGCTAGTAAACTACAAATTAAGGCAGGCTTTAGATTTTGTCTGCAAAGTAGCCAAATATATTGAATTTTATTTCTAAAGGTCATAAAGGGGATGGGGGAAAATACAAAAATAAAGGCAGAATAACTGGATACCAGGATAACTGACTCTCAAAGAATAATGAATAAAATCTTTGGAAAGGTCTCAATTATGTGTGAAAACCCATAAGTATTGGAAAGATACCAATCAGAATCTTTGGATATGACAGGGAGATTTGAGAGCCAAGTTTTCATCACCCTAAAAGACATCTGCAGAAAGGAAGGCCTAGGCACCAAGGGAAATAGAATGCTCCATGGGTCCAAGGCTTTTGATTTTGTTCTGTTTGTTGGTAATTTATCATTTTATTTGGCATTTGCCTTTGCAACAATATCTTGGGGAGAGTGAGACACCCTGGGACAACTTGCACAGGCCAGCTGGGTGAGGGCCAGAGAGCATTGCTCACTTCCCTCCATCCCTCCTTCCCACCCCATTTCCTCCAGCATCTCAGGCCTGGAGACTGCCAGCCTGCATTTCTTCCTGCTCCCTAGTCCACACCTAGTCCTAGTCCCTCCCTTGGGAGTGCCCCCAGAGCAGGGAAAACTCCCCTGCCCACCCACCAGCTCTGGGGGAACGTTTCCCAAAGGTCTGAGGGCTGCAAACCCCCTTTCCTCTACGTGGCCACTGCCTAAACCTATCCCTCCTACAAATACAAGTCTGGTCCCCCCAGCCTTGTGCTCTAGACAGATTCCCAGGCTCCAGACAAAAAGGCCAGGGGGACTCCAGCGGACCCAGCTGGCTCCCAGCCAGAACTGCTGAAAGGGGATCACAAGAAGCCAGATTTATTCCTAAGAACAAAGCTTCCGGTGACTTTCCAAGATGCTTGTGGTACTCCTTTCTCCCTTTTTTTCTTCTTCTCCTTTCCTCCCACCCTTATTTTTCAAACTCTGCTGGAATAAAGGTGTTCCCTGTCACTATCAGTGAATGTACTGCTTCCATTCCTTGCCAGGTCTATGTACACTCCTGTGGCATTTCTTTTTCTGTCCTTAGGTTTATGCATCACTGACATTACCTACTTTTACTGGCTAGAGAGAAGGACTTGAATTTACCTGTGAGGCTGCTGCACATGATTTTTTCTGTAAATAGCTACTGCTGGGTCAAGTGAGTTGTGATTTGCCCCCACATCCAAGCCCCCATGAGCACAGTGTGGGAATCAGGATGTGCAGTGTGCATGTGCTCATGTGTCACCTACTGCCAGGGTTTGCAGCTGCACTCAGTAACTAGTAAAGGTTGGATTCTCATGGGGGACTTCTCCATAAAAGAGGTGAAATGACTTGCAAAATGGCACCAGCAAAGCCCAGGGAGATAACTAATTCCATGTGTTGAACGTGCCCATGCTCTGCCTGCTGCCAGAGCCTCTTCCATGTGTCTCTGTGTTATCTTAAGATTGTTTCAGAAGTAAAAATCAAACAGACCTCAATCCATCCAAGGGTTATAGGACCACTAATAGCAGGGGACAGACCGCATCTGGTGCCTCTCCAAACTGGCAGAGCTCAGACCCAATGGCAGGACATCATCCCTCTCCATGCTGCTGGCAGGGGTGGGGTAGGTGGGCAGCACCAATGCCCCCAGTCTGGGCACCCCATGGGCACCCATGGCCTGGCCTTGCCCCTGCAGGGGCTGGAGGGTGCACAGAGGCTGTCATACCTCAAAGCTGTGGATTGCAAGGAGTCTGACGCTGCTTGAAAGGCTGAAATAAATCCTCCTTTGAGAGACAGAAAACCCCCAGTTGTTGAAAAGTAAAGTGACCCAACAACAAGAGAGAGCCCACACTTGCTACATAAATAATGTCAAAAGCACATACACTGAGAATAACATGAAGGCAGCACAAGGCAGACCAATATTTAGAAATGTTATTTTTTCTGTTCCAAAACCTAATCAGCCCAGCAGCAGGCAAGCCAGGAACATTTTAGATTGTGACTATGCTTGTGGTTGATGGAAAGTCTAAGAGGAACATAAGCTTTCTAAAAGACAGTTTCCTTACAAAATAGTTGGGATTTTTTTCTTCCTCCTCCGGCAGTGAATTTGTTTGGATATATTGATTTATTAGAATGATGTAGCTCCCAGTATCATATCTAGCCATCAGTTGCCACTAAGCAAAAGGATGTGGTGAGATCACATCGCCAAAATAATAAGACACTGGAGTTCCTAAGCAGGGGGTTACATGTCATCAGGACAGTCTCAAATACTTGAGAATGACTTTGATATTTGCAGGAGTGTGATGATGTTTTGTTTTTCAATTGACAGAGTCTGGAAGATACCTGACACCAGTTACTCTGCTGTTTAGCTGTAGTTTCCTTTACACAAGGAAATTAAAATCCTTCTATATGTATTTGCATGAATATATGTTTTCCTAAGTGGAAGATTTTGGCTTAAGGCAATCTCTTTTGAACCATCTGAGCAGATGAAGAAAATAAACATTTTCCCCTAACCTCTTCCTTGTGAGTTTAGAGGGATATATTTGGGACTCGGATTTTACCGATGCAAATTCAAGGCAGGGAGGAGAAGCAGTCTGGCTTGGGATTCTGTGTGACACCAGCAGGAAGGTGGAAAAGGGGTGCTGGAAAGAAGAGACCTGCCAAACTCCACTGCCGTGCCTCAGTTTGAGCCAGTGTCTGCCTGTGGGGCCGTGGCTCACGGCCCTCCTCCAGCTCTGCAGCTGGAGGCAGCAGCTGGAGGAGATATTCTTCTGCACAGGCAACCCTGACACACACAGGCATTGCTTTCACTTCATTTTCCCTGCTACAGGCTTTCTTTCCTCAGGAGCTGATTAGTACAGAGCTGAAAATCTATTTCTTTCTGAAAAGTGGGTTTGTTTTGTGTTTGGTCCACCCCTCCATTTGCACACACTTCTCTAGTGGGATCAGGCTCAGATCAGAATTGCGAAGTTTTTTCAAAATGTGGTGACATGCATTTCTACTGTGCCGTGTGTTTTCATATGGTCCTTTGTGTCACATATTTTCCAGCAATTTAGAGAGATGCAAGAAATAGCTTTTACACAATAGACAAAGAAGTGGGAGGATTATGTTGATAGTCTTGCAACTTTGGGGTATTTCATCTTCTTCAAAAGGCGAGAGAAAAAACCTGTCCTTGTGAGCAAATGACTAGAAGAAGACTGGGAATACAATAATTACCCCAAATGGAAACCCAGACCTCAGTCAAACAATACAGCTTTTGTAAACTGGCTCCGCCTGTAAAAAAATCTAGGAAATCTCATAACTAGAACTGTCAAAATCCTTTTCTTATGCAACAATATGTAAAAGACTCCTGAGAAATGAGGAGTAACTGTGGAAATGCTATAAAATAGCATGATAATGGACTTGCTCTGAACATTGGAGACTGCCTTGGCAGTACTGGCATGGATTCCTTCAACCACAAACTATTTTCTCATCTTAAGGAATTTGGGACAAATTACATTTTGTGATATTCCACCAACAAACACGGACATGAAGACAAATAAACTGGGACTCGTCATAATCTACCTTGATTGTTGTGGAATTCGAGGGAACCAAAGCAATTGGGAGAGAGACAGAGTGTGGTTTTGAATGAATGTCCTTTATGAGAGAGCAGAGAGAAGATCATTTATATCCTTCATATTTTATACTTTTGCCTCTAGGAGAGAAAGGGCCAGCAGAGCTCCAACTATCATTCACTCATAATGATCGCATTCAATCTAGTGATTCACAGTGAATCATGTAATGAGGTTTCCATTTTGCGCATGGGGAGAAGAAGGAGGGGTGGTTAAACTTTTTTAGTTGGCATTCACGTCGCCGGCCTCCTCTTTCTCTTGAACTGCTTTTCCGTTTTAGGGCATTATATTTTTTTTAGGCCATTATTTTTTTTTTTAATTCTATCTTTAATTTTTCTTTCCTTCAGTTATCGTCCAAGAGTAAAAATCTCTGAATTTACAGTTAGCTGACAGGCTAACTGTACAGTTAACAATTTCCCTTCGGCAGCGCTTCGTTCGGGCACGAATTCGCGGCCTCTGGGGCCGGGCCGTGCCGGGCAGAGTCTCCCGGGCAGCCCCGCGGTGCCCGGGGCACGGCGCGCCCGTGGCGGGGCCGCCGCGGAGCAGCTCCGGCCGCGGATTGCCGCGGCTCCGGCACACGGGCAGAAGCTGCCTGTCGGCATTCCGGCCCGGACCGCACCCACAGCCGCCGCCCCTGGGCAGGGGGACAGCCCGCTGTGCGCACCCCGCTCGGGGAGTGGGTCAGGACGAGGGGTTCCGCTGGGCCGCGCTCCCCTCGGGTGCTGCTGCAGAGCCGCTCACACGCGGGCACGCTCACACATAGCAGCCGCTCGCCGTCAGCAATGCTCTCGCTGCTCTCGGACCTTGCCATCTGCAAGCGCTTCGGGTAAAGCCGAGGCGAGGGCAGGGTAAAGCTCTGGGGGCTGGGAGGAGGCGCTGGCTCGGCAGGGAGGGCTGCACCAGGGCTTGGGGCCGCACATCCACCGGTGCGCCCCATCAGCGCCTGCTCCTGCAAAATTCATTGAGGCATAGCAGGAATCACCCCAAAAAGCTGGCGAGAGAAAGGCACCGGCTGGGGGAAAGGCTCGGAGAGCACAAGCATCCCGGCGAGGTGAGGCAGGTCGGTGCTGGAGGGCAGGGGCAGAGGTGATGCCACAGAGGCACCGGCCTCAAACGCGCCTGGAGGAGCGGTGCTCTGCTCCAGCCGAGCCAACACCTTTGCAAGAGCTTTAAATACATACATTAAATTAAATAGGGGTGTTGTCACTGAAGGGAAACCAGTGCCTTAGCCATGGGGCTTTCACCAAAGCAGCCAAGTTCCCGTTTGGGCAGAGCAGAGTCTCGAAGTCTGCTTGACATCTTGAAGCTTAAATAACCGTAAGGCATTGTTACTCCCTGGCAGCAAAGTGCCTCGTTACGCCTGATTGAGCTAATTGCTTTGAAATAGGATATATTATCTATAATTATAGAGATCTTGGAGGAGACGGCCAGCCTTTTCTTTCATCTTTTCCAAGTGCATCATAATGTCGCGATCAAATTAATTTAGGCCACTTGAAATAGTGCCTTCTTTTCAGCCCGGCTCCTCCGAACCTCAAAGAGCAGGGGACGCCTCGGAGACTGGAGTTTGGACATCCAAACAGCTCCTGGTGACCTCCCGAGGACCAGTCCAGGTGCCTAAAGCCTTAAAAGTAGTTTGGGTTATGTTTAATCTGGACAGAAAGGTGCAGGGAGAAAGAGAGGAAAGAAAAGAAAAGGAAAAGAAGGGGCGGGGGGCGAAGACAAAAAGGAAAGAACCGAGGTGTTTTCGCATTTTGCCGACACTCGGAAACCAGCGACAAAATCAGGGAGGGCTTTCAGCACTTGAAAGGCTTTGAGGGCTTGTAAAGCCCGCGGGACATTTTTTAGCACTTGCGACGGTTCTGGCTCTTTGCCCCCAGGGCTGAGTCTCGCAGAGATGAAGCAAGGCTGCTGAAGGGCGCGCAGAGAGCGCGCAGGGAGCGCGCAGGCGGTGCCCGGCGCAGCAGAACTGCCCCGGAGCTGCCCGTCCCCAAAGCCGGCTCGTGTCCTGCGGGACCGTCTGGTGTCCTAAGAGCTGCTGTCTCGGGAGAAATAAAATAGAAACAAGGGAAACAACAACACCCCTCTCCTTTCTGAGTTCTGCCTTTAAGTCAAAGATAACGTTTACAAAAGGCAGACAATGCCCTGAATTGGCTTAGCGCTGCCTCCCGTCCTTTCTCCCCATCCCCCACGACTTGCTCCCAGCCCTTGTTGTATTCCCACCGAAATAAAATGCTATGGGTAATGGCTTTGCCTAGCACATTCATTATATTGAAACGGGACTGTTTAGGATGCTAATTGCCCAATATTGTTATCTAGCACAACTGCCTTCAGGGAAACGCCGCGGCTCCCAATAAAAACACCGGACTGGAACAAGCACCAATAAAGTCACCTATTTCCCTCTGCCCTTTCACTTCGATTTTCCTTGCAGCCCACGGCGGAACATAAGAGGGGCACCTAAAAGCGAACCAGAGTACCAACTACGTGAAATAAGTACTGAAAAAGTTCCTAAAATCCAATGCTGTTTGGTCACCCAAAGCGCAGTGAGGAAGGGAGAGGAACAGTTTGGAAACTGAAAATTTCCAGCTGAACACAGGAATCAGTCTTGGGGGAGATTTCGTTTTGCAAATTTATTTTCTCCATTCCTAACTTAAAACTTAGAGATTTCATTGAGAAAAAAGGGAAAGAAAAAAAAAGCAAGAAACGAAAGAAACTTTACTGGCATCTCGTTTTCAGCCCAACAGATGAAAAGCCAGCACGTGAATTAGAATCCTTGCTAGGGTGATTGCTACAGTGATTGAAATACCAGCGAGTATGACAGAAATGTAAACACAAAGCACTCATTGCTGGGAGATAAATAAAGAGCTAATTATCTCATTCTGTCAACTCCAAATGAGAGCGGGATCGCGCTGGCGGGGTGGGATGCACACGCATCTCTTCAAACCTCAGCAACATCCCAGTGTTCAAATCATTGTGCAAAAGAAAAGTGAAAAGGGGAAAAAAAGACAGCAGCTCTAATTTTCATTTTCATATTTTCATGAAACGAGATTGAACTCAGCCCAGGGGCTGCCTCGAGGTTTAATAAATACAAGACTTCTTCTTTTGCATGGTTAATTTTGGAATCAAGGGAAAAAATAATAATAATTTAAAAAACCCAAACAAAACAAGATCCTACCTGTAGGATCGGGTGGAGGGGACACCATGACACTGTGAAACACGGTGCATCGATAAATGTGCGTGTTTTCTTAGTCGGGGTGGGGTGGGGGGTGCTCTTCGTGCCGAGTACCCGGCTTTGGGAAAATGTCGTGTGATTGGTAGAGCAAACTAATTTTGTCAGGCTGAATGTGCCGATGTCCCAGGGCTAAGGCGCCTTGCTCCCTTGATGCGGGTTAACGTCCTCAATAGTCCCCCTCCAGCTGAAGCCTTTGATCAGACCGCTGCTGGCGCCTAAAAACAACATCACTTGTCTGCCTATTAGAGGCACTGACTAATCGTGACAGATTGTTTATTCTCGCAATTAGCAATGCAGCCGCTTCTCCGAGCACCCCCATCCCCTCTCCCCGACTCGGCCCGACCCGGCCCCCGGCCCGATGGGGCGCGGAGGAGGCTGCGGGCACCGCGGGCACCGGCACCGGCAGCGGCACCGGCGGGGCGCGGGGCCGGCCTGGGCTGGGCTGGGCAGTGGCACCGCTGCTCCCGCCTCGCAGGAGCGCTCAGCGGGGCGGCTCGGAGCAGGAGGGCAGCTGGATATACGTCTGTGCAAAGTGCGCTCACTTTCATGTATGAGAATCTGCGGGAGTAGCCCGCAAAGCGCCTCCAGATCACCTCCACGGATGAGAGGGATCATCCGTGAGCGCAGCACACGCGGGAGGTGGGAGCGATGTACGTGCAAGACACGGGAAACAGCCCGCAAGGGCACACGCTCACGCGTGTGAGACATGTGTGTGTGGAGCTGCGCGCAGGACAATTCATTTCAATCGGATCCTGTTGCTTATCAGTTAATAAAATGTCTTTTATTTCAATTCATTTCATAATCTATATGCTTCTAATCTACCATCTTTATAGGGTCCAGTTAAAAGGAAAGGAAATTCGCTGTCCCTCCCCGTTTAGATAATTGCCCTTAAATGACTGCAAGAGGCTCTTGTGTTCCGAGGAGATTAGAGCCCTGCAGCTATCAATAAACTTTTCTCAGCGAGCGGCCAATCCCGTTATTAGAGAGCGGCTCCGTTTTACTGCACATCCGTCCTGGGCGCGGGGATAAGGGATCGTAAAACGAATTTACAAAACAAAATAGCCGGGACTTTAAGGGCTCAGGGGTTTATGTGTTCCTTTTTACGCGAACGAACATTTCGTTATCTGCAGACACGCACACATCTATGCCATGAGCAGTAGCTCAGTTTATGCGCTGTGTATGCGGGTACGTATATAAACACAGATCTCCACAGTCACACCGAACACACCGCAGGGCCGGCGTTCATTTAAAAACCAAACCCACCAATCAACCAACCAAAAAACAAAAAACAAAACAAAACAACGACCAAAGGAAAAAAAAACTACAGAAAGACTGCGGAACTGGCAGGGTCCCCTTCCCTTTGAGAGGTCACACTCGGGACAGCCTGGTATTTGCTAGTTTTGCAGAAGAGCGGGCTCGGGCTCGCTCCCTTGCGCTTCACGAACAGAAAGGCCGGCATGTTTTCCGACGTTAACACATTGTCTCCCGAGTTTTGAGCCTTCCCGTCCCCGCAGCGGAGCGCTGTGCCGCCTAGCCGGCCTCCTTGTGTCGCGCCCGAGGAGCGGCCCGGGCGCGGAGCGGGCCGGGGCTGCGGAGCGGAACCGGGGGCTGCGGGCGGGGCGGGGCGCGCGGGACGCTCCGACGGCCATCCCGGCCCCGCCCCCCGCGCGCCGCCGGGGCAGCAGCCAATGGGGCGGCGCGGCCCGCCCCCCGCGCGCCGGTTGGGCGGAGCCGCCCGCGCGCCGCTTTATGAGGCGGCGCCGGCGGCGCGGGGCCGGAGCGCTGCCGGCCGTCCGTGCCCCCGCGCCTGCCGTGCCCCGGCCCCATGAGCGGCGGCGCTGCTCGCTCCCGCCCGGCGCTGCGGTGGCGACGGCGGGCCGCCCCTGCATGGCCCCGGCTGTGGATATGACCGCCGCGCCCACCGGGGTCCGCAGCGACGAGCTGCCCGCATCCGCCTTCAGCAGTCCCGGCGGCGGCGGCGCGCTCCCCGTCGCGGCGGCGATGGGCGGGGAGGAGGAAAGCGACAAGCCCAAGGTCTCCCCATCCCTCCTGCCGTTCAGCGTGGAGGCGCTCATGGCCGACCACAGGAAGCCGGGAGGCAGGGACGGACCCGAGGCCGCCGGGCCCCCGCCGGGCGCTGGGGCGGCCGCCCGCGCCAGCCTCAGCCCCCGCCTGGGCGCGCTGTCGGCGGAGGCGCCGCCGTCCCCGCTGCCCCTCGGCGGGCACTTCTCCGTCGGGGGGCTGGTGAAGCTGCCCGAAGACACGCTCGTCAAGGCGGAAAGCCCCGAGAAGCAGGAGCGGAGCCCCTGGATGCAAACCCCCCGGTTCTCGCCGCCTCCCCCGAGTAAGTAATGGGCCGGGAGTAGGCGGGATGGGAGCTCTCCGCGCCGGCTGCGACCTTCCCGTGCGGCCGGGCGGGCCGAGGGGAAAACTGCGCGGGTGCCCGGGGCTTTCCTGTCTCTTTCGCCCTGCCTGCCTCTCCTGGTATATTTTTCCGTGCGGTTTGCACTTTTCTGAGCCAGTTCGATCCGTCTAAAATACTGAACGGATTTGAGAGTGTGTGAAGGATGTCTGCGAACGCACAGGAAGAGTGGCCGTGCCAGGGTGAGACCTTGTGCCAAATATTAACTAGGGGGAAAAGAAAAAGTAACACGGCCAGCCTGTTAATTCGACCTGGGGCTAGAGCTAGCTAACGCGGCTTTTGACTCAACACCACTGAGGCTTTCTCACAAAGTGGCTCAAGTAATTCCATAAGGATCCCCACAAACCAGTTTCCTAGGAGCAGGAGTTTTGCGGGCTTCAGCCCCACCGCCTGCTGTCCTGAAGTGCATCTCCAAAGTCCAAAGAGCCACAATCAGTGATGTTTTCCTGCTTTAATGCAGAGTGATCTAAATTAATACAAATAACAGCGTGGGAGCCGAGATCTGAGAAGCGCGTTAATTTCCAGTGGCTGTGCTGAGCCCGGGTCTGGGTAGCCTGGGCCGGCTGCCCTCGGCCTGGCCGCGCTCCCTTCCTGCCAGGGATCCCGTGGAAAGGGATGACCTTGGTCTGAGGCTCTCCAAGCGTTTGGGGTGCCCTTAGCAAAGCTACAAACAGAGCTGCTTTATCTGTCCCTTTAAGATCGGTAGGTTTCCTGACAGGACTTGCGTAGAGTAAAGCAGCAGTTTAATTTATTTAAATTGCAAAGTAAAATTTGCTGTTGCTAAGTGAACACGGGACAGATGGATGTTGAAGACCCTTAGAAATGTTAACTAAGAGGAGAGGAGCAGACCGGTGAAGAGTGGTAGATAGAGCATGAGTGTCAATTCAGACCTCGTAATTAATTACATGCTTAATCCGGTTCCCAGGGGCCTAATGAAGAGAGTGTGAGACTGAGAAGCCAGCCCGTTTTGTTTATTTTTTTCCTGTAATCCAATAAAAAGGAGAGGACTTTTTTTCTTCGTTTTGGAGCGTCATTCCCTTTATTTGCATCTCCTCTGCATGAGCCAGGGTAGGCATGAAGGCAGGAGATACAGGGTTTGTGGATGTCTGATTCCTGTCCCTTCCTGGGTTCTTCTCAATGGAGTCAGATATTCTTGACAAAGCACTACTCTCTTTTTTGGAACGGGAGATGGCAATTTTAAGAGTGCCCCAGGCAACCCTCGTGGTTTTGAGGCAGCTTAGTTTGAGTGGGACCCTGCTTCCCCCTTTCACCGCCTCGGCTGTGGTAGGGTGCGGGCTCTGCAGGCTGTGGGGGTGTGGGCACTGCTAACCAAGGTGTCTCTCCTTCCCCCTCTTCCCCGGCTGCTCCGGGCACAGGGCGGCTGAGCCCCCCTGCCTGCACCCTGCGCAAGCACAAGACGAACAGGAAGCCCCGGACGCCCTTCACCACGGCGCAGCTGCTGGCCCTGGAGAGGAAGTTTCGGCAGAAGCAGTACCTGTCCATCGCCGAGCGTGCTGAGTTCTCCAGCTCGCTCAGCCTCACCGAGACCCAGGTGAAGATCTGGTTCCAGAACCGTCGTGCCAAGGCCAAGAGGCTCCAGGAGGCCGAGCTGGAGAAGCTGAAGATGGCAGCCAAGCCCATGCTCCCGCCTGCTGCTTTCGGCATCTCCTTCCCACTGAGCGGCCCAGCCGTGGCCGGCGCTTCCCTGTACGGCGCCTCCAGCCCTTTCCAGCGGGCAGGGCTGCCTGTGGCTCCTGTGGGACTGTACACAGCACATGTGGGATACAGCATGTACCACCTCACATAGAGCCCGAGCCCAGCCCAGCACTGCTGGCTGGCTGCTCCTGCTGGCTCCACACACACTCCCTCCCTGCTCCTCCGGCTCTTCGCTGTGGACTTCCCCATGGACCCTATGGCAGAGACTCCTCCAGTCTGGCTCTGTTTGACTTCTCTGCTTCCCTCTCTGATGCTGAGCCCTATACCAGCACTGTTCTGATCTCAGCAGTCCTGGTGAGCTGGCAGAAACCTGAGGTGTTGCCCCAGCTTTTTCCAGGCACAGGGTGGTGATGGGCCAACTGTGTTCTGCTTCTCTGGGTCTAGCTGGCAGCCTGCAGAGAGCCCCGTGGCATGGGGGAAGGAACTGTGGAAGAGATGGAAAAAGGGGACTGAGGGACATTTCTCTTACTTTCTGCAAGGCAAGGTCGAGAGGCAAAAGTGTAAAACAACCTTTTCCCATTCCCATGTAACAGTGCTGTCTGTTACCTTATTTGCTCCTCCACTGGCTCCTTTGGAAGGGGCTCTGTGTACTATGTAATATACTGTATATTTGAAATTTTATTATCATTTATATTATAGCTATATTTGTTAAATAAATTAATTTTAAGCTACTGTTTGATGCAATTTGTTTGCTTGCTCTTTGACCTCTCGGGGATGACAGAAGAGACTGAATTTGTGTGTTGGGGGATGAGAGAGGGACTGGCTATAGTAGCTGTTTTCCCTATTCTCCAGGAGACTTCAGCCTTGGACGGTGACACCGCAGCTGAGTTTTTAATTTTCTGTATATCCCGGAGCTGCCCTGTCCTCACAGCTGGTTGAGGTTTTCGCCTTTCCCCCCACTGCTCTTTCCCAGCAGTTCTCACTGCATCCCTGCCCCGAAGGTGCGTGTGATCGCTGCTGCTTCCCCCAGCGGCGCTGGGATCGGCCGTGTTTCCTTAGCCCAGGAAAGTGGAAAGTCGCTCCTGTCCCTTCCAGGCCCCTGTGTCTGGGAGGGTCCCGGCTGTAGCCCCCGCTGTCTGTGAAGACTTGGGAGGGCTTTACGTGCCCCACACCTCAGTGCCAAATAAAGGGCTTTCCCCAGAGCTGCGTTTGCGGCCGATGTTACTCGAGGGAACGGAGCAGCGGGATTTGGGGCGATGGGGAGGAGAGGCGGATGTCGCGGTTCGGCTGGTGCTGAAGAAGGGGATAAAGGGCGCTAAGGACGAGGCCATGTCAGCACCGGAGCCAACGGGGATGGGGTGTGGGGTCGATGGTGCTGGGCACGAGTGCGGGCCCGTGGAACCCTCTGGACCGACGGTCGGGACCGCTCGGCGCCGTGGCTCCTGCCCACCCTCGGGCTTTCGAGCGCCCCGCGGTTCTTAGCGGCTGGCTCCGCTGGAAAACGGTCCCGGTCGACCACGGCCCCGGGGAAACCGCTGGCGACGGCCGAGAGCCCTGCGGAGGAACTCGGCGGACACGCAGCCCCGGCTCCGCGCCTGCCGATCCCGCCAGCTCCGGCGCCGCCGCCTCCCCGCGTTCCCCGCCGGCTGCGCCCTGAGCCCCTCGGTGCGCCACTCCGTTCGGTTTGGTCTGACGAATCCCTCGGGTAAGGGAGAGAGTTGGTTTCCCTGTTTTGTGTTTGGGGGTTTTTGGAATTTTTTTTCTTGTTTTTTTTTTTTCTTGGTTTTTTTCTTTTCTCCCCCCCCCCCCCCCCCCCCCCTTAATTTCGTGCTTTATCTTTTAGCTCAAAGAATGGCCGCTGAGAAATTGGGACTCTATATTTTTCTTTCTGTCTTTCCTCCCACCCCCCAGCCCGCTGCTTTCATTTCCAGCAATTTAAAACGTTAAGGTTGAAGCAAAGTTAGAAGGAAAATAATTGCTGTAATGAGGCTCGGCAATCTTCTGCAGGCACTGTGGCTCCAGCGAGACTGTAGCTGGGGGCGAGGCAGGACTTTTATCATCTCCTAAGTATCAATGATGCTTTCAATAACTCGGCGAAACAACATACCTGAACACAGTCACTTTCTCCAGAGCTCCCTGCTCTAATCCCCCTTCTCGTCTCTCGCTCCGCTCTGGCCGCCCAGTCATTTTTGAGCTGGGGTGAATTTGGGGCTTTTGTGGTTGTTTGTTTTCTCTTCTTGCTTTTTTTTTTTTTTTTTTTTTTTTTTTAAGCTGTACTTTTTTCCCAACCCTTTTCTTTTCCGATCATTTCATTTCTCTGCCCAAATGACAGTGTCTGTGATCCTGACCCCAGCGCCCAACTCCGCGCCGGAGCGGGAAAGATCTGTGCCGACTTTTTCCCACGTTGTGTCTCTGGCAGAAAAAGGCTGGATATCTCCAGCTTATCTCTCTCTCTAACTTCGCCTCTGTGCGATTAGACCGCGGCTTTGGGGAGATCTAATCGCGCAGGAGGCCAGGTTTATCCTGTAAAGATGCCCTTAAAATCCGAGGGAGATTTTAAACACCGAGGACTGCCTTGAGCTGGCTCCCCGCAAGCACTGCTCTCCTTTGCCGGCACCTTTGGGCGCTGCGGCGAGGGGCTCCTGGCAAAGCGGGACCCTTTCATCTCCCCGCTTTGTCTTTTTTTTTTTTTTTTTTTTTTTAACATTATGTTAACTCGGGGTGGATATTCGAAGCGCAGGATTCCTATTGAACATGTCTTTGCTTTAAGTTTTCCCCCTGACCCTTGGGCTAAAGTCCTTGGTTGCTCAATTAAACCCAGATGAGAACAATTAATAACTAAGTAATGACAATAAGTTGGGAATCACACGGATGAACGCTCCATGTGAATAGGAAAAGCTCACACAAAAGAGCAAAAAGGATTTGTCGGCTCTTTTTAAGGGGGAATTGGCTTTTCTTTTTTCTTGCCTCTGGCTTACCAGCAAATAAAACTCACTTTTGTGTCTTTGTCGCCTTAAGGATCTCAGTGGGCAGTTGGAAGTGAGAATGGCTGTTTTCCTTTCAACTTGAGGGTGCTGGCGCCACGCAGCCCCACGGATAGAGAGTAGCCAAAGCAAAGTTTCCTAATAACTCCCCTCTCCCCCGCCACCCCTCCCCAGTCACGCCGGTACCCCCCTCCCCTCCATGCATATCTCCACACGCACTCGGAGAGAGCCTCGGCAGACAGACGAGGGAAAGCAGAGGGGCCCCGAGCATATCCACGCACGGCCACGGGCTCGCAGCCGAGGCTGACTGCCGTGGGAAAGCGATAGCGCCCTGGTGCGACACTCCACGGAGCGTAGGAAATACCGCTCCCGGTAGCCAGAGCACGGGGAGGAAGCAAACACTGGCGGGAATACATACAAAATAAAAGAGAAGCCATTTTTCTACTCTTATTCCCACAAAGGAGGGGAAGGGCTCCGTTGCCCGTACACTGGGGCAGCCCCGGGCGCATCTCCCCGGCAGCGGCTCGGTGCAAGCTCAGAGCCCGGGCTGGGAGCGCCGCGGGATCGCGCCCGGCTCCGGCTGTGGCAGAAGGGCACAGCGGCACACAGCGAGGGCTGAGAGCTTAAAAATCAAGGAAAGGCTCTCCTTCAGTTTTAGCTACAGCGAAGGTGACTACCGGGTAAACCTGCTGCCTAAACCGTACATTTGTCATCTGCTCTGAATTTCTCGTGGTTTGGGGGTTTCTTTCCGAAATTGCTCTTTCACTCGAAACACGAATTGGTGCCCCGTTGAATACTTTATCTAAAGTTTTCCGTAACGCTCAAGTGATGTGGGAGCTTAAAAACTTGCTTTCTAAAGTTAGGGCAGGCTAAATTCAGCAAGTGCGTTAGGCGCAGCAGCAGCCTCCTGCTGCTCAGGATTGTGCCTGAGAACAGAACCGTCAGAAATCAGAGGCAGAACAGGGAGGCTGCCTAACTTACCCATTGTAAAGGCCAGGGGAAGGGGAGGGGGCTGAGTGCTTCTCAGTGGTGCTTATAAGCTTAGATCCAGGCTCATCATTTTGTGTGAATCTCCTGAGTCACATCAGACCTTTTTCCTAAAAATCTGGGAAGTGAAAGGTCTGTTGAACAAACTGGCTGGACACCTTCAGGAGGAAGTGGGATGCTTGGCACTAACTCCTTGGTACTGCCTGAATTTCGGTAAACAGCTAAACTCAGGTATTCTGTATGCAAAGTGAAAATACCAATCACCAGCTTATTAGAGACGCAGAGGTAATTACTCTTCATCTCTTCTAATGATACATTTGATTTGATATTAGACACGGAGATGGCCAGAGAGAGCAAGAAAAGCAGCTGCATAAGCAGTCTTGAGACCAGGACACTCCTCAGAGCAGTCATGGGGCTGTCCAAATTAAATCCAGCAGAGTGCTGACTGGTGAGTAAGTCTCCCACTACTTGGAATATAATATGCTGTACCCAGTGAGCTCCTGGATGCAATGGGGTAGTTCACTCACTCTAATTCTTCACAAAAAGCAGGCTGATGTGACTTCTGCACTGAACTACAAGGGAGTCTGTGGCAGAAAGAGAAGCCTTTCATAGTTCTGGCCCTCACTATATATTTATATCCATATAATCTATATCTTCTATATCTATAAATCTATATAATCTGTACATATGTATCTACAGTAGAATAAATATATATTCTAACCCAAGGGGTATGTGGACCTCTGAAATTTTCTTTTATTAGCTTTTAGCTCTCTCCACACCTTATGTGAAGCACAGTGGTGTCTGTCCCTGGCCTGAGCAATCTGTTCCACAGCAGGGAGCCTAAAAATGAGGCATTGCGATAATGGGCATTGCAACACAGCTCCCTGGGACTGGCCCGAGGCCCCTTCTGCAACACGGACCCATTGTCTGTCCGGCTCTGTGGCAGGAGAAGCTGGAGGCAGAACCAGAAGCAACAGCTCTGACTCATTTAACTACGAGTTGTAAATTTTAACATGCTGCACAGAGAGATGTGGCAGTGATTTGCTTACAGCAGTAAACCGATCGACATTAACTCCGCTCCATTGTACTTCTTCATCTCGGAGATCTTTTATCCCTGCAGGCTGGATCCGGTTCCCACCCTGCAGTGATTAAAGGGAAAGCGAGGAGGCAGCTACCTGGACCCAGTCTCCCTCGTGCGACCAGGAATGTGCAATAAACCCCCCGTGCAAAGCTCTTTTCATCTGGGGAAGTGGCGCGGCCGAGGATCCCACTGCGCACGGAGCCAGCGGCTCCCGGGCCGGAGCGCCCGGAGCCGCCTCGGCCGAGCGCTGCTGCCCCCGGTGCCGCCGAGCCCCTCGGCCCACAGGCAGCGAAAAGAACGGTGTGAACGACACTTTCTGCATTTCTGCTAGCTTAGGAGAGAAACAAACCTCTTGCGTATGTTATACAGCCGTCAAAGCTACCCACTTCAACAGTACAGGCCCTCTCAGTGAGCTGTGAGACAAACCCTGGGGAGAGAGTTCTGCAGGAGCAATGTTTAATGTCTGATCGATTCTATGGCTATGGTCCGTTCTCATCTAAGCTGGGGCAGACAACGGGGCAGTGGGGTCACAGACCTGATGTTCAGGCACCCAGGCACAAAACGATGCAGCCCAAAGGAAATATTCATTTCAGCCTAGCTGAGCAATGCTTTTGATGTGTTCTGTGTCGGGCACACAGCAACAGGCAGGGTGGGTGTGCACATGATGTGTATTGGAGAAAGAGGTGCTTTATAATGACAAACACATTCAAGAGCTTCTGACCAGCAGTGTTGCTGCCCAGGGTAAGGGTACAAAGAGAGAGAGCACTCAGGTGAGGCAGTACTCAGAGGTTTTGCTGTAATTCAGGCTCCATTTGCATGTCAGAGAGAAAGGAAGTGGCAGCATGAGGAAAAGAGGTCTGGTAGCATAGGATGGCGAAAATATGGTAGCTGGAAGATTATGAGTGGTGTGGGGAAGTCTCGGGAATGGAGGAAAAGAGAATTATTTCCAAAAGACAAGCTAGAGGGAAGGAGCAACTTTCTTTTGATGCAATGTTTTGTGTGGATTGGGCATTATTATGCAAATATCAGCTAACACAAATACCAAAGTAGGGATGCTTTAAAACTCAAGTTGTGACTGACTTACACTACATTGCATTTAGATGTAAGCCAATGGCCCTGTTCCCATTTACATCAGCAAGGGAGTGGAGCCTCCGAGACTTGCCCCTGCATTATGGCAAGCTTGTGTGCATTAGTCCTGGGGAGCATCTGCTCCTCACACTGTACTCACTAAAAGCCATAAATGCTTTTCTAAACCTCGTAATGAGCTTTGGACTTACTGTGAAAACAGAGTCTGTGGTATACCACAAAAAGAGACAGTGGGATGTTGTAGATGTTGTCAGTCTGACCAAAGATTTTTCTTTATGTGACATTGTCAGTTTTCTCTTTTGGTAGGAGTCTACATAAATAATACACACTAAATTATATTTATAAAACAAAATATGGGGTTGAAAAACACAATACAGATGGCGTGGGACTGGAATAGACATAGAAACAAGATTCAGTGGTTTTCAAAACAATTTAGCACTTTAAACATTAATTGCCTCGAATTAAGACTGTAGGCACCCACCTGAATATGCAGACTGTGTGTTACTGAACAGAGATGTTCTCTCTTGCCTCTTATTAGGGAACCCAAACTCGAGTACCCTGTGAGATGCCCATGAGCTGAGAGCCTACAGTGCTAGAAAGCAGCATGATGTCTCCACAACAGTGATTATATCAGATACCACTGATATCAATATAAATAATAATCCAGATGTGAATTTTCTTTAGTGATTAGTACAGCCACGTTCTTTTTGAAGACAGCTAAATTATTAACTGTGTGTACAAAATCTCCATTCAGAAAGCTTAGTCATGAGTTTCTAACTCAGATTTTTAACTTAGAGATTACTCGAAGGAGAATTGGCAGTCAAAAGATTCTTCATGAATAGTTTCTTAAAAATGACATGACTTTAACTACATTTTTGTCAGGTGTAATACCTGAATTAGGATGAACTTAATGGCCTTAATAGCTCAGAGTTCAAATGTAGATCTTCAGACAGTTCTCCCTTTAATTCAAGAAGACCCGTGCAGGCATGTTAATTTTCCCTCTAAATAACTGTGAATTTCAAGTACATACTCAAATAAATCCATCTCAAAACACCTGGAAAGCAAATAGAAAATTGTACAGGATGTATAATAAAATGAGAAAGCTGAGATGGACATGTAATCCTAAATTATTCTTGTGCTCTAAAACATCAGGCTGAATTTCTCCAAATGTGGGTTTTTTTCCTTCCTCAGAGATGGCTTTAATTCTAGCCAAGTTTGAAGTTGCTAATGATATTTATTTCTGAGCTTTGTATGCATGAGAATTTCACTTTGCATAGTTGGAGACTGTGATCTTTTTCAAGCTTGCATAATGTTTAACATGACTGAATCAATTTTCAAAACAAAGAAACACGAAAGCATTGAAAAATGCCCAGAACAAGAATGGGCATTTCCATTCCACAAGGAATTTGTTTGGAAAAAATTACAGAGTTGTTGGAATTAGAATCTAAGTTTATCTTAAGTTTGCTGGAAGGGAAAGTTATATTATACGAGACAATTAACCATTGGTTTCAGACGGATCCAAAGCCCAATAAAGTCAGTGGCGTCTTTCCACGGGCTAACTAAGAGGCTTTGGGGCTGACTCATACACTGCAGAGCTCCTCAGAAGATAATAGTTCTCCACTGCTTATGTGAAAGTTAAATATAGCCCAATGTTTGCAAGTGTGTGTATGTATTACGATTAATTTATAGCCCTGGTTGAGACTGGGTTACGGTTTCCATTTAATGCATATGCGTTTGTATGCATGCACATGTAAAGACAGTGCACATGTAAAGACAGACGTCTGTGGACGTGTAAGCACACACATACAGCTAGTGCCACGGAGATGACTGAATCGAGAATACACACATGATGGCAAATATCAGCCCTTACTACGGCAGATATCACTGCTGCCATACATAGACTTTGACAGATCTCAACATATGCTTTCAAAACCAGCAGCATCTGTTTACATTGAACTGCAATAAAAACTGAAGGAGGCATCAGTTAGTATTAGAATTTTATCTTTTCAATGTCCAGAAACAGTTTCTGTGCCTTTGATGTAAGCTGTCAAGCACTACTGGAAAATTGCATCTCTCTGATTACTGCATTCAGAGCAGAGGAAAGGGCATGACTGCCTTGCAGCATTTGTCAGCGGGGACCCTGCAGGGGCTTGCTTTTTGGGTACTGATAAGCAAAGTTAGACCACATTCAAAGAACAGTAAAGCAATTCTTGCGTAAAGAGGGAAAAACCCAGAAGGGGCATTACTTTGGATGATCCAGTAGAAGGCTTTTTTCTGTTGCAAGTGTAATTAACCCTTACTTTTACTGGCTGCTCCCTTCAGATGAAACTTCCTGCATCCTGCCTGAGTGTTGAGCCTGATTATAAACTCAGTGGCAGCAGCACCACTGATTATTCAGGTATGTGCACGTTCAGGCCTGTAACAAGGACCTGATTACCTGTGAAGTGGTTGTATTGTGCCCGAAGATGTGGCTTCACATTTTGAGGTTTTTAGAGGTAGCACTAGCTTATCTGTTCCTCATTATCCCTATTCCCCCGTTTCTTCCATTGCCCATAGCTTCATTCCCCTTGGCTATGTGTCACAAAACATTTCATGGCATTTTTGAGCCTGCATCAATTGCCTGATGAGATTTAGAGCTATGACCTTTGCTGATGGTTGCACTGGCAAAACAGGTGTGACAAGGGAGAAGTGGTTAGAAAGTAATAGCGAATTGAACTCTGTAAGGTGACAATGACACCAAGGAAACAGTGGCACTTGCCCCACCACAAAATTCTGTGTTGATATGAAGAGGATCTTTTATTTTAAATTCTAATTGCAATGAGAAAGAAGGGCTCATTAAAGCTTGTTTGTGTTCTTTTCCTCCTGTGTAAACAGAAAAGAAGAATTTGTACACTTTAGAAATTATATATCTGTGCAAAAGACCTAGTCATCAGCTGTGTGCATCCCAAACATGCACCAGGAGGAAAGGCTGGCAAAATAACTGCACCTTTTATAGTATTCCTACCATACTGTGGCAGCATCCAGACTGGAAGGACTTTCAGGAGATGTGCAGGATGTAAGACAGCCAAGCTCAGCCAGAGAGGAGAGCAAACTCAGAGAAATAAGAATGGAAAAAAACAATGCAAAGGAAAAATTGGCAGTTAGCCTGCAGTAGAACATAAGTGGATATCTGGTGTACAAACATAGTAAACACAACCTCCTCCGTGTAGGAACTGACAAAGTACAGCTGAGGGCAGGGAGATGGGCAGATAGAAACACACCCCAAAAGATGCATTTTAGAGTGAACAGCAGCAAGAACACTGCAGAAGATATTGGGTGCATTGTATTGTGGTTGGCAACAGCATTTATTTCATAGGGGCAAAATAAGTGCAGGAACATAAACATTTGCAAGCCATCTATTTTACTGGCAATTCATAAGGAGAACTTGCAGAGTGTTTAATGCTTCCACAGCCAGGCCCAGGGGGACTGAAGGTATTCACACACATTTTAATAAGGTGGACAGGCCAAAAAGGAAATTATCCAGTCTCTCCCAGTTGTAGGGTTTCAGCTTTGTGGGAGAGCTGATGGCCGTTTGGATCCCGCTTGTCCTGGAGCACAGGTAAGCTCCAGGTGCCTACATCTTGGAGAGCAATTTGGCATACTTTCTGCTATCTAGAACCAGTTGGTGCTCCAGCTGGGTTGGAATGCACAGCTTCCTGAAGGTATAACACCACCTCCTAACAACTCAGCAGCTACATGACTCTCTCTCTCAAGGAAGCTCATGGTGAGGGTGTGAAGACACTCAACCTGCACTCCATTGCAGGGAAGTGCTGAATTCCACATCAGACAGCTCTGTCAGCATCACTCTCTTAAAAATTTACAGCTGGAACAGAACACAGCAGCCTAGCTCAGAGCAGGCAGGGTTCCCCTCCACAAGGAGTCCAAAGCCAGCACGGCCACCTCCCAGGGCAGTGACCTCCTCCCCTCTGGGGCCTGAAGCCCCCCTTCTCCCATGGGAGCCATGTCCCTGTGCAGCACACAGGGCACAGCCAAGGGGTTCTCAGGAAGAACAAGGAACAGGAGAAACCTGGCTCTATTTTAATGTTCTGGCTAGCATTTACTGATAGAAAATGCATAGGTAATTTCTGTGTCAGGGTCTGGAGTGAGGCAGAAGGCTTTCTTAATTTTTAGAGATGCCTGCTCTTCACTTAGAGACCACACTGAGCATCTGTAAAGCATCTGCCTTAGGTGCTCTAAAACTTATTGAGAGACCAAAATAATTTCTCTCTTTAGACAACACCTTCATTCAGTGTCCAAACACGGTAGTTGAGAGCAACCCCCTTTTTTTTTTGTTGGCATATTTCCTGTGTATACATATTGCATCTATGAAACACTTAAATTAAAGAGATACTCAGACATGAAGAGAGTTACACTGTTTCCCTTTCACTTTTCCAGTTCATTCCACCTCTCCATTTATTATTCATCAATTATGGGTGGGTCCTGAGTATCTTTGAACCCATAATTGTGTTCATGCACTTATTGTAGAATATATAGTTGTTAAAACATTCAATAGCATGTAATTGCTTTTTAGTATGTATTCATTTGCTTTTTCTTCTAGATGGGAATTTCTATAAGTGTTATACTTGGCTCCAGTCCTGCAAACAGTTGTGCCCACGAATAACTTTGCCCACACTAGAAGCTCCACGGGTCACAGCTTCTCTCTCACCCACTGAATTACATGAAGTTACTCATGCAGTTAAATCACTCCTAAGCATATGTGTTTGCTGGATCAGGGCTTCTCCATGTAAGATTGATCTTTATAATTCATTTAAGACACCTATACATTTCTTTTTAGATAAAGGAAGTAAATCCTTGGAAAGTGGTAATAAACTCTGGAGCTGCACTTAGTGCAACAAAATGCATCTTGGTTTATTAATCAGTATCTGTTTGTTTTTTTTTTTAAATTTGGCACTCTAAAACCAAAATAACATACTACTAAATCATTTTACAAAATAATGTATTTAATACTTAATAATTTTATACAGTAAAGCAACTTGATAGTGTTTCTTTAAACTGTGTAACAAGGTAAGAACATTTTCTTAAATGCTATGTCAACAGAAGCTGCCATTTTATGTTGCCTGTTAGCCTACACACAAATACCTTAAACTTTGATCCTCAAAGATTTGCCAGCTGGGCATCCTGCTAAGTGCCCTTGAATGCAGAGGGCCTTAGAACAATGAACGATCAGGTCCTCGGATCTGAAGATCAACTAGGCTTAAAAGTGCTGGTTTAAAGTAATTTTCTATTTTCATTCTTACTAAAATCTTCTCTAACCCTCTTTGGATTCAAGCACCTGTAAAAACCTGTGACTGACACGTAATTAGTTTTCTGGAAGGGAACAGCTTACTTTTTCAAAAGAGACTTCTGATCATTTTGTTTGAACCTCTACACCATCTTCCTTTCAGGCGTGAAATTGCAAGACAAACATTTCTACACACTTCTAGCTATCAGGAGTGGAACTGGAAATATTCAAGCTGTGGAACTTTTCCCTGCAGTGGGTCAAATAGTTGAGCATCGTCACAGAGGCAGGCAGATGTTTTACTGTTTTACTGTGAATCACAGCCCAGTTCCAGAGGACAGTTCTCGATGATCTACCCACTGATGACCTGTGAGCTCACTCGCATCTCTCCTCTCCTGATCCTTGTCCTGATCCATGCCCTGTCTTGTTTCTCACCGCTGTCTCTTCCTCTTGGACACTGTACTTGGCTGGGTGTATGTGCTGGGTTGGTTTGGTTCTCCTTGGGAATTTTGCTGTTGTAAGTGGCCATGGGCATGGCCTGCTTAGTGCATGTCCCCACCTGCAGCCCAGCTCCGGTGAGGTTTGCAGAGCAGAGCAGCCATGGCACTTTTCCTGCCACCCCTCCCTGCTCACAGCCCACGGGCGCTTCCCTGCCTGTCTGACCACCCTACCACGTCCCTGTGCTGTGTTGTGTGTGCTAACCAAGGCTGCAGCCCTGGCACTAGAATGCATTTTCTCTCCAGTTCTTCTCACAACCTCGCTCTCCTGCTGTCTGAATGCACATGCAGGTGGCGTTTGCATCTGTCAGGGTGCAAGTTGTTGCTGCAGTGGCATGGCTGCTGCAAATCCAGGCCTGGCCATCTGCCTCCCGCCCCTGCTTGTCCCCAGCCAGGCACTGCTCAGTTCTACAGCATCCCTTGCTGTGCCAGATCAGACCTCCCTTAGCCATTTCAACCCTGCTAATGCCTGCTCCCACCTCAGCTCCCTTTCCTTTCCTGATTGCCTAAAAGTACACTTCTGTCCCCCAAAATCGACATTCCAGGACAGACTTGCTCTCCTCTGCTGCCAACTCTCTTGTTTCACCAGTGTCCCACACTCTCCAACACCTGACATGGATTTCACTGGGGTCGTTTGTGAATGAAGTGGGCCTAGGAGCCCTCCAGGAAAATCAGATGGAAACAAATGTTCACAGCTTTCTAGAAATTGGTGTCAGCTCCCTGATACAGAGAGTTTTACAGCTCTATAAATCAGGCTGAAAATGTAACCAGAAGCCCTGTTAGCTTTCTGTTTCTTTTAGCACATCCGTTTCTTGTAAAATTCCGATTAGAGGGACTGGTCTCTGTAGAAATCATTCACTCCAAGCCCAACAGGGCTATAAATCAAAGCACTACAAATCACCACAATTTGCAGATTTTGGGTTTCATCATTTTATTGCTTTTGAAGAAGTTCTGTAAATGCTCTTGGAGAATATTGACCCCTGCATCCTCTGTCATATCTGGGATGAAGAAGAAAATAAAAGTATTTTCTGAAAACCAGGTGTCTCATTCATACAGGTACTCCTCACCTATTTCTCTAAGAGATCAGGTCCAGAGTGCTTTCTCATGTGCTTTCACCAAAATTAGTGAGACTACTCTCACAGATTTAGGCTAGAGGAATCATATTTTTTTTCTGAAAGAAGCAAAAAGACAGTAGAATTTTACCATTCTCTATGTGAAAAATAATAAAAAAGAGTGATTCAGTGATGACTGGACACATAACACCATTTATAACTCCACTGTCCCAGCCTGGGTTTGCCTGTACAAGATGATGATTATCTGCTCCAGCAGGCAAAGATTTCATCACTTCCCAGTATGAATGACAAAACTGTTCCAAACAAATTCTGCCCTCCCAGAGACAGTAAATCCAATCTAGGCTTGCAAACTCCAGATATCTCTGAGCTGAGTCACACTGGTCTGCTGCAATGCATCAGACCCCACAGTGACCACAGCTGTGATTTGGACAATCTGGAGATGGGTTTTCAGACCAGGCTCAGTCATGACTCAGGTTCTGTGCAGAACTTGGAGGGGCTGCTCAAAGTGGAGATCCTGGGAGGATCCCCATTTTTACCTATCTACTTTCCTGAAGCCGAGGGGCTTGAGCAGACTTGGAATTTCTTAATACAGCAGGTTTTTCTTCACCACCCAGTTCACCTTATTAGTCACAAAGTGCTGGGAACTTCCGCAGATCCCAAAGACTGGGGAAAAAAAAAATCATACCAGGAAAAATATCTTTGGTGGCAGAGTGAAAGCATGAAATTATTCCTTTAGATTTAGTATTACAGCAACAATATACAATTTATTAGGAGGAAATTTAATTCCTGTAGAGTTTTAATTGTGTTGTTGGTATCTGAGAGCTGCAATAGGGACCAGATTCCCTCTGAACAAGTTGCTATACAGCACAAGATGTTATACAGCACAGAAGAAAAAAAATAGTCCTTTCCCATGAAGGCTCATACATCTTTGCACTGCCTTTACCAGAACAATGGCAAGTTCAGATTTTTTCATTATTTTATGCAGATAACTTATACTGTAAGCAGAACATTTTCAAAGGCACAGAGAATTGGGAGGCATTTGATTCCCTTGACTCTCAGTGGGATTCTCAGTAGCTATTTGCCTATGGTACCTTTGAAAAAGGCTGCTCAGGCACCTAAGTGGCATGATCACATTTTTTTTTAAGTTCATTTAAATATTGGAAAATACTCATAGAAATGGGACATATATTTCAAAATCACTGGTTTGGACATACTAAACTCTTTAATTCAGCCTAGTGCTTAAACAGATCCATCATTTTTATTACATAGCCTATAAAGCCAATTAAAGTAATTAAATGGAAATTGGAGAGTATTTTAAAGGCTGGTTTAAGATTCCTCTTTGAGCACTGGAGCTTAGTGTTACAGTAGGACACCATCTGCTGTCCAAGCAGGGTCCAACTCCGCTGCCTCAGCAGCCACATCCCAGCTATAAAAACAACATGCCCTGCATTATCTTAATAAAGGTTTTGCTAGCCAAATTCCCTGTCAGATTTGTGAGTCTGTGTTGTATTTTATTTTATTTAGGACAGATGTTTGAATTTAATCTTTTTTTCCTCACGTCATGAGGTAGAAATACATAAAATGAGGATTTCTTCACAAAAATGATGTTTGCAGTAAAAACGCTGTGCAGGTACTCAGGGTGCTGAGAAATAAATGCTTTAAAAGGAAACAAAAAACTCATACTTCAGATCTTGCATTTGTAAATAAGTTGTTACTGGTTACTGTACTGTAAGACTAGCTAGGCACAGCCAGCTGGGTGCAAGCTGTTTATCAGTGACTGTACACTGAAGCTGCTCTTCCCATTCCTGCCCAGCTCCCAGGGGACATCTGAGGCTTTGCTGGCATAGCTGCCAATTACTGTTAATTTTAATGGAGATTTCCACACCTTACATCTGGAAACTGAGCTGAGACCATCTACTTATTTTACACAGGTCACTGGAGTGATTGCCAGGTGGCAAAGTTTTTGGGTTACTGTCAACATGGAGAACTTCTGAGGTGGCCTTGCTGTGGGAAATTCCATATTCCTTTACATGTCTTCTGCTCATAAATAAGTCACAGGCTTTGAAGGTGGACTCTCAGGCCCAATTATACCTGCTGACAATCTATAAAAGTTGTTTCTTTGCTTACACAATTGTATGTCTTCGTTTCTTCTCTATATTTCCGTCTAGAAAGAGGGAAATTATCTATAAAATGATTCCTGTTTTCCTTGGTTTCAGAATTGTTTTTCTGTTCATGGTACTCAAAATGCCAACATTTCTGTAGAAGAAAAAGCTTGGATTGATCTATTGTATCATAAATGCAATGTAGTAGAGATATAAGAGTAACTGGTTGCAGCTGGAGTCAGTATATGGCTAGGAATCAGAGCAAGGTATGCAGGAAAATGTTGTTGGTATCACTGTATGTAGGCTAGGGGCCTCAGCAGTGTCTGTAGGAGATCATATTCCTTAAAATTCCTCTCTTAGGCCTATGTAATTAGAGCTTTGGGTTGGCTGAAGTGACAAAGTTTGGAATAAAATTGCCTTTAATTCCTCAATTAAGCCAATGGACAATTAGTGAATGATTTCTTGCTGCTCTCTGGAGGGTCCTAGACTCTGTATAATGCCTGAAAAGGATCTCAGCTTGATGATTCAGTCAGAGGGGTGAATTTAGGTCTCAGTGTGCAGTTGAGACATAGACACATCTGAGACTTAAAGAAGCTATAAAAAAAATCAGTATTTTGCCTCATTTGGGAGTCATCTGGACATTTTATGTTTATAAAACACTCTTATGGGACAAAAGGCTTGGCCAATGTGCAAAACACCTCTTCCATTTTCACATCTGTCTCCAGCAAGACTATCATATACAAAATGGGTCATGGAGCAGTAGTTCATCAGAACTAGGCATTGCCACTCCCAATCCCTTTAGCTGCTAGTCTGAAGTTATGAATCATATATCACTCTTTCACTGACAACAACAAAAAAAGAAGTTCTGTAAATCAGATGAAGGTCAGTTTTGGAGCACAGAGTTCAATGAAATGATTGGATTCTTCTAATTTTTATTATTTGCTCAATTTCACCATTAAAATCACTGTTCTTAGTAGAGGGCTTCTACCTGATGGATTATCCTCTTGTATCTGTGTTACATTAACAGACTTGGGTGTGACAGTCCAATACATAAGCTTTCTGTGTAAGTAATTTACCATCTGCCTGCCTTTCCCATCTGGAATTGAGGAGATGGGTTCTGGAAGATGTCCTAGAAGCCTCAAACGTGTCAAGTGTTCCTCAGTGAGGAAGGGAAAAAGTACTTCTCTGTCTGCTAAAATAAATGATGAGCTTAAATTTCCTAGTTTAGTGGGCTATTGGAGAAAAAAAAATGTAATGGTAAAAACTGAACAAAGACAAAAATTACTAAGAAAAAGTGCACTGTCCATAACTAGAAATTCCTCAAGGACAGAGAAACAGGCATCTATCATGAGCTGATTTAAATTTGAGAGAGGGAAAGGAGAGTGAACTAAATAACTTTTAAAGTTTCTTTTAACTTTTAGTGATCCTGTGATGCTCCCTCTATGGTGACATTGTCCTTGGTGAGTGGAAGGAGAGGAGGACACTGTGCAGAGGCTGCCCCTTGCTTCTGCCTTTCCAAGGGCCTCTCTCTCTTGAGCCTCCTTGCATCTGCAACCATGAGAGCTCCAGAGGGAGCATCAGGCTGGGTTTTGTCATCATGGGAAAGCATCACCAGTTATTCCTGCACCATGGCTCCAGCGTAACCCTGTTGTTGCACTGCTGCCTGGGGAGATGCTTGCTCTGCAGTAAGAGTCTGTTCCTCTTGCCTTTACATACACTTAGATTCCCAAGTGACATCAGAGTGCAGTGTTGTTCTGAACAGAGCCAGGGTTTGCACGGGTTGAACAACCACTGTGGGGTTTGGCTCTTGTCACTGCTCGTGGCTGTTGGCATTTTGCAGCTCTTTGCCATTTCACTCTTGGGTCAATGGCAGCTTTCAGCACAGGGCCCTGTTTTCACCTCTCAGTTCTCACAGTATAAGATAAACCAGTCAATCCTGGGGAAAAAAAAGAACATTCCACAGCACTGTGAAGTAATACAGCAATAGATGACATCAGATGAGGGTGTGGGTTTGAGTTCCTTCCCCAGTCCCTTGTGTGTGGTGTCCTCCCTCTGCACACCCAGGCCATTACAGGGCCATCCCAGTGCCAAAAGCCCCTCGGGCACCTCCCAGCTCTCCTCTCCACCTCCAGGGGAGCACAGGGAGTGTTCACACCCTCTAGGATGCAAACAGGATAATTGTCATTGAGGCCTACCTGACACATTTTACCTTGCCCCATTCTCTGGTTCCTCTTGCCTCCATCCCCACAGCTTCTCTCCTGTGTTCCCCAGCCTGCAGTTTACTTTGAAGATTTAACTGGAACTTCTGCAGCACATTCATTTCATATCAGCCCTCTATGCAGGGAGGAATTATGTCCGAGTCAGGTGAAGAATTCTAATGAATTGTGTCATTCCAGTGCTGTACAGCAAGTGACATCACTGCCATCAGTGTTAGCAGCAGCCCAGTTACCTTTCTTGTCAGCAAATCCCACACATGAGGGATATGAATAACATAAAAAGCAGGAGAGGTCATGGAGTTTGGTTTCAGAAGGATGATTTGTCCTCAGCAGGCATGTTTGACCACACAGTGCCTGAGCACACAGCGAGGGCCCCCCACCTGGACTTGTTACCATCAAACAGCACATGCAAAGCTCAGAACCCACAGCCTCATTCTCCACAGCATCCAGTAGAGGTTATGTGAAATATTAAAATATGTAATTTTAAATGCATGCTTTTTATTGCTTTATAACTAAGAAACCAGATCTTTTCCCACTGACTTTCCCTGCAACTTTCCCCCGTTCTCACGTCCCATGTGGCTCTTAAGTGCGCAAAGGCACCAGTATTAAACTTTATAAGATATTTATATAAATCAGATGGTTGGTGAGTATTAAATCTGATTTTTCTCAATAACCCGAGGGGGAATATTAAAATATTAAGATTGTTTGAATTTTTAAAACACAATTGAGCTTTTGAATAGTTTAGTCCAAAGCCTCAACTCTTGTACTCAAATGTAAAGTGGCTGAGGACAGAATCCTTGAAGTTTTAATCTTGTTTCTCACATCCAGTGAGACAAAAGGTGGGCATAGAGCAGAGCCTATTCTGAAAAATCACGAACAGACTAATAGGGAAAAAATGAATTTTAACTTCTGTTTTCCTCATATGATTTTCATCTTGAGAAGGGCACATGATAACTGATGTCCTAATACAAAGATTGCCATCAAAAGGGCCTCATGGCATTGCTGGCTCAGGAACCATCTTTACTTTTGCATTCAATAACTTTGATATAATTGTGAGATTTTCCCATTTCAACAAATCTTCTTCTCAGGCTCTTGATACAGCACTTTTCATGATTTCCTCCTGATTCCATTTTCTGTTTTTATCTGACTGTATTTTGTAGTGACGTTTAACATTGTGGATCAGTACAGCCAAATTTTCCTGATTCTTTTTTTCAATACAAAATAGCAGTTGCTTTTGGGAGGGCATGTTATTGCTTCTGACTTGTGCAAGGGTTTGCAGAAGACAGCTGGATGACAGGGAGCTGTGTAGGCAAAAGGAATGTTTGCTCTTTGCTTTAGGCTCTGATTAGGTCAATTCTTGTGACAGAGTTATTCCCGCAAACCCACAATTAGTGCTAGGCTGAGTTTTCTGGAAAAAGAGATTTCTTTGCACGCTGTCTGACCATCTCATTGCAGGAGTGGTGGGTATTGGTATAAGCAGGTAAGTAAGGCAAGTTGCAAAAAGAATGTACTTAGATTCTACACTACTGGGTTTTTCCATAGCTGAGAAATCAACCTCTGGCCCATATGTCTGTGCAGAGAAACAGATATACTGCTGTGGGAAATGAATACCAGCATCAGGAGAAGCTGGAAACGATATACTGAGAAAGGTGACATTTTTGTTACAGTTGTACTTAATCTTTGTGCTTCAGGCTTCATTTCATACTTAATTTTACAAAATGAAACCAAACATAGTAAGGATGAAAAAGAGTTGAATTCTTTGCCTTTTTGAGCTGCTACTTAAATTAGTTCTTGTTATAGCTTTTAAGAACTATATTTTAGAAATTAAGAGAACAGAAAAAAGTAAACAAATACACTTTAAATCAAATCAGTGCAATATTATTCCTGATATTTACAGTATCTTGACTTTAAGTTTTATGCCAGAACAGCTGCAGGACTTTGGGGGGTAAAGAGTTATTCTTAGTCAAATGGCTGAACAACTCACAAGAAGTGATTTGTCCTCTTAGATAACAGATTTTTAAAAATAACCTCAGAACCCATGAAATAAGGTTTAAATGCTATTATGACAAAAGACACTTAAGTTACTGGTAATCATCCTGTGTACATTTGCACTCCACATATTTACATGACAGACAGATCTAGACTTGCTTCAATTATCTTTTCAGAATATTTTTGAATACAGTTAATGCTGTGAAAAATGTTATATATGTAAATTTAAAGAAACCCCTGTAAGTGAAAAGGGTATGTCCATCATCATTACTGTGAGCCCTTGTCAAAAAACCCCTCTTGCTAAAATAGATAAGTGATTTTTAAAATTAGAGGTGAAAGAAAACTAATAAATTGTTTTGTTCACCATGACAAACTGAGCATGCTTCCATTATATTTTATTTAGAAGAAAATGTTAATTCACTGGTTCATAACAGGTATCCTTTTTCATCTTGAAATGATGTTTTTTCTCTAACACTTTTGGTTTTTAGTAACACTGTTGAGATCACAGTCTGATTTGATCACCTGGAAGGTGTTCTCAAGACACACTCCTAATAATACCCCTAATTACAATTATAGGCCTGCCTAGATTACTTTTCAATCAAGATTTGGGTGTTCATGGTGATGAATAAGGAAGATCTTGTACAGAAGTTATTTGCCTCCCAGAGGTCTGGATTTAAGACCAGGTTTGGCTATGAGTTCTCAGTGTGACTCTGAAGAGCTCATTGAATTTACCTGTTCTGTAGTTGGTTATGTGGAGTCTCTAATTCTTTACTAGGTAAAACCTGGTAAACTCTGCTTCTGCATCCCCATCCCCAAGAGGATGACTCCTACAAAATAATTCTGTCTGAGCACAAAAAAATTCCTTTCCTACCCAAAGAAAGCAGGACTATTTGTTGATTTACAGTATGGATCTCTACAGAGCTAAAACAGGAAATGAAGTGATGGGAATTACATTAATTATGTAGGTTGACTCTAATATTTTGTTTCTAATAGCCTAGGAAAAAATTATGAAACAATGGTGTATCTTACACTTACAAAGATTTATAGTTCTGTTTCTTCAGAAGAGGAAATCCTGTCAACACCATCTTTACATTTGTAAAGAGAAATGTGAACACCTTCTGTGATGCTTTTTGGTCTGTGAAGGACTTTAAAGTGGCCATGATGAATGAAGATTCATTCATCATCTCTTTGATAAAGAGATTCTAGTTTCAGATGAAATTCATAGAGTCATAGAATGGTTTGAGGTTGCTCAGGACCTCATCCAACCTGGCCTTGAGCACTTCCTGGGATCGGGCTTCCACAACATCTCTGGGCAACCTGTTCCAGTGCCTCACCATCCCTGAAGTGAAGAATTTCCTACCTGTGTGTGATAAAGAACATTAGTGGATTAAGATGTCAGTGGCACACCATGTAATGGCTTCTTCACAAACCTTATTTCTATGCCACTCAATCAATTCAGCTGGATTGTTGTGTATTATCAAACATTAATTTATTGCCAGCTTTCCAAGATAGGCAAAAGGCTGTCATAATGGGCACTACTACAGACACAGACTATATGGACATGAAAAAGTATGGGGATAATTAAGCTATATTGGTGTTTTATCAGTTTTTACTGGGGCTACCAGAATCCACAGAAACTATTTTGGAAAAAGAAAGACTGAATAATTTTAGGCTTTTCTGAAATTCAGGGTGTGTTAATTTTCATTTATGTCAATGTGGCTCTTGGCTTCCCTTGATTATTATATATTCAAGCTTGTCATCACTGTCAGAGTAAACAAGTGACCCAATTCAGCTTGGTCTTCACCTTTCACCCACGTAAAATTTCAAAAGGAGACTCATTGTTTTTGCATGTGTCGTAACCCTGTAATTATGAAGAAATTCAGTAGCAAATTACTTCCATGGCTTTCCCCCTCCATTCTCAGCAGTTGAAAGCATTCCTTCAAAAGACATTAAATTGTCTCAATTTCCCTGTTCTTCTGAGGATACCATGTTAATGAAAATATACACTAAAGATTTTTTCTGAGAGAGAAAAACTGTTAAAGTCAGTGGAAGTAAATCGTTGCCCATTAACAGTTACAATTTAACATGCATTCTTTTTATTTCTCAACACCTCATTAATGTTGGAAAGGTGCACATTGGGGAACACCTCATAACTTTGAAGAAGATCCTGCATGCATAAAAAGTGTCTAACCATCTATTACAGTAGTTTTTCTAGGTTCTTAGAGCCAAATTGTCATATAAAGTAGTCACTGCCATAGTGTGGGGAAACAGTGGGGAAAAAACAGTTGACCAAATTACAGAACATGTCAACATATGTCCTGTGAAATAAGTGGTGTGATAAAATACTAGGAACTTGATGCCTGTCTCTATCAACCATCAAAAGAAATTAACCTAAACTTAAACATATATGTTGGGAAATACTGGTAATACCTATTGTCACATGGCTGTTCTGGCAGTGTGTGTAGAAAAGGCTGTTGTCCAGCCTCTCAAACCACAATATCTAAAACACAGAGTGGGCTCCTGTGATATTTGTTGTCTCGCTGAGCCCCTAGTAGCTGACTTGTGAATGCATAATCAGTATGACATTTTGGAAGGCTGCTTTTATTTGCAATATGTTTTCATATGCTTGCCAGTTCTGAAGATGAAAGACAACCTGACAGTATTTTAAATAATGAGCTCTTTGATCAGAAAATATATGAAACAACCTTTTTCCCCTGACACATTTTTGGTGAATTTGTCTGAATACCATTGTGTATCTAAGAAACAGGCTTTGAGCAATTCCTTTGAGTTCCTCCTCTGTTAATAAAACCAACTTTTATTGACAGGGTAGAAGCAAGTTCTTCAAATGTTGGAAAGCTAGGATGACAGCTGATGTTCCTCTTTTCATAAATCTACAATTTCAAGTCATTTTGCAGTGAGACAGTAAGAACAATCTGGAGTCTGACATTGTTCATGTGTTGGTTAGGCCTAGACATACTGGTCTAGAGACTTAGTATTAGGGTTCTCTGACTTAACTGGTTTGAAAACAAAGAAACAACATTGAAGGAGATAAATGACATAAACAAGGTATGTTGCACCTTATTGAATAGAATGTCCATTGTATTTTGTTAACAGTTAATATTACTCTATTACATTACTGGAAGACTTTGCATACCTGCAGTATTTCACAGCACTAGGCTTTGTCTTAGCTGATGTGGCTGAACTTTAAGGTTTTTGTTCTACTGCTGCCAAAAAGGGACTGTTTTAGTACAAGCTGTATTTCAAGTAATTGCTTTCTGATGAGGTATAATAATGGGATTATGGAATGCAGGTAATTCAGATTCATGCTGATTTCATGTGCCCTAGCCTTTTAAAAACAGCCTAATTAAACTCCATATAAAAACAATATCAGCAGAATTTCTTGAGTTGGTCTCTGTTCTCATACCTTTCTTTTCTTTGCAATAAATTATATTGTCTTCACATACTGGCAGGAAAAAGTGTAATTTCAAGAATTCCAGCTGATCCAGTGGTATTCCCCAGCTTCCCAGAGTGCCAGTGGGTTCTCATTGTACCACTGACAGCAGAGGCACTCTGTCAGAAGTGCTGTTTTGCAAAGTTGTGAGGAAAAAGAGGGTGTAAGAACCTTCCCTTCCTCAGAAATATTGTTCATAATGCTGATTAATGAGAAGGAAGAAATAACTGGGAAATGGCAAAAGATCCAGCTCCAGGCTTTGACTGATATCCATAGTTTTCTTGCTGTGTAGATGTCTGTTTGTGCTGCCTGGCTTTGGCTCCTGATCCTCTCTGCACCCCTGACTCAGTGACCACAGCACTGCTTACAGTGATGTGCGTGCCCTGCCCGTGTCCATAATGCCACATGGACTTTATTATCTTGAAATGCACTTATCTTCAACCCCTGCATGAGCTGGGGCTCCACACTGCTGCAGGGAGCCCCACTGATCTGAGATATCCCACATAAATGCTTTGTTAGCAAAGCAGACAGCAGTAAACCACCCAGTCATTGACCAGCCATTGACAGGACAGTCAATAAGCTAAGCTAAACCATGAACGCTAGAATGATGTAAGGTTTTTGTTTTTTCTTTCAGGATTATACAGACTGTTCAGTTGAAGGTTGAACTTGAAAGTCTATGATTTTGAGGAGGTTATAGTGCAAGCATGGATTTAATAAGGATGGCTAAGGGGCTTTAAAATTCCTTAACAGGACTAGATGTAAGGTCTGCTTGTGTTTCCTCAACCTCTCCACATTCCCCACCCACGTGAAGATCACCTCTGCTCTTGTAATGGAGTTCAGTCACCCCCGGAGATTAGGTTTAGGCTGTGTAGGTTTTTGGCTGCAATTTCCTTAATGTCTCTACAAAATTCAGAGCCGTGGTTGTTTGTTCTTCCATGTCAGGTGTATTCGCACTTGCCCATTCATTTGGTCTGGCTGAGTTCAGATGCATCAATTTCAAATCAGTCATGTGTAGCATTTTAGAATCATGAAGTTACCTAATTAACTTAAGAGAGATGCTAGAATCCAAAAATGCATATTTTGGCAAGGGTTAACCCTTAATCTCAAAAGCTACATGCCAATTCAAAGTGTATTTGTGTGCAGATTTATCTGAGAGTGGCTTGGCACTAAAGGATTTTCCATTGGCGCTAAAAGAGCCACTGCATGCCAAGAAAGTAAATATCAAACAGAAATGTGCCAGTATTTCCTGCCAGTCTCACATTTTTGAAACATTTTCCATCCTCCATGCCATTGATTTTTGATATGCTCCCAGGCTTCCTAGGGAAAGGCTTTTGAGTTTCACCCCAGGATGCTGAAAGTCTTCTAATTTGAATACTAAAAATGTTACATGAAAAAGGACCCCTCCCCCTTGTGACACCCCCATGAAAATATCCCAGAATCTTTTCCTGTGAAATGTTGGAAGACTTGAAATAGTTTTTCAACCATCCAAAATACACAACAAATAGAATGTGACATTTTTTCCAGCTTTTGCACAAACAGGTTGGTAAAGCCTCTCCGCCTCTTTTGAGGATCTCTCAACCATACACTTCTGATTGTATTTCATTACTAATTCCTGTGTCTCAGTTTCCCATAATTGTCATTTTAATTTTTTTTTTTTTTTTTTTTTTTTTGTTACTTATTCCTGCATGCCAAGTCCCACCTTTGAAACTCTGTTCCTTGAAGACTCTTTCACAAGTTGTCCTTACACCATTGACCACCCAGTCCTGGGGCTGGACTGCATTTCTCTGTGCCTGTGTTGCATTCTCAGACCAGGAGTCCTGGAAGCAGATGGCATGGATCAACCTCCCAGTCACTAGACTTGTTCTTCTGACACCCTTCAGTCACAGTGGGATCACGTTTAACAGTGTGTCCTGTACCCAAACAGCAGAAAGTGTCCAGAATTTACTTCTTGGCCAATTCATTGGATGAGAAGAGGAAACATCATAACCCACAATTTAACATATTTTATAAAGCATAGACTATTTTGTTTCTGTTTCTGGTTTGTTTGTTAGCCATGATAACATTTTTTCACTATTGTTTATAGTATGGTGTACAAAACTCCTATATTTCTGAGTAACCTACTTGGCTGGCCTAATCACAGTGTTCAAACATCTGCCGGGTAGATCTTCTAGATTCTGGACATGGCACCACATGGAAAAATGCAGTGAAAATCAAAAATACTTTTGCCTAATTAATGAGGAACTTTAAAAGGCGTATTTCTTGAATTTGATGCTTGTATGAAGTAAGTGGTTTTGCCTCTTAAAAATTGTTTGGCTCATTACAATTTTTTAAGTTCTCTGGTAACCAGTAGAGCCTAAAGATGGGACGAGTTTCTTAAAGTTGTTGTGTGAAGGAGGCAGAAGTAATAATTGCTGTCATCATCCCTGAAAACCTTTGTCACTTGACATTCTTAATGCCACAGGAAACATAATCAAAAATAATTCTCACATGATGCAGGAAATATTATGTAGAAACAGCTTACACATAGAGAGAGCTCCAGGAAATGCACAGCTTGGGAACCTCAATGCAGCACAAGGTTGAATGGAGGCTCTGTGTGTGCACATTTATCTGCACAACCACATGTATACGTCTGAATTTACTAAGAGAGAGACAGGAAGGGTGTTGTGCAGTAGAAGCTGAAAAGAATTTTTAAAATTTAAAAACCCAACCGAAACAAATGAAATTATATGCATAAGTCTATGTTGATACTAGGAAAATAGTATATGCACAAACAATACAAATCAGATTGAGGGTTCACTTTGTGTATACACTTTATAAATTAAAGACAGCATTCTGCTCCTGGGTCTGAACTGTAGATCTTGATTGCACATTCTTTTCTGGAGTGAACTCACACCACACAGGGGCAGGGGGCTGCACAGAGGGGGGATGGCAGGGAAATGCCCTGCTACATCTGGGAGAAAAATGCTGCCTGAAATCCAGGGTGCTGCAGAGCTCTTCTCAGGTCATGGCACTGCACGTCCCAAGGTGGGGCTGGGCATTGTCCTTGTGTTCCTGATGCTGGAGGTGCTGCCCAAGTCAGGCCTTGCCCCTCAGAGGGTGCATGGCCAGATGCCATGGCTTGGGGCTGTTGGAGAATGCCAAAGTGCATCCCTGGGACTCCTAAAGGGCCACAGTCATTGGCCTCTTTCAGTGACCACTTACTGCTGGAATACTTGAAGGCTCTGTGATCAGCATCTGTGAAAATAAGGCAAGAAATGAAATGAGATAAAATAAAATAAAATAAAATAAAATAAAATAAAATAAAATAAAATAAAATAAAATAAAATAAAATAAAATAAAATAAAATAAAATAAAATAAAATAAAATAAAATAAAATAAAATAAAATAAATAAAATAAAATAAAATATACTCCAGAGTACTATTTTTACAAGCTTCTGGAGTGAGAAATGTGTAAAGTCTTTATACTAGAACAGTCATATCTTTTTGATCTGTGCCCCTGGAAGAAGGCAAATTGAAAGACTCAAAGACTCCTTTTACCCTTGTGTTCCTTGTTGTTTTTATTTAAAATTTCATCCCAAATATTATCTGAGTACAAGACATTGTTGGTGAATTAATTTTTTTTCTTAACTGTCCCTGCTGGGGTCCTCCATCATTAGAAATCAGCATCACAAAGCTACTTTGGTTCAAATCCTTACTGTAAAAAGTCAAAACTAGTGTAAGACATGTTTTATATATAGTGATTCCTTAGCCTTGCCCAAAACTGGAGCAAAGAGCCTCAGTGGCAGGCCAGGGCTCAATGATGAATTTAATTCTTTTTAAAGCTATGCAATATGGAATAACAGAATGGAAAGAACGCCACCAACCATAGGAAAAAAGAATCAGTATTCACTCACGGAAGGAACTGTGCAGCACAACCCTTGACACAGACACAGGGTGGTGTCACTGCGTCTTGCCTGTGTGAGGAAGCTCTGGAGCTGTGCTGTCAGGAGCCCTTTCTTCTTTTGTGATCTGCTGTGTTTTCACTACAGGTTTTAGAATAGATGAGCAAAAAGATGTCAGCGAGTCTGAGCTGTGTCAGCTCAGGGTTTGTAGCAACCTGCCCACACTGAAAGTTAATGCTGCTGACTGTGTCCATGAGAAAGCCCTTGAGTAGGTTTGTTTCCTAAAGGTAGATTTGAGGATAAAATCTGTGAGGAAGCTGGCAGCTTAATCTACATATAAGCAATGTGTTCTCTCTTTTCCACTGGGTACAAAAAACTGATCAGTCATAGATTAAGCTTCTCCTCAATAGGAAACTACGGTAAAGGAAAGAAGAAATGTGCTTTTTTAAAAAAAGTGATATTTGATATAAAAAATTGCAGGAAAATAATTATGCTGGTCTATATTCTGTTGGAAAAATTCACTTGTTGCTATCCAGCCTGTTAGCATAATTGGGCACACTGTAACTTATTGTAGGTCTCTGCTGCCAACCTCTGTTCTGTAATTCATTAGTTTCACGTTGCTGCCAGAACATATTACTCATTAAAACTAGAGATCTTCCTAATTTTAATGGAGAAAAAGTACCATGCTTATGAACTGTAAAAGTTTTGAAGCCTTTATTCAAAATGGACTGAGATAAAGAGAAGTCATGATGCAAGAGGTGGAGATGGAAAGCAAAACCCTGCCTTGCCTCATTAATGGACATGGATGCTGTGTGACTGACAATATTTTGGTCCCAGACAGCATTTTGGTTCCAGAAATAGTGAGCTAAGGCTTTCATGTTCAAACAGTCTCAAATAGTCATTAACCACACTGCTCTTGGGTGTAAAAGATTTTCACATCAGAATAGTTTCTGATTCAAACAAGTATAGGTAGCCCTTCCCACGGTTTTGAATGTTTGTATAAGAATCAGATGGGTTAATGCTCTATTTTCAGTCAAATGTTGAGGGGCAGTCTCTGTCTGGGCACTGGATTATATATAAGGGTGGACCTATGAATAGCATCACAGAAAGGTATTTTATTCCTGCAGGTGCTCAGGAAAAGATAAAGTGCATGGCTGGAGCTGAGGAACGTGTCTCCAATGGCACCTTTGAACGTGGGACCCCTGGCAGCCCTGCTGGCCCCAGCCTTCTAAATCCCTCATCCTATATCAATTACTGCTCATTAGCAGATTCTGGACTATGTTCCAAGGGGAAATGGGGGAGATATTGTGTGGATAGATCCCTAACCACGGCACCTCGGGGAGAAACTGGAGGGAGAAACCAGCACGAGTCCCATGCTCAGCATGTGAGAATTCACAGTTCTGATTATAGACTCTGACTATAAGAGAGACTGCTCTGGTTGAACACAGCTCTTCTCTTGGGCCTTGTAAATCTAGGAGTGCTGTTTCTGTTAAGAAATATTGAAGTCAGACACCTTCTCACCAGGACCGACTTGCTGGGAAAGTTGAAGCTTGAGCTAAAAGGAAAGATCTTTTGTCAAAACCTGGAAGAAAATGAGAGGGAAGCTGGCAGAACAGAGCTGGTACCTAGCAAAAAAAGCTATTAAGTGTCAGAGTCTGGGGCCATGGGCAGCTGTTCTCTGCTAACACTTTCTAGCTATGTCCTTGCTATGGAATTCAAAGGGGTAATTTTAAAAGGTTCCTTAACAGTTTCTCGTTAAATATAAGCTAAGGGACTTTGCTTGCCCTTCTTCTCATTAGGTTACTGGGCAAGGGTGATGAGTTTGGGTGTTGGTATTAATTGCCACTGTGCACTCTCACCTCTTTGTCCATGGTGAGTTAGTTTCCTAATCTCAAACCAGGAGGGAAAAAAAGGCTTATTTCAGTCACTGCTCACTTATATGGGCATGTCAGGAAGCAGGAGCCTGTGTCTGCTGCTGTTTTTTCCTGCAATAGAGTTTTGGAGAGCTCCTGGGCAACTGAAGCACTGCTCAGCACAAAGCTCTGCAATAGGACATCAAAAGGACTTATCAGTATCGCAGAAGAAGAAAAAATCCACTCACAAATCCACTTCAACACATAGTTTATCCACTAGATTTCCCCACAATGCCCACAGGTACCTCTGTGCTTGATTCTTTTGACAGTTACAGTGGTAGTAAGAAACATCTGGGGTGATGGCAATACATCAATCTGACTGGTTTAGCTCCAGAATTTTCATGAGGAAACAGGGAAAGATTCAGGTCTCTACTAATTTGCTTGTATATGCAATTTTATGGGTGCAGCTGCTAAAGTGAGATACTTCACAAGTCTGAAACCTCAGAAGACTTGGAGATCAGACATTTCATTTGGAATCATACAGCTATGGAGGCAGAAATGCATATTCAAAGGCTTTAAAGCACTTTCCCTATGTTGTAGCTAATGAACAGGAGAGCAAGCAGAGGGAAAATCAATCAGAGACCATGCCTGTGTTAAACCAGGAGCTGATAGGAAACCATATAGATTTCCCCTCATATTTCCATAGCTAAAATACAGCTTTATGTGAAAAACTGTGTATTGAATTACACCACCTTGTGTGATCACATGGATTGCAATTATTATTATTAGTGTGTCCATTATCTTGTGGGGTTGCTTCCGTTTAGGTATATTGGTTCACAGAGTATAAAAGAAATTTGTCCCAGAATTAGGGTCCCACTGAAAAGGGATTCCTGTATCAGGAAGAAAAAACTGTGCTGGCTGAGACAGCACTTGGCACATCGTGTGCTAACACCACTGCAATCATGTTATCTAGTCCTACTTAAAGTCACTTAGTGAGGTCAGAACAGTCAAAGTCTCTGCACACAGAATCACAATTCAGTGTGATACAGCAAAATGGCTTAACAAATGGAAGTTCATCATGGTAGCTGCTGTAGCTCAGGGGTGTTCAGTGATGTGCTGCACCCTACTGCATGCTGTCTGCATTTTTCCTTTGATTGTGTTGCCTGACACCTTCCTACAGCACATATTTAAATCCAAGGCAGTCCAAGGCAAACTTAGAGGTGTTGATACCTAAAAGCAAAGCAGCATCATTCAAAACAAAAAGAGGAAATCTAAATATCTTTAGGTGAATGGGAAGTACATGGAACAACAGTGGCTTGAACTCTTAGGAAGAAGAAAAAAAGAATCTGATTGATCTGGGGAAAAAAAAAGAAACCTCTTTCACGCTACATACAAAAATAAGTCACAAAACTTGAAAAAACTTTCAAAATATGTGAAATGTTTTGTTGTGGAAAAGAGAACTTTGTGTTTGGTCTTCTCTTCAGTAAAACACTGTTAGCTTTGCTCCGTAGAAAATTTGGAACCCGGTCTGTCTCTGCATAATGATCTGTTATAGAAAGTTACAGAATGCCAGAGTGCTTCTATTTTGCCACTTAATGTAAAGACTTCTCTTCCCAGCTAGAAAAGACCTTTGATTTTCTGAGGAATGTCTCAGATGATCTGAGAATTAGTGGGTGTGTTAGTAATCACTTGAGTTTTTACAAGTGGAACAATTCTTTTAGCCAAACTGGATGAGGGATGAAGGGGGGGTGAAAAACCTTCTTAATCCCCTCACACTTACTCCCACCGACGAAAGAGAGGGAAAATCTAATTTCCTAATCTCCTCTACCCCAGCCCCATGGAAGAAAGATAGAGATAAACAGGAACAGAAAGATCAACAGTCTCTGAAAAAGTATTAAGCAGTGATGCTGGAAGCTTTTAGATATCTGGTTCTAGGAGTCACACCAGAAAGACATGACCAGACACGTAAGTGACCCCTGGATTTCAGGTACCCTCATAAGTCATAGCTCATTTTTTTATTCTTCATCTCACAGTATGGGGTAAACCCTCCTTGGCATTTCCATTCTTCCACGTGTTCTGTCTTACCCACTGCAGGGAAGTCCATACTCCAAGAAATTTTACTGTGAAGCAGAGTCTCATATGGAGTTGCCATGAGAGATTTCTGCAGGAACTGTCATGAACAGCAGCAATGTTGAAGACCAAGGCAGCCTTTCTGTAGAAAACAAGAGATTTTTTAAAAATCTACACTTGAAAGTGTTGTGCTGTGTGTGAAAATAGTGAGATCTGGCTGCTACCAAGGTTGAAAATTCAGAGACTGTTGTTAATATACTTTTAAGATTAGAAGTCCAAGAAGAGTACACACAAGATTAGACAACAATGAAATACAGATCTAATTTTTACTTTTCAGATACTAAAAGCAATTGTAAAAATGTTATTTCAAAGAGAAGAATGATCATTAATCACTTTGGCATTATCCAGACAGTAATTATACCCTAGCTATGCAAGGTAATTATAATTACACCAGGGGAAAGGTCTCTGTCAAAGCCAAAATAACTGGCTCTCTGTTACACAGCTGCCCATCTCCATAAAACACAGCAGAAAGTACAAACACTGTTGTCCAGTTGACTTGTCTCTGTGGGGAAAGGGGAACAGCAAGAGGCAAGTCCTCACTGAGAAGGGGACAGTAAAAACCCCATGGGATGTCTGCCTGGAGCAAAGCAGTCACTTTGATGCTCAAACTGCCGAGTTTTAGAAAATAATAGGAAACAAGAGATTTTGAAGTTGCAGTCATGGCTCAGGAGCACTTCTTTTGCTCAGATGTTTTCAAGCTTTTTTCTCAATCAGAAAGCAGAGCCACACACATTTTAAAGGAAGGAAAGCTGAAACTGAAGAACACATTTTTATGACAAAAGATGGTTACATGTCAAACCCCCAGGCCCTCAGAGCACAAAGGGCCCTGCTTCTGTATTTTATAATACTTGCCTAGTGTGGCTCTGGTGCCAGGTGTCCTCTGTGAGATCTGGACAGATCTCGCAGGAAGCCTGGCTGCAGCACCCCTGTGGCACTGCAGGAATTATTGGCACACTCCTGTGTGCCACAAACATCTCTCTGCAAGGTGGCCCATCAGTCTTCTGGCTGCCTAAAAGCTGAGATTCTTTTCTGAACTTACAAGGTCAGCCTTGTGCTACCCTACAGTCACCAACCAGCTCATCACTGGCTAGAGGTAAATAAATACACTCTGTCCTAGAGAAAACACAATTCTTAGCAGTTTCTCTGGAGCTGACTATTTTCTCCCACCCTGGGAGCCTTTCTCTGCCTCTTCCAATGCTGAAGTCTGTTTTGAGGTGTGCCCTAAACCTATATAATAAAAACATATATTATTACTGGCAAATGCCCTGTGAACAATCATAACAGTGGATGATTTTAGGCCTGCATAAGCAATGAGAGCTACCAGCAGAATCCAATAACTGTTAAACCATTCAAGCTTCATTATTTGCTGACCTGAATACATTTCTTTCTAGGCAATTAAAATTCTGCTGTAGAAATGCTTTCAAATATCCCACTTCACTGTGATTTTTATTTGAATGGTCATGTTTGCAAAATACAAATGAAACCAGAAATATATATAGCATATATAATATATAGCCTTCATAAAGCCATTCAGCAAAAGTACTATACAACTAAGTGTTAGGCATTTTTAGTTGAGTAATATTATCAAATTCACAGCAGAATGACTCTTCCATGGAAGTTGTAATTATTTGAATTTGTGATGCCACATTGGCTTGTCTTGTTCTGTTGCATCTTGCTATGTGTTTCCCACTTATCTTCAGAGTTTTGGTTTACAGCAATACTGGCAGAAATAAAGAAAAACTTAAAAATTTCTATATGAATGGATGTTTCCAATAAGATCTGCAGCAGACACATTTCTGGGCCATGATGAAATTTCTCTGCTTCTGTGTATGATTGTTTAGACATCTGATTCAGGTAATTTTGACAAATTACTTGAGCACTGTTTCTAAAGCTGATGATATTGGGTATTTTTTCTAAGTTCATAAAAACTGAAGAAATATTGCAGCAGATTTGCAGTTTCTCTATCCTAAGTGGTTAACTCATGGTCCTATTATTCATCAAGATAAACCTAAAAATGTGTTTCTTGACATTACAGAAATCCAAGGACCAACTAAAAAACCTCTAAACATATTTATCTTAAAATCACAGCTTAATCTACTTTTTCTTACCTAAGAATATTTGAGTACTTGAGGCTGAAATATAACCTAAGTTACCACAGGGAATGAAGAGGGAGTAGCTGGGGGTACAAATTAAGCTAATGATAGTTTGGGGACAAACCTCAATTTGAGATACATTTGCACCAAGGGTTCTGCATAAAGCAGCTGTTGAGCTTGGGAAATATCTATTTCTCCCCGAGGAAGAACATCTCCCAGGGTTTCCCAGAGGCAATGTGGCTCTGTGAGCCCTTGAAGATGAGGGTGGGGAGCTGGGGACAGCACCACTGACCCCCTTCTTGTCCCTTGCAATTTGAACTTGGCCAGTGTCTTGAGTGTTTCTCAGTTCTCCATAATAACAGCAACAGCAATGATAGAGATGGCCCCTTTAGCCATTTCTGGAGAAGGAAAGGCATTTCCCTCTTCTGCTTCTGCACAGTGATAATCCTTTTTCATTTCTAATATATTCCTCTTTGTGTTATTAAATTGAATAATGAGTGACAAACGGTGGTAGACACATCTACTATGGAGATTAATAACATCATTAATAGTTTTTAGAATGACACCTTTGCATTCAAAACAGTTTATTATGTTAACGTGCCATGTCATGTTTCTTTCACTATTGTGCTCAGCCTTTCTTTCTCTTTATCTCTGGGTGTTTTTCACAACGTGTGAATTGCCCTAAGTAAGGCTTTGATCTTGCAAATGTGTGCAGACTATTTACCTAACACAAGAGCCATCCTCTTACATCCAATTAGACTATTGCTTGTAGAAATTCTTACCTAAGTACTTGCTGATCATTTGTTTTAAATTTGCATCGGAGGAAGGACAATGCCTCGCTATGTGTTTGCAAACCCACCGCGCAGAAGGATCCAGTTTCTGATTCTGTGTTCTAGTGACCCATGCACAAGGTTGAACCCATAATAGTATATACTATTGATATATATATATCAATATAATATATATATATATATAATATATATATATATATATATAAAATGATAAAACATTTATCCGTACAATCGGCAGATATTCTAAAGTACAAATTTTTAAAGAAAGGTTTTGTGTAATGGCGAACACACCTGAGGTTTGCATGAACAATGTTAGGCATTAGCGTGTATCAAACAAATAGTTCAATTAGCCATAAAATCAAAGTTATAGATTCTTCTGAGGGGCTTTACTGTGAGTAAGCATCCACAGCTCGTTTTCACCACAGCTTTCCTTTGCTGGCAAATATACAAGATTTTTTTTTGTCTCTTTGTTTCAAAGTTCACCATTCCCACTACTTATTGCTCACCTCTGACATACTGTCCCTCAGTTCTAGTACACAGGGTCCCTTATCTTTTTCCCCTCTTTCCATTGCAGCTAGTGACAGCCCCCAGGGGAAAACCATTAGCAGGTAGAAGTCTGAGAAATATGTATATTCGCCTGGTGCCTTTATGGGGGCTACAAGCCTAGCTGGAATTAAGTGCACCCTTTGATGCTTACCTTTTGTATCCTTGGTAGATGTTTCATGGCACAGCAAAAGCAGCTGATGGAGACACAAGAAACTGGTATTTGGAAAAACATAACTCATAGCAACAAACCTTTGGTTCACAGATCTGCCTTCAGTTTGTAACTAAGTGAAAACCAAACACTCGTGGAGGTGCCTATCAATATGTCTAAATTCACTTAGAAGCTTTTTATTTTTCAGTGTTGCTGTCCTGTGGAGTGGGTTGTGTGAGGGAAGGATAAGAATGATCCTAGACACAGTTTCCTTGTGCTCACTTTTGGTGGTTGTGACTCACAGGATGAGCTCAGGTGATGCAGTTGTGCCTGCTCAGTGAGCTTTGGAAATAATCATTATTATTTACTTGAGCTGATCGAAGTGCCCTGCTTTCCCTGTCAGGGATTAGCTCTCCACTGTGCTGGCTGCTACACAAACACCCAACAAAGACTTGTTCTTTGCCTGAGGAGTTTCTTCCACAAATAATAAATAGATGTGAGTTATCTCCCTTACTATTGAAACAATTCCACCTTTCATCAGCTCTCTCCCCTCACACACATTTGCTGGGCCCCCCATGGACCTACAAACACTCAATTTTTGGAAAATACTCTAAACATGCACAGTACCTAAGTAACAATTTCTTTGCAGACAGCTAATCTAAACTGCAGAAAGCCTTTGGAAAATATTCAGCAATGCTGCAGACCAGGTGCTGTGTGCAGATACAGGCACCCAGTTCATCCCAGTTTGGGGGCTGTGGGTGTGAGCTGCAGTTCATGGCACTTCCTGAAGGATTTCAAGGGGGAATATAACAAACAGTCTAAATATTCATACCCAGAGCTTTGTTTTCAGTTTCACTGCAATAACAATTAGCAACTAGTTGGCTTTTGGCCACTGAAAATTATATAGCCAACTGGCAAAAAGTAAAATTTTTTCCTGGCTTTATGCTTGCAAGCTGGGTGGCATAGGAGGACTTTGGGAGTGTATATAACATTAATCTCTGCAGAATAATGCAAGAACTAGTCAAAAGTGCTTTCTTCACACAGCCAAAGGCTAATTGCCAACCAGCTTCATTGACCTTCATCAAAACTGAGCTTTGTTGAGCAGTGACATTTGCCACTGTCCTTCTCTTTTTGCCTGTCCTGTTTTTCTCATGTTCTCTTTCTCTCTTGCTAAATTTTGGTTTTATTTCGTTTTCTTCCACGTGAATGCACAAAACTTCCCTGGTCTGATAAAATTTGCAGGTAGATGCAAACCCCCAGCAGCAGGGCACGTTTTAAGAGCTGTGCAGGATCTGTTCGTGGTACCCATGACCAGTGCACTGGGAGATACAGAGGGAACTCCCTGGGCCCGCAGCCGCCCTGTACTGACTGCACAGAGCTGAGAAGGGCTCACAGCTGGGTACTTCCACCCCCAGGACTACCAGGTCCTCAGAGAAGATGCTTTGATTGCAGCTGTCTCCTTTTGCAGTGGATGTACCTGTTTGCCCAGATTTCTCCCCTCCCCGAGGCCAGGCTGCCTCATTAGCAAGCTGGCAGGCTTCAATCCATCATCCTCAGTTCCAGGCTGAGAGCTGAAAACATGTAACAAGCAAATAGAAGTTTACGACATTATAATTGCAAATATTTCTGCTTTGTTTTCATCTCAAGGAGGAGAATTTTGGAATGAAAGGAGATCAGAGGCTTGCCAATGCATGAAGTTTTATGGGCTTATGTCCCAAGATTATAGCACCAGTCAGTTAGGAGCTACATCAGTGCTTTGAATGCTGCTTAAAATCAAAGCAAATTCCAAATAAAAAGAATTGGTTTCTTTAGTAAATAGATAGTATTAGAATAGATAATATCAGAATTGCCATAATTAACCTCCTTGTAAAGTGAAGAAGTGACAGAAACAAAAACTATATGGAATATATATGTTAGTAAAAGTGTGAGCATTTACAGATACGTCTAAAAGAACAGTCAATATTTTGTGAAGTCAAACACTCAAAAATGAAGAAAGTTTGAGTTCTTTCTCAAGAAGTCAGGTTGTCCGTGACCTTCTAAGTATTCTCTAACTTTTTCTATTCACTTAACTGTAAATATAATAGCTCAGAACTAGTCTCAGCAACCCCTGAGGCAGACTGAGTTGCAGGCTACCCTGCTTTTGTCACAATCTCCTGTTTTTCCTTTGAATTCCACAGCTCACTTATTCAAGTACTGTGTGAGAACTTCAGCTGTCTTTTTTCTCCTCCTATTGAATATGGATATATTTTTTTGAGTTTGAACCCAAAAGTCTTAAAACATTTTTAAAATGCACAGGTCCATTACTTCAAACCACAATCATACTTGTAAGCCAGCTATTTGAGGCACAGCTTGTACCTTTTAAAGATTAATATCACCTTAAGCACTGTGAAAATTAGATAGTAAATCCAGCAGGCACTACGTAGGCACCAGAATACAAGTGCTGGTTTTTCACGTTGGTTTTTCAATGTGGTGAGAATTTGTAACTTCCATTAACTCAGTAAGGTTGTAAAGGAAGCCTGAAGCTATGTTTTTGTTTTAATGGAATACAGGTTGGTATCATAATGTAGCAAGGCACATTAAATCTATTTAATACTGAGACTTTTTTAATACTGGGATATCAAGGCAGCTAACTGGAGAGAGGTAACCTTGTGAAAATATACCCAATATTTGCTGCAAGAGTGAGGTCAAGATGGGAACTCAAATCTCCTGAGGCAGTAAACAAGGCTGCTTGCTATCAATTCAGGCTAAAACGTCTATGTTTTTTACAGTACTCCATGAGATGAAGCTTTGCAAACTGCCAAGTCAAATATTTTCAAAGAAGCAACAGGTTAAGTTCAGAGGAGCACAAATTATCTTTATTTTAAATGTCTGATGGCTTCAGTAACCTCAGAGTAACTTAGCTTGCATTCTGGGATCACTTTTCTGCAAGGGGGCAAAGTCACAAACAATATAAATTAAAAGTGGTAAAAATATTTATTGGCAACCTAAGTTTTTAGGAGCACAGTTTTATATGTCTCTGTTTGCATAGCTTCAGCATAAATGGGGCAATATTAATACCACAAGAAGGTCTGTTTGCATGCTGCTCCAAGAATTTTCATGCAAAGGAAAAAACGCTTGCCTTTGCCATTATTATTTATGACTAGAAATCCTGGCTAGCTTAAAAAAAAAGTTTTTTGAAAATATTTATGTGGTTTTTTTTTTTTGTGATCATGGAAAGGAAAGATAATTACTTAGAATATTTGCTAAAACTTCATATTTGGATAATCACATTAATCCTATTTTTGTCTATAGAGGACGTCTTACCTGAGCTTGTTCTTTTTGTGGGACAGCACTCATCATGTGTTGCTATAGTCACAGTGCAGCTGTGGGACTCTCCTGGGCAGAGGAGGGATGGGGGTGTCTCCTGTTTGGACACAAAACTTGCATTTGTCCTTGACTAGCTAGAAACAGCCTGTACACCTCAGACAGTCCCTGTCTTGCATCTTTCTCCCAGATCCCTTTTTCCTTGATGGTGTTCATGTCTTCAGCCAAACCCAGCTGGCACAAAGGAGCACTCGCCAGGCCACCTTGCACTGAGCCAGTTTCCAATTCCAACTCTTCAGCAACACATAAGTTCAGGCTAATGTGAAAGCAAGGCAGAGATGTCTGCAAACTTTTGGTGAGAGTCCTCCTTCCTGTGCAGTACCAGTACCAAGAAATGTGCAAGAAAACAGGGCTGCTGGGTCAAGAAATGATATTTTTTGCCCCTCCACATCAGCATCTGTTCAGAAGTTGAAATGATGGAGGAAGACTTACTGGCCCTTCTAATAGACATGGTGTTATCCCCTCCCATGAGTGCTACCCAGCTTCCTGACATAAGACTCTCACTACTTAGACAGAAAATAAACATGGTTTGACTTTGCTAAGTGCTGAGAACACGTCCTCACTGATGCATCCAGAGGAGCCTATGCAGCACTGATAGTGACACACAGGTCTGCTGCACTGGCTGCTTTCAAACTTTCAGCTGGCCCATTTCACTGGCACTAGAAAAAAATTCTTTCTTCAGAATATACAATCATGTGACCTGAAAATAAAACTGTTGAGTTAAATGACAGTAGGATGTACTTGGGGTAAAAGGACACACCTGAGAGAGACAAGGCAGAAAGAACAGCTGATGACAGGAAGAAAAAATTGGGGTGAATGCAGAAAGGAAGAACAGAAACTTACGAAGCTGGAGAAATTCTGGAGCAAAGATGATACAATACCAATTGCTGAGAAACATAAGCTGTTTCGTCTTTGGAGGAAATGTCTTTGAGATCATCCTTTCTTTGGGTTGATTCAGTGTGTATGGTGGGCTGAGAGAGCCACAGCTAGGTTGTGGTATTGCCACTGTGCAGATGGACTCAGAAAAGGAAAAAAATTAGAAACTGGGGCTGTATTGTCAGGGTAGATCTGTCAAAAGTCCCAGCCAACTGCAAATCCATCACTCCTTGTCCTCACCATCTCATGGTGAACCAGGGATGTAACGCAAATGGCCGAGATATTTTTCTTGGTTTTTGGAGACCCTGTGTCTGAAATAAGGTCAGAGAAAGGGGTGTTACTAAGGAAACTAAAAAAAAAGGAACATCTGTCTGGAAGCTTGTCTGCTTTTTGGATTAGATAGGATATATAAATGGTCAAGGTTTCAGAGCAGTTTAGCCTGTAGGTGGAGGGCTGATGCTTTGCGTGTTGCCCTCTTGACTGTGTCATGGCCAAGAAGTGAGATGATTGATTTTCCTGAGCAGTGGAGACTGTAGAGACTGGACTATTAAAGATTAATGACTCGTGTACCCAACTGTGGAGGTTCCAAGGCGCTTACTGAGGCCGGGTTTGCATCCCTCGAAAGAGGAGGTGAGTTTTTGGGTGTGTAATGTCTGATCTGCATAAGGCAGAGGGGTGAACTATCACCACCTGGAGGCTACAAACCCCTTTGGGCTTTGAGGCCGATAAGTAGCAAGGTAAGAAGGTGCTTTTATCATGCTAATTGCTCTGCCTTGCACAACTCAACCGGTTGTAAACCCCTCCACTGCCCGACAAGGTCTGACAGGGCATTACTGGCTCAACTGTGCTGAAGTGAGGGCAGCTGAGAAGGTGTCATAAAGCATCAAAGCCCCTAAACACCCCCTGACTCGTTTGTGGAGCCTTCCACCACAGGACTGAAAGCTCCCCCCACTAGGGGAGGCACCTGGGTGTTCTCCATCAGCCTGAGCCACACTTTAACCCATTGGACTTTGTTTTGGCGGCTTCTCCTCCTGATTCCAACAGATCAAGATAGATCAAGACCATCAGTTTGACCAATGGACATCTAAACAATCAAGCCTCCTCTAAGATGTGCTGGTGGTGTTTATGTATCTTTCTGCTCATGTCTTTTCTTTCTCTTTCTTTCTTTTCCCTATCTTAAGTAATATTTTGTTGCTTTCATATTCCTATATTACTACAGCTAATGCCAACTAAAACAGCTACACTCCTGTTTTCCATTGCAGCCAAATTGTTCTAAATGAAACCCTACATATACATATTTACAAACACCCATCATCTGGTGTATTTTCTCTCTAATCTACCCCAAGGGATCTATTAACAAGAATTCGGGTTACTCTTGCCCCTGTGGGGGCAGGGGTAACAAGGCCAACGCTGTCCAGGGCTGGGCTGATGGATACAGGGCAGTGCCTTTATCCTTTCACTGTGGATGTTGGGGAGGGCAGGTGGTAGGAGACTGAAGCCTCTGATCCACAGGATGATGAAAAGCCTAAGGCTTCCTCTGACCTGGCTGCCAGGACCTTGGCTGGAGAAAACAGAGCTCAGAGGGTCAAGAAATCATGCTGTGTGTCTGCCCAGCTGTTTCTGTGTTATAACAGCCACTCAATTCACTTCAATTTTAAGGTTTTTGGGAATGAAATTGCAAAAAATGGCATGGGACGGATTATAGTTCTGACCAGTGAAGTTAACTTGTTACTCATACCCAAATAAATCAGGCTGTTTCCTATTGGTCAAAAAAAAGAGAGATGTATCCATGATGCAATTTAATGTGATCTGTGTGGATTTTTCTTAGAACTTAGAAAAAAACGTGACCCTGTTTTGCTTTGGTCAAGATAAATCAATAGCCTTGAAATTTGGAAACAATATATTTTCGACCACACAAACTAATAAGGCACCAGTGTTTTAGCAGACATTATAAAACATAAAATTAGATGGAAAATTGCCTTAAGCCCCTGTAAATTAAAATTGCTCTTTTTATAACAAAAATGAGCCTTATATAGCAACAAACAATTTTGTGATCTTCATTTAACTAGCCAATTTCATATGGCAAAGAGTATTTATTCATCCTGCTCCAGTGACCTAACCAGCAATTTACAATGTGATGCCTTGCATATTTTCACAGCACTGTAAAAAAATGGGGTTCTGTAGATTTATTTGATCCCTGTTGAAAAATTATTTTTTTACCTCCTCCTAACCAGTGTAAACTGGAAATTGTTCTTAATGTAATTCTCTTGCTTACCATGCACTCATTAATCAGGAAACTAATTAGAGCCAGTTTGCTCACTCTAATTTGAAAAAGTGAAAGTAACATATGTTGACAGTTAATCTGGATTTTTTTTTTTTTGTTAACAGGCACACAAGTTTTTATAATGAAATAATATTTGATACTGATACAGAAGAACATGGGCTAATAAATTGCAACAGGCTGGGAAAATGCAGTTTGTTAATCATTATGGGAATAATAACATAGATCATTTAGTGCTCTAGTTTTTCTGTTGACAATTTTCCATTTTAGCTATTTTTATATGGTATTATAGTGACTTGATTTGGAACTTCTCAAACACACGTCAATACAAGTTTTCAGCATTTTGGAGGGTTGTACAGGCCCAGTGCAATTTCTGAGACAGATTTACAAGAAAAATATTATGCATCTAGGCTCTATTTTAAAAAAAACTTCTGTTGTCTTGGCTTTTTAAGAATGTCAATATGAATAAAAGGGTGCCAGCTGACAGCCTGCAAGAGTCTCAGTTAAAGCTCAGTCTGAAGCCCACCCAGGCCATTTGCCTGCCTTGTCCTGAGCTGCTTTGTCACCAGGGCAGGTGACTGTAGAGCAGCACGAGCACTCCCATCTGAGCCACCTGTGAGCCAGACACTGACCTTGACCCAGCTGTGCGGGGGTTTGGCTGAAGTACAGATGTCCCAACACGTGCAATCTTCAGCCTAGTGACAGCAGCATTGGTGACCTTACCCAGAGAAACCAGCGACCCTGCTGGAGGTCTCAAGGGATTATATACTTTATTCACAGCTCCCTGTCAATGCCCAGAAAACATAAACCAAGTAGGGGGAGGTATGCTACAATGCCAAGTGGTAGAGCTGGAAGGAGCAGAGACACTCTTGAGTGCACCAGCAGCTCGAATAATGGTAATTACCTTTTCCCAAAGGACGCTGCTCCGATCCTTAGACCACCATAGCCACACCACTGTGCTGATTGTTGGTCCAGCTGGATGTCAAAGCAGGGTGAACACAGGTAGATCCTGTAGTTTGAAGTGCTTCTCCAAGCTGAGCCAGCCTTGGTGTCCTGCCTGATGCGTTTCTGGGTGAGGCCAGAGTATTATTAGCCCCGTGAAGGTGCATCACACTCTGAGGTTGCCAGCAGCCTCTCAGAAATGGCTTATGAAAAATTACTGAGATGGGATGATTGGAGGTGTTTAGAAAAGCAAAACATTTTAATTAAAGCGACTAACAAGCTGTATAAAACAAAAGAATAAAGGCCATGCAGGGAGATTCCTTACACCTGCTAAGACACCCTGAAAATGCACTGAAAGACTCCGTGCTTTTAAGGATGTAATGATCAAGGAGGGGTTTTTGGCTTGCTGCCCAACAGAAACAGCTGCAGGTCTTGACTTACATTCCAAGGATCCAAAAGGTGCCTTTGTGCTGGCACCAGGCCAATGATGGTGAGAAAAGCGCATCGAAGTGTCTGGTTCTTTTTCCTTATAAGTGAACCAAAGAGTGCAACCCAAATCCTTTCCTAACATGGGAACCCCTGCCAGGGTGTGGGGTAGCACTGCAACATCTGCCCACAATGCACTGAATAATGTGCACATGCCTGGGCTCTGCAGGGCCAGGCTTGCTCCTCTCTTGTGCCCTGCACACTCGCTCACGGCTCTGACACGCTGCAGAAGTGATGGCAGCTGTGGGCCCTGCTGAGGCACAAAGATAGACTGACCAAAAGCTCTCCACACAGGTATTTTCCAAGGAACAAAAGAAGTTTTTGTGAAGAAACACATCTCACCTGTGGGAAGAATAAAAAAAATCAAAATCTTGAAGCACTTGAGACACCCTCACACCAAATATCAGATGGGTAATGTGTTCATGGCAGTCTCTTGTGATGTGATGGGATGCGATGAGTAAGAGGAGTAAGGTCCTGCAGGAGGGATGAGGATGTGATAACACACGAGGCAGAGGTATAAATGTGCTACCAAATTAAAAAATTATTCAGCACAGGTACTTGTAAAAGTATACTAAAAATGTGGAAAAATGGAAACTTGCAGTTAAAATTTGCTTAAAAGGAACAAACATTTGAGTTTATCTTTTTTTATCTTTCTTGCAAAACTCTAAGATGCTGTCTGGAGGAGGCCTGGGATTGGCAAAGAAATGTGTCAGGAAAAGTGATACTTCCTAGAGAAATAGAGGAAAAAAGAATCTTTGAATTCATACTGAAGACTTAATTAGGAAATGTTGTGGGGGTTTTTTCCCCCTCTTGGAGTATTTCAACAACTTGAATTCTGACAAGCAGCCACTAGAGGTCAGTTGTGCTTTTATTTTAACAAAATTATTCCCATGTCCCCTTCTGTTTAATTATATATTGGTGTCTTTTTTTTTTTTTTTTTTTTTTTCTTTTTTTTTCTTTTTTTTTTTTTTTTTGGTTGAAGTTAAGTCACAAACAAAATAATTACTGGTCCTAACTTTTGTAAATAAATCCAAGAGTCTACCATGTGAAGGAAATGATAGCAGAAAAATGTTGTAGTCAATAGTCAAACGAGTTACTTTTACAGAGATAATTTTTAACATTATTGTGGAAAATCTTCACAGCTGTATGATACACTGATGTAACTATTGATGAACCGGCAGAAATTAGCATAGATCCATTCACTTCAAATGCATGGCAGGAGTCTAAACTTTAACATACAGCACTAGTTTACCCTCTGCCAAGGATTTAGGTCTCTTTGAAAGTGACCTGAATCTGTGACAAATCTTCAAATTTCAACTCTTTATATTCTTCCTTTAATTTTGTTATTTGGTGTTTTGAATTACCAAGTTTGAACATTTTAGGGCTTTCAGTTCAAACAAGATAAATTAATCCCCTTGCCTTCATTTCAAAGTCTGTGTTCCACATTAATCCACAAACTGGCCATGCTTTACCCTCCCTCCACAAAGTCTCCCTTGCAATCAAAGGGACATGCAAGATTCCTTTCTTCCTGAGTGGGAAGCCAGGCATGTATTGGGATGCTGGAGTGCTAGCTATGTGGTTCTCTCCATTATTGCTTGCAAAGATTTATCTTTTTAACTGTCCACTATGAAATCTCTTTTGGGTACGTGCATGGCAGGGAAGCAAATCAGGAGTTTCTAATGAGCTGGCATGTTTTTCAAAGGATGAAAATACTGCCTCCTCTCTAGCTGTGAAATGTGGATTTTTACTTCAGAGCAGTATCAGGCTGACCACACACTGTACAATGCAACACTACTGTAGCTGACAATACAATTTGGACCATACTCTGTAAAATAAATTTTTATTATAATCTTTAATCCTGAACTCTTTAATCTTAACCCCAGCAAGGCAATGACTCAGCAAGGATTTAATGACTGTCCCCCTGAGAAGGACAGGCTGGCCTGATACTGTTTAATTTCTATTGGACATTGCTGAGTAACCTCTTGCAGAGAAAACTCGGATGAATTACTGTACTTAGGATGGTTTATGTAATTTATTCATTGCTCAGATGCATTACTCTGAATCGGTTCCCTGGCAGTTTTCCCAGTGAATTGGGGATGGCAGTAATTAGGATAACAACACATGCTCTCCTGCCTGCTAAAGCCAGAGAATTACCTGCCATTGCTGCCTTAATCCCCTGCTTTCCTACCTTGGATGACAGACCCGTGTTTCACAATGTACACATGTAATTTAGGGGCTCCAAAGGATAAGTATTCAGCAGGATAAATATCTGTAACAAGCCAGCAAATGGCACCATATGCACTTTCCATTTCGAATAATTCAACTGTGGAGTGCTGTGTTTAACTGCTGGAGGTTTTAATTCCCTCACCTTGTACTACTTGGTATCTGGGCCAGAGTTGATGCACTTGTTCATCAGTGACTTGGATGAAGGGGCAAATGCCTCCTCAGCAATTCACACAAAGCTCAGAGGAGCTGTGGGCTGATCTCCCTGAGTGCTGTACGGCCCTTCAGAAGGACCTGGGCAGGTGGGAAAAGTAGGCAGAGGTGAAGCACCTGAAATCCAGCACAGGCAAATGCAGGGTCCTGCACCTGGGGAAGAAAAACCCCAGGTACCAGCACAGGCTGGGGGCCAACCTGATGGAGAGCATCTCTGCCAAGAAGGACCTGGGGAACCTGGTGGACAACAAGCTGCACCAGTGTCTTGAGCAAAAGATTCAATCCAAAAAGTGCATTTAACATCATGATTGTTTTTTTTTTTTTTTTTGTCTCAAATCCTGAAGGGAGAACATAAAAGTCCTGGGAAAGCAGAAGAAAGAAAACGAATCATTCCATTTTCTGCCTCCTCTGTGTTCCTGTGTTCAATGCTGCATCCAAAGGCAGAACACTAAACCAGATACAAGCGGTTTTAATGCTTTCATGAAATTATTTTGTGACAAAAATTCATGCCTGAGACTGGTAATGTTTCAAGTGTGTGTGTTTTCCTCAACCCTGGGATTCATATTGAGTCTTAAGAAGAAATGGGGCTCTGTTCACTCCAGATGTACTGTAGGTACTGTGGTAAAATCACATGGCATGGAGTGCATTATTGTGGTACAGTCAGCAGCAGCTTCACCTGATAAAAGCTCAGGGACTAGGATGTTTCTGGTTAAAAAGTGTCTGATCAAAGACATCCTGTCACAATCACACAGTGCCATTGCAGCAGGGGTTGGAAAAGTGTGAGTTGGAGGAAGAAGTGAGATATAGGTGATCTTTTACCAGGTAAATTTGGTGAGACCTACAGTATCATCCATTACAGCAAATGTGTTTTTGTCAACCTCTGTCTGTGCTTCTCTGACAACTTTTTTCAAACTTCAAGGAGCTGAGCTTTCCCAGCCAGAGCTGATTTGCACTCATACTGTCCCCTTCAATCTTAGCTTTGCTCAGGCCTGCTTTCCCATTTCCACTGGGTATAGCTGTGATGTAAAGTGAAAGGGTTGTAATTTATTTGCCTGCAGAACAATCACTCTGCTGCTCATTATCTCAACAGATGTTCATCCTAGACGTCAAATGTTTTTCTTCTGTTTAATTATATCTCATGGCAGGTCCAGTGTTACAGAGCAGCTCATCTTCAGATGCACATTTTCAGCAGACAGATTAAGACATATTAGATCTGCAAACTGTTTTCCTACCCAAGCATTGAAGCATGCAAAAGAAAGCAGCTTGTTTAATTTCCCAGTGAAGTTACCAAGGGCAGCTTGAGCTACTCTCAGTTCATACTTTCCCTCTTCTTTTGTCATTCATTAAACTTCTTGTTCCGTTTTGCTTTGAAGAGATGGTGGTGGGTGCAGTACAGATACCTGGCACCCAGAACGTGGAGGGAGTTTTGTGGAAAAGTTCAGAGGAACTGAGGATATTGGGAGAAAAACAGTTAATTAAACAGGATTAGGCTCCACAAATTCAGTTTTTTCATGAAACTATTTCCAAGAAATAATTACATCCTCATCATTTACTACTACAGAGCAGGAGAAAGAGCTTGTACAGAGCACTGGCTCATGCAGTATATTTAATACCCAAGAAAAATGCAGAAATCTGTACTGACAGGTTGTAGGATAATGTCTCAGTGGTGATTAGTGGCTGTTACAGTAATACAGATCTGGAGTCTGAACCTGTGTTTGAGAAATAGCAGTGATCCAAATTTATGACAGATAATTCAATTTAAGAAGTCCTCATCTTTAAGACCTGACTACTAACTTTAGTTCAATTAATGTCTGGTGCTTTTCAGATTATGTATGTGGGATGACTTGTCCACAGGCAACAAGATTATTCTTTTCAGTGCAATAAAGATAAGAACCTCAAGCTGTATCATTTCCTGATTATAAGCTATTGTTTTCTCCCTGTCTGAACTGGAGCCCAGAGAGGTTGTTCAGACGCTCTTGCTGCTGGCAATGGTTAGGCCCTGCAGTCAAAGGGCAGAAACCATCTCCTCTGACACTAATTTTTGCTGCTCTGAGGGTGACTGTAGACTAGAACAAGTTGCCTAGAGTGGTTGTGGAATTCCTACCCTTATTCAAAAGCCAGGACCTGGTCCTGGGCAGTTGATTCTAGGTGGCCCTTCTTCACCAGAGGGTTTGAATGTGGTGATTTCCAGAGGTTCCTTCTAACCTCAGACACTCATTTATTCTTATCCTCCAACACAGGTGCTCCTTCAGGGAGCAATAACTAAGAGAGGTCTGTAATTTCTCTTCTACCATGTAATCTCTCTTCCTAAGGAGGGTAACTTATCTTTTCAAATAACCCTTTTGTTTCATCTTCCATAATCATATGGGGCTAGACCCACACACTGGTCCGAAAGAAAATAATTCCTTCACAAACAGTGAAATGTAGTGTATATGAAGTTGTCTTGGGTTGAAAAATGTAACCAAAAATGTGTATTCTATTTTCATCTGTTGATGAGATATTGTTCTTCTATCCTCTTCCACCCATCCTCCTCCAAGGGACATCCCCTGTGAATGGGCCATTTAAGGCCTCTCACATGACTGATAACATCACCTCATTCCATTGGGAGATGTCCACCCAGTGGGAGGAGCCAAAGCCTTTCCACCAGCATAAAACCTGCAATCCCAAACACTAGTGCAGCTGGTTTTCCACTGAATTCTCAGAGGAAGACAGGATCCATCTCACCAGCACTGGACCCTTTTTTCTACAGGATCATCTCTGCTTCACAGAACAACATCTGTTACTCCAGGAAGGCTTATCTGGACTGCTTCCAACACCCTGACAACAGGGTGTCAGGCCATATCTCTGACTCTGTCAGGATTTTCTAGGACATTTGTTTGTTTGTTTATTTTTGTACTACTGCATTTGTATTTTTTTTAATATTCCTAGTAAACAACTGTTATTCCTATTCTCACATTTTTGCCTGAAAGCTCCTAATTGCAAAATTGTAATAATTTGGAGGGAGGGGGGTTTTTACATTCTCCTTTCCAAGGGAAACTTCAGTTTTCCCTGACAGATACCTGTCTTTCCAAACCAAGACAGAAGTACACTTTAGAATGTGTCTATTTCACTAAATACATTCTTTTCACGTGTGCTGGCTGTTTAAGGGGAATGAATGTTCATAGGGTCACAGATTCTCTTGTCATAACAGAGGTGCTAAGAGTATAAAAGCAGTGGCTGGTGGGATGAGCCCTGCTAACCCTTCCTTCCCCTGCCCGTCTCCAGTTGTACCACTAGATCGCAGTGTGCGGCAGCAGATGCTGCTCGGAGCACTGGCCAACCAAACACAGCGCTGATTCCCAAGCTGTTTCCCCAACACGGGAGAAATGGCAGAAGGAGAAAGCAGAGAAAAGAACTCTCTATTATTTTTCAACCTCGGACCCCTCTCTCCTGTCTCAGTTTTTTGTTCATAAATGTACCATTCACTGCACTTGCTGAAAAACAGAGTGTTCTCAAAATCAGCCCACAAGACAAAGGCAAAACAATGTGTCTTTTTTTCTTTACTTTTTGTTTTGGTGTAGAGAGGCTGCTCAGGTACGTCAGCACTTGTCCCAAAGGACACATGAGAGTTAACACTGGATGCTGAATCCTACAATACTTTAGTGAAAGAAGGTGTTGGTGCTGCAGATAGCAGAAACTCCAAAGGCTGCTGCTGGTGGTGCTGGCCCTGCAGGCTGTGGCTGTTGCCAGCGTTGCTGTTATGTCCTGACATCTGCTGTGGCCCTGCTTCCCTGTTTCCTCTATGATAATCCCTTAAAGCTTGGGCCCCAGCGGAGAGAGTGGAGCTGGGTATTTTTAGATAAATGCAGTGACTTGCATCAGACGTGCATGTATCTTAATTTACATGTGACTAATTCATCTCACCTTGGCCAGGGACCAGGTTAGATTGATTGTTAAAATTTATTTGTGTAGTGAAAACTGAGTGAGGATTTGAATTCAAAATGAAGTCAGCCTGGCAAAAGCTGCCAGACAGGACAGCAACTAGTAAACAGCAGGACTGGTGAGTTGAAAAGCATGTCTTAAATCTAAGGAGGGAGAGAAAGTGGGATGCATGTAAGCTGATTATATCTCTTTACAGAGAAAAAATTCTTCTGTGTAAAACTTGGAGGAAATAATTCAGAACTGTACATGTGTTTTAAGTGATCTTCCTGAAAGTAACCTCATACAATACCTGGTATTTACTGCCTCGTGGTCAACTTAAAAACAAAAAATGTGGTTAACATATTTTCTCTTAAACGCTGTCTTTCTTGTCAGAAATTTTGTATTTCTGCAGAGCTCTCCACCCTGTAGGTGATGTGTTTATAGAGGTGTTGAAATTAGGAAGGACCAAAAGCCATGTAAGATGTGGGAATAATTTGAGATACAGCACTGTTTTGGATGTGTAGTGTGTTGCAATGACCACCAAATTTCCTGGGAGGTGTCCCTTTTTCTCTACTCCTTCCCCTGGGGGAATCCCTCTCTGCTTCTCTTGTCCTTCCAGACATCCTAGAGGCTGCAGCACGTTCCTGTTCCTATCTCCCCCCCGGCACTGCAGCTGATCCTGGCAGCCCATGAAGCAACAGGGCTGGATGTGACAGAGATCCTGTGTTACAGTTTTACATCTCCTGCATCTGTCAGTGTGTCTTGAGGTTCTCACCTCTGTCAGGTGCCACAGTGGATCACCCTGCTTGCTTACAGCACAAGAGGGCACTGCTGGAGATTTTCCCTTGCCACAGTGACATGAGTACAATCCATCATACTGAGGCTGTGTGGCTACTGTAGTTCTTTGCTAACAAATGCATTACTCCATTCTTTTTCATAAGATTTTTGATCATGGCTATGATGCTGAATTGATTTTTGGGTTTTTGCCTTTATATATTCTTTATATTCTTCATATTTTTTTTGTAGCTCTGTAGCCCATTATTGTATAACTACACAGATTTGATTCTAGCATTTCACCTGCTCTATTAGACAGAAAGGCAAAATACATTCCCTAGAGGCTCCAAGCCCCTGGGTTAAATTTTCTGGAAATGAAGGTTAAAACCAGCTTCTTGAGCCACTTCCTCATAAACAAAGTTTGGTTACTATCTGAAGGGTTATTTACTATCTAAAAGGTTGGTTACTATCTAAAGATCTAGTGGAAAAGAGGTGGGTTTTTAGCATTTTTAACATGTTTTACAGTATATGTAGGTCCCATATGGATTCTATTGGTAATTTCTCTAGATCTCATATGGATTATACTGTTAATTTCTCTAATAATCTGGAAATTTGGCAGTGAATTTAATACCTTTGTCAGTGGCGATCTTGCAGATTTTTTGGAGGAAGGGGCCACCAGATTGCCCTGGGCTGCACTGAGACCCACATCACACAGTTCACAGTTCTTTATCTCTGTATGAACAGGTCCAAGCTGTTGCTAGATGCTGTTTCAAAAGATGACAGTCCATGTCCTGGCCATGACAAGATTTTGGCAGTCATCATGTAAGAGCCTTGCCCGTTGCTTGCTGTTTGCAGTGTGAGGAAGGACAACCAAGCTGCTGCCCAGAAAACGCACTGAGGGTGACCAGTGAGGGCTCCAGGTTCCAGCAGGTGTTGCTCAGGAGTGGACAATATAAAATCCTCCTTGACCCAGGGACCCCAAGATTTGTGCCTTGCACAAGAGGCTCCTTGTTCAAAGGAGGAGGGTGGTAGGAGTTGGAGGGTGAGGGTGTATCTCTCCATAGATAGGCCAGGTTTTATCTTTTTGTGACAAATAGAGTCCCTCACAGTGGGGAAGTCCTGATCAATCCTTCTTTTCTTGCATAGTTACCATCACAGGGAAGCAGGTGGAGTTTCCAGTTCCTAAAGGTATCATCTCACATTATCTGCAAACTCAAGGAGATATCTTGGTACTGCTTAGCCTTTTACATTTTTACTGTGTACTAAGATCTGGGACCTTGAGCTCATGTCTGTATTGCTTATGGTTTAATCTCAGTATGAGTTGCTGTATTACCATGTTCTCAGTCTGGTCATAGTAATTTGATCTATTTCTAACTAAGCAAGGATGAAGATGAGTCATTTTCTCATATTTTAAGAAGATAAATTAAGGGGAGAAATATGTAAGAACACTTCAAATTCCCACAGTGTCCTGAGATCCATGGCTGTTGAACATCCTGGTCCTGCTTTGGCTTGTTGGAGATCCTGGCTAGCATGAGGAAAGTGTAGCTGTTGATGACAGGCAAAGCAGAAGTCAAATGAGTGTTGATGTTATGACCCTGGTGTATTTTTAAAAAATAAGGATTTAATCTCTGTGCAGCCAGGAAAATTGAACCCTTACGGTAAAAAGGTCTTGTACTCACACAAAAAACTCTCAGAATGCCTTTCTGTTTTCTGCATTGAACTATGACTTTTAAGCAGAGGTACATCTCACTGGTGGGACTGCTGTGAATTAAAGTGGTTGCTTGTTTCTGAAAAAGGCAGGAGGGGGATTGCAGGTCTGAACAAAGAGGTTTTGAGAAGAAATATTTCTCATAGATATTTCTTTGAGATCTATTTCTCTCCTACCCCACAGAGAGGACACCTGGGTGCTGCAGGATGCACTAACTGCACTGATTCAGCTGAAACCTGGAGATGGGGGCAGAGTCTCACTCAGTTGTTACTTGTGCTCACCCTCCTGCCTGGGAGAGCAATTAATGACAGACCTTTTGTTTAGCATGGCCAAGTTCTTAGTAACAGGAGCTTATTTATTTCACTTTAGGTTCCTTTCAGCCTTGTGTAGTTTATGCCTGTCAGTTACTGTCAGTTTGGGATAAATCTGAAGTGCTGTTCCAAAGGTCATTCAATACCAGAGACATAAGATATACTTGTGTTTGGACAGCATAGAACAACTTCATGAATTCAGGTCGACTCTTCTCAGGACCATCCATCTTCTTAGATTACTGCTGCCACAATGCATCAAGGAAGAGGAATTTCCTTAATAACTGAAGCAAAACTGTGTCACTGCTTTGTGGAGAGCACTCGCTGCTCTCAGCCCTGTTATGGGCCCCTGATAGCTCTGGGGACTGGAACATGTGTAGTATTATGACATAGAAGCACCAGAAAAATCCTGCAGTTTTTAATTTATCTTTCATCTTTTTCCTCCTTCTTATTCCTGAATCATCTCTTTGGGTGACAAAGCATTTGCTGTAGTACTGATTCTAGAGCTTGACAGGAGTGCAAGGTGTTAATGGTCCCTGCTACCTCTGGGCAGGGCCAGGTTATCCAGCCTCTCCAGCCACGGCCTGGGGGTGCAGGCAGTCCCATCAGTACTGCCCAGCATGGAAAGAAGGAGGGACTTTTCAGTCATGGAAATCGCTTTTGTCGTGCTTGTATAGACAGTTGTGATGTTTAAACTGAGCTTTGAAAATTTGAACAAAAGTATAGGGTTAAAGCCTCTTGGGCCAGACCTTCTCTGCTGTGACAAAGGAATGGACTTTGTCTCCAGCTGCCTTCATGAGCCCTGACATCTGGCACATAAAATAAGACCTGATTCCTAAGATGGGAACAGTTGCTATTATCAAATAAATTGCCATTAATGGCAAAAGAAATAAGGAGTGATAGACACTGGCCCTAAGACAACAAAAGCCATTTTACATCTGCCACACTAAAGTCAACAGACATTTAAGTGTCAATGGGAGAAATAACAGACTGTTTGAACATAAATTGATTGTTTCTGTGTCTCAGATATGTGGAGGTCTCTTCTATTTACAGCATTGTGGATGACAGTTCCTCCAAAGCACAGGTTGAGAATTACCACCAAATGTAAGACTGGATCAGATGGACTAAAAGTTAAACCAGTGTTTTAAATGTTTTGGTTGAGGTTTCCTAGGGTTGCTAATAAACAGTAGCTGTAGCAGTGACTATGTTATTTAAGAATTGTACACTGGTGTTTAATTTGGGCCTCAAATATGTATCTGCTTTTCTACTGACATATTATCCTCAAACAAATTTGTAAACTTTGTTCGATGAGGTGAATTCCACTTTTCATTACTGGCAGTCTGCATGTAGGACACATGGTAGCAAAGCCAATATGCTGGCTGGACTACTATTTTAAGTAGTTCTGTGGATTTTTTTTCTTGCTTGGCTTGATGAATGAGCTATTGTGGAGAAAGGAAGTGAAAAACATGGGCAGACAAAACAGAAATTTATTTGACTGTTTATTAGCTTTCTGTAGTGAGTTCATCACAGTTCAAGTGGTATGGAAGGGAGGACATCCTGGGGGAAAGTATAGTCATAGATATCAGGAATTTAGGTGGGATTCATACAGATACAATCCTATCCACATCTTCTCCCTCAGGAGTTGCACAACTGCAAAAGTATCTCAGTTCATACCTTCCTGGCCTGGATAATTTAGCTACCCTCTGGAAATTCTCTTTCATGGAAAAAGACACTTTCAAAACAAAACCAAACCCTGCTAAGGGATGAGAAGGCCAAGACTAAGAATTCTTCCTAAACAAGAGGTGTTTGTCTTCCTAAACAAGAGGACACCTACAATGTTGAGCAGTTAATGACTCAGTGACTTAAATTACAGATATTATTTTCCAGGCATTGAGCCCATTTCAAAGAAGAGGAAATAGGGTTCTGAATGCAGAATTACTTCAAAATTTGTCACAAAAATATTGGTTGATTTGTTTCTTAATGGAGTTTCCAGTTATTATCTAAGGCTTTTAATGTCTTTGGCTCAAGAAGTCCTGAAAAGCTGAACTGTGGACTGTTTGTTGCATGTACCAGAGAGAATAACCCCTACCCTTTTGGAAAATGCTTTCTGTTCCCAGAGAGGCAGGAGGACGATGAGTGCTCTGTTATTTCTCCCTCCATCTCAAGGATTTCTCCATACAGCCTCGATAGGGCCTGTCTTTAGGTCTTGTTGTACTCAGGGGTGCTGAGTACAGGATCAGTACCTCAGGATCAGTCTGGGCAGGATGGAGGCGTGGCAGTGGCCTGTGTCAGAATGACCTGCTGAGTGGGTGTAGTTTGGACACAGAAAGCTGAGACATGAAAGTGCCTGAAGAGAACAAGGTGTGCTGTAAAAGGAAGCCACACTGTGGGTATGTCTGCACCAGCTCTGGCAAACAGCCTGAGGCTGCCAGAGTGGGCACAGCTGCCCTGACTGCACACAGGCCATGCATCCCCACTTGCTCAGCCTCAGTCAAGTCCCAATGTATTTTTACCTTTCACTGAGGCTTGCTGCTGCCTCATAAGTACAGTTACACATTTCCTGGGTTCAGGCAGCTTTTTGCAGAGGCAACATCATGACTCCCCAGCAGCTCATCCCAAGCTAAGCTGGACTCTTGTTGTTCTGGGTTGTTCTGTCTCCTACCCTGCCATTAGAACAATTAGGCAATTGTGGGGTAAGGCAGTGCAGTAAAGGAGCTGTCTGAAAATCAGCATCTTTTTCAAAGGATGGGCTGGGTGGCTGTGTCCAGGACGAAAGCAGGAGTGCAACAGCTCCACCAGATCTGCTGAGACTGTTTTGAAACCTCTCACTTGTCTGAAATAGATGGAGATCACAGCTGTAGGGTATTTCTGCCTGCTCTGGCATGGATGCAGGAGGAGTTGTGTACACCAAGGTCTGACACCTCAGTAAACCCTGGGGTGAAGAAGGTAAGGATCACATCTGTAGGACAGATAGGTAAGGTGAGACAGATGACTTACTTTAGGGATTACTTTTTCAATGCTTGATTTATTGCATCAGTCTCTAAAGCATATGACGGGAGGGGGAAAATGACCTAGGGAGCCTGGCAGCTAGCTGCTAGCCAGGAGGATAGCCCCTGAATGAATAAAATATGCTTCAGCTTCTTGTTAAACACTGACCAGATGGTTCTAAATGCTGGCTTATAAATCCTTTCCCACAACAAAATCCAGTGCAAGTGGACATACGTGTTTGTGGAAGGGGAGAATTTACAAGTCTGTGAGGTTCTGCTCCTGAACTGATGGGAAGCATAGGAGGCAGGGTATTAACACATGGCTGTGTCAGCATCCCCAGTGCTGCTCTCAATGAACCATGAGTGAAATGATGTGCACTGCCTGATACCAGCCAGTAACCAGCCACTAGTCATAGTCACCTCCTATACACTTTGGTTTTAATTGCCCAGCATCTGTGCTGTCACCTTATTCCCCATAGCCTGACAAGGAGTTAAAGTATTACACATGGTAAAACGAGGCAAGGATCATGTCTGAAGTCAATATAGCATTCGTGCTTTAAGGTCTCAGAGCAGACTCACATTCCTGTGGGGAACAAACTCCAGAAAGGCTTCTGGAAAGCTTTTCTCAGCTGTAATGCTGGGAAGCAGTCTGTGCTTCCTCTGGGTGAGGAAGCAGCTTCTCTCAAATTGTTACCTTACATCTCTGAGGAGGATTTTAGGAGTGGGATTTGCCACACTTCACAAAGTGGGGCAGTGTAGACTTGAACAGTGCCCTCTATCCCACCTGGGAAATCCTCATTCCTGAATTGTTTATCAAACAGATCACATACCTCAGCTTCCCAAAACTGAAAAGCCAGCTGCCCACATGAGCATCAAGGAGATATTAAATTCTGCCACAAAGCTGAGAGTCTTGCACCTGAAATGATGTATCCATCCTTTGTCACAACACTTGATTTCCTTTTGTTGCCCACAGAAGGAAGAATAAAGGAATTTTCACCTGCTAAAGCTTTAACAAGCAGATATCTTGAGAAAAGAGGACAATTCTAGAGTCACCACACTCTCATTGCCCACCTTAATTTTCTTGCTGGGGCAATACAGCCAAGATCCTTGAGGGAGGGAAAGGAAACAGCAGAAATCCAAAAATAGGTGCTTCACTTGTGTCTGGCTGCCTGTGTTGCCACCAGTTGGAACGAATCACTGGGTTTGAAGGAAAATGAAATGTTTGGAGCTTTTTATTGAAGGATATCAAGTTTTCAGTGGTGGATGCTACTGGTTAATGTGAAGGTCTTAAATCCAGATTCCAAGGGAGCAGGAATAAGTGACCTCTTTTACTTCATTAAGGCCTAAATATCAGCCCAACATTCTCAAATATTGGAGAACTACATTATTGTGAAGACACTGTCCTTTTTCCATACACTTCAAATAGAACAGCTGAGGGGTTTTCCTTGATGCCAAAGGTCTGCATAGCACTCATTCCCTTGAATTTTGATACTGAAACCAGCCAGATAGAAATTTTCTAACACAGTTCTGAGTATTAGAAAGTAGGAGATGTTTATTACAGCATGCTGGGCACTCAGAGGATCCTTCCTCTAATCAAGAGCCCCAAGCATTAGGTAAACAGAGTTTTGATCATACCCATTGATTATATATTAATTATCTATGTCCACTTACTCCATATTTATGTATTACTTTATTTTACATGGTTATTCCACTTATTGGAAGTCCTTACTTGGTTCTTTGGGGTCTGTCTTCAAAGTCTGATGTTCTTTTTGAGTGGCTGCTCCTCAACCTCAGCTTTTGAGTAAACACAATATTGTTGTTTTGCATAACTTCTGCTTTGTCAGCCTGGCAGAGCTGAGCAGGCATCCTGCTTATTGTGTTTTGCATGACTCCTCTTTGCCTAAGTTACATCCTTTATCTACTGCTCCAAGGCTGTGCTGTTCTGTTCTACTGTCCTTATCATCCTGCTCCAAACAAAGAAGTTCAGGGAAAGCTCAAATCCTTGCAATTTCAAAGAACCTTATTAGACTGAAAAGTTAAACTGTAAGAGATGTGGGAGAAGTACCGAGAACAGAGAAATCTTCAAAGATCAATTCCATAGGATGCATTCATCAAATTGAAAAAATAAACACTCTTATGACTGAGAATGAAATAGAATGTACCTTTCATTCTTTTTTAGTAATCTGAAGCCATCTTATGAATTGTATAGTGCAGAAAGAACTGGATGTTCTTTGCAAGAGCTGGGTTAAACCTCAAAACCAGACTGGCTTGTGAATACAGCAAAAACAACTATTTCAGGTTTAATAGGATTCATTGCGTGTTTCCACATTTCTTTCTGGCCTGAATCCATTTTGAAAAAATGCAGTCTGAGCCTAGTGATAACAGAAGGAAATAAATCTATTTTAATTAAAAATAGAATCACAATCCCCTAAAGCAAGATAATAAGCTATTCTCTTGCACTGAAAATAAGCTGACCAGATTTCTGAATGATAAATCTAGGGTACTGTGAAGCAGGTGCTATGATGTCTTATCAAACTGGAGAAATTGAAGGAAGAATGTTATACTGACAAGAGAAAAAGAATTTTTATGGTTTTACATACAAGTTAGTACTAATACCTGAAAACAGCATGGCTCTATGGTAAATAATTACATGTTTCTCTGATTGTAAAATGTAAGGGGAATAATAAGAAATTCCAGTTTCCACAGATGTCTATCTGAACAGCCATAGAAGTATAGCTTATTTAGAGATCTGCTATTATTAATGTCCTTGATATAGTATGCCAAATAAAAATTACAGTGAAAGCCACCCATGGTGTTAGGTAATTTGGTGTGGTGGGAGTGTTGACAATGTGTCCCAAGATAGAATCCCTCCACTCTTAAAACTCCCTTAACCAGGAAGAGATATGGCTATTGCCAAGGGTGACTGTGTCCAGATCTGATTTATTTATATTGTTTTATTGTATATTGTCTCACTTGTAGCTCAAACGTGTTTGTGTCTGCACAGGACATTTCTGTAGGGAATATCCTGTTCAGAAAACTGTGGTGTGTGCTGATTTTGGCTGGGATAGAATTAATTTTCTTCACAGCAGCTAGTGTGTGGCTGTGTTTTGGATTTGTGATGGAAATAGTGCTGGTAACACAGGGGTGTTTTAGCTGCTGCTGGGCAGTGCTTGCACAGAGCCAAGGCCCTTCCCACCCCACCAGTGAGGAGGCTGGGGCTGGGAGAGGGGCTGGGAGGGGACACGCCTGCTCTTGGGATCAGAGGATGAACTCATTGTTTTGCTTTGTTTGCATGCAAATCTTTTGCTTTCCTGTTAAACTGCCTTTGTCTCAACCCACCAGTTCTCTCACTTTTGCTCTGTTGGCTCTTTCCTCCACCCCAGTGGCAGAAGTGAGTGAGTGGCTGTGTGGGGCTTTGTTGCTGGTTGGGTTAAATCATGACGATTTAAAAAATATATCAAAAATGACAGTGAGATCTTGCCAACTCACATGTTGAATAGGCATGTGTGTGTAGGGAGAGCTGGTCAACATCCTTCCTGCCTACTCACTGCTGCTGTTGCCACAACAGAGTAAAGCCACCACACGGTTTTACTCTTTCCACCCTCAAACTCTTCCAACTTGTATTGCAGCCACAGCTGCTCCTTGGCTGTCTCCAGCAGCTGGGGGAAGTGGGAGTTCAGCTGTGTCAGGGTTGTTTGTGTTTGCTCTGGATCCAGTGGGCATTTGAAGTATGGCTGGTGGGAAATCCCACCAAAATCAGTTGAATGCACATGATTGAAGTCTGTCACAAGCAAACATTCTCTTCTTTGGGGCTGACACTGGCTGATAAATGAAATGCATCAGTTCCATTACAACTAAATATCAGCATACAAAAGTTCTCCTTCTGGCATTCTTGGAGAGCTGGATAACACCTCTGTATTTGTTGCCATTGTCCCATGAACACGTTTCTCCTGCAGCAGCTGCATGAGTTGTGCTCTGCAAGGTGAGGGTGCAAAGAGGAGAAGCAGAGGGGATGTGATGGGGAGGTGCAGGACAGCTTGCACAGAATGCTCTTCCCTCCACCCTTGGAAGGAGAGATAAAATAGCTTCAGGCCCTGCAAGGCCTGAGTGACAGCTGAGCATCCCAAACACTTACAAACATGTGTATCCTGCCTCTCCTCTCTGCAGGGGTAGTGGGAATTTTTCATTCTCTCTATCAGTAGCACTTTCTTTGGCAGAAAAGGGATGACTAGAAAGTCAGGGAACAGATGGAGGATTTCTCCCCACCATCCCTGATGGCTGCAAACTAGCAGGAATTTGTGGCTGGATCTAAAATTAGCTCCAAGCAAGCCTGGAAGGGAAACACTTTAAGAGTTGGATTTTTTACATGAATGGGTTTTCTAAATATTTCATTCATTAAAATGAGGCAAAAGACAATCCATTATGGGACCATGGAACTGGAGTCATTGCATTCTAAGTGATTAAAGAACAGAAATTTTTGCATCTCTTACTGTAAGGCACGTGGCTTTACCTACATCCATGCAAGGTGCTTGAGATAAGGAAGAAGTATTTTAAAAGTCTTTACAGCAACAGGGAGCAAAGCTGGTATAGTGTGTGAAGAGGTATGGAGGGGGAAAGGGTGGCATTTGGAGGCAGGAGGACACTTTTGCTCAACCTAAGCAGGGCTGAATCCTCAAAGGCTATTCAGGATCTGATTGATGTCCATAAGAGTTTCTCCACAAATCTTGCTGGTCTGAGTCACTGTCAGGCATAGCAGGAGGGCAATGCTGGTCCATACATGCCCATAAGTGGCAGTAAGAGCATCTTCTGCTTTCTCCACAAACCAGGCAGAGGTCTGCAGACCCACTTCCATGAAAGCCTGTCAGTTTTCTGAGTTTAAGCCTGTCTTCTTGGACAGATGATTGCTGGAATTGGTTTCCATCTTTCCTAATCTTTATTTTTAGAAAAGCCTCCTCACTTTCTCAGTCTCAAGTTTTGTCTCTATCATCCATTGGTTAGCACTAGGGTATTTCTAACACAACCTGCTCTTCTTTGCTTTGACCAGCATTCATCACTCTGAGCAATCCATAAATTACATGTATTTTCCTTTTTCTGTCAGATCAGTGTGTGTCAAAAAGTTTCACAAATGCAGCAAGTGAAGTCCTTAATGAGCGTCTGATTTCACGAGATCTAATTAGAATAGGACAGTTTCAAATCACACTTTTGCATAAGAAAATAAAAGGAAGCTTTAAGTAGCAGAACTACAGTCATTCAATATCCACTCTTTCCTAGAGCAGGATTCTCTATCTTGCCATTAGTGTGCTGTCTCAAAAGCAGAATTAGTCTCATCCTTATCTCAAGCCAAAACCAATTAGTGTAAGCAAGAATAATAGTTTAACTGAGTACTTGTGTAGTTCACAGGATTCTGTGAACTGTTTTCACTTCAATTGTTGCAACTTAAATTTTGCAAACTTTATCCTTAATAATTAGAATAGCCAGAACTTCAAGTTGCTTGGTGTTATGTGGATCAATTTGCTGGATTATAGGGCAAAGATTTTTTAAAATTTTTCTTTTGGTTGGGGTTTGCTTGCTTTGTTTTGCTTCACTCTGCTTTGTTTTCTTTTGCTTTGTTTTAACGGAGCTTTGAATTCTCTCCTTCTAAGTAATGATATTGCCTGGCTCATTTAGACTTTGACCTGGTCGTACTGTGGAGCTTTGAGCATTGAATACCAGACTCAAAGCGAACAGGAACACTCCAGGTTTTGTGGGTATAAACATGATGGCCACAAAGTGACAGCTCCGAAACAAACTAAAGAAGGTGGGGTGGCCCCCAGCTGTGACTTTTCACTGTTTGGCCTGTGCAGGTCTTGCCTCCAGTGATGCTGAATCAAACACGTTTGTTTTCTGTTTTCTCTGCTGGGATAAGGCTTTATTTTCCTCTGTGGTCTCTACCACAGAAAAAACCTCTCTGAGGTCCTGGCTCATTGGGATGGTTGGATGTTGTGTTTATGGTTAAAGTAACAAACAGTAAGTTTTGGAGGCAAAAAAACCATAAAAAATCTATACACATGTAAGTATGTACATGTGCTCCTTATAAAAGTCGGACATTTATCAGCATCAATTAACTGAGACAAGTTTCTGGAGTGGGGGAGTGTTGAAGAGGGAGCAAAAGCTGTTGCCCTTATTCTGTAACAATATTAAATTACCCTGTCTTCTGGATGTGACCATACAAAGCTTGAATTTCTACTTTTCAGAAATCAAACCTGTCTCAGAAATCTCTAAAATTGAAGCAAATACATCTGCTAGCTTTTTTTCCAGATGTGTTGTTTAGACCTCAAGTAAATTTGATAGGCACAGCAGGACTCATCCCTGTTGGTGATTGTAGAAACTGTTTGACTTAGCTGTGCAAATGCCCTATTTCTTGCCTACAGTTTTTTTCCTCAATGGTAGGACACATAATAGTCTCTAAATCTTTTTAAGCTTTTTCCAGTGTTTTACAGTGGGTATCAATTTTATTGACACTTTCCTGACAGCTTCTATTACTGTGATACAGTTCTTGAGATGCTTGTACCCAATATTGTTCAAGGTATTTGTGAGTTCAGCCTTGGGAAAGTTTGTTGTTAGGGGTACCAGGTAACTTTTCTCTTCAGAATAGTCTCTTGAATTCAAATGGATTACAAAAATTATGTTTTTCATGCCTACATATCTGCAAATTATGGTTCAGTTGCATTATTCCTCCATTTTTTCAGTCTACAAGGTATTTCTAGAACTAATAAAAATTGACTTATTAGTAGCTCCCTGGATGATCTCAGCATTTATGTACTTGGAGAAAAGGGACTTTCATTTCCCTAGACACAAAAAGATTCATACCATTCAGGAGAACACCTTATGTAACCTTGCTGTTGTTATTCTCTTACTGGAACAGCATAAACCATTAATTTTAATAAGGGGATTAAGTAAAATAGATCTGCCTTACTTGGGTAAACTGCCTGAGAACATATTTTCCTACAAAACTCCTCTGTAATACCCAGCTAGCTCATTCTATGCTGTTTTAAAATCCATTCCAAGTCAGTATAACATTTAAATATAGATTGAATGAATACCTATCTATCTAGTTTGTTAAGATGAACCTACAGTCATTAAACAAGGTGGTAACAGGTGGTAACAGGTGACCAGTTTTTTTGATGGGCCATCCAGCCCTTGTGTTCACTGTGGAACCACATCAACACACTGTTCTTTTCTTGAGAGAAAGATATAATGTGAGCTTCAGGGCCATCAGGAGGTTTTTCACATCTCTTCACATCATCCTACGCTGTCAAGAGGTGGCGATGGTTCTGCCTTTGATATCTTAAATCTCTTCTTTGTTGAGACTTTATTAGGAATTTAATGTAAAAAGGAGACAAAAGGAAAGAGTGTGTCTTCCCAAGAAGAATATTTCTAACACTGAGTATACAGTCACAGAACAGAAGGGAAAGGGAAGTGCTCGAGCATGGGAAGGCAGCAGCTCATGGAAGGAGCCCTGTCAGCTCTGTGCTCTTGAAGAGTAATTGGGGTTTTTAAAGTTTGCTTTTCCATTCTCAAGGAAAATGTCTGTCCTCCAAATAAAGGTAACACTCAGGTCTCCCCACCCTCCTCTCTTCTATAACAGAAGCAACTGTTTCTGCTGTTCCAAGCTGGACTTAACAGAAAGTTATTTGCAAGCATAAAAATTAGCAAAGAGCTCTTGTAAATGGAAAATCCCACATGAGCTGTTTAAATAGATTGGACTACTGCAACTATTATTCTGACCAAGTTTGTATTTAGTCCTTCTGCCAGAGAAACTAATAGTTTGGAGGAAAAGGTTTCAAGAAGAAAAACTACATTGGTGGAGTGTGTTATATAACCTACCCTTCAGTGGAGTCCTGTCTCTGCTGAGAACTGACTAAACCTTTCAGATAGCTTTGGTAAAGCTGCACTAACCTATATTCCTTAGACATGCTCATCAGGAGCATGTGCCTGTGAAAACACGTGGATGTCATTGCAGAGTCACAGAAGGGTTCAGGTCTGGAGAAAGTCTAGTTCACCCCAGATGCTCAAAGCAGAACCAGCTACAACAGGTTTTGGGGACCCTGTCCAGTTATACTTCTAATATCCACAAAGATTGAAACTCTCCAGTCTCTCTGGTCAGCCTGTCCCAGTGTCTGGCCACCCTCACAGTAGGAGTGAGTGGGGGAAGCAGATGGGAAGGATGACATCCACGGATCTGTTGGCAGCACTCCTTCCATTGCAGCCACAGCTGGAAATTGTTGGTGTGTGTTTAATCTGTTGCCCATCAGAATTTCCATGTCCTTTTATACCAAGCTTCTTTCTGAACTCTTGGTCTGTGCACTTGTGCCTGGGGTTGCTCCTCTCCAGGTGTGGACCTTGCACGACAGACCAAAAGTGTTTGCCCCAGCACCAACCCCTGAGGTATGTCACTAGTGGCCAGCCTCTAAGTGGACTTCATTCTGCTAATAACAGCCCTTTGAACCTGGCAATTTATCCAGTTTTCAATCCATCTTATTGTTTATTTTTCTAACTGTACACCAGTTTGTCTTTGATGATATTACAGGAAAGCCTTACTGAGGCTGAGGTAAACAGAATCCTCTGTTTCCCTCTCACCCACTGTTCCCATTGGCTGCTTGTAGAAATCCGTGAATCTGGTTAAACTTGATTTTCCCCTTCATAAATCCCAACCAACCATATCACCTGCTTTCCCATTACAGGTTTGGAAATAGTTTTCAGGAGCGCTTGCTCAGGGATGGAGCTTACATCGACCAATCTGCAATTCCACGAGTTCTTTTTACGTACTCAGAGACAGGAATGACTTTTGCTTTCTTCTGGTCCTTGGAAACCTCCCACAAACACCACGACTTGTCAAAGATATTTGAGAGTGGCCTTGCAATGACACTAACCCTCAGCACTCCCAAGTGAAACCCATCAGGCTGCACAGACTGAAGTAGGTCCAGGTCATCTAAATGTTCCTCTCATAATTCTTGTCCCCCCAGAGTAAGTTTTGTTTTTTCCAGATGTTCTTACTGGTCTCTGAGGCCTGAGATCTCTGGAGTCTGATCTTATCAGTAAAGATGAAGATGAAAAAGGCAGTGGGTGCCTTTGTCTCCGGCTTTGTCTCCACTGCTTTTTCAGCAGTGACTCCGTGCTGCTGTGGAATGTAGGTCCATGGACCTGTAGAACCCCTTATAATCACTGCAGATTCAGGTCCAGACAGGCTTTGTCTTGCCTGACCCAGTCTCAGATTGCTCAGAAAGTGCCTCTGTACTCCTCCTACTCCTTCTGACCCCAATGTCACCTTGTGTGAGCTTTATTTTTATATTTGAGTTTTGACAGGATCTCCTTGGTCATCTGTGCAGGCCTTTAGGTGCTCTTGCTTTTGGTAAAGATATCCTCTTTGAAAAGTATGGAGCACAGGGAATGTGATTTCAAGGGGAATAGATTTATTGTCTGCAACTTCCATTCTATAATAGGATACTAATAAATCGCATTTTGGGGAGTTGATTTATGGGAATTGACTGAAAGGATAAATGATCTCAGTTTTTATGAGATGCACTGTTTTCTGCACGTTTGGGACAAATTTATCTCTTGGAGTTCATGTGTCTTCCAGCAAAAAGTAATGTAATATGGCAATAAACTTTCCATACTCCAGACTTACAGAGACAAAGTTGATCCTCGTGCTTTCTTGTATTACAGCAATCTTCCTCCAATTTATCCAAAGCTATCTTCAGCATCAAGTAGAGTCAGGATCTGTCTGGCTATTGTCAGTAATAAACCCTGAGTCAGCTGTAGGGAGGCAGATTTCAAAATCAATGATGCTAAGTGGAGTGAAGAAGACAAAAACAGTCCATGCAGCAGCTATCTGACTTTGCAATCTGACTTGGTGAATTGAGTCATAAATTAACAGATGAAAAGCAAAAATGGTGAAATGACAAAATCCTGATTGTAAAACCTGCTTGAAACAACCAGCACACTGTCTTTTAAGGGGGAGCTTAAGCTTAGAAAAAAACCAGAGATGAAAGGTGTGAGTTATTACTGCTAACTTCCCTGTTTGCACTGGAAATGTGCTGTTAAAACTTGTGCAGCACTCAGACAGTTTCAAAAGTTGATAAGAGTGTTTCTGCTGTCTTTTTTTTCCTTTTAGTCCAGCTCAATGACTCAGATACTAAGACACAGCATCCATTTTCCAGATTGAACAGGCAACAAACAAGGGTTACTTACAACTTAACAGATTGACTTGCTTCAAGTAGCAGTAAATAGAAAGCTATAAAGATTTTTAAAATAAATCTATGGCCAGTGCAGACCCTTTGTACTCCTTGCATAAGTTTTAGCATAGTGCCAGCTCAAGCAAGGGTTTTTGTGATGGAGAAGGGGCAGTATGTTTTGGGTGCATCCCCTCCTGTGAGTCTTCTTTTAGGTCCCACAGCAATTGCAGTATGGCAGAACATGCTTTAATTACACTGCATATTTGTGTAAGATTCTGGTATTGATCAGTCTGCAGAGTTGTATAAAAGGATATATAACTGCCTGCTAGAGCTTCCTGTTTACTAGGACCCATTACTTGATCTGATCTCTACCCTAAATTCTCAATAACATATCATTAGAGTCAGTACAAATCACACTTAAAATACAAGTGTTAGTGTAAAATAACATAGTTAACACCTCTTGTATGGGTTAATTCCTTTCTCTCATTTTCTAATTCATTTGTTAACCGTGATCCTGACTGGACTCCAGACTTTCATCAACTGTACAATGGCTTTATATGAAATTGCATTTGATTGCCCAAGTGAAAGAGAGAAGAGGTGTGGGGCGTGTCTTGATGCCTGACTCTAAGCATGCCATGTTCAGACTCTAAACATGACTCTAAACATACTTACATTGTATGGTCTCAGTGGTGGTGGATGCAGAACTGGCTTTTGAAGACATTAATAATGAATCACTGTGATTTTAGTGATCCAGCTTAAATAGTTTGTTACTGTTATTCAGGATTTCAATTTTTTTTTTAGGAATCCATGGCTATTATGAAATTATTGTTTGCTGCTGAATTCTGGATTATATTCTTTCCAAAAAGCAGTTTGTAAAGTCCATTCTGCTGTGACCATCAGATCTTTGTTTTTCAATATCATGAGTCCCATGCAAGTCACTGTGAGAGTATTACAGAGAATAGGCTGACCTTTCTTTGGCTTGACAATAGCTTTAACATGGAGGAAATATTTCTTCAAACCGATTCTGCCACTTGTAATAAGAATACATTTTAAATTTTGACCACAAAGCTAGCTTTGGTCAAAAGCTTGCCAAGAACAATGAAATAGCAATTTATTTGATTGCCATGTAAAATACTGGTTGTGAGCCACACCCAGACTATGTGAGGACATGTTCTGGAGTCACTGCTCAGTGTGTTGGAAGAGAAAGCTCAAAAGGCATTTGTTTTATTTTTGTCACTGTCATCAATTTGCTGTCTGATTCTAAGCTAGCTGTTTGTGCTACAGTGTTCATACACACATCCTCAAACCCACATTTAAATAACAAAATAAGTCTATTTAGAGGCCTTAATGCCTGAACTTAATAATCGCTTTCTGAGTTGTCAGAGTATTATGACGTGTAATTAACATAAATAAAGCATTTCATGATCTTTTCTTCACCTGTCTACACCTCTATCCAGATTTTTATGCCATGCTGATAAAAAAATTCTAAGTTGAAAGCAATTACTGTGTGAATGAAGAGATGACTGAGAAAGCCTAATAGCATAATTATTCTTATCAATAGATTTTTTTGAGAACAACATTTTGTTGTCCTCCTTTGAAGACAGTGGTGATTAGAAATTATTTTATTTGCATAATTTCTCTTCTGCATAAGCTTGCTTTATGAGGATATAAATGATAAAATGCTATTACAGGAGACTGGAGCAAGACTGATGAATTTGCACTGATTGAGGAAAACAATTTTGTGGAAATTTATGTATCTTCCTTTGAAAAAAACCAAGGAAGCAGGATATTCTTGCCTAGTTTATCTTCATTTCCATGCCCATTTTCTGCTCTCTGTTCAGCCAAAGTGACCAAATGACCATTTAGCATCAGCTGAAAATTTTTGACTCTGTATGTCATGGCAAAATGACAAGGTTTATGTCAAGTTTATCTCAGGCAATTGGATAAGCCCGTTTGTTCTCACAAGTGCTGAGCAGTGAGTTGGGGTGTGGGAGAGGGAGAGGATGTGGCTCTGACCCTCTGCATGCTCTTTGTGGCCATGGTGGAAGCTTGCCCAGCCGTCCTTCTCCTGCAAACAGTGGTGCTGCATCATTACTGCTTCCTCTTGTATCACTTCATTGCATTTTGTACCTTTAATGCTGAGGATTTCAGGGAGAACATGTGTACCCCATGCTGCAAGCAGTTTGGCCAAAGACTTTCTCCTGGTATCTGTACAAGCTCGGGAAAGCTCAGGACACAGACTCCTTCACCATTACACATTCACATACTTAATGCAAACGAGACAGTAGTGTTTGAAGGGAATAAAATTAGAAAGTGAAGAAAGGTATGGCTTCCCCAGCTCTGAACTGCACCAGCTGGATGTGGGCCAGGCCCAGGTTGTACAATCTGGTGCCTGTAAAGGCTGAACAAAAGGTACTCATGACATGCTTTAGTCTAGGTTTGCAGGTCTTCTAAAAAAAATTTAAAAATCAATCATGACTCGTTATTAAAATTTCAGAGGAGGACACTAAGGCAAGCAGTATACTTCACAGCAACTAAGAGACAGACTATTCTGCTAAGGGGCATCAAAAGCAAATAATTCCTGGATGTGTGGCTAGTGACCTATTCACTAGAGGAGAGAGGCTATAGAACAGCCTGAGTGTATTTCTTTTCTTGCTTGACCTGGCTTCTGTGTCCTGACCAAGGAAAAAAATTGTGATAGACAACAGACTTTCCAAGCCCACATTTTCTGACTGTCTAGCTGTCATAAGAAGACAAGAACAGCCAAGCACTTTTGGACCTCAGAGAACCCACAGCGGGAAAAAAAATTTACATTCTGCAACTGCAGAAAAAGATCCCTCTGTATCAAACAGTGGAAAACAAACAAACAAAAAAGGTTGTGATGTTCAAATAACTTTTTTTTTCCTTGGTAAGTCATTAGTGTTCTGTCTCACCTTGGTTTGCTAAAAATGACATTCTTGCTTCTCGTTTTCTCTCAGTAGGAATAACACCTTTCTAACTCATTTATCTCGTACTTATCCAGTGAGAAAGTCATCAGGAGACTGGGAAGATCTGGGGTCTGTTCTCTGCACTACTTCAGGGTTTGTGTTTGAACTAAAAAAAAAATGAAATGCATTAACAATTTGAAAAGAACATCGCTTCTCCCACGAGAACAACTGAAACACTGTGCACCAAAATCAGTCTTTTATTTATTTGCTCAGTGTTAGGAACATTCCAGGTATTGAAGCATGCTTGGCTATACTTGGAAATTGTTATAAGAGTTCTGGGCACAGTTTTGACCTGGGGCAGATGTCACTCTTCCAAACGAGTTTTGGATATGTTCTAGGGGATGGCATGGACCAGAGAACACTGCTGAGAAGTGACTCGGCTGCAGCCACTCGGATTAGGAAGGTGTTTACTAGCTAGGACAGGACAGGAAAAGGAGAAGACGTATTTCATTATCAATTGCTTTTCTTTTTTGTCTGTTTTCCCTCAAACATTTTCTTTTTTAGGGAGCAGTGAGGACAACTTGTATACTAAATTTTTATATTCATCTTAAAATTTAAATTAAAAAGTGAAACATTGTCTCCAAATATTTGAGGATAAATTTTCATTTGTAATCTACTATTTTCATGGCAATACCAATAAGCCTTTCTTTCTACACTACTCGACATTGATAAAGCCTCAGCTGGATGTCTATATTTAAATTCCGTGCTCCAAAAGAGATGGGAAACAAGTGAATAGAGATTGAAGAAAGGCAGCAAGAAGTATTTTCTAGACCTCTAATCAATGAAGAAAGATTGAAGGAATTTGATTTGTAGAAAAGGGAGAGAGAGACAGAAGTCTTTCAAGTAACCTCTGTTGCAAAGACAAGAAATAATAAATTAATCCCTATTTCTGTGATGAATAAATCTGAAAGCAAAGTGTTTAAATTTTGAGAGGGTAAATTTGGTTCCTGGTAAAACTGTAACAAAAGGAGGGTCTAGAATGGATTGATTTGAACTTCTGTGGCTTTCTGGATCAACTGTTTCATAAGGTCTTTCAGGCCAAATGCTACCAGAAAAGACCCGGGATAGCCAGGCGAGTCTTGGGCTTAAGGGATGCAGTAGGAGACCTCGAGTTTCTTTCTTGTTCTATGACTTTGGTTTTTCCTTCTGTAAGATTTGAATATTAATGAAGTAAGGCAAATATATTTCAATCTATTGCAAAACATATTTGGAGAAATTTTTCTTTCCCCAGCATCTGTTTGGCTTCAAAATCCTCTTATCTGTCTCTTTACAGATCTGCAAATATGAAACAAGATATCTATATAGTTATTTGTAGTAGAAAGATAAATATTTTGATAGATTTTCTGTTCATTGCTATATTATTTATCTCAGGATATACATTTATCATATGCTGAGGAAACTTGGGGTATGAAAAATCTCTTGATAACAAGATCATGACCTTTCTCTGGACACTGTCTTTGAATTTTGACTTAGTTACCAAGAGGTCCCGTGCAGACTCTTTTGTTTACTCTGGTTGGCACAGGGTTCCTGGCCATAGCAAAAGAAAATTGTGAACCCAAAAGATAGCACAAATAAAGTTGCTGCAGCTTGTCCATTGTAATTTTCACTTGCGCTGCCATACATTCCAAAATGAGAAGATTTTAGTGTGGATAAAAGTGCTGGTCCAAGTACAGTGGTTAAACATTTGTAGGGTAACATTATTTACCAGACTTCAGCATTGTAGCAAATTTTTGGAAAATCTAGGTCAGCATCCTATTAAGGCAACCCACAAACACCACAAGCTTTGGAAATGGTGCAATGGACAAATGAGCACTCCTAAATCTGGTGTTTGGACAAACAAATGCTCTGCTCAAAGTGCACAGCCTAAAAGATCAGAACCCTCCTCCATGCTGCATTAATGCTTTCCCTTTTCTGAAAAAAAAAATTAGAAAAATATATCCCAACATTTGTACCAATTTAATTACTAGCAAATAACATTCTATCCATGAACCTCATCACCCTGAATGACCTAATTATTTGTTTGAAGTCTGCCATCCTTCCTGATTTCACAAAACCCATTAAATGATCAGAGTCCCTACATAAGGAAAGCCCATTTGACTGGAAAAAAAGGAAAAAAGAGAAGGAAAAGGAGCTGGTTCTAGTGAAATTATCTATTCATTTCTGGCAAAATTGGAAATTGATATTTTTAATAGCTCTGCAAAGACAGTATCCAAGGGATTCCATATAATATTAGAAAGAGTTTAGCAGTCCTAGGACAGGGCTTTAGTGAGGCTTCTTACAGAGACAGAGAAGTCTGCAAAAGAGAACTATTCCTAGGATTGACTGCTCCTTCCAACAAGCCTCCTTCTACAGGCAAGAAAACAGAACAGATGCTTTGTTTTTCTGCAATTCTTCCCTAATCACTGTACAAACTGAGTGTAGTTTCTTAATGACATGCTTATAGTAATATTCTGCAATAACTAGGCAAGATTCCAGTTGGCAAATTACAACAAATATGTCCTTCTTAATCCCTCCACAGTCTCTCTTTGGCCAGAGCCCTAATGAGTCTGGACTGCTGTGTTGCAGGAATAAATGCTCTGCTGCATGAATGGCTCCACTGCTCCTTATATACCGGGTGACTTTAAAAGTTGGTGAACTGAATGTTGTACTGAAAGGGAGAGGTGGATGTGTTCTTGTCAAATTACAAGTGGATTATCTCTCTCTATCAGTGGGGTTGTTTGTCCCTGGATGGTGAAACTTGGGAAAATACATTGTTCATAAAAAGGTTTAATCTAATCACAAATCTTATTAAGACAGTCTGAATGACAGGAGGTTACTGTGAACTGAAAGAGCATAGCTTTGCTCTTAGCACACTTTCCATTAAAAATGTCATTTGAGATGTAGAGAGAGTCACAGCATAACCCACAGGGAATGTACTTGTTGTAAAAGCACACCAACGACCAGGAAAACCTGATTCTGGGAATAAAAGACACAGCATCTGCTAAATGGGAATAGGCTTTTAAAGTCCATTCAAGTATGTACAGTCCCCAAAGTACCAATCTGCTTTTTGCAGCTTCTGCAGAATTGGATGTGCCAGTGCAGAACAGAGCTGTTAGTAAGCAGCCATGCTGAGTGTACTGCAGAGTGTGTCCCTGTCAGTCATGAAAAAGCTAAAGTTACTAACAAAACCAGTGCAAATTAAGCAATGATTTCTATTCTGGTTGCAATTCCAAAGACTTCTTGGGAGATATTTTGTACTAAATAAGTTAGGTTACATTTTCTTCACAGAAGTAATCAGCTTGAAACAGGAGAAAATATATTTGGAAATGGTTGAGAGAATGGGATCATCACAGGAGAAATCTGGAGTTAGGAGTTTCATCAAAATATCTAGGGAAGGCTTATTAGCCTCAAAAAGAAAAAGAGGAGTTTTGAGAAGATCCATGAGAAAATCCTCATAAAATACTCAATTTCAGAGAGTGTGTGTCCCTGGGACAGGAAAGCAGCAGGGGCAGAAGTGCCACAGTTACTTGAACATTTACCCAAGGTCTAGGCACTGTGGTCTGGGCCTCTGCAGGAGAGAAAACAAACTCCTCTCTCTGAGGAGACAAAACACATCTTTCCTCTCTGAGGAGAGAAAACACATCTTGCTCTGCAGTTTGCTTACCAAGTCATAATACAAGCTTTATAACAGGCCAGTGTTTAAAACCTGTGACATCTGGAGGTGGAAAAAACAGCCAAAAATTAACTTCTGCTGCCAGTTTCCAAGCTTGTGTACTGTCTAGTCCCTGGGTAGCTTTGTACGTACCATGGCCTGTGGGGACAACCACACAATCTCTCAGAGTTCGTCCATGGCTGCTTTTGTATAAAGATATGAAAAACAGAGGCTGTGATGTGGTTTTGGTACTTGTATGGAGGTGGATAGAACTTAATGTTATCCCAGCTCTGCTTGCTGCCCCAGGAGGGGTCTCCAGGGACCTCCCCAGCAGGTTCCATTAATTCCTGGTTAGAGGGAGCAAAAGTTTGAACGTGGAGCCTGGCAGCAAATGGTTCAACTCTACCTGTGTTTCTCCCTGATCCAGGGGTCTGCCAATGCTTACACACTCCTTCTGTGGGCACCAGACCACCTGCCAGCATGCTAAGAGGTGTCCTTATTGCAGAATATGGCTGTTGTGGAAGGAGCTGGCCTTGGGCATGTCCAGGTGATGCAGAAAATAGGTGTTGGTATCTCTAGAGTGTGTTGGGTCTTGTACAGAGGCTGTTGGCTTGGAGAGAAGGATTCTGAAAGGCAAACTAAGCAATGATTTTCCTGATAGTAGGACTATCTGAGCTGTTGTACATTTTTGAGTTCAGCCCAGTACTAGATTAGATTGCTGAGTTGCTACTGTCTCTACCAGATGCTTGTAGAGACACAAGTGAAACCACTGCAGGAGTAGTAGGGTTAGCACACGAGGACCTAATCTTCAAGAGGGAATTACAAAGTCTGATTATCCCAGCAAATGGCACATCCCACACTGACATGGATTTTTACACAGACTGGGTGAATTTCCCTCTGAGGATCCTTTATATTTATTTTTTTCCCCCAGTGGTTATAAAGGGATCATGTGCTAAGTAGTTCACATGTACTCATCTGACTTTAAATGAGTCTGGCTTAGATTACTTTCTCCCATCACACTCTACAGACGGTTTCTTCCCAAAGATCACCCTTCAAGGGATTCAGCTTGAGTGTTTCACCAAATAGTTTGTTCTAGGTTCAGTCTAGGTTCGGTCTGGGTCTGTTCTAGGTTTGTTCTGGGCTCGTTCTAGGTTAGTTCTGGGCTTGTTCTGGGTTCGTTCTAGGTTTGTTCTAGGTTCATACTCGGATCATTCTAGGTTTGTTCTCGGTTCTGTTCTAGGTTTGTTCTGGACTCGTTCTGGATCCGTTCTAGATTTGTTCTAGGTTTGTTCTCGTTTCATTCTAGGCTAGTTCTCGGTTAGTTCTGGGTTTGTTCTAGGTTCATTCTAGGTTCGTTCTCAGTTCTGGGTTTGTTCTGGGTTCATTGAGACAAACTGGAAGGAAAAGCACTCGTTTACTTCTTCTCCCTGTGCCTCTCCCAGGGTCAGATTTTCCCACTCTTATTCTATGACTCACAGGGTCAAATTTTGACCCAAATATAAGTCAAATTTTCTATAGCTAAAATCAGACTAATAGTTTCAACAAAACAAGGTGATTCCACAATAAAGAAAAAACCCTTTCCTGCCCATCCCCAACAGTCTTTTTGCTTTGAATTAATCATATTTACATAACAATTGTCAAATGTTTATTTGTACCACCAGGATGTCAAGTAGAGGAGCTGTGATTGTTTTGTAAATAGCCAGTTATGAAAGATAAAGCTTTTAGAAAGCATGGTGAGACCACTGACCAAGTCACCAAGGCTGGAAGTGCTGTAGATGAACAACCAACAAATTCTATTCTGGAGAGAGAGGAATTACTTGCACTGGGGGAAGGAAGGGATTCTCTGAGGTGACAGCAGCTACTTCCAAGAATATGGGGAAGATACTTTCTATTTGTGGCACCAAGGAGCTGCTGGTTGTGAAGGTCTCATGTGCTGCATATTCTGAAGAAAGCCATGACTCTGGAATAACTGTCTGGAAGTTTTATTGATCCCTCTAACTCAGCTATATGGATTATGTCTCAAAAAGCTGTCTGAGATTTTAATAGGCTTTCTGAGCCTCTGGCTCTGAATTTACATTCTCATAACCCAGAAATACTATTAAAAACAAATCACTAATTTCATCAAACTGTTTGTAGTATAGAAAAATTCTATTAGTAGAAATTTCCACATTGTCAAATCATGCAGACACAACAAAGTTTGTATTGCTATGGAAACAAAGGTTATGCTGGGAAAAACAACTTGCAAGTGACTGTGAAAAGTAAGTTTACGAGAATGACACCTTTCAGCTTGATCTTGAAAGACATATTGCAACACAAGCATCTTGGATTAGAAGATTGTTTTTATTTAGTTTTCCACAGAGACATGTTTCTTTCACCTCTATTCTCACAAATCTGACATCAAAAACTATCAAGATATGTATACATGAGCTATACAGGCAGAGAAATCTGCCAGTACAGCATTAATCTCCTTCTATCAAACATTCTAAGAAAAACAAATATGGTCCCTTCTATGCCCATCTATTACAAGAAAAACAGCTAAGTCAAGAGAGAATGTATATATGAGTCTAGTTATTCATAAAAGAGTAAAAATAAAAAATCTAGTTTCTGATGCTTAAACAAAACATACTTTATACATTTGGCTAAGCTGAAATATTGTACCTTGCCAAACAAAAATCTGCTCCCTAAGGGTGGGTTCCCTAGCAGCTCAGTAGGTATGCAAGGCATGCAATTCATTTCCTGCCAAGGCAGAGAAAAATGGGTAGGTCTGAGATTATATTGCTAGTGTGCTTGAAAAAGATCTCAGTTGTTAATGTTATGGACTGCATATACATATTTTGACTTTTGGTCTCCTTGAAACTTTCCCAGGTATAACTTTTGGGTTAACTGTTTTTTAGCTCTCAGTGATGGAGTGTTCAATGGGTGGTGAAATAGGAATTTCCAGAGCATTACAGTCATCAGTGAGGAACACCAGGTCCTGGAGAAACAAAACCAAAAAAACAAACAAAAAAAGGTCTGATTTATAAAGAGGAAGCCGAAGACAGCACAGTGAGAAGCTTGGGCCTGACCCAGTTTTGGTGGTCAGGGGACAGGAGACAGGCAGGGATTCTGTCCCTGTTGATGCATCTTGACCTACCCTTCTGCAGTAGGAGATCAAGATGGTGTACAGGCTCCGGGCTTTTTCCTTCAGCTCGTTCACTTCAACCACTCTGTCACACCCAGGGTAGGCCACGAAGTCGCGGAGTTTTGCCAAGATGCAGTAATTCTGCAAAGCATGCACAACAGGTCTGTGTAACCCTGCACAAACACAGATTTATGCTTCTCGTCCACCACTTCCAAAATCCTCACTCTGTGTGGGAGCTCGGAATTCCCACCTCTATGTACATGTGATCTATGCAACACTTAGTCGGGATAATCAATCATCAATATTTTATAACAAAGATATTTGGTCCAAATAAACGTTTGGAAAATTGCATATATACAGTCTTAGTCTGCCAGCTTATTTCTCACATGCTTTAGGAGGTAGCAGTGCCAATACAGTCAAATCTGCCCCCGTAGTAGGAGGAGTATTCTACGGAATAGGTGCACTGTCTCACCTTTTAGAGAGCACCTGATTTAGCACATGAACAGATTACCGAGATCTCACAGACTCAATTCCTCTGTTCCTGTACAGTAGGAGAAACCATGACTACCAGCCCTGACTTTTTCAAAGTAACTTTTACCTCAGACCTTGTGTTATCGGAATAAAACTCAGGCAACATGAATGTCACAACATCCTTGTGCAGCAGGTAAATAAATACCCCAGCTTTTGCTTTAAAGCCAGGGAAACTGAGGCACTGGAATCACATATGTTGGTCTTTGCCATAATGTGAGACACTGGCAGCTCTGGAATTGGGTTCTAAACTGTCCTGAATTACAAGATTTAGTGTAGTTCCTTTTGGAAAAATGTGACAGACATTTGTTTTGTCTGATATTTTCTTTTTTTTTTACTCTATTAGACACTAGAAAAAGAAGCAAAACATCTCAAACATTCCATTGCAAAACACTATGACACTAACTGTGTGTGCAGGTTAATATTTCTTAGCTGAGAGAAAACTATTGCTTTTTTTTTTTCTCGGTATCACACTTCCATATCCTCAGGCACATTTTTTTCTTTCTGTATTCAACAAGTAGCTATTTAAAAGAGAAAAAGCCAGGAAGGTATTCCTGAATTGCATTTTATTAAAATTGAATGCCAAAAACTACTCAAGATATAAAATGAAATAGATTTATTAAGTGAAGAAAGTTAATGCTACATTTCTTCTTTTACACTATTATTCAAAGTTGCACTTATTTACCTTCTGAAAAGGTTGTCCCAATAAATTAATTATGTGCATATGGCAATAACTTAAAAATATTGATTTCCTAATTTTAAATTTTTTAATCAAGTAAAATATCAGAAAGTACATTGGGATTTTAATAACGTTCAAATTGAGATTTTTTTTTTGTCACGCACCTATCTAGTTAATTAAACTTTTAAAAAACTTTTAAAATCATTCCTCTGGGGTATAATGTTAAGAGTTATTCTTGCTTTTCATTTCCTGTGTTTACTGCACAACAGTAAGAAAGAAGCGTGCAGACTTACGTGTATGTCCAGGTACAGCCTGGGCAGCCTCTCCACACACGAGTCCTGCGGGAAAGAGGAGACACTCCTTGAGATTTTGTTTTGAGAGAAATCTGAGCCAAAAGTGGCAGCCTGCAGTGTCTGTGCAGAGCAGTCCTTAGGTGGACTCACCACGGTTTTGGAGGTCTGCAGCTCCTTGAAGGACTCTGTGATTTCCTTGCTCAGAGACAACACCCTCGAGTAGCAAGTTGGAGGGGCTGCGCTGGCTAGCAGGGCAGCAGAGAGCAGAGCAATCAGGAGCAGCAGCATCTTCATCGTGGGGACTCTGTCCAAAAGAGGAGGAAGGGAGGGGAAAAAAATCACTCCCACTGGTTAGGTAGGTACTGCTGAGCGTCAAGGAGCAAGCTGGACAAATCAGCCCCCAATTAAATAGTCTCCTGCATGAACAGGAAGAAAGTCTGGGGGTGGTCCGAGCAGCAGCTTACTGTGTCTTGAATTTCCTGCCAGCCTATGAGAGCTGCAAGCACTTTCCTGCCCGGAGCAGGGAAAGGGGGAATGAGGCTAACAGAAACAAACACCACTGGCTCTTTTCATTCCAGAAAGAAAACAACCTCGTGGGTACCTCAAGCAACAGAAATGCATGTAAGAAAAAGAGCAGGGTTTTCAAAGTGTCATAGGCACTAATCCTGTATGTGCTTTGGCACATGCATCTCTTCTCTGAGCCGTGGGACTACATAGGCTGCAGGTAGAGAGAAATCCTCCCAAAAACAGACTTCCCTAGCACAGGAAGGACATGAACCTGTTGCAGTGGGTCCAGAGGAGGCCATCAAGTTGATTAAAGGGATGGAGCACCTCTCCTATGAGGAAAGGCTGACAGAATTGGGATTGTTCTGCCTGGAGAAGAGAAAACCTCAGAGTGACCTAATTGCAGTCTTCCTTTCCTGCAGGAAAGACAGAGAGGAACATTTTACAAGGGCATGACAAGGGGGAATGACTTCCAGCTGAAAAAGAATAGGTTTGGACTAGATATTAGGAAGAAATTCTTTCCTGTGGGGTTGGTGAGGTGCTGGAACAGGTTTCCTCTAGAATCTGTGGATGCCACATCAGCGGAAGTGTTCAAGGCTGGGTTGGACTGTGCTCTGAACAAGCCACCTGGTCTAGTGGAAGGTGTCCTCATCCATGACAGTGTGGTTGGAACAAGATGATTTTTAAAGTTGCTTCCAAAACAAGCCATTCTATGATTCTATTATTCACAATTTGTCAATCAAAACAATAGTGCTTGTGATGGCTGCTTGGGGAGATCCGTGTGTTTACATATTCATAGTCTCAAACAAAGTGACTACATCTCTATATGGCTGTGATAAAAGTGTAAAAATTATTTTGCTTTCTGGGTTGAATTTATGAGACTTTGTTCTTTTATTAGATGCCAGATGAAGCTGAGAAATCCAGATGTTGGGATGCAGGCCTGAAGCTGAATATATGTTGTTTTATATGTAAGTTGTCCTGTAAAATGGAGGTACCTTTGAATGAAGAACTCGCTATTTTGAAAGTTATGTCACCCCCAAATTTTTAAATTCAGATTTTAGTAAGGTATTAACTGAAACAATGAAGTATCTGATGAAGTAGTGCAGCCCCCTGGCATTGTAGTACACCAGGAAGATTCATCTGAGGGTGGGAAAACTAGTTTTGGAGAAAAAGACATACTGTGTATGTTGCAGAGAGCTCTGAGTTAAAGCCACCCAAACACCTGGGGGGAAACAGGAGAACAGGGCTGTATACTACTGCCTTGTCATGCACTCTTTGCCTTCATAAAGAACTGTTGGTTTAGTAACATCATGTGTTCCTGAATGTTAAAGTGGTAGATCCTTGGAGGGGAAAGAAAAGTTGAGAGACCTGGCTGTGGGAGTTTTAGGACTGGCTTTGGACAGCTGGATCCTATTTTGAGGAGGAGTTGCATGGACAGGTCAGTTAAGAGGCCAGAGGGAGACAGGAAGGCTTTTGAGAGGCCCCCAAGCAGCCAGATCATAGATCTAAGCACAGCTACCCTGTGCACATCCAAGGAAAGGATCCAGCTGACTGTGAGGCTTGCTGGTAAAGAAACAGACCCTTAATCACCATCCCATTGCTGTAAAGAATAGCTCAAGGTAGAAGTGAAATATTATCCTTCTATCACATTCATGTTTGGCAAGCTGCTAGAATGTAGTTGCTCTGCCAGAACAGCAGTTTTCTGAACAGCATAAATGGTCTCCCAGTACCAGAAGTCAGCAACCCAGCTGCTGCCAAGGGTGACTTAGGAAAGCAGAGGCTGGATCCAGCCTTCACCAAAACACTCAGCTGCCCTCAGAAACAGTAGGGGTCTTTTTCCCCTGAAAAATCCAAACTACTAGTGTTTCATTTCCTCATCCACATCTTTTCCATGGGCCAGATTTACTTGCATAGTTGACTCTGACCCAAATGAGTATTTCCTATATCCAGTATCTCATCAGCACTACTGCCTATCTCAGCATGCAGAATCTGCAATTCAGTTAAACCAAGACAAATGCCTTCTTCTCAGTTATTTCTATTTGTAGCTCATAAGCAAATATCCTTGATCTCTGAGTACATTCAATTTATGGTCCAGGTGTGAGTAAGGAATATCTTTTTTCTCTGAGAAACTCAGTGGTGACTTCAGGAGAACTTGCAAGTGACACCAGGCACTGGGAGTCCTTTCAATCTAAGGTGGCTGCCACAACTGTGAACCAGATACACAGCTACCAAAGCCCTTGAAGCTCCAGAGTCTTTTCAGTGACTGTTTCTATCTGGTCATTTATGCAAAGCCACTTATTAATTCTGGTGCATTCCCTGCCTTGGGCAGAGGAGGTCTTTAACAGGGAAACACAAGCTGTTCTTCACAAAGGCTGATAGCCTCTTAGAGGCAATATTCAAATGGATATCAAAATAGAATTTAGAGCTACAGGAGGGGAAGGGGTGAAGAATCAAAATATGTTATAGTCAAAACTTGCCTAAGGATTGCCTCTATGGGGAAGCAGCTATTTACAGCCCTTCCAGTCCGTGGGACAACACTCAGCATTAGGAGGGAGCACAGCAGGAGTCAGTCAGTGCCACCATATTTGTCATGACCATCACACTGTGGATACCTCCAGCACAGACACATCTTTATAATCTCTTCCATTCAGAGAGCACGGGGCTTCAAGGGCTCAGGACCACTCTCACAATTTTGCATTAACTCTTGAGGCTGAAGATGTCACTACATTACTGAGTGCTCTTCACAATGCATTTATTTACTCTTATATGATGAATATTCCATAACAAAAGCATGCACATGGGCCAAGAAGAAACTTAGAAGCCTACAAGGACATAACTGTGTATATGTTCTTATTTTAAAAAATAACTATGTTGTCTTTTTACTTCTAATTTACTGAAAACTCAAACAAAAGTATTTTTCTAAAAATCTAAGGACAGCAGAAATTCCTCCCACATTTGAACAGTCTACCAGGGTGGTCGCCAACCTTTGTTTGCAAGCTGCTGATTTCTTAATACCAAAATCCACTTGCTTAATGAAAATGTTTATTTTAAAATAGTTGGGGGCTGTCCTGAGACACCCCATGAAATAAATTTCTGATTATATTGAAAAATAGGAAAAGTAAAATATAAAAACAGTAAGACAGAGAAAGCCTTGTGTGTTTAAGCAGCACCTCAAAGCCCAAAGTGACTCAGCTGTTGTGGTGAAGGTGCCACTTCTTGCTTCAGAGCAGGGCTAAACTGCTCTGCGAACTTCCAGCTCAGGACAAGACTTTTGGGAAACTCTGGCCTCTTGGTTAAGGTCTTACCTGCTTGTCATATTTTTCCTTGCTGTGCAACAGTACACTTTGCTGAGTCTTTCTGTAAACATCAGCTGAAATTCGGTGCAGAGGTTGTGCAGCCTCACACCTTGCCCTGGGTCTGGGGGTGCTGGTGCACAAGGCTGACGGTTCCTGGCACAGAGGGAAGCCTGGCATGGCAGCACTGTGTGCCTGCATTTCAAGCTGGGGTTAATACCATGTGTTTTACTTTCTCTTCCCTGACAGCAGTAAGGTTCTGCTGATGCTCTGCATGGTTTGGCCAAGCTAAGAGCAGTGGGCAAGGCAGGCAGGATCTCAGAGCTGTCTCTGGGCTGCTGCTGCAATGCCATTTCCCCACAATAATTAACCAAAAGTCCTTTTTGCTTACTCAGTGGTACAGGCTTCTTTTTTCTTCCCTGTGTTGTTATTTTAAAAAATTTACATATATATTGAGGAAACTAATGCTACTGCTCAATAGCCTGTTCTTACATAAAACATAATTCTAATACAGTTACAGAAGCAGGTAAAGCCATCTGGGTAAGAAAAAGAAATTAGATATTCTGAAATCTGTCAGTCTTGCTAGCATGAACCTGGCACAGGGCACTTTCCCTGAAGAAAAACATATGGAAATGGGGAGTCCTGTGGTCCAGGACGGAGACAGGACAGCCCAGCAGCGCTGGGGAACAGGGATCATTTCCATGTGTTGCCTCAGACCAGTGACCAGTGCAGTGTCTGTGCTGGCCAGCCCTCTCTGCAGGCAGTGTCCAGCCTGCCTGTGGAGCAGAGCAGGGGCTGGGGCAGCAGATCCTGCACCCAGAGGGCTCTGGCTGATGGCAGAGCCAGGGACAGCTCAGAGATGTCCACACGAGGATCTGTCAGTGCAGCACAGGCCTGGCCTCGGCTGCTGTCTCCATGATGGGGATAATGGTATTTCCCACAGACACTGTGGGAACTCAGCCATCAGCACCAGGGAGACGGGAGATTATGTGGTTTAGCCTTGTCAGGGACACTCTTTTCAGTGACTGCAAGGCGTATTGATTCAAGTAATGCAGGATTTAGAGGCTTAAGCCTTCACTGCCTTGCTAAGAAAAAGGCAATTTTAGCTTGGAGTAACTTGCAGACCTCTCCAGTGAAATAACAGTGGTGCTTTCAGCCTGGCTCTCTGGCTGGCCATGAGCACAGGCAGAGCTGCCTTGTCCCAGTAACACACAAGAGCCTTGTCTGGACCCTGCCTGGGCTTTGAGACCACTCCTGTATGTGAGTTATGCCAAGGTAATACCTCCCTTTATTAACACTGCAGTCAGGGTTACAATAGCGGGGCTTCAAGGAGGGAGCCTCGTTCAGGTTTGGAGCAGCAGTATTTCAATTTATTCACACTTTTTTGCTGTGCCTTGCCTTCTATCCTCCCCTCTCTCTCTCTCTTTAATGTAAATGTGGCAGATAGCTCCAGGACCTACCATTGCTGGTCAGCTTCCCACCCTCCCTGATTACCCTCGTGATGAAAAGTTATGTCAGCTACCAAGGAGTGTACCAGAGGTGATATAAATAAATGTATTCATCTAGCAAATTTGTCCCTGATACAAGCCCTCTGCGGAGTTCAAATGCTGAAAAATGCAAGGTCTAAGCTCTCTGCTGTCCCTCCAAGGAGCTCTTGTCTACACTGTGGTTAATATGCAAGGAGATGAGAGACTGTATTTTTCAGGACTGGTCTTCCAGCACCTTTCAGAAGAATTATGTCACTGAAAGAAAAAAATGATGAGACTGAAAGTGCAGATCTTTATAACAATCCAAGCCAAACAAGAATCAAAGAGACTTTGCTGAACTACTGCCTACACAAGAGCTTTTTAGTAGCTGCTTAGAATGCTTGCAGGCACAGTCTTGTACTTATCCTTGCCTAGAAAACTGCAAATGTCATAGCTTATGTTGCTGTGTGTATTTCTAGATACAAACTGCAGTACTTCCAGCAACAGCAAGGTAACATAAATTCTCATCTCAGCTGGCTGAGAAGGTAAGGTACAAGTCCACACTATACATCATGTCTTCCTAGTTCTGCTTTCTTCCTGTACATGGCTTTTCAAGTTTCATAACTAAGCATTGTGGAAGAAATGCTGCCATCTCAGAAGTCAGTAACACAAGTCACAGGCTCCTGTGGATCCACATTCTCACTTTAGATTAAAACTTGTGTTCAGCTCACTGGCCTTAGTAGCACAAAAGCCCTGAAGCCAAGGTAAGAGTAAATCAGTCACGTTATTTCATGTTTCTCACAGAATATTGCTTTTGGAGTCCTTTGTGTTGGTGACACAACACAGATTCAGAGCTTTGTCAGTGAATTGAAACCAAACGATTTGACAAATACCTTGTGCAGTTAAAATGCTCTTCTAAGGAAAAAAAATGTATAAAATAGAGGGGGGTAGCTGAGGATCTACTCTACTTGGTAATATCCAGAAGTGATGAAAATGAGTGGAGGTTCATTTTATTAAAAAAAAATCCATAAACTTAATAATTGTATTTTTGTTCTCTCAGCTTGCCTTGAAAGAAAGAAAAAATAAATACCAGACAATGCCAGAAACTGGTGCAAACAACAGACTGTGTTTCAGATGTAATTACCACCTAAACCCGAACAACTTTTCTGCTCTAAATTCTTTTGATAAAAATAAAACAGAAAAAGGATCTCCTTCTGCTTCTGAATCCCATATTACGTGTTCCCAGATGACAAAGTGTCCCTACAAGTGCTGTTTTAATTTGGTTTTGTTTAATTTGGATGACTAAGCAAAGGATGAGTCGAAGATCTGTGGAGTGTAGCTGCACACATACGTGGTGTAGTTGATAGTTTGCTGGAGAATAAGTCTGTAGCTTGGGGTAAGCCTTGCCTACACCAGGAGGTTGCCCTGTCATTCTCACAGGTAGTTTTGAGAACATTTGCAAGGACGAGGTGCTGAGCAGCCCCCTCCTGCCTGGTTCTCAGGCAGCTTCCCAGGGAGCACCCAGAGCTGGGTTAACCCAGCACAAGCAGTGCATGGGGAGCCCAGGGCAGCAGCCAGGCCAGGGATGTGTGTTCATGGTCACCACCTGCGTGAAAGCCAAGCCTGGTTGGGCTCCCTCCTCAGCAGAAGATTATCTACTTATTCTAACAGTTTTATAAAGTTTTGGTTTATTGTTATTCCCAAAAGAAACAAGAAACAGTGACACAAAAGTGAGACAACATTACAGCTGGGTAATGTAGTGAGGAAAGCACTGAGGGATGGCTCAAAGATAAATATTTTGAGTGAAGAATCACTCTAGTTGGAGTGTTATATCTTTCATGTGTAGAACCAGCCAAGGTCTTAAACATCTATACTTTTAATTTCAGACCATTAGGCTAATTTCCATTGGAAGACGAATCAAATTAACATTTATTTTCCTCCTTTCTATTTGGCTGCAGCTTTTCTTGTTTTGTTTTGTTTGTTTGTTTGATGTTTTGGAAGGGTTGTGGCTGGGGAAGAGAGAACTTGGCTTGATTTAAGATGTAAATGGAATTCTATCAATCTTCCCCTCTGCTAATGGTCTGCCTGGGCATTTTAAGGGCATATAGTGAAAAGGAAACTGTGACTGCTAAAGACAAGCTACCCCCTGCTGTCCCTGTTCATATTTATTTCACAATCAGCCCATTGAAATGGTGTGATTCACACTCTGATGCTGTCGTTGTCTAGCTGGCAAAGTCACTGAAGAATCTAAAGAAGTTTCCCAAGCTGAAAAATAGGCAAACTGCATTTGGGCAAAAAGCAATCTTATCAGCAATGAGAGTTAGTTATATCACCACAGTGATCTCTCTTGCTGAGAGCTGAGGCTACCCTTGCAAATGAGAAGCTCTCTTGCAATAAGCAGCTGTCTTCAAAAGACTGAGAGCTGTTGCTTTTGAAATGTAAAGTGTCCTTCTGATATACATTTATATAGAATACACAAGAGTGAAGTTGCTAAAGTCTGCAGGGACAATTTAAATATTCTTGGTTAAAACATTGTTTCTCAAATAAATAGCCCAAAAAGGGTAAAAAAGTGTGAGTGCACAAGAGGGAAAAAGACTTCCCAATTCTCCAGTAATCGTGAGTAAATACTAAAGGAAAACCCTGTCTGTTTATCTTAAATTATCCAGACTTAATGTACTCATCACCTTGTAACCAAGCAGCTTGTGTGAAATAATGACTTCCTGGTAACACAAAGACATAGAGCTGAAGTTTTAACTCTACTGTATTAATCATGATCTTCGTGGCAACTATTACCATATACCCTTCCACTGAACTACCATAAACATTTAGGAGTCTGTATCAACATAAATGATCAGAAATAAAAAGCAGACAGCTAGAGACTGGATTAATGGAAGTAATCAAATCCAATAACACTATGTGCTTCTCTATGAGATTTCACATAAAATTTCTGCTGTAGTGCAAGGACTCATTGTATGTTGACGATGGAAGATGCAAAAAGAAAAAGGGTGCTAAGTTAATCACTATATACTTGCTCATTAATCATGCCACTAGTTAGAATTGCCATGAAATAGGTGAATTTAATCTTAGGATTTGTCAGAGCAGTTACAGCCAGCAGGGACAAGAGATCTTGGTGCTGGAATAAATGCAAGGATCTGCTCATATGGCATACTGGCCACTTCTGGTCATCCATAGCTGTGGGGGGTGAATTCAGATTCATGGGGTGCAGAAAGAAATAGTGAGAATATTCAGTGTATGGGAAAGTTGGGAGGACACCATGTCCATATTTCCCTTCTACCTCTCCTTGCAGCCCAGTTACTTTTCCAGCAGCTCTCTTTTCCTTGCGCTGCTCTCCTGCCCAAGCCAGCTCTCTGTGCTGCTCAGGCCACTCCAGACCCATCGCAGCCTGCCTTGGTCACATTCCATTTTTTCATGGCTGCAGCTTGGAAATTCTGTAGCAGGGGATAGAAAGGGAGGTGTTCCTGTAGATCACTATGCACATACATCCCAGTCTCTCAAGATCAGGCACACTGAGATTGTAAAGCCCAGGCAAACAGGAGCTCTGCTTCTGTACCCAGCTCTTCATACTGGGGTCTGCCTTGGTGGCTGAACTGGTAGCTATTACTTTGAGGTGAGAATTGAAGGTGCAGAGGCACAGGACAATGGTCCATGGCTTTCTAGGACAGAGCTCAGAGCTGTGTGAAAGAGAGGCTGGAGGCCTTGGAGTCCAGCCCAGAGAAGGACGTGACAATGCACTGGCCAGAGAAGGACAGTTGTGCCACCTGGTCTGAATGGAGCATTTAAACTGCTGTGCCAGCAGCTCTGTGCAGCTCACAGCACTCTCAGAAAGGCTGGTTTTGCTCCTGGGGAACATGAAAAGCACATGTACAGGCAGCAAAGCAGCTGCTACACACAGAACATCAACTCGTTTTATTCATTAAATGTATGCTAACAAAAAAGATTGGCATCAACTTTGTTCACATAAAAAAGATACGGTTCCAATTCTTCCTATTGCATAATTTAGGTACATGAGCTTCAGTAATAACGTGCTGGGCAGAGAATGATAGCGTTGTCCATACCATTGTCTCTCTGACACCAAAGAGAAATGAAGCAAATGGAGTCAAAGCAACCAAGCACATTCAGAAAAGTATCAAAGTGATCAAAGCAGACTTTGATTCTGCTTTACACACACTTTTCAAAGAAGTGTTACATTTCCAAACTCACTCTGTCCATTCTTGATGCCAATAAACCAGCTCTGTTTAGCTTTATGCTTTGATAGGAGTAGGAACAAAAAAGATCTTTAGTGAATTGCATTTTCTAAACCTTTCTATCAAGTTTTGAACTTGCTAGGAAAAGGCTAAATGTATTTGTTGTTCTTTGAGGAAGCTGAGCCTTCGTTGAGGGACACCTGGTGTCAGGCCTGAGTAGCCCTATAGACAAATTAGCATTTGCAAGCACGAGAAAAAGCTCTGAGCAGATTTTCTGTTCATCTGTATTTAATACACCTCCTTCTTAGCAGACTAAGCCTCAGGGAAAAATGCAACTTACAAGGCATGTAAGAGCATTTTGGAAAAGGTGCTTGACCATAGTCCTTTTATAGCTGGAAAATATTGATTATTTTTATGCATCTATCTCCCCTTATTTTCCCAAAGACATAAACAAGGTTTCAAGGCACCTGATCTAAATACACTGAAGGAAAATATTATTTTTTTGATGTTATCATTTGACCATTAATGATGTCAAGCATGAAGCTTTTCTCCTACCCTGGCAGGATGTACTCCATTTCTGTCTTTGTGAAATCAAATTTTCTCTCTGTGCTGCAGGGGCTGTGAAGCCCAAGCTGCCCCCAGGGAGGTATTTTGTTTAGCTGTGCGGACACATTCCTCCAGGAAATATTGAAGCCAAACCACACACACACTCACACGCACACACACAGGCCCTCTATTAGAAGAATTCAAAGCTTGAAGAGAAAACAAACCAGTACTGGGTCTGGAATCTGAACTTCAGTGCATGTTGAATTGTGTTTGCACATTCTTTGTTTTTACCAGCTGGGCTATGGACCAATATAGGCATTTTCTGAACACAGGGAACACTGTCCAAGGACAGCCCTATATCCTCTGGCCATGTCAGAGTAGAAAAAACCCCAACATTGAAAAAATATTTGCATATTCAGCACTTGTTTCTGCCATGTGTGAGACATGGAGAGTGGCAATTGCTGTCATGAGTCAGAACATGCACAGTATGTGACTCTGGAGGAGGATCATGCATGTCAGCAGGTGAGAGAAGTCATGGATGTATGATCACTCTTTCTTTTCACTCACTCAAGGCAGAGCTATGAGACAAATCAAGTTCTGTTTTGTTCTCGGATGGAGCCAGATGCTGGCATCCACTTTGGCAGCTGATGTCAGGAACAGGACAACTGATATTGTAACTTGATTAAAACTATCAGAGTCTGACCCTCGCTTAGGACTTGGCTTCAGCCCTGGAACAGAGCTGCTATTAGGCCAGAGCCTCTCTGAAATTGTATTATATTCTACAGCTTTATTTTTTTTTGTTTAACACATTCCTATCTCTATCATCTCTATCTATCACCTCTATCTCCATCTCTATCTCTATCTCTATCTCTATCTCTATCTCTATCTCTATCTCTATCTCTATCTCTATCTCTATCTCTAATCTCTAATCTCTAATCTCTATCTCTATCATCTCTATCTTTATTTATTGAACTTCTATTTATCAAGATTTTTATTTATTTTGGTTTTTTGGTAGGTTCTGTTTCTTACCCCTTTAGATTACTCTGGTACTTAAGCTAACATTAAACAGTAGATGTGACAACTATATTCTTAGAAGAAATACAAAATAATTTTGGGTTAGACTGCTGATGTTGAGAGATTCTTGCTACAGAATTGGTGTATAAATTACTTGAATTTCCAGTGCAATCCCTGAAAGACCTTCAGCTGTGTTAGAGACCAGCATTGGATGCTGACCTCTTTTTCAAAGAGAGTACTGATTGAAAAATGATGGTGTTCTTCTTGGGGTAAAACTCAAGGTTCACAGCCTGCTGGTGAATTCAATGAGGGCACCCTTTGACTTAAAACTGTGTGCATGTGTGTGCCAAGAGCATAAAAAACACCCAGAAAAAGTTGTAGAAAAATACTTGTGTACAAATACTTATTCGAGAGAGGTATGTTTGGGTGTACTCTATGCTGGAGCTTTTAATGCATAATGCAGAATCTTCTTTAATAGATCGTGTGGCCAGTGGTCCTTCTGAAGCATAGGTGCCTTAGGGACTGTAAAGATTTCTTGCTTTTTTTTTGTTTATGCATGCTTTTTTGTTTTCATTCCTTTTATCTTTTGGCTCACAGCCTCCAGTGAGGGAATGAAATCTACTGTTAGTGTAACTAGAGGATATCTGAAGCACAGAATAAGAAGACTACATGTCATTATCTACTACACTGCTGAGGGCTGGAGACTAATTTCCAGATGACATATGTTGTTAGCACTGCTGTATGCACTACAGCTTAGGGCACAAAGCCATAGATCAAGACCCCCACTGAGCTAGAAGCTGTGTAAACATGTGGTGAAAAGATGATCTCTGGGTCACAGAACTTTGCTGTAACCTCTGCACACTTCTCTGTTTAACCTGCTGCCATTTTTCTCGGCAGGTTGTTTCCTTACAGTCCATTAATAACGCTGTATTTGCTTGTCTGGCAATTGCAAGCCTGCTTAGCATATGTTTCATGAAATCAATAAATGAAAAGTGTCTGTGTTAATATTCTGGATTTCTCACTGTTGTGTCTACTGGCATCAATGAATCATTCCTTCTTGAAATAGCATGCTGAGAAGGTACTCAAATTTCTCTCCCTTCTAGGAGAAGAAGTGCTTACGTGCTTAGAGAGCACATACCTACATCTGGAAAAGTCTGTAACTGGTTTGGAGGTTCATGGGATTTTTCATGAAAATCCCATGGTACATGGGATTTTCAGACTGGCCAGCTCTTCCTTCAACAGCTGTCCCTAGAAGAAGAAATGCTGCTTTTGGAGTTTAATTCACGTGGCAACACTTAGTATGAATAGCACATTGACTGTGTTGGTCTTTCTAAATAGTTTCTTCTGTTTGGGTTTAAACCCAAAAAGCAAACTCTTCCTTTGTGCTACCACTTCAGTATCTGGTCCAGAGAACGGAGAGATTTCACAGCACCAAGAACTTGGCTGTCCTGCTCCAGCTCATGAATTCAGTTTCAGATGGCCTCAGCTCAATTCCTGTCACTTTAATGTCCATAATTCTCTAATGGAGGCTCATTTGGCACTGGACAGACGAGTCCAGTGCAGCCACTGGACTGTGTGTGCCACATGCTTGAGAGTTGTTTTCCTCTCTGTGGTGGCTTCAATCTTGATCACCCTGAGGGCTGAAAATGAACTATTGTGAGCTGATGTCTTGCTGAGAGTGAGGCTGAAAACCCTGAGGGCATGGGGAAGCGGGAGAGCACAGAATGAACTGTGGAAGAGCAGTGGTGGTGGTAAATGACCATTGAGCTCTGCATTTGAATAATGCAAGTGAGCAAACACAAGTTGTGTGCTCAAGCAAGCATGAGCTGTGTGTTCAACACTGCCTAAAGAGAATTTCTGGTCTTTTGGCAAGAAAGTAAATGTTTTCACAAAATATAGCAAGAAAACACACATTCAGATATATTTCAAGCATACACAGTGCCACTGTGGAATGTATCTATTCACTAACTGAACATACCACACCTCTTTAGGTACAGGTAGCACGTAAATCAAAACCAAAAATAAATTCATTGTTTCTTTCATCATAATTTGCTCTGATTTTTACAATTTTGCCTCTTTTTATTTCCCTGTATAATATTCAATTTCAAAAGCAGCTTTTAAAGCACCTTTAATGACTGGGTTACTGAGTGCTTCAGTAACTACACACACCTAGAGTCTACACACTAGGATGGATATTGCTGGAGACTCATTTTTCCCTTGGTCAGTGCAATGGGCCACAGCAGATCAGCACGAGCTGGGGTGTTTGGCCCCTTAAACTCTTGCTGCTACCCCATTCTTGTGAGATGACTCACATGGAAACTGCCTGGATTTCTGGAAAATCCTCATTAGTGAGCACACTCTCAAATACTTTCTGCTGCAACAGGCTCCAGTGCCCCGTGTGAGAAAAGGTCACTTTTGGGCTCATAGCAGGAACAGTTGATATCAACAAACTTCACCACCAACATAATTTTATATCAACATTTTCCCTTCTATGTTTTTTATCCCCCTCCAAGGGCTGTCGGTCGCTCTATTGAAGATTCCTGTAATTTTAGCAATAAGGCACAGCAGGCTCCTTTCAATCAACAGCAGCAGTGTCACAGCAAGGAACAGTAACACATTTCCCTCCAAGCAAGCAGGCTCTGGCTTCATTCAGGCACACAAATGTGCTCCAAATCCCAAATCACCACCTCCCAGCCCGGCAAGACAAAGGCTACAGACTGAGTTGAAACAAAACAGATAAGCAAGATAAAACATTGTCTTCCTGCAGAAAAAATATCCCAAATATTTGTGCTTTTCCTACCTGCAGGAGCTTCTGTTTCTTCCCACAGTCTTGCTGCAGTTCCTCTTCTCCAGGCTGAGAGGCAAAGCCCTTTGCAGGGTAAACATCACACTTCGACCTGCAGTTGGAAACCTTGTGCTTTTCAGGAGATATGAATGGACTGCTACTTTTGGGAATGTATGAAACAACCAAATGAAACAGTTTTCACAAGCTGCCTTCAGTGATACTAATCAGATTTTGGCTTCAGAATAAAGGAAGCAGAAGCCATGTTTTCTTCAGCTTCTTTAATTTCCAGTTCACTGTTTCCATCACTACTTTTCATCACTACATCATTTTCTACCTTGAAGATGCAATGGGTCTTTCCTTATGGAAAATACACACACAGGCAGAAGAATGGATGTGGCACGTGGCAGTCCCTGCTGAGCATCAATGTTTGTAACTCTCGACTCATGAATGTTTGTTCAGAAGCAGAAGAGATAAACACCTTTATATGCACGGAAAAAAAAATCCTCCTGGAAGCTAGATCCATTTTTAAGGTTCTAAAGGGAATTATAATTGTCTATAAATGTCATGTTTCCCACAAATGTACTCTAAAGCTATTTTTAAACCTCCTCAAAGGGGGGTAAAATCATAAAACTCATATAAAAATCACATATTATATTGTGTCACCAGTTGTAGAAAATTTTGTGTATTTGTTACTGTATTACTTCCTCTCTCCATTCTCTTTCATGAAAGTGTCGAGGAAGATAAAACAAAATTCAGGAAATATATAAAATAGACTTGAAGGGTGAAGAGCATTGAAGGTTACAGTATGCCTGAAAAGTCTTAAAATCTAGACCAAGTTGTCATAAGTCTCATTTCTGTATCAGGACAGGAGAAATTGGATCCCCATTCAGTGCTGGTTGTCTTTTTTCTCTTCTTTCCTGAGTGACCGTGTCCTGAAAAGTCAGAAAACGATCATATATAAAAAATGACCCTTTAATAGATCTATACTTACTGAAAAGTTTAATTACTTTTTAATTATAAAATTATATTTAAAGGCATAAAAAATGCTAACATTAAGATATTTTAAAAGCATAATTTTACTGTAAATTTAACCTTTGACAGATGTTTCTTTCCTGATTTTAACTATGCCATCACACAGATATTTCAGAGTAAAATAGTGCTATAATATCTGAATAAAATAGACATGCAGAATAATATGGAATTTCTTCACACTATAACGGCTTACAACTCCATCAAATCTTTGGCATTTACAGAGCTGCATATACCTGAAATCCTAGAAAACCCCTGAGAACATGAGCAGAGCAAATTTCCCCTTCTGTTGTGACTAGTCTGTGTAGAAAGAGCTCCTACCCCTTCCTAACCAAGCATGACTATACCAAACTGGGTGTCCAATTCTACTTCAACAAGAGAAAAATTGCTGTTGCTCATGTATGTTATCCTGCAGGACTCTCCCCAGGAGCCAAACTCATTTCTCACAGCTGACTGGCTCCCAGGGACAGCTGATGTATCTGGCTGTGATCTGCTCATCACCTGCACCCATGCATGGTACTGAGGAGTTTAAATAGGCTGCCTCTCCTGGTATTTTTACACATTTTTCTGTTTGAACCATTGTTTGAATGTAAATTGAGAGAAGCTGGAGTGTGACATAGAACTAAATTCTGTTGTGACTATACATAACAAGAGAGTTTTATTCACCACTCTTTTTTTCTATAAGATGCATTTTCAGATTGTTTTCTTTTTTTTAGAGAAGGAGCAAAGAAAGAAAGAACAGATAAACTCTGCAAATGGTCTAATGATATCTTGCTTCATATTCATGATAATGACAGAAACTTTGGGGAAGGGGTTGGGAAGGGAGGAGGGAGGCAAAAAAAAAACATGAAAGAGAGGCTATAATATTTAGAGGCCTGGAGAAGCCTTTTCCGTTTATATTAGCAAGTGTGTTCAGGACACGTCTGCAGTGGTTTCACCTGAGGGAAATCCTAGAGCTGAGAAGACAAACATACCTTCATGAAAGCTTTGTGAGTCTCATTTTTTTCATCAAACTAATGCGTGATTGGGGGTAAAAGGAGCTCAGTGGGTTCATGGAAATACATTTTAGAGAGATTGGCAATGACATCAGCTCTGTAACAAGGTTCTGACAGATAGCTGGGCTCTTGTGTTAATTAGATATGATTCCAATAAATGTAATAGCAATGAGCAGCCAAATGCTTTCCCTGCTTATGCGTGACCAAAGGTATATTACTAGGTGTCAGATACATAATTCCTGCTATTTTTCATACGGTGCATTTACATCCCTTTAACTTTCCAAACCCATGCAGTTCTCAAGCACCCCTGGGCCTCACTTGCAGAGCACACCTAAGGCTATCCCTCCTCCTTTGCCTCTTCCACATCCTATTGCACAGATTACAGTATGCATATACTGAATGTACATGCAGCCAATCTTTTATGAGACAAGTACAGAGAGAGATGCGATTAAATCTGAACAAGAGCAAAGCAAACAGAACAGACAAAAATGTAGATATCTTTCTTAGGACTACAGTGTTGTTCTTCAGCATTTTTGTCCTCAAAATTATCAGCAAGTATTTATTTTCTACCCTCTAAGCAATTAAGGTAGTGCAAAATAATAAAACTACTAATTTCAAGAATACTTATAAAACCTTGGATTGTCATTTATTTTTTCAGCAGGCACATGAAAGTCTTTAAATTTTGTTCATTTGCTCTATAAATTTGAATGTGAATTTCCCCCCCTTTGCTGCAAACTTGAACAATTCATGAATGCATCTGTCTAGGCTATACTCTAACACATTTTAGCAAATGGAATGGATTAGCAAGCAACTAATGTTTTCCTTTATTTTATACATTCAATTATTGTTGATAACCATTAATCCAGGTGCCACTTTTGTGAAAAATTGATTTTTCTTTCTTTCATTTCTGTTACCTGTGTTCAAAACCATCATGGTTCCTCAACTTGCATGGTTTTATCTTGTGAATTCAGCAGACGACTCCAGTTTTCAAATAGCAAGCTTATATTTTCTTATCTCAGATGAGAATACAAGTCTTGAGCAGCTTTGGATTTTTATGTCTAAATGAAAAAAAACCAACACAAAACCAAAATGAGAAGGTGTAACTATACTCCTGAGAAGAAAAGAAACAAGAGAGCTGTAAGTCACCCTGGCACCCCCATTTAAGTGTTTTGCCTTAATAGCCCAAATGTAATAGCTCTAAAAGAGCAGCCTCTTAACTATTCTTCAAAGTAGGGCTCTTCATCACTTGAGCTGTTTTATGAGTTCTTGAAAGACACACTGCAGGCTAGGAAAGATTGGGAAGTCTATAATTTTACATCAATCAATGCTGCTGATAAATTACTAGTCACAAGAAAGGACGTGACAAAACACAATAGGACAAGTTATTAATGGAGAATCCCCAGTGCTCCAGATACAGCTACATTACATGAAGAGAGGAAGAAAAAAATCGTTAAGCAATAAAGCTTATTAAACAGCTGAGATTGAGGGGAACATAAACCACCCAGGGCTGGTACAGGCTGTGAAAGGCTGAGCAGGGTAATGGCAGCACTGCTGAGCAGCACAACAGCAGAGCAGGCTGCCCCAGGAAGCACAGGTCAGGTATGACCTCCTTTGGAACACCTAGCTGTGGGGAGGGGCAGGATGTATGTCAGGTGCTGGAACCAGTTTGTCTCTCTATAGAAAGGAAAAGAACTCCAGATGTTTTCATTTGCCCCCTCCTTAAGTTGCAAGAAGTCTAGTTTGAAAAATATACTTTGTACCTGAAAACACCTGCTGGAAAGACAAAGAAGTGTGCAGTGGTCACAGACCATGGACTGGAACATGGGGATCCCAAGTCACAGTTTTGTGCTGGATATGCTCAAATACATGATGTTGTAGTAAGTTGATCAGAACAAAGGCCTGTGGTCTCCCAAGTCTTTTGTCCTATACCTGTTTGAACAACCTCAGAAGGCACAGAAAAATTCCTTCCCAATATCCCAAACACAAAACCAAAGGTTGTGACAAAACCTATACAGGCAAAAAATATCTTGCCCATCCTTCCTGTTCATGTTCCTGCATGCAATAAAGACCAATCTCTTGACTTTTTGTTATACTTTTTTTGGTTTTATGTCCCTTGACTCTGCTCCACCACAGCTGTTTCAGAACAAAGTATTGCCAGGGATCTTAAGAGGGCAGCCACACCTAATCCTGCAGAGAGATGACACCAAGATTCTCACACTGCAGCTGTGCCATCGGGGTTTGCTTTCTCACACCCTGGACTTCAAAACTTCAGTCATATCAAGGAAGGTAGTTAGGAAAATGCTTCACAAGTTTTCAATGCTATTTCTGTGCTGAGGGAAATAAATAATGCATATCACGTTGTATTCCACAGGAAACAGGTAAAAGCTGCAAAGGAACAAAATGCTCTCTATTTGGAAGTGATTTCTGCTATATACTGCAGTGAAAATTGCTTAGGATTTATCAATCTGAGATTCAGTGTAACAGTGTCAAATCACAAGATGGGCTTAATGGACCTGATCAGGCTGTGGCTGAAGCCAGTTCCAAAAAAACAACTCAATAGTAATATGTCCAAACTGGGGCCAGCAATTCTGGACCTGTAATTACTTTTGATCTTAGATTCCAGTAACCATTTTCTTTTCACTCCTTGAATAGGCACAGGAAGCTGACTTCCTTTCTATAGAGAACCAGCCTCTGATGGACTCTAGTGGGTTGGGAACTCTTTGAGAGCCAATGCAGAAATGGTGTTTGCTGTGCAAGTATGTAATTTAATCTCATTTGATTACTTGGCTGGCATCCTAGTATTGTACAGATGAAGTATATTGGATAAGTAAGACTAGAACTTAACTAGAAGCCCAGCCCTAAACCTATTGTTATTAGGACAGCGTTGTACAGAACTGGCTTCCCCCTGTTTTACCTGTTTAGGTTCTGTACAAACAAATTGTTCCCGTTTTGCTCTAATATATTACTTACTCAGACATCCTTGTTCTTCTTGCCCTTTATGCCCTTTGAAAGGTGGTAGAAGTTTTCTATGATCTCCTAAGCTTAGCTGGGACTAACCACTTTCTTTTTTTTCCTGAAAGAAGGCTGAAGGTAAGCAGGTCTGAGTAAATGGTCACTGTTGTGGTGTGGTGTTGTCTTCACACAGATGTAATGCAAATGAAGGATCTGGCTGGCAGCCTTTTATAAATAACCCTTAGTGAAATCTGTCAGCCTCCCTGTAAAGTGGATGATGGGAAAAGGAACACTCCCATTCTAACCAGGAGATTTGATTGTGCATGACTGGTCCATGAATTTATTCCATACTGCATTATCTTGGCTATAGATGCTCGTATTCTTACACAAATCCATGCCTGGTGATCCATACTGGGATTAGTCCAGAACTCTGTTATGCTTTAAACTGGTGTCTTGGGGAATAGAGGTGGGACTGCTGGGGAAGGAATTGTTGGGAGGGCAGGTTGTGAAGCCAAACTAAGCCAATCTCTTCCAGCATTGTCTTAACCTTGGCAAAGTAAAGGAAACTTTGGTCTGTGCTTGGACCAGTTATTGGAAACTTTCATCTGTGCTTGAACTTATACTCTGCCTCTTGCACGGATATGCCAGATGATGCCAATTAGACTCACCACTTTTCACAGTAAATCTCAATAAAACTCCAGGGTTTTAACATTATTTTGATAGTCTTAGGAGAAAGAGTTTTCTCCAAATTCATCTGGAGTGAAATAGAAGTCAGTGAATATTCAGAGTCTCTGGCCTTTCTTGGGAACAGCAAGCACTTTTGCCTGAAGAGGGACTAGAAGACTGTCAGAATGTACTTCAGGTTCTTGCCCTGTGCTTGGTTCTTTAGCAAACACTCCCAATGCATAAGTTCTCTAAAAATAATAAATATGAGCAGAGGCCATGTTCTGAGAGCAAACTATGGAAAGATAAAATTTTTCTTCTGATTTCAGCATGTTCTGCCTTTTATCACATCCTATTGATCTGAAATGGGTCAGAGAAGGAGTGCATATGTGGTCTGGAAACAGAGTTTGAGCAGATTTACCACTGCTTCAGCTGACAGTGAACAGCCAAAGTGAACTTACTGCAGTCCAGTGCAAAGACAAAGAATGGAATGGAATGGAATGGAATGGAATGGAATGGAATGGAATGGAATGGAATAGAATAGAATAGAATAGAATAGAATAGAATAGAATAGAATAGAATAGAATAGAATAGAATAGAATAGAATAGAATAGGTGACCCTACTGGTTTCCAAGGAGGGGACTTTTTGAAGCCATCATCTTTCCTTTTAAAGTAGTCACAATCATAAACATAAAAGATGCTATTTTAATATCTTCTTTGTTAACTCCAGGCTAGTATTCAAACACAAAAATGTCAGTGTAAACAGTCTGCAATTTACAAATATTAGCATATCAACAAGATATGCTGTGAAATCAAGAACTTGTAAGGTCATCCTCACCCCGTAAGTCTCATCAGAAGCATTTTAATACAAAAGCTGTAATCACAGAATTACTGGCTTTAAACCACTGAATTCCCTGAGGGAAGCTTTAATGCAAAGGAGTGTAATCATATTTGATTTTCTTTATTGCTAACACTGCATGGAGATCTGAAAAAATCACTATTAATCTAAGCCAGACAACATAGGCCTTAAATGAAAATGTAAAACAATATCTTAAAATGATGTTCATACTGATTGCAGGAGGAAGGGGGAAAGAAGAGAGGGGGAAGAAAAGAGCTCTATAACACTGTTCTTTTCCCCTACTGTGTTTTCTGCATAGACTATGCAGCAGTTACCTGCTAAAATGAAAATGTGTTTTTAAGTTTAGAACCTTGTTTATCTCAAGCAAAACCTGATTGTCTTTTCAGAGAAAAGATAAGCACGAGAAGCTTGGTTTGTTTTTGGTCTTGCAAGACTTAGAAACTGCTTGTAGCTTAGAAATCTTTGTCCCAGAAGAGTAAACATTTAATTATTCTGAGAATTCTCAGGCTTCAGAGAGCTTTACTGATATGCATGATGTTATGATAGAGAAGTTCAGACTTATTTCTGGTTTACAAAAGCAATTGGAAGAACATATGAGTAATTGTTCTTGAAGAGTTGTTGCTAAATTTGAAGCAGATGCAGTGGGATTCAGATTGTTCTGAATATCTTTAAGTAAAAAGATAATGGAGTTGTGCATCTGTTCAGAGTTTAGCATGCATTCAGGGTTGCAAAGGACAAAGCACCCACGTGAATAAACAGCCCATGTGTCCAAGGCTTGATATTACTCATGTCAAAGGAACTGGAAAAGTGCCACTGGTTTCCTGGAGTCTTTGCTGGGCTCTGAGCACACATCTAAGCTTAGTAACATTGGGCACCATTATGTAAACAACTTCTGATTGACTTACAGAAACACTGATGCTCCCAGGAAGATGATGAGTATCACACAAACTCATCTTAGTTCAGAGCAAAGACACTGATGCAAAGAATATATTACATTGCTTTCAGAACAGCAAACCCAACAATTCTTGTCAGACTATCTTTTTTTTTGGTCTGTTTCTATAGAAATTACTCTGAAGGACAATATCTGACAGTACAAATGCAAGAGCTATAGAGGAATATAATGTTATCAATTAATAAAAATAATGTCTCATACTTTATTACTAAATATTAATTTTTCACATCTCACATTAACACAGCGTGCCATTTGTCTTAACCTCCCAGCTATGCTGAGTTTGAAACATAAGCCACAATTTTGCACAAATCAAGGGCAGATTTATTGCAAAGCTGTCAAAAGGAGTCAAAATGACACACCAGTCTAGTTAGAGTGACTAATTAATGGATAGATGCAATTCATTGTTCTGTAAATTGTTAGAACTGCTTTGGTTGATGATGGGCCCTGTCATATGAAATCAAGAAGGTCATCTCAGAAAACTCGTTAAACTTCTGGTCTATGTTAGGGAAGTCAGATGTAAAAAAAGAAATAGAACAGCTCTTGGAGGCAGTTTTAAGGAGTTTTAATAAATTTGTATTTTCTGCATGCAATGGAATACCCAATTGCTCCTGTTCATGCCTCATATCTATATTCTATGGGTGGGTTTCTTGTGCGTAAAATGATCAGCCTGGGGACTTACTGGCAAACTAGTTCCTCACGTTACTTGGAAAGTCACTTTAAAACAATTCCACATGAATTGAAGCAGTTAGATTGGCTGGATGTAAGCCCTTAGCTCAGGCAGAAGGTAACTCTTAGCAGCTGAAACCTAAGTGCAGTCCTCCTTGTTCCTGCTAAAGAAAATGGACTAACATCAAGCACCAAGTTGGCTAGTTAACCCAAAAGAGAGCGGAAGGACTGTGATTTCTAAGTACTATTGCTGTCTTCTGGCTGAAAGAACACAAACTCAGCAACATGACATTATTCCTGCTTCTGACTGGGTGACTAAGTCTTAGGATGGGTGAGCAATAAACAAAAGAATAACAAGAGTAAGTCATGCTTTCCAAACTCCATTTTAGAAGAATAATCATGGGTCAAAAGTTTTGAAGGCTTCCCTATTTTTCAAATGCTTTCACATGGAAATAACAATAAACCAAATAATTTAAGTAAAGGACATCAGCAGGTGATACAATCTGTCCATGTCTCCTTATGGAAAAAAATATCACCATGTCTGAATTTATCAGTTTTCTGGGTTTCTGGGGGTTGCAAGCTCTAGGTTCTCAGCCACACAGCGCAGGATCTTTCCCACTTCATTTAAGTCTAATCAGCCTTTCCCAGAGAGGTTACAGCAGAATTATATTGGGGTCAAAGACAGGTGATGAGAGTAACTAAGGCAGATAAAAAAATCATACACAAAGAGAATGAAAGTTCTGCTGCTTTGTAGTATTTGTTCTTGAGCTTTTCTAAACAGCTATACTGAAAGAAGGGTGGTAAATATTACAGGAGAATGATAAAGCCTTTCTGCCTCTAAATGGAAATACATACACCCTGGTTTCAGGCTTCTATCCCATTTCCATCTTCTCCCCATGTAACAGTGAAGAAGTCAAAAACATAACCTTTTTCTCTTTTTTTTTGGTCTGCAGGTTTCCCCTGCAGAAACTGCAAAGGCGTTGACCTGGATACAATATTAATACAGGTATTTAATTTTTTTACCTGTTTCCCTTTGGAGGAAGTGCCAAATGCAATTGTTTCTACTTCACCTCAAAAGCTGCTAACGGTAGAATTTTTGTAAGGGAGTGATACAGCTATTTCAGTCTATAAATATCAACAGCAAGCCTAGAAAGCTCTCATTGTTTGCCACATGGCAGGTGATCCGTGTCATCCCTTACCAGCGCTGGCAGTTTTCCCTAACGCACTTTTAGAGGGGAGTGATTTCCAGACACACATGTGTATGCATGGACAGGTACATGTATTTACCCATGTCCATTTCCACACACACACGTGTATACATGCACACATACTCACCTGTGTCCATCTCCACACAGACACACACACACACACACACGTGTAAACATATTTCTTGTGTCCATCTCCTCACACACACATGTATACATTTATACATTTCCCCCTTTTCCATCCCTGTACACACACACGTGTAAACACATATTTCCTGTGTCCATCTCCTCACACACACATGTATACATTTATACATTTCCCCCTTTTCCATCCCTGTACACACACACGTGTAAACACATATTTCCTGTGTCCATCTCCTCACACACACATGTATACATTTATACATTTATACATTTCCCCTTTTCCATCCCTGTACACACACACACAGGTGTGCACACAAACACATTTCCCCTTTTCCATCCCCATACACACACACATTTCCCCTTTTCCATCCCTGTACACACACACAGATGTACACACACACACATTTCCCCTTTTCCATCCCTACACACACACAGATGTACACACACACATTTCCCCTTTTCCATCCCCATACACACACACACATTTCCCCTTTTCCATCCCCGTACACACACACACATTTCCCCTTTTCCATCCCTGTACACACACACACATTTCCCCTTTTCCATCCCTGTACACACACAGAGATGTACACACACACACATTTCCCCTTTTCCATCCCTGTACACACACACACGTGTACACACACACATTTCCCCTTTTCCATCCCCGTACACACACACATATTTCCCCTTTTCCATCCCTGTACACACACACAGCTGTACACATGCACACATTTCCCCTTTTCCATCCCTGTACACTCACACACAGCTGTACACACACACACATTTCCCCTTTTCCATCCCCGTACACACACACACATTTCCCTTTTTCCATCCCTGTACACACACACAGCTGTACACACACACACATTTCCCCTTTTCCATCCCTGTACACACACACAGCTGTACACACACACATATTTCCCCTTTTCCATCCCTGTACACACACACAGCTGTACACACACACACATTCCCCCTTTCCCACCCGCCAGCCCCGGCCGTGCCCGCCCGGCCGTGCCCGCTGCGGGCGGCAGGTGGCGCTGCGGGCCCGGGCTGCCCGCACGGCCCCGCCCGCTGGGGCCGAGCCCGGGGCCGCCCCGCCGGGGCAGCGGGAGGGAGCAGCGCCCTGCGCTTGTGTTTGCCACTCTGGAAACTCGGCGGACTGCGGTCTGCCTCCCGTGTCCCTGCGGGCTGCCGGCGATGAACGCCCTCTCCCAGTCGCAAAACAAAAAACCATCCGACCCGGGGCAGCGTTCGCCGTCCCGCCTCTCCCGCGCCTCGGGAGCGATGGGCACCGGTGCTGCCAGCCCGGCCGGGCGGCAGGAGCGGCTCCGCACCCACTCCCCATCGCACACGGCGCCGGGGGGCCGGGCAGGGCAGGGCAGGGCAGGGCAGGGCAGGGCAGGGCAGGGCAGGGCAGGGCGCGTGGACTCCGCGCTCCCCAGTGGAGGTCTGGGAGGAGGGAGAGCGGAGGAGGGAAGATCCGCGAGGATCCAGGTATATCCAGTTTTTACCGCTTACCAAAAGCCACCAGCAGCAGGACCTCCGCCTCCTCCCTCCCTCCCTTCCCTCCCCCCTCCATCCCTCCCTCCTCCCCTAACTCCCTCCCTCCCCTGCCCCTCCGCGATGAGAGAAGGGCCAAGTCGGTGCTCGGCAGGCAGCGGCGGTCTCTGCCAGGGGCAGACGGATCGCTTTCATGTCGCAGGGTGACCGCTAGCCCCGCGGAGGCTCCCCCGGCCGGGCCGAGGCCGGGCGGGCAGCTGCCCCGTTGCCGGGGTGCGGCCGGCGCGCCCCGCGGGATGCTGGCGGCGGGGGATGCGGAGCCGGCCGCGGACTAACATGGGGGGCGGCCACTCCCACAGGGCGCCCGTCTTCGACGAGAACGAGGACGGTGAGTGCGGAGCTGTCCGCGGTACCGAGGCGCGCCCCGCCCGGGCTGTGCCGGGGCGCGGCCCCTCCGGCCGGGCGCGCCCGGCCCCGCTCCGAGCGGGGGGCGCGGGCGCTCCGCGGGCTGGAGCGGGATGCGCTGCCCGGGAAGAGCGGGAGAGCCCGCCCCGGTCCTGCCATCCTCACCCAGAGAGGGGCTGGCTGCTGTCAGGCACAGGCTCAAGTCTAGCACATCGTCAGCTGGGGTTTAAGCACATGGCAGGTAACTTCAGACCTGCGTTAATGAATGGGCACCGTTTCTGAGACGGATGCCACGTTTTTAGTTTTGTTTATAGTCGTCTCTCTGCCTGTTTTAAATGGTGATGTCTCTCTTACTCTATACTTCTTCCATCACCTTTTCTTTATGAAACTTTTTTTAGCATGTTCTGTTACTCTGAGTTTCTACTCCCTACCTAGATAATATGTCATAAGAAAGTGTATCTTGTAAAGTTTGTGGAAGGCAATGGAAAAGTTTGCTTAAAATGTGATGTTTCTTTCCTCTTTATGCATTTCAATGTAATTTTCCAGTGTAGACTGTATTTAATTTGGATTATGTGAATGCATTTCAATTAAAATGACTTTGGGTCTTGAAGCAGAGAGAACACAGCACTCTTAGAAAGCAGATATTTGTATATTAACATAGAAATGTTTTTAATGTTACTTATGGGATAGATGTTGCTGCCTGTTTGGACAATGGGTGCTTAATTTTGAGGAACTTCCCCAGAAGTTCCCAATATATTTTATTAGGAGGTGATTGCGCCTTAATAAACTCACATTATTTTGGCTGCCTGGATTTCATAACAAGCCAAAAACATGTATGCTTTGCCCTATATGTTCAGGGCACATGGAGATATTTGTATTGTTTTGCTAGCAGGGGGGGAAATGTCTAAATGCATGTAAAGTGCTTGAAAGAGTGGCTACATCTTTACTTGCATTTAAGATGAAATGACCATTTCCTGTTCCTTGGCAAAGCGTGATGAGGTGTGGTTTACAGCATTCCACTGTTTCTGTGGGGAATGGGACAGATTGTTGAACATTTGTGTATTGTGGAGCCATTTTCTTGTACTGATAAAAGAATTCAGACCTTTGCAATAGGTCGTGCTATGTAAACATACAAGAGAGAAAGAGCCCCCCTTGCCTCCCCTCAGGTAAAGTCTCAACCATGCACAATTGGTGTTGTAAACCTTGAGGTAATTCACTGAGAAGTACTCCAGAATGCTGTTAATCTTGTCTAGACACCCTAAGGTAAAAAGATACCCATGCTCCTGCCTTTTGAAGTCTTCTAATTGGGCTCTCTTGATAGCAGTTTTCATGAATTATTACCATCTTTAGTATTTTTTCCCCATGGTACAAAACTGTGGTCAGTTTTTGAACAAAATGAGCATAGTCCAATAGTAAATTATTGCAGAAACATCTTCATGGCACTTAGTTCTCTTTCTAGCCAGAAAACATTTCTGCAATGCAGCCATTATTAACAGCTAATAATAAAAAAACCCACATAAAGTATTTATGGATTTCAATTAGTTCATTATTTATTCTTTGCATGGTTTTGTTTTGTTCTGAGGTGGTTTTCCCCATTATGAATGTTCCTAACATAATCTTTTATTCCTCTTAAGATATTTCCCTTGGCACAACCATCTAGTTCAGAAAAGTCCATTGCTTTTGAAACAATAACCAATTTCCAATGGCATTTACAAATTACTTACTTATAGTACTTTCTCATTCAGGATGACATTTTCCCAAGTACCTAAACAATATGGGGGAATATCTCCTCTTTGAAAATGTATCTTACAGAATTTAATACAAAATGAAGCTGTTTTTTCATATTCCCACTAGTAGCTATAGAATCACCATTTCCCACAATATTGGACTCAATATGTAATTTACAAAAAAAAAAATAAAAAAAAAAAAAAAAAAAAAAATAAAAAGGTGAGTATAACAGGAGAAAGTGGATTTGTTTCTTGAGATGGTATAATTGCTCTTGAATGACAATTCATAGAGAACTGGAATAGAGAAGTTGTGCATGAAGGTGTAGGAATATTAGAAACTAATCTATTTAGTGTATTATGTATAATGTCACAGCTGCCTCTTAAAATTATAAAAATGAGCAGAGAAAAAATATTGCCATTTTATATTCATGCATGTTTATGATGGATGTAGAATAAAACATGAATTTTGGAAGTAAAGGTTTAAAACAATTTATCGTCACTCTGGAAATTTTAGAAAAAGTTACTTACCCAGTGTATTAGTTAATAAAATAAATATATGGAAATAGTGTGTGAAGAGCACCCAGGTGCTGCCTGACAAGCTTACAGGGTGTCTGATCCAGAGTTCCAACTCCTGCTTTCTGATGAGAAGAGGTGCTGATCCATTGAGTAGATCTAAAAACTGTAAGCTGTATGTAGACCCCTCTCCATGCTCTGGATAACAGAAAAAATATTCTAGAGAACCAGAAACCTGAACTACATGCTGTTAGTCTCCAGTTATGACAGCCAGTACAACACATCATTATCATACCCTAATCTTTTTAAGACAGTAATGCATACCATTTTTACCAGCTACATTAGTTCTCTGTGTTTCATCTTTATTAGAAGGATCTTCCACAACTTCACTCTTTGAATTGTTAGAAACATCTGTTTTTCTGACTAGATTTCTTAACCTACTTATAAGATTTGTGTTTAGTTCAAGTTTTTGTTAGTTTAAAATGCTCTCCCCCTCCAGGATTATTCTGGGGCTTTGATAGACAGCAAAAATGTTGCCTCTCACTCCTTGATTTGTAGGGAAACCTTTTCTATTTTTCTATTATTTCTACTGCTTTCTCATTTCCTGTGCCCTGCATCTGTATGTGTTTGAACCTGTCTTAGTTTCACAGAGATAACCCAAATTATACACAGAATTGTAGGTGAGTTTTCACCAGGACCTTGTGTTGGAAAGAATACATCCTGTTCTCTACTGGAAATAAGTTCTAGTACAGCCTATAATGACATATGCACTTTTAATGGACATGTTGTGTGGACAATTCTGTCACCCTGTGGTCAGTGCCCTACTCAGTAATTCCCACTGATCAACTCCAATCCACATCAGGAATTTTTGGTGATCCTGTGTACATGGCCTTTAGCAGGACTGAATTTTGGTCCATTTCTATTATTCACACTCTCAAAGATGGTCACTCACTTCTCTCTTGCAACACTCTGATTCTTCTTTATGCAATGTTTTAAGTTATGACCGCTCTGATCACTCCATGTCAGTTATCAAGACCACTGAACACTTTGTGTAAGTATTCAGCTGGATCATATCCAGACTTAATCTTCTTTGTTGTTAGCCCCTGCCAGCCTCATATTTCCCATTTCTAAATAATACTTTTTCCTATGTTACTGCCATGGTTCAACCCCAAGCAGCAACTCGACCCCACACAGCCACTTGCTCACTCCTCCAGGTGGGATGAGGGAGAGAATCAGAAAAATAAAAGTGGCAAACCTCATGGGTTAGGATAAAGACAGTTTATTAGGGAAAGCAAATTCTGTGCACACAAACAGTGCAAAACAACAAATTTATTCACTGCTTCCCAGGGGCAGGCAGTGCCCAGCCATAGCCAGGAGAGCAGGGCCCATCACATGTGATGGTGACTTGGAAAGACAAAAGCCATCACACTGAATGCTTCCCCCTTCATTCTTCTTCACTCAGTTTTAAATACTGAGCATGAAGCCGTATCATGTGGGATATGGTGTGGGATATGGTGTGGGATATGGTGTGGGATATGGTGTGGGATGTGGTGTGGGATGTGGTGTGGGATATGGTGTGGGATGTGGTGTGGGATGTGGTGTGGGATATGGTGTGGGATATGGTGTGGGATATGGTGTGGGATATGGTGTGGGATGTGGTGTGGGATATGGTGTGGGATATGGTGTGGGATATGGTGTGGGATATGGTGTGGGATGTGGTGTGGGATATGGTGTGGGATATGGTGTGGGATATGATGTGGGATGTGGTGTGGGATATGGTGTGGGATGTGGTGTGGGATATGGTGTGGGATATGGTGTGGGATATGGTGTGGGATATGGTGTGGGATATGGTGTGGGATATGGTGTGGGATATGGTGTGGGATGTGGTGTGGGATATGGTGTGGGACATGGTGTGGGATGTGGTGTGGGATATGGTGGCGATATGGTCAGTTGGGGTCAGCTGGGCTCAGTTGGGCTCAGCTGTCCTGGCTGTGTCCCCTCCCAGCCCCTTGTGCAGCCCCAGCCTCCTCCCTGGTGGGGTGGTGGACAGGAAAGGCCTTGGCTCTGTGCAAGTGCTGCTCAGCAAGAGTTAAAATATCCCTGAGTTACCAGCACTGTTTCCAGCACAAATCCCAAACACAACTCCACACTAGCTTCTCTGAAGAATTTTAACTCTATTCCAGCCAAAAGTACCACCAAGATGTTGTCTTGGCATGACTGTATGAGGTTTGTATCCCCATTCAGCCTAGAAATAATAATCCCACCTTGAATTTTGTCATCTGATTTTTCCTCACCTTATTCAGCTTTACTTATACTTTCTTACATCTCATTCCACTGACACTGAGAAAAATTAAATTTAAGCCAGTGCTATTATCTACAAAATAAGTTTGTTATCAAGGAGAAATATCTGATTACTCATGTGCAAAAAACTTCTGGTAAAACCATACTGTATGTATCTCATTTTTTCTTTTTAGTCTAGGTTAAGGCACAACAACAGCTAAGAATAATCCAGGGAACAGAGCCCTTTGTTTTCTTAGACCTCATACTCTGGCCAATAACACAGAAAAATATGTTTCATTCCTTGATTTTATTGCTGGATAGGTTGGATAGAGAACTGGATCTGGTGTTGTGCAGCGTCACTACTCACCAAAGCCAGACCTTTATATGGTGTGGAACTGTAACATTTTTTCAGACATTTAAAAAAGCATTTTAAGCAAGGTACTACACAAATTGTGTAGTCAATTCAGGTAAAGGGAAAACAGTTTTATTTCAGTTAATACTGCTGAAGCAAAGGAACCTGACTCTCTTCGCCTTGAATATTTCCTGTTCTCATAACAACTACCTTCTCCTGAATATGTATATCCAATGCTACTACCAGGAGAGCAAGGAAGTAAATTTTTCCTCATGTTCAACTCTTCAGAAACAGCAAATTCACAAGAACTGCAATAGAAGCATAAGGCTAATATTCCTCATTGTAAATGCTCCTTGCAAATTCTCAGTAAATATCACAAGTAATGAATATATCAGCAATAACCTCATGACAGTAAAGAGTGTCTTTCATGCTGGATTTGCTTGACTGTGTTCAGTTAAAATTTCAGTCATGTTCAAAATGTGAAAATGAAATAGTCGAAAAGAGTAATTTAGAAAAGAGCTGACTCAGGAGAGATATTGCTACTATCAAATAGGAATAACATATTTGCCTACATTGTGGTGGAAGATACAGAGGAAAGGATAAGAAACAAAGTGTTAGAAGTTAGAAGTTGGTTCTGCCAAGTGATATGGCAGTTGTATTTGATTATCTGGGGCTTACAAAGTCAGTTTTGCTACAGTTACTTTTACAAATAAGTATAATGAACTTTTAAAGAGCTTGGTTTTGTTTTTGTCGTGCATGCCTTTACATTTAAAGTAACTATGTGTTTCCAGAGAACCTTGCACTGAGCATCCTGAAGCTGCAGAGCTCCAGCACCCCTCTGTGCAGGTCATTGTGACAGGCTGTTCCTCAGTGGTGTAGTCCTGTGTGTGGGAAATGAGACACAGCAACTCTCCTTGGCTTATTCTCCATGGCCAGAACCTGATTCACTGTAGTGCTTCAGTATCTAATTCTGGGAAGTGCTGGAGTCCCACTTCCTTGCCTGAGCCTTAAGGCTTTGTTCTGCTGCAGGGTCGTAACTACAGAGCTCAATGGAAAGCTTGTGTGCTAGAGAATACAACATCCATCTCCTGGAGTTAAACTTCCAATTTGAAGTTGTAATTTCAAATTGATTTCTACCTCTCCTCTTTAGAAAAGCCTTCAGCTTAAATGAAAGATTTAAAATTGTTGTCGAGTGTCAGAAAACATCATTATTAAATGGGCAGCTGCTGAAAAGACTTGTACTAAAAGCCTGAAACCCAGATAAAGAGCCTAAGAAGAATACCTGCAATTAGTATGGATTCAGGTAGCCAAATTCTGAGCATAATGGCTGAGTTTAGGTATAAGTGCAGTGAAAGCTGAAGAACTATAAGGTGACATAGGGAAAAATGACAAACAAGTTTTGCTTGGAACCAATTTAAAGCAATGTTTAAATGTCAAAATGAGTCAGATTGAGAACAGAGTAGGCAGTGTCCAGTTATTGTCAGTGATATGATGGTGCTCATGGTCCTGCTGCCACACAGCTGTAATGGACAATGTCTGATGCAGTCACAGAGCTGCTGCACGCAGCTCGGATCACGAGGATAATAACACACTCCCTTCAAACTACTTGTTCATAAAATACAGCCCCAAAGAACAGTTAAATAGAGGGTTGGAACCTAAATACCTTCTGTTAGAGAAAGCAGCAAGCATCATGTGGGATCAGTATTTCTGCTGGATTTTTAGTTTGTTCATGGAAGTTCTGTGGTGTGTTACATTGTTTTTTAATTTTTTTTCCTTGCAAAGATGAATATTCCAGTTCCCTTTAGAACTGAATTGGATAAGAATACCAAAATGCAATTTAAAAACTGCTCAAAGGCAGTTCTGTTGAAAACCACATCTGTCAAAGGCATTATTTTATGCTGAATATCAATGTTTTAAATAAATTAGATCCAGACCACTGGATTTTTTATACTTTGTGTTATGACCATGTTGAATTTTACACAATTTTACTTTTTATTTATTGAACTTGAGACAAGAGTTCATCATTATGTGCAGTGCAAAACACTTCAGAAACCCTAAAATCAGTGTCTGTACAACCACAGAACAAAATAGATCAGTGTTGAGCTTGCACTTACAACATGATATGAGACAGTGGGAGAATATAGACAGAAAGGAGAGCACAGAAAAACAATATGATACTTGCAGGTAGCCACAAAGGCACCAAATGCAAAGCTGTTGTTGACAGTTTGCATGGCCTGTGTCCAAGGAGGTTCAGAAGGAATATCGTGACATAGCAATCACCATCAGCCCTCATCTTCCTGACTCAGGCTTTGGCACAGTGCACACAAATGATGTGGACCTCTTCAGACACTAAATGATAATTGTAGGTGAAGTTTAATACTGTATCAGTTTTCCCTTTCTTACAGGGAGCTCTAAAGAGGATGAATCTGGCACTTTCACTGTAGCTTTTTGCTATCTCAAATGAGCTGCATCTCTGTTTCACCATTTGAATATCCTAAAAAATGTTGTGCAATATCAGACTTACACTGTCAGGATTAGAAAAAAGATTCTTTCCAGGGACAGCTAAAGTATTTGTCAATTGTACTTAACTTTACATCATCCAGATTCAACATCATCTCTGCCAGCAATATCTTAGAGAGAGTCCAGATAAAATTTCAACATCCTTTCTAATATTATTTCCTACAATTGCAAGATTTAGTTTTCTGTTTTGATGGAAACATCCTTGTCAGGCCCTCCATCTTAAACAAAGGCACCATGGAAGTTATTGCCGTTGCTTTTGTAGACTTCCAAACTTTGCAGAAGTGGTTGACATAACACCTAACTCTAAGAGTGTGAAGGAATTTCTTATTGGCTTGATATTGAGGAAGTGCTCAGGGGAGGTAACATTTTACCCATGTTGCAATATGTGTTATGTAGTGTGCCTGGATATCAAGATAGGCTGTTTGTGAATAAGTATAAATAATTCAAAGTTAACCAAGCATCAAGCAAGGTAAGCTTAGAGACTCCTGTTCAAGATAAAGGAAAATTCTGACTGTGAAATAAACTCAGAAAACAAGATTATTGTCTCAGTCTCAACACCACTGCTTTCACAATCCCTCCTTCACAAATTCAGACATTGTCTCCCATCCCTGCCCACAGCTGCTGCTCGCAGTGAGAAGGTTTTGCTCCTTCAGCTGTGCTGCTGTTGTTTTCTGTGCCAAAGAGCAGGCTTCCAGAGAGCTGGGGTCTGAAGGACTGGAAAAGCTGAGTGGTGGAAGGGTGGCAATCTGAGAAGTAAATGTTGGTTTTATCCCAGGACAAATGATTTTCAAATGCACAGAGATATTAAACTGACTCTACTGCTCAATATTGGCTTCATTTCCAGTTCAAAAGATCTGACAGCTTCCCATAGAACAAGGGGGAACAGATCTACCTCATCCACCTGGCTGCAGTGTGACAGACATGAGTCATGGATAGCACTTGGCATGAAAGTGAAAGAATTCCTCAATGTGGATGTGTGAATGTGGGTTACAAAGCCAGCAGTAGCTTCTAGGGGGAGATGCAGTTTTTTGTGAGCCTTGGATACCACACTGTCCAATGAATGAAGTTCAGCCTGGAACTAAATGTTGTACCTGACTGAATTAGAAAATTTTTGGGGAAAAAGACATGGTAAGGAATTATGATCTTGTTCGTAGATCCTCAGAAAACTGTCTCACCAGAACTGTCTTTGTACAGTCTTTTCTGAATGTGGGCATAAAACCAAAGAAGGCAGGGTTTTGTTGGCCAAGCACAAGACTCACTCTCCTCTGGGTTTCTCATTAAAAAGCAGGCTTGAGAAGGCAGAGGGTGACACCTTCCTAAAGCAAAACCTGGTGGGCAGTGACACCTGTGACTAAGCACTGAAGGGTGGAATAGAGGAAAGAATGTCAACTTATTTTGGAGATTTCACAACATTTTGACTTAGCCAGAGTGAGCTAATGCTGAGATGATGGGAAAGGTGAAGAAGAGAAAAGGTTGCTACTGAGATCAATCAATACAAAGTAAAAACTCTTAGACAATATTCAGTTAAAAAGAAAAGCAACTAATTCAGTCTGGTAGAGGAGCTCCACAACATCCTATCAGGGTAAAACATGTGAGGGGAAGGAACAAAAGGTATGGGACACCCACCAGCAGGAAAAGCCTGGACTTTTTGGTGGGGGAAGAGAAGCAGTAGTAAACAGGTGTGATCTTTCTTGAGCACAGTTTTACTTAGTTTTATGAACTAGTTAAATTGATTACCTTGAGTGACATTACTCACTGCCTAATGTAGGCCTGCATTGAACTGTTGCCTAATTTGCTCTTGTACTTTTGAACACCATGTATGTATCTGTAAATGTAAGCTTCCCTGCAACAGGAAAAAGTAAAAGATTATTATTATGCAAACATGAAAAACTGAAGAGATCAATAAAAGTTGTTTTTGTAACTAAACCATACTCTGAATTTCCTTGGACACTATCAAAATCGGGCATGAATACCAAATACAGGGTCTTTGTAAAAAAGAACAGGCAAAAGTCTTGCTATAGTTAAAAAAGAACATTTTTCGTTTACTTTCTAGGGTTCAGTGTCTAATGTATGAAATGTTTGGAAGAATAGCACTGGTTTTTATTTGCCTGCACTTGAAACTCTTTTCTTTATCAGAAATGTGTGTTCAAATCACACTGTATCTGCAGATGAGCACTGGTGGGGCCCAAGATGCCTCCACCTTCCCAGTACAAGAGAATGTTGAGCATAAATATGTTCACCAGACCTAGAACTGATCCTCTTAATACAGTATTTGATGGAACATCCTCTTATTTCATTTTAAAGTCTTAGAAATTAACAATATACTGTTTAAATTTTACATTACATATATACAGTACAGTTTTATAGTTAGGGCAATATATACTATTTATATACTACGCTATAGTACTGTACCTTTATAAAACACACATTTCTGGAGGAAAGAAAGAAAGAAGGCATCTGTTCACTAGTGAGTACTACCAGGCTTTCTTTTTCAGATTCCTCACTGACTAAAATCTGACAAATAGAATGAAAGCACTGCATGTGATGTGTATTCAGCTTGTCCTCAAGAAAACCTTAATGTTATACATTGGTCTATTCCCTTGGGCAGTCAGCATTCACCTCAAATATCCATCAACAAGGGTATGAGTAGGGTTGTATTTTTGTATCACAGAAATGAGGGCTTCCTTCCTTTTGTTCCAAAATAAGTTATTTTCCACTCCAGCTGTTTCTCACATGCTCAGTTTGACCTCATCTTTAACTCCTTAATTTCCACTTTGACTCTCATCAACATGCATATTTTATTAATAAATGAAACAGTTTGAATGGAAAGGCTAGGATTTGTGAGGTCACTGGGCAGTTCTGGTTTTAATCACGGGAAATTCGAATTCTGCAAAAAGGTGTTTGTAAAAGTCTTCTTAGTTCACCACCTCTCTTCTAAAGACTATCAGCTTTCTGTATTTTCCTGGAGATTGGGCCCTTATGGACATGGTTTACTGGTGGGCCTGGCAGTGTTAAGTTTCTGGTTGGGCTCAAAGATCTTAAAGGCCTTTTCCAACATAAAAAATTGTATGATTCTTTGGTTTCGGTTTATTTTACTGGTAGTCAGTCCATCTGGGTTCCTCATCCAGTTTTACACATGATTTATTTCTGCTACAAATAATGGAAGATTCTTTATAATATTTTTTCTTGTACATCCCTTTTCTATGATTGCTGTCACAGGTCTTGACACAAAAGTATCAAACACTGCAATTAGTTCTTAGAAATGTTGTGTTGTATTTCCTGATATGGGTATCAAGTACAATTTATTCCATAATTTAGACAAAGGTATTTTCCTTTTAAATTGAAGGATGCTTCTTAGAATGCATTACTAGGATTGGTGGCAGCATATTTATACAGGTTTTTGAGGCTCTAGTGATAACTGAACGTGGTTGATGAATCTGAAATTTATTTCCCAAATTTTATATTCCAATTAATATTTTCTTTATAATATCACAATGTAATATGAAATTTTCTGTTTTATACTTCATTTAACTTTTTCTATATTGGTCTAATTTGAAAAAAGCTGGTTTCGATATATTCATGAAATCTACCCTACAGTTTGCTTATCTGACTTAAAATATGAATTAAATCATTGCTTTTAACTTCTATCTGGTAATATTTTATTGATTTTGTGTTTATTCCCACTTTCTTTCTCATTTTCTTTATTTTTTAAAGAAATAAATATCAATTCTAGTTCTTTGAAATCTAGAAACACTTGAATAAATTCTATGCTTGATGTACTTTTCTGCCCTGTCATTTTTTGCTTGGTATGATACTGAATAATAGAGCACTGACTTCATCATTCTATTGTTAACACTGTTCTGTGTAAGAAGGATTGTTGTATTTAGTAAGATAAATATACTACAAGGCAATCTGCTGCAGTGGACAAAAAATACTTTCCTTCTTTTTCCTATTTTTGCACTGATAAAGGAACACCTTCTGTTCCTTATTTAAGATATAAAAATGCAAACTGAGTTAATCCCTCCAGTAATTATTATTTCCTTTTGAGATTGTTCCACCTCCCTTGCTGAGCAATGAGAACTGTTCTTAGATGCCTTATTAAAACAAAGGTACAATATAATCACAAAATCACTGTCAGCCTCCTGAGTGTCCTTCACACCTTTCTGAAAATATCTTCCACTTTCCCCTGGATTGCTTTCACATTGTATTATGAAGATTGATTTTGTGCCTTTTGGGGTAAGGTTTAAATAAATCTTTGTCCAAGCTGTAAAGCCTGCAAATGCTTTTGGGGCAATACTACACCTTAAGCACTGTGAACTGCTACACAAAGCTTGAAGTCAAACAACAAGAGATCATCAAAAGACCATTTTGAGAAGGAGGAAAAGTCATTCTCTTAAGCCTAGATCATATTTTACTCTTATAGCATGTGAAAACTACAAAAATACAATCTTATGTGTGGGGAATTGCTGTAAAACCAAGTTAGCTTTTATTGAGATTAGTTTGGACATAACAAGAGGAACAGATTAACCAGAAGTTTTATGAAGATTCATCAGATTCTTCTCTGCCCAGCCTTGGCATGTGATTTTTCAGTAACTGCATGCCAGTGATGCCCTTATTGCCATCTTTTCCTGCCCAGTGACATGTCTTTGACATCTCTTGCTCAAGTTTTTAAGGTAAGTTATTAAACTAGAGGTTTTTTATGGTGCACATAATAATAGCAGATGAAAAGTACTTTAGAAAGAGAAATACATTTTTAGTGTGAAATTCTCCATAAAAATCTTGGTATTGAAAGGCTTTCTGGAAGGATTTATTGATCTTTATTGAACCAAATTGTCAGCACTAAGTGCTGTGAGATTTTGCTGGCAAGGAGTCATGGAGTAGTTACCACTGCTGTTGATCCAAACATTCAGCAGGGCAATGGTTTTTCTTTTTGATTTAGTGAGCTCTGTGTTGATGAACAGGAGAAGAGAGCAGCTAGAGTAAAGCTGCCTAGGTAGCTTCAAAATAGCAAAAAAATTATTTACAGTCACCCAGTCTATTTTGTCCTTTTCTTATATATATATTTTTTTTAATTATAGTTTGGGGAAAGGACTGGGCATCAGGTTCAGAGCTGTTGGCTGTGGCTGTGGGAGGCAGGACATCTAAGTGGAGCTTGTCTGGTGGCTAGGCAAATTCCAGCTGCTGCTAGGACAGCATCTGCTCTCTGAATGGCTTTCACAAGGCTTTTCTGAGAGTGAGGAGAGGGCATGTCATGTTTGGAAAAGATTAAATAATGTGTGGCAGTGAAGAGATACCCTGTTTTCAGTGGTTTCAAGCACTTAGGCTGAGTGCTGCCTTGACTTCAGGTCATTGGTGCTGCTAAGCTGGGAGCCATCAGTCTGTCTCAGAGGTGCTGGGTGAAGCACAGTCATGGATTTCAAAACGCCTTAAGAGAAGGCAGCCCTTTCACTGTTGTAGCTGTCCATTACAGAGAAAAGATTGTGCCATTCAGGTGTCTCACTTGGGAGATGCAGAGAGTTTTAAATGCTTCCCTGGGCATACAAATACTTGAGAGTAACTACAGGCTGCTCTCAGCCCTCTCACCTTCCTCTGCTAGGTAGCTCATATACATCTTGTGATCCACAGACATATGTGGATCAACGACATCCTGAATTTTTGAATTCTGAAGCACTACATTCCAATTTGGAAAAGAAGAATAAGAATACATCCCAGCAGATCACCCAAGAAAGATTGCTGGCTACTGTTGTATACGACGTGTTTCTGCTAGTCTTTGGTGATATGAAGTTGATTTCCAGTCCTTTTCACAACCTGTAAATAATAATTTTTGCTATGTTGAAAGCTTTCCATTCTGTACTGTGAAGAAGCCAAGGTTATTTAATATTATTTTCATAGACAGCCAGAAGAAGTTCTGATATACTGATTTGCCCTTTTATTCTAGTTAAGAAAATATAATATACATACCCATATATTTTTAGATACTATCTCTCTCTCTCCCCCTCTTTTTCCCTATATATACACAGATATTTTTAATATTCTTTACTCTCATCAAAACAAACCCGGTGTATGCCGTATGGAACTCTAGACCTGAGTCACCAATATTCATTATTTTTGTCTAACATCTATAATTAAACTTATTTGAGGTTCTGTTTCTATGATTATGCAGAACTGGTATAAGCACATTTAGTGTCACTGAATGTTTCAGGCACTAACAAGCCTTCTGCTGCACTGAGCTATTTCATCCTCTGCAGCTCACTATTTGTTTGTGCTTTGCACCTAATAACTTGTGTGGTTAAAATTAGAACTTATGTTCTTTACATTCATGTCTATCAGCTCCCCACCATGCTCACCAAGTGAATATTTTAATTTTTTCCTGTTGTGGGATGATACAAGGTAAATCTCAGTTGTAGCTTAGAGTCTACTGACCTCCTGCTGGTGATGCCAACACCCAGCCTTAACCTGGGAATTGTGGCTGAAGTCCTCCTCCTCTCCTCAGTCACCTCTGCACCAGCTGACCTGAGGTGCATTTGGTTTGTTTCATCATTGTATTTGTGTTGGCTTTGCTTGAAGTCTTTAATATTTCCCTTCAGTTGTGGTTTTAATCTCAGATGGCAACTCAGAACCACACACCTGCTCACTCACTCTGCCCCCCTTCCCAGCTGGATAGAGAGGAGAATCAGAATACAGTAAAACATGTGGGTTGAGATAAGAATATAATTGAAATAAAGTGAATTATAATAAAGATGGTGATAATCATAAAAAACAACACTATAATAGATACAAAGACGAAAACTAACTCTATTCCAGCTGAAACAAAGACAACTCCTAATCTTAGCAGTGGATAGATAAGATAAAGTGCCTGCTTGCTTTATTCATATTTACTGTTTTCTGCAATGTATGGACCTATCAGCTTTAGTGTAATTGCTTGTGGAGTGTAAATAAGCGTACTTATAAATAACTTGTAAATAAGTATACAAGGATTTCCCAGAGGTAAGAAGCACAATGAGAGAATAAATCATTAGCTCCAAGTAAAAAACTTCTACTGTTGGTTGGTCATTTTATGTACAGGAGTCAGCCTATTTTATTCAGTCTCCATAGAAAAACTGACCATTCCATCATCAAATATTTATCTGTAAACACTGAGATGAAGAAATATGCATTGCACTGAAATTACAGAAGTTTCTTATGAATTAAATATCACTGTTATAATCATTTTTCCCCCTACCCTTTCTATACCACCCAGAAAAGAAACAACGACAAAAATTGATGTATACAGAGGTACTAATGATAATTAATAGCTCAGGATAACACTTCATCTGAGGCTGGAAAAAAATTGATCATGTTGGATCAACAGTAGTTTAGTCTGGAGCATGTAGGTACAAGAAACCATTTGTGAGACCAGATTTCCTCCAAAATAGCAGAGAAAGTGGGGTGATTCTTATGCAAGTAGATGATTCACACAGTGAGATATTATGAACCCTAGCTAGAATAAAAAAGAAGCCTCCTCCTGGCTCCAGATAACTCTAAAAATCAGAACTGTCAAGACGAGTTCAGGTTGGTGCCTTTACAACCTCAGAGGCTGGGATTTGAGGTCCCATCCCTAGAATGGATTTTACTTTTTTCTAAGAAGTATAACTTAGTTTAAAACATTTACAAGACCTACAAATAAAATGGAACTTGAGTGCTGAAGAACATAGTGAAAGTCATTTAACTGCAGAGGATGGATAACTATGGGTAGGCTAACTGATAGAGTTAATGGGGGAGGTCAGCCCTCCTAAAAGTGTGTTGTGTCTTTTATTTAAAGAGTCAACAGAAATCTGTCCAGTTTAAGAGGTATCTAGTGTCTACTAGACTCTGAGGCACTACTTTGTGGCCAGCCAGTAATGGAATACTTGAAATTTTCTTTAATTCTCCTGTGCTGGGGATCTGGCCCTTAAATGTACTCACTAGATGTGCTGTTAATTTCAATAAATACTGCCTTTTTCCGTGATGAGAAGCAGCTTTTCCTGTTTACAATCCTCATTCTACCCATGCTACTGCTGTACAACCCCACTCTGCAGCTGCAGCAGGCAGGGACACTCCAGGCACACTTCTGCTGCTAGTTACAACTCCTAGCATTTGTTTGAAGCCCGTGGTGATGGTTTGGTTTAAAATCACTAAACGGGAGGCAATCCCAATTGAAATGGGAATAATTCTGATCTTTAGTGTCCTTACTCACCCCAAGTATTTAATTTGCAGTTGTGGTTAAAAATAGAAGAGCTAATTCTTCAGGATTCAGTTCTGGAGAGAGACTCCTCATGTCTTGGGTTCTGAATTTAGAAGAAAAAGAGAATAACTCATCCTATCACCAAATGAGGTGTTTGAGTAAAATCCTCTTCACATGGGTCCCCAACCTCCCATTAACATGGCACCAAGACTCATTTTGTGAAACCCTGATCTGCAAGAGCAGTGCTTTCTGAGCCACTGCCCCGAGGAGCAGAGAGCAAAGAGGTTTATTACCTTCCTCTGGCATGTTTGGAATTACAGAGGCCTTTGCATGGATGAGATTGATGGATGCCTCACTGAGGATTTTGTTGTTAACTTAATTTAAAGAATTTTCCTTCACCTGGAGATCACTCTGATAAATTTTATTGCAGGAGAAAACAGTTTGGTACACTGATATTTGACATTTTATTCCCATAGCAACTTCCCTCAGAGAGCCTTCCAGTTCAGTTATTAATGAGGTTGTTTTCATAGAAACTCTGAGGGAGGTGAATATTCCCACTTTCCAGCTGAAAAAGATGCTTCATAGTCTATTATGTGTATCCTGATCTCACAGAGAAGTCTATTACTGTAAAGTGAAATTTAGATTTTTCTATATTGTAGCAATACATTTTCTCAAGGGGTATCTTTTCTGCTGCTTATACCTGTCAACCTCATTCTCCTTGCAATGATTTCAGAGATTGTTTTTGTCAGCTCATCCATAAGAGAACAACACGGTCAATCAGAATCTCTCTCTTCTCAACAAAAGGGTGCTGTGTCTTACATTTTACATTGAAGCAGGTCCTGAAAATTTCTCCTTAGTTTCAGTGTCAATGTCTTTTGAAAGAGCTGTGAAAAGCATGGAGACTCACAGAGGCATCCCTGCTCTTCACTGGCTGTAATGAGAGCATCAACTCAATTGTTCCTTGATGTCTTCTGATGTTTCCAGTGGTGCTACTAAGTTAACAGCTTTTCTGAACCAAAATCTCTGTCCTGTCACAAAACAGAACTGTTTTCATGGCAACAAAAAGGAGTCTTAAATTTACATTTCACTGATCTTGAAAAGAATTCACTGACTTGTGGGTTTGTAATAGTAAAATTTTGTTAATTGCTGGTTTTAATAGGATACATGGATGAGAAGTTCCAATTACTTTCCACTAAGCCAAATGAGTCAATGAAAATAAACCTTTCTAGTGGAAAATAGGTTACATGAATGCTGTGTGCTAGCAGAACATGGAAGCAGCCAAAACAACTCTGTTATGATAAACCAGCCTCTGGTTATACTGAAGGTTTGACACTGCCTGAATAAATCCTGATCATTTCTGTGTGACAGTGAGGTCAGGGCTACAGGCTTAAAACAGTTTCATTGTTAGCCAATGCATCAAACATAATAATAATAATAATAATAATAATAATAATAATAATAATAATAATAATAATAATAATAATAATAATAATAATAATCCCTATTAATTCCAGTTATTCATGTCACTTAGCTTCAGTGCCAGTCTAAATAGAGAGAGAATCATGTTCTTTCATGGAATCATAGAATGGTGTGGCCATTTTCACGTGGCCAGCTTCATGTGAGCAGTCACACTGAATCCTGTGCACAAGGAGTGAACACACCTACCATGCTGTGTATTATTTTCAACAAGTAGCAAACCTTTTCTGACTTCAGGATTGTGTTAACCAGGCTCTGGTCATTTCCAGGCATCATTATTTAGCAAAGGTGAGGATTGTTACCATATTTCATACCATCCAGAGGAACATCTGACCTCTGATGACATTTTTCATAGCACTGAGTTATACACCAAAATGTAAAATTCCCAAAAAGATGCTACAGGCTTTTCACGACAATCTTTTGCTATTTGGTCTTTGTTGAAAAGGAGTGGTAGATTTGTCCAATTCCAAATTCCTTTTGCTTTTCTGTTAAATTTAATAGTAAAAGCCTATGTATTTGAAGTCCAATTGTTTTGGTTTTTTTTTTTTTAGCTCAATTGATGGGTGTTTAACCAGACATCATAACAGAAGCTAATGAGATGTTGAAAAGGTCTGCTTTAAAATTATGCTGCTGAAGGATTACACCAAACTGACCCACACCATCAAGACCATCTGGGCTGACAGCTGAGCATAAACATTCAAATTCTCCTTCTCAGTCCATGATATCACATTGTCAGACTGATCAGATCAGTGACTCTCCACCTCCATGGGAGTGGAAGCAGTATTAAAAGAATGTTATTTGTGGTTGCTCTGCAAAGGGTCAGCTCTGCACAGATCTCTCTTCTTAGTCATGGTCTGAGTCTTTCCCACTTTGTGCCTTCACTATGTGCTAGTTCCACCCCTTTCTGAACTTGCCTTTCAATTGATGATATCCTGAGACAGGAATTATTATAAATTTAATTGACTTTTTGCAGTGTAATCCTCCATTCATGCTTGCCACTGTTGTATTTTGTCTCTTTTTCCTTTTAAACTGTCTCAGCTTCTGCTGTTTTAAATCTTAGGAATTTGTCAAGGGAGCTTCACCTTGGTAATTGCCTGTACCATTAGTCATCATCAGGATTTCTGAAGATCTTGCATTATCCCAAAAAAAGACAACTAAAACTTACCATTGTCTGTGCTAATTTTTTTTGCAGCTCACACCATCAGTGGTGACGTTAAACAGATATTCACTCTTTCCTGCTCTGTACTGCACTGCCAGTGAGGACAGGTTATGAATTGGGGCTTCATCCTTAGTACATTGTCCAGATGACTTTTTGCAATGGTAACATATATTTATGTTCCTCATATCTTTTGCCAAGCTCTGACAGCAATATTTGACCTTTTTGTTGTTGTTGTTTATGAATAAGAAATCATTTAAAATTCATTAATGAGTAACTTTGTCTTCAAATAATAGTAATTGGACTTCATATTAGCTTAAATTTTTCTGACATAGAATGTTTACTACTATTCTAAGTTGTATTCAGAAAGTTAATTAGTAATCTTCCTGGAATTGCCATCAAAGTCAAAAGACATTCTTAGCAGACAGTTTTAAATTTTCTTTATGGCCTGTGCTCACTTATGTGTGAGGGAAAATGCAAATATTGGTGTCAGTATATATAACCATGGGAGGGATCAGAGTTTGATCTCTACTTTGATATAAAGCAATTCCTGTTAAAGTAAAATACACAGATTTTGTACTAACAAGCATTATAACTTCCCTGTGAAGGTGACCATCTCATTTCACTGCCCTTGCAACCAGGCTTCTAACCAAAGCAGCATGGTAGGTGTACCATAAGGTGCCACAATCAGCTTTATTCACTCTAAACACCCATACTGCCATCAAAAGGGACTGTGCTTGTGCTCTCCTCTGTTCCTGCTGTCTGCAGCACGCCAGACATGGTGTCTCTGTGACTGCCTCATTTTCTTGTCAGCTGTTCAAAGAACAAGCCTTTTCCTGGATGATCATGTGCTCTCATCATAGAAAGGGTTCATAAAATGCTAAAACACAGTTGGAGAGGTCTTTGAGAGATATTTGGTATGGTGTAGGGCCTAAAGCATATGTTTCTCATGTTGGGAAATCTAAATATTGTCTAGTTCCTCTCATTATTAGGCTGGATGAAGATAGAATCCTTTCCCGTGAAAAGCCAAAACCAATTTGAACAGGAGAATTTCTTGAAATGTTCTCATTTCAGAAAAAAAAGTCAGAAATGCACTCACCCTAAATGGACCTAGACAGCAATAACAGTGAAGTAGAAATCATCACAAATCGATACTCAGAAATTTTTCATTTCAAAAATAAGTGAAGATCTTGATTTTGTAGTTCTTTCTCTTCCTTCTCTAATAAAAAGATGAAAAATGGATAGAAGGCACAAAGCAAAATGATGAGAAAGACTCCAAAACTAGGTAACTTTCTGTTTGCTTTCATTGGAGCTGAAATCACATCCTTACTCCTAAGAACAGAACTTTCATATTGCTTTGTATCCTTCAGATTATTTATTTATCCTTGAGATTATTTATTTAAAAGAATAGTTTTTTCTCTCACCTCCTCCTGCATTTGCTCACACAAACCATCACAAGAAAGAATTGGCTTTTAAGTTACTCTTTTTTTTTTTCCCCTGGACCACCTGAGAGTACTGCTGTATGCCTCTGAAACAGAGTACCCTGTCTCAAGATGGAGTCAGCACACTAAAATCTCCAATTAGGAATTGTTATGTTAAAAATCTGGACTAATTTTAAAGAGGCATAAAGATAAGAAAATTAACTTTAGTTTTTAATTTAATGCTCCCAAGAAACACTGTGGGAGAGAGATGCAGCCACAAGGGCTCTTCTGATCAGTACAATTAATCTTTGCCAGTAAACATCTATTTGTGCTCAATCCTTCAGAAAGAATAGCTAATTTCATCTAATCTGTGTTAAAATTCCTGTGGAGCAAAGCAGCACATCCCCACAGCTTCCACAGAACAAGAAAGTTTTGTTTTTCCAGAGGATAATGATAACAGCAGCCCCTGGATTCACTGGTGCTTCTGGTGAAGCCCTTACTGGGGCTACCATGGGCCAACCTTTCCATAGACTTTAGGGAAAAGCTGATGACTTTGTTCTTAGACCAAAATCCTACTGCAGTTTACAGCTGTAAGGCTCTGTCCTGACTTCTGTGGCTTGCAGACAAATCCCTCCCAGTGGCTCACAGAAGCTGACACATCCCTAAAAGCATCAGATGTCTTGTCTTGATTTTTTTGTTTGGTGACAAACCTCCAATTTTGCAGACAAGGTCTGGACATTGTGGGGTGGCACTCAGGAGTTTCAGTTTAAACTTCCTTCAGAGAAAAGCTGTGATGATTTGCAGTCTGTTCTACTTGTCTAAGGAGCAAACTTTGTTTTACAGGCTCCAGATAGCTGCCTGATACATTTTTTAGAATAGATGTATTTAATGGCAGTATCATTTTAATTTGGCTTATTGGGGGTATAAGCAGCTCTGGAGAGAAAATTTCATTTGATCTTGGGTTCAAACAGATTCTTGTTTACCAAGGAGTCACAGTTTCCTTCTGAATGCAAAATCTCATCTCTTTTTTTTTTTTTTTTTTTTTTTTGCAGCTTTTATAGTATAGCATTAGAAACACAATTATGTTCTTTTACAGAATTAAAAAGGAAGAAGAGTTTTGAGAATCAATCCTAAGATCTTTTTTACTTAGCAGCTTGCTTACTTTCAAATGCTAATTTCCTTTAGAATTTTAATTTTACTTTTGGTTGTGGAAACACATGCCTGTTCTGTAAGAGTGTAAATTATTAGCTGATTCACCAAATTCTTCTAGGCTGTTTTTATAGCATTTCGGAAAATGGTAGGCTGTTTTAGTTCTTTCCAGTATTCATTTTAACTAACACATGCAGAAAATTCCCTAGCCATTTGGGGAAAACCCCACTCACTTTAATGATGTGATGTGAGGTGGATTTCGCTAATTACAGTGTAGAACCCCGTGATGCTGGCACTGCTTTGGATGAACATGGTCTAAATATTCTGTGAATTTCATCAAATGTGTAGCTAAATTGCATGTGAAGTACTGCCTTGTAGGAGGATTGACATAAGGAAATCAGAATGCCTGTAATGCATCACAGCAGATGTTCTTTAGCCTACTCTTTTATCTATGATATCAGCTATTTATTTATAGAATATAGAAATAAGAGTGGTAGAAACAAATTACATTTCCAGTTTTCCAGCACCCTAGTACTGAGATTTTCTCCCCATTTTAATAAGGGAAAAGGTTGCGTTCCTTATGTCTTCTTTGACATGTGACATAGGTGGAAGATAAGAAACTCTTCCATCCTGTTTTCTTTTTTTTTGAAACAGAATTTTCCTCTGAAAGCAATTTTAATGGAAAACTAAACTTGCTGCCAAATTAAAATGCTGTTATTTTCCTTGATAAAAATGACGCCTTATGCTGGGAAAACAAAGCTGGTTTTGAACATTTGAATGGAATTCAAGTTTACCTTTTCAGATTTCCTTCTGGCCCAGTTCAAAGCTGGACTCCATTTCTGTGATGTGACACTTCTTCAAACATATTGGAATCTGATTCTTGTATCCCCCTCTGTAGATCCAGATCTTGTACCTGTTTACAACTCCCGTAGCCCAGCACGCCACCAGCTCAGAGGGAACAGAGCACAGCGCAGTGCTGTGAGCACACCTCTGAAAGGGAGACCCAGCCAAAGATCCATCCTGCAGGTGGCTTCACAAGGGAAATACAGAAACAAACTGTTGCGAAAAAGCCTCTTTGGATCAGTCAAGAGTTCTGAGATGAAAGTCTTTTGACAATACAGGAATGTTTCACTTTGATTGAAGAAAGTGAAGCATATTTCTTGGTTTGGAAAGACAAGTATCTGTCAGGGAAAGTGTAAAATCCCTCCCTCCAAATATAATATTGAATTAGGAGCTTTCAGGCTAAAATATGGGAATAGGAGTAACAGTTCTTTACTAGGAATATTAAAAATACAAATGCAGTAGTACAAAAAAACCAAACAAGCAAAACAAACAAAAATCCTAGAAAAAACCCTGACAGAGTCAGAGATAGGACCTGACACCCTGTTGTCAGGGTGTTGGAAGCAGTCCAAATAAGTCCTCCTGGAGTGACAGATGTGGTTCTGTTGGAGTAGAGATGATCTTATAGAAAAAAGGGTTCAGTGCTGGTGAGATGGGTCTGATCTTCCTCCAGGAATCCAGTGCAGACAGGCTGCTTGGTGTTCCTACATCTCAGTTTTTACCTTGGTAGAAACGTTTGGCTGTCCCCCCACTGGGTGGAGCATCTCACACTGGGATAGTGTACTGTGTCCTGTCACTGGTGATCCTTAATGGCCCATTAACAGAAGATATCCCCCAGAGGGTGGACAGTGGTGAAAGAGATAAGAAACACTGCCCCATCTGGTTTTAACAGCTGGTCTATTATCAGAAGGTCCTCCTCCCTCTTGGAGTTACAAGAGATTAAAGAAAACATCTCCCCAACTACTTTCAACAGATGAAATAGAATACACATTTTTTTTTGTTACATAACCTAAGACAGTATGTAAACACTATCAGACTAAAATACATTGTACAGTTCAAAACAAAATTAGCTGAATTTTAAATAAAATTTGGTTTACATACAATGATCTTAAATTCTTTCTAATTGCAAATAAAGTCTGAATAATTATAAAAACATATTAACATAATTAGTTTATATTGAGACTAAAACACTCATTAATCACGAAGAACTGAGGCATTGTAATGCAATTTAAATACAAAGTCCCTAAATATTATCAGAAATATCATGATTTATCATTGGTGAGATAAAACCAGCTCTGAATCTTCTTTTTGGTTATGTATCTCTACCTAACTAGTAAATTTCCCAGTCAAATAATGTATAGTAATGTCTTATTATACTCAGAAACCTATGAAGCTATACAGATTTCTACTCTTCATTCACTTCAAAGGCATCCTGGCTTTACCATCCTGTCAGCAGAAATTCATTTCTTCCCTAATTTAAGCAGTGTCTTTCTTCACTAAAGCACTTGCCATGAACAGAGCATGATGGAATGTGACTCCTTATGACTACCCAAACATTTTATGACCCTTAACTTAATTTTTAGGCACTCTTCATGTTTGTCCTGTCTATGTCCATTCAAGCAGGGATTTTATTAGTGGTATTGAATTTCTATGACTGTGTGAACTTAGTTACTCATCCTGTGTGTTTTGTGTGGAAGGACAGCAACAATTTTAGCAAGACATGATGGCTGCTAAGATCCACTGAAGTCATTTCAGCCTGTGGCTCTCCCTGGAAAAGGATGGAGCATCTGAAAAGTAGACAGACATAGAAAGAGAACTGCAGAACTAGTTTGAAATCCCAATGGCAGTGCTATCCAATGACTCTCAGGTCAAACCATACAGGCCAAATCTAGAAGGAAATTTGATTTAATTACCGTTCTGTTTTCCTGATTCACAGAAACAGGAAGCATTAAACCACTCCAAAACAGACCTGTAAGACAGGGGTGACACTTAAATAAAAATCTATTTTCTTGGCTAATGACCAAATCATATCTCCTTGTTTCTATTTTCTCTTGAGATCAGTGAGAATGAATCTCAATGTGTTGAAAAGTTCATTGTGTTAAAAATATGATTTTACTGTACACCTCCTGATGCCTTAGTGCTCATGTTCTGGTTTTGGCAACTTCCAGACAGTCCAAATAAATCAGTGGGACTCAGCCAGGGAAGAAGAGTCTGTATTTAGCTGATCAAGTTCTTCCAGAAAGGCCTCTACTTTATTTTCATTCTGCAAGCACTTTCATTTTGTATACCTGTGCTTTGGCCAAGTTCAATTGGATATTTTCTTTAGGAGAAAAGTTCTTTCAGGTAATGGTTATTGAGTGTATTTGGACTAATCACATATACATGCAATTAATAGTCCTCATCTGCAGTGAGAAAACAGATATCAGCTCTACCTAGAATCCACCCAATATTCATATAGCCTCTTTAGCTAAATGTAATTTACACTGGAACAAATTATGTGTAACATGAGAATATTTTGAACAGTAAGACTGCAAGTGAAAGGGTAAAAACATTATATTCCTTTGTGAGATCATGAATCAAACACATAATACATAGTGGTATGCTGTTGACGTAACTTCTTTGGGTCTTTTTGGTTTAAGTAAACTTGGTATTTGTGAACAATGCAGCAGAGGTGAATGAATATAAAATATTTCTTTGTTTTAACATATATCGTTATGAATACAGTGCTGATTAAAAAAAGAATAGGCATTTCCTTTAAAACTGCCCGGCATCTTTGCAATGTGGTTGTAAAAACCCAAGTCTGTGACATGAATATTTTCCCCAAGTATCCTCAGGGAGCAGTGGAGCAAGGAATATTTATTTTGTCTTTCACTAGAAAGTTTTATGCCAAATATCTGCTCCATCAGGGCTTGTGCAGTTTGGAAGACATGCATGAGAAGGTGTGGTGTGAAGTGGAAGTCAGGTTCTGCTCTCAGCTCTGCCACAACGTGATGTGTGGGGTTTGAATCAGTCCTCTGATTTCTGTACCTTCTCTTCCACAGTGGTGTATCCTCCTCACTCTTTAAAGATGGCTTTCAGTCTTCATGGTGCTTTTAGAAAGCACTATCACCTGAGTTGGCTCTTACCTCTCCCAATTATCTGTGTGTCTGAGCCCTAAGGTACTTCCTATACCTAATTTTACAGCTGCCTGGAGATGTAACGATTCATTTTTCTGTAGACAGTGGCAGAAGAATTGGAGCACTTATCTGAGGTCACATGAGAAGACCGTGGCAGTAGGGGTGCTCCTGTGTATAACTCACTCACAAACCACTGCACCATCGTTCTGGATATTCCTGACAGTTTTTGAGTACATTAATATATTTCACCAGGTATCTATAATGGTTAGGACCACTTTTTTTTTTTTTTTCTTTGCATGGCAAGCAGGATGAAACCTTTAATTCAGTTGTGTATCTGTTACCATCATCTGGCTCTTATTTGTTCAAGATCAAACTACTGGAAAATGCTCCACATGGAGCCAATTTGAAAATATGATTCTACACCTAGCAAGGAATACTTGCATTAGAAGTTGTTAATAGAGAGTTGAATCTGTGAAATGGAATGAACTTAAGGTTTATTTGAGTATGACTAAATGGAAGGAAACAAAATTAAGTATATATATATATATACACACAACACATTGCTGAAATTAGCAGGCATCCATTGCTCTAATAGTGTAACATGAAACAGGTGTCAAATGCTGATCTATTTTGACTCTTAGCAAAACATCTGGTTTGCTCCATATTCCTTCTTAGTTTTGAATTAATGGTGACATTTTAAGAAATGAAGGTAGGAAATGAGGGAGGGGAAATTATAATACTTGATTTTTCCAAATTGATGGAAATCAAGGAAACTGGAAATAAACTCTCTCATAGTGTTGTTAATAAGTTTCATTCTGTGGGTTTACTTGTATGAAAAATTATCTGAACACAATACAAACTATTTTTGTTTTCTGAAAACAGTTCATATATTCAAATCTAGAGACAATGTGTAAATATGGTGTAGTAATAAAATGAAAGAAGTGCTCAAAGAGTTGGATTTTTTTTCCCTCAGAGTAAAAGAAAGTATTGTCTTGAGAACTGAAGTATTTTCTCTTGAGTAAGGAAAGCTATTTTTAAAAGAGTAGTAGTCATATTACTGATACTGATGAAGAAAATGTCCTTCTGCCAGCCACACCATTATCTCAGTGGGGCTTTGCACCAGAAAAATGTCATTAACTACCCCACCAGGCACCACAAGAACTAGACATGTTTTGGAGGACAAGAATTTAATACTTGTGATGCCCTCCTTGCACCGAGGAAATGGCAGTGCCTGAACTTGATGGTATTTTCAACATTGGAAATGACAGAGGTCATGAGGAGCTGTAATTCTTCTCAGAGTAGGTGGTGATATTCTGGCATTGAATTTTCACCAGAAAAGAGAAAAACGTACATACAGAATGTGAAAAAAAATCGAGATGAACAAAATTAGGCCAAACTTTCAAGAGTGTAAGAATAAAAACATCTGAGGAAAACCCTTGAGGTGCATGGTTAATGCAGTACCAAGGTGGCAGTGAACTTAGCTCAACCCTTCACTGTTATCAGGGAGGTGCTGCTCTGTTCTAGATGGGATTGTTGCTTGAGGCATCTTAGTGTTGCCCAGTGAATTTGGTACTAGTCTCACCTTCAAGGAAGCCCATTTTTTATTCTTTCCTATTATCCCAAAGGAGGAACTTCCTCAGTTTGTGACTGTAATGTTCTGAGTGTGTTTGAATGATCAAAAGAGGCTGGGTTGTTACACTTTAGTGAATTATCTCTTTCCAGAGAACCACAGTGCCTGCAAGCCTTGCTCATTTTAGATTCAGACTCAGGCATGTTTACATATTTCCTCAGTCATTTAAAATTGCCTTTATTTTCTCTTGCAAAAAATGAGTTACAATCATTACAGCTTAATTTAAATAAGGTTCATGGGACTGTTAGCCACAGAAAAAAATCTTTTATTTCTTAGTGATGATACAAAAATGTAACATCCTACTTTCTACTCAAGTTAAGCATAGAAATTAAGAAAATTTGGTAAATTGTTGTGGCTATGATTTTTAACCACTTATTTAGCTTACTAGTAATCCATCTTCAACTCCATGGTCTAGTGCCTCATTTATAATTTCATTCTTATGAAAGTCCAATTTACAAATAGTCTAATTAAAAAATTAAGTTGTTCTAGTCATTCAGAGCAATAAACACAGGAAAGATGGAAGTAGAGAGAAATAGAAGTTATATGGACAATAAAAAATGTCCTTTTCCTAGCTACAGATAAATGGTTGATCTTAGTTTTACAAAAACAAAATCATTCTTCAAAGTGATGTATTTCAAAACATGTCAGATTCAGAATATAATATAGTCGAGTATTACTGAAATATGGCTTGACTGAAATTGAGATAATTACAGCCTGTTTCAACAATTTCTCACTTGTTTTGGCAACTGGACTCAGCTGAATGACTGCAAGGTAAAGAACAAATTCAAAATAAGCTTTTTTTAAGGAATGTCCTTGTTAAAAAATTTAGTTAAATAAGCAGGAAACATGAGAAAGTTTGAAAACAGAAGAGTGACACAGAAATCACCCACATGCTGTGCTGAATTTTTGGATTATTTTTTCCTATCAAAGAAAGTAATGAGATTAACATGTTTTTAGGATATTTTCAACACTGTGGTGAATTCCTACCTAAATTGAGAGTCATCTTTGACAGCCCAGTGGTGCACTTGGAAAGGATGACTGGTGGGAACAGGATTTAAGTGGATGTAAGTTTATGTGGAAGGGGAAGTTTTGCTAAACTATCTTGTTCATCAGACCAGGACTGGCCAGCAAGAACTACAAGAGAGTGCCCTGCTGCTAAAAGCTCTCAGCAGAGACCCCAGCTGCAGGTTGCTGACAGACAATCCTGCTTCTCAAACCTCTGGGCAACCCTAACTCTTACAGGATTCAGCTCAAAATTTTTCTCCTGATTTTCAGTTTCCAAGCAGGTTATAAATCCTTTGCGAGGTTATGCATTTTTATTTTGGTATCCAAATTCTCAAGCTGCTGTTTTCATCATCTTTGTTTCCTGGAGAACAGAGTCTGCTGCTCTCAGGTCTGTCAGCTCTGGGCTTGATTTGTCTCCAGCAATTACCAGGAAGGTGGTTCCTATACTGCACTTAAACAAGGAGCAACAATTTTTTCTTGAAGGCAATATAAGTAAGCATAAATAGATTAATAGTGTAAATGAGGTATTATTGCAACAGAGAAAGTAAGATATATTAACCCTTTTTAGAGGCTTGAGGGCTATCAATCTTTCAACTTTCTGTGCAAAGCTTAGCTGGAGATGGATAGCTTTTTTGGCAAATATTCAAAGTATTATTAATTTTATAGAATTTCCTCCTTCATCTTGATGTGAGTCACATTTTTGTTGTATTTGTTGTTGTTACCACATTTTTGGGTGGACATGGCACAGGGTGCCCAGAGGAGTTGTGGCTGTCCCATCCCTGGAAGTGCTCAAGGCAAAGTTGGATGGGGCTCGGAGAAACTGGTCTGGGGAAAAGCGTCCCTGCCCATGGCAGGGGGGCTGGAACAGGACAATCTTTATAGTCCCTTTCAACCCAAATCATTCTATGGTTCTATGATTTTTCCAGTGACAGTCTGTCTCCACAATTTTGCTGGTCACTGTTACATCAATGACAAGTGCATAGATGAAGGTCCATGGCCAAAGCCAGGAACATAAGAAAGTTTTAATTAAAAAAAAAAATCTTGTTGCACTGAACCTTGTCATCTCTGGTTCACTGAATTTAGCTCTAAGTGTGATTCTTTTCTGAGAAGGGGCTGTAAAAACTGTATCACACATTGTCGTGTTTGTATTTCAGTGACTGCATCAATTTTGTTCAGGAGGTTGGAGTTTTTTTAAAACCACCAGATACACCAATGAAGATTTGAAGGTCATGCTGTGTTTAAACTCATGTAACACCAATAAAAATGGCATTTCTGAGAAATGAAATCTCACTCACCCTCCCAGCAAAACACTTCAGTGTCTAGAGCAGGCTGTGCTGTCAGATTTTCCTGAAGTGCAAGTAAATCCATTCTACTGCCAACCTCCAATGCAATCTCTTAAAACAAACTTATGCTAATATTATGAAATAGCCTTACAATATTACCATTATATATTGCATTGAGGTGGGAAATTTTAGAAAGGCTGCTCATACTACCTCATCATCAGACAAGCTTCCATCACTGTAACAAAATATGGGAATTTCCCTGAAGAGTGACTACTGTAAAAACACTAACCATATGTTATTACCTATCTGTAGGCAGAGGGTGCTACTTACTTGAATTATTCAGTGTCCTTTTAATAGGGCTCAGTATTTCTGGAAAATGCTGAGCAGTTTTGCTAATGGCTGCATAATGCTAACTAACTTTTCTCTTGTTACTTGGCTAGGACAGAGATGTATTTTTTTTGGAGGTACTGGGCACTGAAGGCATTGATCCAAGATGAACTGATGAACAAAATGAATGCAGCATATTTTAAAGTAAACTTCCTCTTTGCTAGTTATTAAGTATATTTGATGTCTTAAGAGAAAAAAGGGAATACCACATGGTTAAAAGACACTAGTTAGACACACTGAAATTTCTTTTCTTATCTGATTTCTGATTCTGACTTAGCACCTACAAATTATTTTCCTTTTCTTCTCTTCTTTGTTTTGCAGTTAATTTTGACCACTTCCAAATATTGCGGGCTATTGGGAAAGGGAGTTTTGGGAAGGTAAGAATCAACTTATTTTTAGCAGTTGAATGTCTAGTAGGGAATACCTCTCTGTTTTTCTGGCTTGATTATGATAAAAGAACAAAGGCTTTGTAGCCTTTTCCTTCTTAAGGACATCTGACCACCAGTATGAACTGTCTATTCATTAAATTATTTCTATTATAATCTATTCACTAAAATTAATTGAGCAAAAATTATTATAATAATTAATTATCCCAAATGGAGATTAACAGAATTTAGAAATCTGTCGTGGAAACAAAAAACAACAAAAAGGTAGGAGCAGACTACTTCTTTAGACAGTCCACCAAAGTGATCTTGTTCTTAAATCTCTGAACTTATTTGTGTCTTTAAAAAAATTGCAGTATTTTAGAGGCACTTTACATAGAATAAATCCTCTTGGGACTGTGTAAGCTGACATACAATATAATTATGATCATTGGGTAAATGTTTATTCAATTCAACAGGATTTTTCTGAAACAGAGAAGATTAATGTTTTGTTTACACTTGAGTAGACAATCTTTCTTTCTTATAATAGTGATTATAACAAGGTTTTAAATTTATAATACAAAGCCACATAGCCACATAGAATACAAATACAAAGCCATATAGAGAAAAATAATGTTTTAAAAATATTAAAAACCATTTCTCACAAGAATACATCTGAAGGTGAAATATAACTGATACGTGATCAGGTGACTGACCAAACAACATCTGTCTAGATCTTGATTTCAGTGATTCCTGAGTATATGCCAGCTCAGTGCTGGTGAGGCGCTTCTGTAGCCATGCATTAAGAACACATAAAAGATTTTGCTGGTTCTTGGCCTCCATGCAGAACAATGACTTTAATTTTAGAGAGGCCAGAAATACTTCTTGCAGAACAGCATGGTCCTTCATGCCACAGTCCTTATTCAATTCAGTCATTTTCGTCTTTGAGGTCAATAGGAGTATATTCTGCTTGGGCAAAAAGGTACTTAAAACCCTCTTAAAATTGGGGCAGCAGAGATCTGTGATTGCTTATTACTACAATACAGAGGTGGAATACTATGTCAAACTAAATGAAGGTTCAAGAGTGCAAGTTATATACAGGAGAGAAGTTAAAGGTATATCCAAGTCATGCTGACCTCACAAAGGAACAGCTACTGACATCAGAGTGCAGCATTTTTGGCTTCAAATTGCCTACTTCTGAATTCACTTGGCAAATTTTTAATATACAAATAAAATGTGTTTCATCAGAATTTCTAACTTGCCCTCTTCCAATGTTCTTGGAATCACTGGTAACTGGAATATGCTAAGCATAACTAGCTTAAAGGTCTTCAACAAACAAATAAATAGGAAAGCAAGCAAGCAAGCAAACAAGTTTCCTGTTATTTACAAAACCAAAGCATAAGCAAAAATCTACCTTCACCTACTTGGCAAAACAAGGTCACTAAAGCCAGAAAGGCTTCTTTTAGTGCAGTGCCCTGCACCTGGCTTGGGTACCACTGATCCCTGCCCTGGTCTGTGCCAGTGTCTGCCCACAGAACAGCCCAGGGAGGTCTGCATGTGCCCAGGAGTGAGGGCAATTGCTCCATGAGTGGCCACACACCTTCTGCCACAGCTTGCCTTGGCTTGAACAGAACTGCCAGCTCACACGGAAGCTGTGGCTGTGATGGTCCTAGGCAGGCTCAGACCTCACCTCCTGTATCTGTCCCTTAAAAGGAGCAACCTGAGCTCTCAAAGGACACCTCTGAAGTCCTTTATTTCCAGGGTAAAGAACGTGCTTGTGCTTTCTCTTCTCTCCACACACATTTCCTACCCTCCTCAAAACTGCTGTGGTGTATCTTTTTCTGAAAAATATGCATCGGTGTCTATGAGAAGGCACCTGGTCTTAAGTTGTCCCTAAGAAGAATTGGGTCAGAGGCAGCAGCTGCAAGCAGGTGGCCACTTCTCAGGAAAGACAAGCACTTGAGATGCAAAGTATTACATACCAAATGGCCTAGGAATTCCTGTGACAGCAAAATGTTGTGACTGTGAATTGAAAATGCCAAAGGAGAAGGCAGGCAGCTGAATTCTGAAGCCAGCTGGGGGCACAGATCCCAGCTGCTGAAGCAGCCAGCCCCAGTGGAGGAGCTGAGGTGCTGAGCATCACCCTGAGCTCTGTGCACAGGAGTGAGCAGCACAGAGGCTCTGCCACACCAGATACCTCCTGCAGCAACATCCTGCAGAGGCCCAAGGTTGCTGTAGCAACCAGAGTAATTTAAGAAATATTGAGAGAGAGAGACGGAGATATTGTACCAAGAGCAATAAAATAAAAAAATAGAGCATGTCTTCAAACATCCTATTGCTCTCAGAAAGCAGAAAAGGCCACAGAGGAGCCATAAAGGGAGCAGGCAGTTTAAGGAAAGTGTGATTCTGAATATGGTGTTATACATTGCAAGATGCTAGAGCACAACAGACCCCGAGCAGTAAACACCCCACAAATGAGATTAACAGTCTTGCATCCTTTTTTGACATTTTCTGCTGCCAGGCACTTCCAGAAGGGCAATAATAGGAAAAGCTGTCAGCAACGAGGCTTCTAAATGAACAATAAAGGCGAGACTGACTCACAGAGACAGACATTTGAAATGGTGACTGACTTACCACATTGTGCTTTTGGCTATGTTATAATAGGTCATTTTAAAATGGGCTTCTTTCTTTCCCTTGACCATGGAAGGAAAAACAAGGTGATTTGTCAGAAGCCTGTACTCATCTGGGAAAAAGAAACCTGTTACACCAAGGAATTTCCTGTTGCATTTGACAACTGCAAAACAAGGATTTAAGTTTAAGCGAGAACTTATACATTAAACATGTTCTCTGAGGATTGTGCAACTCCAGTTTTCACCAATACAGATATTTTCACAATATTCACAATACAATATTTTCACCAATACAGATTCCTCAAAGTGGGTTCACAAGAACCTCACTCATATAAAGCTGTAAGAAAATTAGGTATTTCTAGAAATATCATAGAATCATTCACCAGTTTCTTGAATGCTGTCGAGAAGAGTGGATCAAAATCAACCAACAAGCCTTCATAAAGTACCTAGGCTTGTTTTATTTTCCTGTATGATGTGAAAGGCTGAGGGTTTCTTTGTGAGGGCAGAGACAGTAGAGACAGGGGGATACTTTAGAAGTGCTGTCTCCTGCTTAATCTGGCTACTTTTTTTCCATGTTGTTACGTGTACAGCTATCACTCTTCTCAAACAAAATGCTGCAAAAAATTATATATTTGAAGACCACTTAATAAGTACAAAACCAATGAGGATTGAAATACAAGAATTCTCATTGTCCTTTACTGCAACAATAACCACATAATTGCAGGGTTAGTGCTGCAAAATAATTTGTATTCAGGTGTAACAACTAGTTCTCAGAGATATTATAGTACCAATTTTCTCTGACTTCTCTGTTCGTAGGAGTAGTTATTTTAAACAATCTGATCTCCTTAAAATAAATTAAAATTATAATTTCAATGTGCAAACTCTCTCCTGTTTGTCTAAGATGCTGAGACACAAGGCTTAGTTCTGATTAATTTGGTTGTATAAAACAGTGACTTCCTGCAATGAGGTAAATGAAATTACAGTGGTGTAAACCAGATGGGAGCCCAGAATCATGTCTGCACTGATTGAGGGTTCTTTAGTAAATAACAAGCAAAATATTTCAGAAAAAATATGCTTCTATTCTAAAAGCAACATAACACACAACTGCAGAATATTAATACTGTTTGACAGTATAACAACCTGGATTTTAGCTTGAGTTAATATGAGAGGATACTAAACAGCTGCTTCAGCTGCTCCAGATGTCATGCTTTGCTCAGGGGAATCTGGGAATGAATTTCCCTATTTAAAGGAAATCCCCTGGCAGCCTAAAGACAAACTTATGATATCCATTCTCCAGCCTCTTTGTGTAAATCTTTCCAGCTCTGCTTGTAGGCTAAGACTATCAGAACTAGTTTTTCAGAGCACATGGGTAGGACAGACAAGGGAGCAGTATTTCAGGCAGATGCCCAACAGCAGGTTCATCAATTCCCATCTGGAGTGTATCTGCTTTCTCTCTTGTAGTCCTCTGTGTGGAGGTGAGTGCTTGTGCAGAGCCACAGCCTCTCTGCTGGGCTGGGAGTCCTCATGGCAGCCTGAGCTGCCCCATTTTATCTACTGATGTGAGCAAAATATCACACAGGAGCACAGGTGAGTGTGCACCCCAGTTTCCAGCTCTCCACTCAGCAGTGGCCTCGTGCAGAGGTTTCGCTGGCTGTTGGTTTGCAGCTCTCTTCTTTTATCACCTCTTGTGAAACCACTTCTTGTGGCATTCTGAGAGGTCTAAGTACTCCTGTGCTAAATTCAGACTAAAATTAAGACTAAGTGCACCTCATTCTCTCCAGGCCATGTACATAGCAGCTGTAAGTCTCTTCTAGTGGCAAACAGGAGAAATCTGTTTTGCAGCAAGTCTGATATTCCAGCCATCACCATCTTTTGCTCTGGGAAGGACTTTGTTGAAGCTACCCATGGTTGCTCAGCCAACACAGCATTAGGCAGCTTCCTCCAGCAAGCCTCTCTATTTTTTGTGAAATCAGAGGAAATCCAAGAAGGTAATTTAGAAGTGGGCCACAGCACATGAAGCTTAGCCCTACAGCTGTAATCTATTGGCTTTCTTCCCCAGATTCTGAGGGAAAGTGGCTCCAAATCACACTCTGGTTAAATTTCTTCTAACCTGATAGGTATTAAGGCAGCTCACTGTTACCTTCTACCAGAAATAACAAAAGACACCACCCTGTGATAACAACTAAGATATGTAAAGAACCTCTTTAGAAAGGCAATATTTTCAGAAGAGATTTTTAAAAATAGCACTATACCATTAATGAAGAGAAAATTAATGGGGTTCATAATGCCTACCTTTAAACATGTACAACACAGATGCCTGTATCCAAACTGGTAATCTGCAGTCTCTTTAGGGGACATCAGAGGGAAACCATTCCAGGTACAGAGATAGTTCCCTGTACCTCTTTAGATCCATACCTGTGTGGGGATGGCTGCTGTCCCCCTCTGCTGACTATGAGGCTGGATAGTTGTTGAGTTCAGAGCACATATTTGCTCTGAATCATCACACTGTCTGGCCTTTGGTAAATGATATTCACAGAAAAATGGAAAGAGTGTGAGTGTGACAGGCTTCCATACTGATACATGTAAATAAGGCAATTCTGCATAGACTTTCATCATAATGAGTCATCACAGATTTTTTTTGTTGAGGTGTCAGAGCACCTGTTTATCCCTATTTTAAAATTGCTCCTTAGGAACAAAAAACACCCCAACTTACACATTTCCCATTAAGACTGCACATATGAGAAGACCTTGAGGGCTTTCCCTTTCCTTCTTGCATTAGTGTGAAGTTTCAATCCATTGATGTCCTGCTCAGAAGAGCTGACAGCCAGCAGGTAAAAATGCCCGGGAAGATCTCCACTATGATCCAGTGCTGTCATAGCAATGTCAGGAATTTTCACAATAACATCAACATGGATGCAGGTCAAGTTTCCTGATTTTTCGTAGGAAGAATCTTCATTATATTCATTAAAATCCTATTGATTTTGTAGCAATGTTAAAGGATTTGCGTAGGTACACATTGCTAGAAAATGTTTGCTACCATTCTGCTTTGAAGCTGTGTGTTAGGCAAGCTCCTACAGAAGGTTTGTTTCAGCTGTGCTGAACACCCTTGTCTTTACTGCCAGGTAAGAGGACTGAGTGCCTTCTGGAATCTCAGCAGTGTTTCAAAACTGGTGTACATTAAATATTTTGGTGCTGCACATGATCTTGGTTTGCCTCACTGGTCAAACCTGTAATTCTCAGCTGAGTAAAACTCCATTCTCTCAGCAGTCTCTCTAGTCAACCCTTCAAGAAGGAGGCTTTTCATGTAATGGACTAAGAGACTTCTGCAAACACCTAACTCCTGGCCAAGTTGTACATGAAAGTCATGGTGCAAACTAATGTACCTGACTGAATTTCTGGACTTAGTTTCTGAGCTAAAATCCCGAAATATTGTACTTTATAATGTGACTCACTAAATTGGAGTCTCCGGGTATTCTAAGACAGGATGTCAGGATTTGCCCCTGAAAATTCTGCTTATGCTTTTAAAGGACCTATGGGAGCTTGAATAATTCATTTCCACCCCTTCTTTTCCCACTCAGTTTCAGCTCTATCCCACTCTCTGCTTTTTCTTCCTCCAAAAAACCAAACACAATTCCTCATTCCCCATTCGACAGCCACGTTTTTTTCCATGCAAATGCAAACCTTGAGTTATCTTAAGGGTATCAACAATATTCAGATTTTTCATAACAGTCCAAGGTGAAAAATGAAACAAAATTTCATGACTCACCATTGTGCCACATTGATGGGCTCAAAACAAAATGTTACCATCCATGTTTTCCTTAATAGCAGAACATCTCCTGATATTAGGAAAGGTAATTATAAACCCTGCTTAATCATGTCTTATCATGATAGGTTAAAGGTACTATAGAGTTCTCTACCTATAGAGAACTCGTCTATTTGGAGTAGATTTGTGCTCAGGGACAGACCTTATATAAATAGAGTTGCAGAGAAATAAATGTGTTTTGGCTTCACTGGTCCTGTTCCTCCCAGTTTCAGCTGTGGGAAGTTGCCTTAGTTACTCCTAATTGTTCCTAAATATTGGGCACATAAGTTCCTAAAACTCAGACACAAAGGATTTCTCTGTGGTTGTCACCATGTTGCAATCTGAACTCTTACCATGAATTTATGAATGTACAGTATAATTTTTTCTGTGTATAATATGGGAAGTAGTATAAACTGTGAATATGTGTGCATGTGTGTGTATGTATTTAAATACACAAATAAAAAAGTAATGCCCACACCAAGTGAATCCTGAATACCTTCAAACTTAGACACCACAGACTTGGGATATCTAAAGGAGATATTTCCAGTACATTCAGAACAATTGTGTATTTCTCTGTTGCCAAAAATCGTACTTCACCTGATGCTTGTTTGTGGTGCTTGTGACACTCTCCAGCCACATTCTCAAGATAAAATACCATGACAGAACACAATTCAGACTTCCCATGGGAGTTCTCTTGATTAAGATTTTCTAAATGCATTTACATTATTTGACTTCGGTTAAAAAAAAAAAAAAAAAAAAGAGTAAAAGTGTAGAAGTTTACTGCCAGAGACTAACTCATTGAATGTAATGGTGTCTTGTGAATTCAGAAATATTATGATGAAGAGTGTGAAAACTCTTTTTCTTTTCAATAATAATTAAGGGAGCTTAATTCTGATATTGTAGATGAAATATTGATATTGAGCCTTGGGAGCACAGGCAAGGTTTATGATGCAGTAATCAAGATGTGAGTATTGACTTGTGGGAATGAGGACAATGACTGCGCATTTTCCTAGGCAAGGGGTAGTAATTTCTCTGAGTAATTAAATAGTCTGTGATTTCAGCCATTGCAACATAGTCCTTTCAGCTTTACTGTGTAAGTTCTGAAAGTTACAACATTTTTCTGGGTCCCCGTTTCTTCTTTGCAGGGTTGAGTTGTTGGGTTTTTTTGTTATTTTTTAATTACAGTCTATTACAAAGGATCCTGCAGAGCTGTGAAGTGAACTTACTGAAGGTGTTACTCAGTTGTAGTATACAGATCTGAATTATTGAAATATCATTAAAGGATCCTTTTTTCCAAAGTCACAATTGAATTCACTTTCTCAAGGTGTCAAAATTTTTCTTTTACTTTGCTGCCAATTAGGTGTGCATTGTACAGAAGAGAGACACCAAGAAAATGTATGCCATGAAGTACATGAATAAACAGAAGTGCATTGAGAGAGATGAAGTTCGCAACGTTTTCCGGGAGCTGCAGATAATGCAAGGCCTGGAACATCCCTTCCTAGTCAATCTGTGGTAAGAAAATCTTTTAAATGCCTTCATGGATCTCTCATTTTCTCCTTGTTGTTGAATCAGTTCAGAGTATGGAAAGCTGGAAAGTTGAAAAGAGCAAAAGATTTTTGGGGACGTCCTTTGTTAAATGTGTTAGGTTTCACAGGGAGTTTTGTTTTTCATTAATATTTTTAAGGTGTCTTTTTTAATATGAACAATAATTTAAACATCATATTCATCTGTTCATTTCTGGTTTGGTTTCTCTCCAAATTGTTACAACAGTGTGTGTAAATGTATTGTCCTGTCCCATTTATTTTTGACAATATATGGACTAAGCATCTCTCATAAAGCTGTGGAATATCAAAACCAACCATTAATCTAATTTTTTTTTAGTTGATGTAGAGAAAATTCAAAACTCAATTACTTTCTAAAAATTACTGTTGCAGGAAAACAGAAAAGTGCCTTTTTGTCTCCTGAATTTCCCTTATTTTCTCCATGCTAGCCACTGAATCTTTTGGTCACACATGAGTGTGAGAGAATGCTGGCCAGGCAATGACTAGCTTCAACTACACCACCAGCTTAAAATATTTGCTGGCTTTTATGTAGTGTGATAACACTTGTTGGCTTTTATAGTGATAGTAGTAATGGGATGCAGTTTTTCTCCTTATCTAATGACCTGTATCATTCAGAAAATAAGAGTGGAGGGGACATGAACTATTACAATATGAAACTTATTCAGTTTGTGAATAGCTGGATTAGCTGCAGATAGTTATAATGCACATTTATCTTGTGTCTGATGAGTTTTAGCTGTGTTACTTGAGGTCACTGCCTAACCTACAGTGTTCTGCCCATCCCTTAGCTCACTCCTGGTGCTAGGTTAGCACCTTTCAAAAATTAAAAGCCAAATTGTGTGCTGTTGTGAGTGAATATAGCTTTAGTATAATTGCACTCTGTTACAACTGAAAGCATTTGAACCCAAAATTGATTCCAAATTCAGTCCAAAAGGACCTAATTATATACATACATATGTGTTCTTCACATGATATGAATGATCTGAGCTAATCTAATACCCTGTTTAGTCTTGGGATTTCTTTACAAAGGTATGGTATATCTGTGCTTAGGAGTTCTCTGTTATGTATTTCCTTTTTTGAAACCCCACTAACTTTTGTTCTGTATCAGGAGGGGTGGAAATTTCCACTGTGTAATGAGACACTGTACAGAAACAGTCATAGGTTAATGTGATCTGAGAGATAAACATAGCAGTGCTGAAAGACTGAAGATCAAATATTTATTGTGAAACAAAAAGAATGCTAGATTCCTGTTACTGAGTTATAATCAGATGATAAATATTCTTTCTCATTTTCTTTTTCATTCCAAAGATTAAACATGAAATAAACAATACCTTAAAATGTATTAGGCATTATGATACCTTTTATCCTTCCTACACTTCTAAGATACCATCACAGGTTACCAAGATTCAAATGTTATACTATATGTGTGTATGAGAAATGCAGAAAATGAAAGAGAAATGTAGTACTCTAGAGTTACAAAACGTTTCAGGCAAACAGACGCTATCCAAGATGCTTCAGTGCAATAACAATGTTTTATATTTGATGTCTCTGGCAATGGTTGTAGTTGACCAATCTATCTACAAGCACTGATCTCTTCACTCTCTTCACTGGTGACAGAACTCGAGGGAATGGCCTGAAGTTGTGTCAGGGGAGGTTTAGGATGGATATCAGGGAAATGTTTTCCCCCCAGAGAGTGGCTGAGAATAGGATCCCCAGGGAAGGGGTCACCAGCCTGACAGAGCTCAGGAAGTGTTTGGACAATGCTCTCAGGCACAGGGTGTGACTCCTGAGGATGGTCTGAGCAGGGCCAGGAGCTGGACTTGATGATCCCAGTGGGTCCCTTCCAACTCAGGGTTCTCTGTGGTTCTGTGATTTTGTATGAGGCTCTACTGATATCCAGGGACTCAGACTAACACAATTGGAATTGTAGAATTTTTTCCAAAAGCTAATTCCATTAAACCTCATTATTTTCACCTGAAGTGTTCACCTCAAACACTGTACATTCAAACGTCTGGTGATTCAAAGCCCTGACTCCAGAGTGAGCTACTGAACTGCTGGAGAACCTGTGTTTCACCCTGGGAAAGCAAAGGGAAGTCTTGAGCCTGACCCTTCCCAAAATCAATCTAGTCTACTTTGAATGACTCTTTCCTTCTATCAGGCTTATAATGTGTTTCTATAAAAAATTAGCCTAGAACAATCCTAAAGTAATTTAAAATAACTTGTGATATATTTCTGGAGTGTCTACACTTGCAAGCTGCAGTAGCATTTTCCAGACCTCTGACTTCTATGTCTCAGATTTCAGATGAATTCCAAGGTATTCTACACATTATCTTCAAATAATGACTTTTGTTATTGAACTGCAACAAGGGCAAAGCACAAAAAACATAAGTGATGCATGAATAATGGTCACATCTGTTCTGTTAACACTAAGCCATATGAAGCTTTTAAACATATTAATTATATTTCATTTCTTTAATATTTGAAACTACATTTTTATTTCTACCATGGGAAAAGGAACACTGCAAGTATGAATGGAATAGTCCTTAAATATGCTGTTCCCAGAAATAACTTATTAAAATTACATTTTCATTGATTGCTGGTGAGCTAGCATTCTGTTTAATGTATTTCTATTTGCAGTTTAGATGCAATAATAATTTGCATCAAATACATTTACATTGTAGTTATAACTCAGATGATTAGCAGGAATCCATGAGTTTTCCTCCTATGAGTCAATTCCTGACATGCTAATGGAAGGAAACAGTTGAATCTGCATTTCTTCTGTAGTAATTGCAGCTAGATTGGTTTCATTTTTCAGAGTTAGATTTTGCTGTTTGTTTTGTTAATTGCACTGTAAATGTACAAACAGACTGTAAGAGGAGCTATTAACCCTGTATTGTTTCAGAAACTGGAATATTAATCTAACAAGGAACAGTTATGTCATGGTGTATGGGGAATAAGATAAGTTCAGCTTGTTTAAATGCCAAAGTTCATTTGGCCTAGTCTGTTTTTCTAGGCCCTATCACACTCTCTTAGGGTTCATATCAATTTTTAGAAATCCTGTCTAAGGTATGATTTTAATGACTAAAATCTAGAAATTAAAATACTTTTTTTCCCCCTAAAATATCATTTTCTGTAACAATAATTTCAGTGTCTTTTTTTTCCTCTTTTTTCTTTTTTTTAAATTGAGATGAATTGAATGGGACTCCTGTGTATTTAAATTCAAAATGTCAAATCCTAAATCAATATTGAAAAGTATATATGGAGGAAATTTCATCATGATAACTTTTCCATAAGTTTGTGGTACTGTCCCTGACCAGAGCAACTTATTTTCAAAGGTTTATAAACTGGACTTCAACATAAAATTAAAATAGTACTAAATCTCCTAACAACTCCTTGAACAAAAGGGAATACTAACTAAGCATATTAATCTTTCTTTGAGAAATTACATCACCAAAATAAAAATTGGCAATTTAAGAAACAAACATGAATACTGGAAAGTCCTTTAGTTTTTCATGATAACTGAAGAAAGTAATGAAATGTGTGTATACAATCCACCATCACTCAAATTCTTATGGAGAGAAGAGGAACAGGAAAGAAGGTAAATGTTCTGTGGTGGGTGGTTCTGCTGGATCTATCAGTAACCACAGCTTACACAAGAATACAGAGCAGTTCATAAAAGACAAGCATCTCAACTCTGAAAGATCTCTATTAAAAAGCTTTTTGAGGCGCATGCATCTTCTCTGAGCTTTATTAAATTTAACTTCACAATCTCAACCTATAAATCACATTATTTGAAGCATGAACTGTCTTTCATAACATCTGACACAGAAAGGAATCATTCTTCTGTAAATGCTCATAAAAGCTTGGAGGATAACTGTTTTCAGGATGGGTTTGGGGTTGATTTATAACCTTCATTTTAGAAATGAAATTGAATAAATGCTTAAAGCCAGTTTTATCACCATAAGAGGCATTTCTGATAATAGAGATTCCTTCTTAAAATAAAATGCAGTCCTGTTTTTTATCAGACCTTTTCTTTTTGTCATGGGTATTTCAAGCATAGATGAATGGGCTGTAGAAATGTCAGCTGCCAGCTTGGTCCCACCTTGAGACTGTTCCTCTCTAGTATTCAGCATTTTATCCATGTTCATCCTTCCCCAGATATCTGAGTGTCCCCTGGGCAAGATGAGTGGTGTTCCTGAAAGTAATCATGTTTTAAATGTACTTCTTACAACATGCATTAGGACAGAGCCAAGAGCCAGGTTGCTTGCCAGGTACCAGTGCAGGTAGATCTGGTATTGTGTGACTTTTCCTTGATCATGAAGAGATGTCTGAAGCATCCACTGGCTGCTCTGAAAACAACATTGCTTACCACAAAAGACAGAATCTTTTTATCAGAAAAAAAAGAATCATATAACAAAGTGGTTTCTATGCTGATAAGGAACTGAAAAAAATGAAAAAAATTGGACCATTTCTCAAAAGTTTTGAAACATTGAAGTGATCTTATTTTTTATAGCCTTGCTACTTTTTTTTCACTTGCCAGAACATTTTCTAAAGCAACAGAGGGAGAAGGATAACCATTTTCTTCTTTTCAGCTTATAGGTCACTTTCCTAGTATAGACAAAACATTATGTTTGATTTATTTAACAAGCCATGAAGAAGTGTTAGCTGCATTTTCAGAGTGGCTATATACTGTGATGGGTTTTTTTGACTCACCAGTCTATAGAAACTGGATGTATTCCATGACAGACCCTCAAAAATACATTACTGCTGCCAGCTACAGTAAGATGAAGTTTCAAATCCAGTGAAAACTGAAGAACACACATTGCAGCCAAAATGGTCATGCATTTCTGAGTTCATCTAATACCCCAATATGCCTTCAAAAGAAAGAGGAGGTAAAAGAGAGGGAAAAAAAGGGATTCTGGACACAAGAAATAATTTTTTCACTTTTCTCAAGTGTTGGGTGTGTTGCTCAATGTACACACAGATGCAGATACATAACTGGAAATTAACACTTCCCTGTGAAAGGTGCTCTTTCTAGAATATTTTGGGAGCAATGTCATCTTGGACTATCCCATAACATGGATTTGCTCCTCAAGTTGGTATCAAAATGTGCATAAATCTACAAATTTAGGGAAGCAAGAACACCTGACCAAGTGTTTTACTGCTGGGTGGAGATGAAAATAACCAACCAAGGAACACCAATTACCTGTCAGAGACCAAGGCAACGAGAGGAGGTGGTTGAGGTCAGGCTCATGTGAGCTTGTTCAGTCACTGTGGTCTTGTGGCTTTGATATAGGAGGCCTAATGTGGAATGAAAAGACTTTATGGGGGGATTCAAAATTCCTTTTCTGACATGTGGTGTGACTGGTTTTCTGAGCTTCACAAGACACCACAATAAAGGCTGTGAGTAAAGTTCATGACCTTTCAGAATAACTGCATTGTGTTTCTGGAAGGGAGCAGTGGGGTTGTGTTGTTTGCTGCTCGACCCAGGCTGGGTGTTTGCAATTGGCCTGACAGCCCCATGAGCAATAAAAAGTCCTGATGAAAAGGAAAGGTAAGCTGTGCTGATGTCTGTCCTCATAGTGTGTGATGGATTCCAAACATGTCATGAAAAAATCCTGACACACATTCAGTTTTCCTGGAGGGTAATGAAGGTGCTTGATGATCTTTGCTCTCCGGTTACACCCAGCTGGTTTCTGGGGAGCAAGACTTTGGTGTCATCCTCATTGGCTGTGTCTATACCAATAACTTAAAACTAGGTATCCTATCTGGGCTCTCAAACCCAATATTTCATATTGCAAGATGTTTCTGGGCCCACCCCCAGCCTCTCTCCATCCCAGAGGAGCCCCAGTGCAGAGAGGCTGTTCCCAGCAGCCTGCACACCCCGTCCCTGCCTTTGGGGCTGGCCAGGATCAGACTTGTCTGGGCCACTTGGTTCATTTGGAGACAGTCACTGATGTGTTTATTGATGCAACATGTGCTTCTTACTTTTGTGAGTTTAGCTGAGGTGATGAATGCCAGGCCATATAATCCTGGTCTATTCCAGATATCTGACAGTGTCTAAGTTTCTTTTCCAGCCAATAAGAGAGTGCAAATCAAGGGAGGAAGATATATTTAGCATCTTGCACAGATCTTAGATGGGTAAATTATTTTTGCTATAGATGAAGCAAAGGGTGAGTAGTCTTCTCAAATAGCTAGATCAATTCATCACTGCATTAATGTAAATCTGAGATAGGTGAAGATATTGAAAAAGACTGAAAAAAAAATCTTTTCTCTAGAGACTTAGAAGAGATAATAATGGAAGAAAAAGGGCAGAAAAGGTGATGAGGCAGCAGGAAGGGTAAGATAATTGGAAGAAAAGAGTACAGAATAGATTTGACTTGAGTTGTAAATGTTCAGGATATTATTTCTAGCTGTGGAAATTACATTGGACTCAACACTGCCAGCTGGTAACCTCTGGGTGTTTGTGCTAAATGAATGTTACCTGCAGCATCATCACCAATTGATGAATGCGCGATCCAACAGTTATTTATTTTTTGCTGATTTTAATAACCTAAGATAACAATTGACAGTATTGGGACACTGTTGGATAAATTCTATCCTGGTCACTAATTGTTTCCTGTGAGAAATTGCTGTCACCTTGAAATACATATCTTTGGGCTCAACTTTAATACATCCCTCTTAGAAGCGGGAATTGGCCTTTGGCATAGTTTAAGTTTTGATCTTTTTTGCATTAGAAACTGCTGCACGAGATATTTCATCTCCTGTGTGCCTCTCTGCACGCTGAGACCCTTCTTAGGAGCCTGCCTTCTGCATCATTCTTACTCTGCTTTATTTGCTGACCCTAATAAGCTTTTCTCACAGAAAGCTTCCACTGCAAGAGAAATCTTACTATAAATATTGAAAAATATCAAACTGCTGGGAAAAATAATCCCTTCTGTTTCAAAAATTTTCATTTCCAGATGTGTTCCTCTTATGAATTTGCAATTCTTACCTTGCTTGGCCTTCACAGAGGGGTAGCTGCAGACCTTCTTGAGCCTGGAGGGAGTCTAGGCCACGTCTCAGGTTTGTGGTGTAGACAGCTGCAGAAATCCTGTGCACATTTATGGCAGGAATGAGTGTTATTCCTTTTGAGCAGATGCAGAGCTCCAGTGCTGTGGCAGGGGCATTCTCAAGATAGCAGGATTTTGGTGCTCTAAACCTAATGTGATGTGAAAGAAAGAAGAAAAGCACTTAGAAATTGCTTCAGACTCCTCAATTGCCATTTTTGGCAACCAGAAGTGGTTTTTCTTTTCCTTTATTTTTTTTCCATTCTCTTCTTTAAAGGTTATGAATGCCAAGCACTATAGCAAGAGTGTGCAATTAGACTGATAAGCCAGGTCCTGTAGGTAAAGGGGCTCTTTTGACACAGTAATGAGTACATCATGTAAATCTACTCTTTTCAGTCAGGATCAATTCTTACCTCTGCTGTGGGAACTGGGACTGCAATTAGCCTGCAGTAAAGGCTCTGGTAAGTGTAGATTACACAAGATGCAGCTCAGCACTTTGTTAACAAAGCCCAGCCACAGTGGAGTGGCCATCAGAGAGCAAAACTGTCTTGGATGATCCTGTAAAACCATCTGAAGTGTGAATGTGAAGTAGGTGATCATTACAGAGTAAAAATAAGTCCTTAACACTTCCACTGCAGAACTGAAAAAACTGAACAGATCCTACAGGTATACAACTAGTCCAAAAATGTTACAGGTTTTCCTGGAGCCTATTGGTGTAGTACTTCTGTATGGCTACAGGAACTTCTCCTGGTTTGCTTTTGAGTAGATTTGTGGTTTTAGTGATGCTCCTTTTTCATTCAAACCAGACAAAACACATAGGTGAATTCCTTTTTATTTATAACAGGTTGAAGTAAAAGTCAGAGTAGTGATACCAGAAACAAAACCAAAGCTCCCATGGAACTAGCACAAGATACCAAATATAGTGGCATTTGAATATCTATGTGCTTCAGGTGATATGATAGCTCTCCAAGTGGTAATTCCTTTTTGTTTCTGCAAGAATGTCAAGTATATTTTTCAAGGTGCCAAGCATTTAATGTTGGGGACATTTTTTGCCAACTGTTCAAAAGGACAGAACAGAAGCCTGTATATAAGGGTATAAGAGATGTAAATAAATGATCAAATAATAACAAAAAATCCTGAGTGCAAGGCAATTTAAATTTTTCATTGTATCAGAGTGAATTTAAAATAGAAAATGGTGCAATTAAACCAAAGCAGGAAGTTCTGTAATGCATTAATTTTGCCTGCCTAGGAGAATCTTTGCCTTAACTCATTAAAATTTATCAAAGCTTTTATTAATTTAAAAGTCAACTACAGATTTTTACAGCATAAGTGTGCTTTTAATTCCATTTTATTGAGCGAAAATTATATTTATTGTACTTGTAAAGCGCAGTGAGAGGCTGATACTAAGACTTCAGAAAATTATTAATGGTATCCTGTTTCAAGATTAATGACAGTTGTGCAGTGTAAAGTTCTAATGAGAAGAGGATAACTCTCATGTTTCATAAGTACATGACACATAAGGGCGGATTTAAGGTTCTCTTTCTGTGGTGATGTACACTTTACAAATTAACGTCTGCACCAAAGAAAGGTCATGGGCTAGGAAGATCCCTATTTGAATTCCTCTGCAAAATGGGTATGGCCAGTGGGAAAATTACTTCTGCTCATCAAATTCTCTCTAACTACCTAAACTAGAATTTATCCAGGGTGCAGAGAGCAAATTCCTTCTTGCAAAAGCTGAGGTGGTAGGATTGGAGCTTGCTGAAAATGAGCAAGTGAAATAGACCCAACAGAAATAATTCTTCTTGACCATAGCTTTTACAGCCTCACCAGGAGATGGGCTGGGAGAAGGAGAGAAAATACAGGTGCAAACAAAAATGCTGATGAGCCTGGTGAGAATGTGAACTGTGGCCTGAAAGGAGAAGGCATTTTTCTCCTTCAGTGGGTATAAAATCTGACCTAATTAGAAAGTGTAACCAGTATCAGTGCATAAATCAGATTATTCAAGGTCTGGACTTCCTTTACTGGAATTTGAAAATAAAGCAGACGAGAAAATTAGGTATTGTTTCTTGTCTCTCCAATGAAAGAGAGATAAAATATGGATTTCTGTGCAAGTTGTTCTTTCTGTGGAAGTGGAAAACTCTGAAGCCTTTTTTAAAAATAACCAGATGTTTTGTTCATCTTGAACTAGAGCACTTGAAATTCCCTCTTGAGGAAAACTTCCTTTCTTTGAGGAAAATATTTCAAAACTTATATATTCCTTCACAGAGAAAATTTAGTAATTGATAAATGATGATATGATAAAAAGGAACAGCACATTCTATATCATGCCCATTTAAAAGGAATTTTAGGAGTTAAGCTTCATAAGGCACTGAAAACAGGTAGAGATACAATTTATAAGTGAAGATATTAACATCTAAATACATCTAGGAGGAATAAAATATGTTGTGCTGGTCTCAAGTATTATCCTTTCCATTATTGTTCATTGCTTAGTAAATGGTGACATCTGTAGTTTTGACAGTACAGCACTGCATTCCTAAGGGAAGGACAAGCATGGTTCTTCCCAGTCAGTACAACCAGCTCGGTGGAACTGACAGGCAGCACAATTTCCATTTCTTACACCAGCTTTCCTGCATGATCCAGGGTCATGAGTGAGCACCTGCGGTTTTTGCTGGGTCTGGGAAGTCTGGGAAGTCAGCAATGCCTTCCATTCATCTTCAGCCATGGTGGAGTTTCCTGCATTTCTGCAACCTTTAGCAAAGTGTGGATTGAGCCAAGCTACCTGCAGTGGTCCTATCCCTCCTCTAAAAGTGGGTGGAAAATGGTGCATAACAAAATTCCTATGAAATCATAATGACAAAACTCGGATTGTGATCCAAATTTGGGGTCACTAAATTACAGGCTGGCACTAAGGAAGCATAGGGTTTTCTAGCATTTGTTCAAGTGGAAAGTGGAATTTTAGTTGCAATGAGAAACTGACACTAGCAATTAACACACAAAGACGTAAGGAGATTGATAAGGCAGTCTTTTAAAAAGGAGTGACACATTGAAGGTATCACTGTGAGTATCTGGAATCACAAAGCACAGGGTGTCTTTGGGACTAGCTCTGAGATGACTGCCTCATGCATGTGTGCTTTCAAGAAATGAACAGCTCTTCCCACACACAGCAAGTAAAAATCTCTTTGAGCACTGTGCACCTCAGCAGCCTGAGGCAGCTGAACAGCACAACAGGATTCATTTAGAGTAACAGGGGAAAAAATAATGCTCTTATGACTCTTTGACAAAGTTCAGTGCTGAAGAAGAGTTTGAACTTTTCTGCTAGCACTGCTTTTTCAGAAAGCTTGTATTTATGTTTCCTTTGAGCTCCAAAAAAAACTCCACACTGTGTCTGTCTGTGTTCCCAATCAATCATGATAGGCTTTTTCCTGCTCAGCAAGGTCTGTTACTCACTTGTGACATACAGAGAAGTGCTTGCTCAGATATATCTCCTGGGTTTCCTCTGTGGCTGGAGGAATCACATATTTTTTTAGTATCTCTCTCCTTCTATTTTCCTTTCTGTACATAATTTTAGAAAATCTTATGACCTTTTCAATAGGGTTTGCTATGCCAGCTTCAGGATGCCCCATCAATAAATATAGAGTTGCCTGTGGTTTATTCTTTAGCTGTCTGTTCAGTACAATTGATGCCACGTGCACAGTATCTGCATAACTAGTGGCAATGATTGATACTCCCAATTCAGATGAATTTTATCTTTAATTATTATTATCACAACCTTTGACAAGTATAGCCCGCTCTAATGACATCCTATATTCATTTTTCTGTATCTGTTCTAATGAACAGTTTCATTTCACACTTTTTTTTTTCTTTTATCTCTCTTACTTGGGAGACAATTGAAAACTTTTTATGTCACCTAGGGTCTCGTGCTCTCCTGGTCTGTCTATGCTCTTTCCCTGGGACAAGAGAAAAAGGAGACCCTCCAGATTGTTGTCCAGCTTCTGTTTAAGTAGGAAATCCTGGCTGAACAAAGCCTTGCAAGCATGACTTTTTTATAAGCTATGGAACAGAAGAAGCTAAGGATGCTGTCAGTAGCTTCAGAGTAGTGGGGCTGTCAGACACAGTGAGGCTGGGGAGCAGAGCTGAGCACAGAGGAGGGCAGGAGCCACAGCTGAGGCTCCCAGCCAGGCTGACAGCCTGAGGCAGCTGGAACCAGGGTCCTGTCACTGCCCAGACAGACAGTTTGGTGCACATCAGCAGAAATCAATGTGCTCAAACACTTTTCCCTGCTTAATCAGTTGTGTGTGAAGTGATTCAGTTTAACGTTGGGAAGAGTCTTTGTTTTGTGCATTCATAACTGCCAGAAGAAGAGGATGTAAAGTTATAATGAAATTAAATTACAGTGTCCAACAAGCATGTCCTTCCCTGAGACTTGGTGGGTTTTGTTGCAGTTTAGAATCGTGGTAAAGAAAAAAGTCCTATAACTATCCATTCTTTAACCTGGGAGAAAGAAGTATTACTATTAAACTTCTGTCTAACCTACTTGCAGAACTTCATTATGTAATAAATAAAAAGTTCCAGTTAAGCTTACAAGACTTTTCACCCATGCTATCCTTTCCCATATCCTCTGCAAATACAGAATTTGTAACATGAAGCTGCAGCAGGTATAACAACATCACATGTACCATTGTGTTTGCTGAGGCTTCTTCTAAGGCCAAGACTAGAAAAGCAAGGTGTGGCTGTTTGTACCACTTTAAATACAAAGTTTTTGGGGAAAAAATCAGATCTGGAAATGAAGTACAGAGGTATCAAAGTACACAGAAGAATGAAACCTGGCAGGTGACAAAGAGAGATCCTTTAATGAAGTTTAATGAAGAAAGATCCTTCTTTCTCAGTTATAGCTTTAGCACCCTCTTGCCACCGTCTTGTGCTGCCTCCCCCTGCCAGCACCCACACCCTGACATCTCTCATGGCAGCCTGACAGGCTCTTGCTCCTAACCCAAGGTGATCCTTGATCTTACAGAGAAACTGTCAGATTGCAGGGTCTAAATGCAAGAACTTTTCAGAGTGGTATTTCCTCCTCTAAATTTAACCCTCAAAATGTATCTGGGGGAAGAGTGGTGGGAGAGACTCTCCTTTATCTGTCTTGTACTTCTGACTTATTTCTCTTTTTAAAGATTTTTATAGCAAAACATTTGGTTTTGGCACAAATCCTTTAACTATGCATTTGAAAATCATGTTGTATGTGCTGCCATAATGTTACCAAGTATTGCCCAGTATGTTTTCTGTACAGAAGAATAATGAAACATTAATTAGGTTCCATTGTTTCTTTGCCTTTAATGTAGGTTTCCATGACAGCAGAGAGAGAGAAATCAGTCAAAGCCAGTAGTTAAAACTGACCATTTGCATTCTGGTCAGTAGTCTTAGAAATGTGATGTACATCTAAATAATTAGATTGTCCGAATGTTTGGTCACATATTATACTGCTGTGTCTTTATTTACAGCAGTCTTCTGTAAAAATGTAAACTATTATGAGATGCTGATCTGCAGTTTTGATTCCCTGTTATTTACAGAATAGTTTATTCAAATACAATAAGGGGTTTTATCCTAACTAATGCAGCAATCAGGAGTAATAAAACCAGGGCAGGACTTGTTATGCTGTAGGTTAACTACATAGTTCTACGAAAATCATGTGTAGAAGTGCCTGAAAATAGTTTTAACAGAAAGTGTTGTACCAATTAAAATCTATTTTTTTCCTTCTTCTAAATGTCTGTTTTCTACTAGAAAAAAAAATCTCAAATCCAGAATCATCTTGATTCTCCAGTGTTGTCATCAATTCTACTGCAAATTGTAGTCTGTTGCATTTACTTACTGTTTCAATAAAGAGACAAAGATGAGAGGATTTCAGGCACCCACAACAATCTAATTTGCACACATTTAAATAGGTATTTTTAAGAGAAAATTTGTATCTTATAGTAAAAAGAGCTTAGGAAAAAAATTCTGGAAATCTGTGATTTCTATTCGTGTTCTTAACCATCAATGTTAGCCTGTAGCACAGGTGTTTAAGACAGCTGCAGGTTTCCCCATGGAGAACCACAAAGAGCAGAACTGTGAACTCATTGTAAATTTTCTCAAGTGCTGATAAACAAGAAAATTGATTCTAATACTTTTTCTGTCAAATGGATCTGATATAGGTCTACCAAATAAATCAGTCTACTCCAAAACATTCAGCTGACTTTGCATGAACAATGTTTTCCACCTTAAAATGCTCCTGCTTTTGTGTGTGTGTGATGGAAGGCACTGACATATTTTGTTGAAACACACACATATAATAATTCCTCCTATTTTCAGCTGTCTTTCTGGAGCATCAGGGTCTGAGTAGATCTCCTAAAATAGCTCCAAAAGTTACATCTGTGTTTCATTGGCACAAGCCAGAGACAGTCCCACTTCTAAGAGAAATTTCAAACAGCAGAACCTTCAAAATACAAAAGTTGGGGTCAGATACCTGTGGGGCAGTTGTCACATTTTATGACAAGCTGGGCAAAGTGCCCAATTCAACTGTTCAACCTATTCAGTTGAAAAATCCCTGTTAGCAGCTGGGGAGAGCTGGCTGAGCAGGCTGTGACTTCATCAGACCCAGTTCTTGGTGATGTGTAAATGATCAGATAATGAAAATTGTGTGCTCCAGCCCCTCCCCAAACAGCCTCAGCCTCACCCTGGGTCCCTCTGGATGTCATCTTACAGATGTTTCTGAAGGCCCAAGGAACTGACTGTGTTATTTGTGGAGTGCAAGATACATTCCCACCCTGCTCCTCCAAAAGGGCAACGTGCTAGGCATAAGAAATTGGATTTTGTACCTTATATCACTTTCTGCATATAAGGAGATATTGTATCACAAATGGTAGAAAACTGCACAATTTAAAATATGAAAAGACGAAACAGCTCAAAGATGAACACTGGAGGGGGCTTGAGTAGTGGAAAGAGGAGCTGTTTATTTAATCTGGATTTTTTTAAAGGAAAACAAATATTGGAAACAACTGCAGTGGAAGAGAAGTTATGCCAAGGTCTTTTGAGACAAATGGTCTCCACAAAAAGTTTAATCAGGATGGAGGTTATAAACTTTCATTGAGTAAACAACAGTAGACTAGAGAAAGTGGTTGCAGTTATTATTGCCTTTAAGGGAAAATTATTTATATAAATTCTGCCTTTGACAATTAAAAGGTCTGCTTTGTATGAGAAAGCTTTGCTTTGACACACCTGTTGCTGCTGGTAACATTTTAGAAACACAAAGCTTGGCTGCTGAAGAAAACAAGGCACTTGTAAAGCCTGAGCACGGCTGTATATATGAGGTAGCTCTGCAAAAAGAAAACTGAAAGTGGTTTGATGTGTAAGGATGTGATGAGAGTGAAAAGGATCACAAATGAAACCCCAAACTGAACTGGTACAGGATGTATTGGAGAATTAGGTCATTACAAAAATGACTGAGTTGAATGGGAATGTGATTACAGTGGTGACAGCCTGCTTTCAAAGAGAAGGAATTACAGGGGAGGGTTTGAGACTGGTTCAGTGCTTGTGGGGATACTCCAAACCCTCCCCTTTGGCCCAGTTTATTTTGGAATATATCTGCCTCTTCCTCTATGTGCTGCTGATATAATCTGAGTACAGATAAATTGAAAGTTGAAATAATGACAGTGAGAAGGGTAATGGGGATTTCTGGAAAAAGTAAGTGTATTGGGTTGACACTGGCTGCACTGCAGGTGCTCACCAAAGGCACTCTGTCACTGCCCTCCTCAGTGGGATGGGGAAGAGAAAGTAGAATCCAAGGCTCGTGTGTCACAGTCCAGCTCACTGTGACCCTGGTGGCTGGGTGAGCGTGGCAGAAATAGAGGGGCAGGAATGGTGGAGTTGTCCAAAAAATAAAGTGAAAATAACAAACACAGTAACAGCACGATCTGAGGGGCAAGATCCAAAGACCAAGGGGTGTGGTGAAGTTAACAATATATAGGGGTATCTGAGGGCAGGGGTCCAATCCTGAGCACAGAACAGGAACATGACCTTATATGTGTGCCAAATCAACTGAGAACCAGAAACACGACCCATTATGGAATGATTCTGTTAGCATCCCAACTTCCATCCTTTCAGTATGGTCTGTCTCCCATGGTCTCAGGGTGAAGCCTCCTGAATTAGCCACCAAGGATAAATCACTGCTCATCCCAGCCAGTTCAGTTCCCACACTCATGGGTCAAGATAAGGACATGGAGAGATCTCTCACTGGTGACCACCACAGGCAAACAACTGGGTTCAACGTGGAGAGAAATCAGCTTTATTCTCACAGAAGCCACACCTGCAGCCCACCTGCTACCAAAGCTTTGTCATGCTAACCCAGTGGAATAGGTCTGGGAGATGAAGGATGGATTAATGTTTGGCCTGTAAGGGGATATGAAAAGAGTATTTGGAATCCTCTTTTGCTGTACCCATGAGGCTGATCTGTAGAGGATGTGGTAGTGTGGCTCACCTATGAAATCCCCACAGAAAGCACAAGTCTCAGAGGTAGAAAGAAAATGGAATGGGGCAGAAGCCTTTGTAAAGAAGTCAGTACAATTCTAGCAATTTTTAAGTTGGATGAGGCATAGCAGACCAGTGTCACAGTGGCTGGAAATGGCTCATTTCCAATTAACAAAAAACATATTTACTATGAGGAGCAATTATGCTGCAGAAGGAAAGAAGTGTGCTTAAACAGCTGGGAAGCAGCAGATACTTAAATACCCTGCACAAGAAACCCTTTGCCCCTGAAAGGGCCCAAGTGTTACAGGAACTTGAGATCAGGAACAATCATAATTCTAGTAAATGGTATCTTCCCTTGCAGTAACACTGTTTTGGCCTCTGACACAAACCAGTCTAAATATCTCTTAAAGACTGTTTTGTGTCTACTCCTTTCTTGGCTGTTGGAGAGAAGGAAGGAAAGAAGACAATGTAAAATGCTGAGTGATGTGTGCCTGCCACTTCAGTAGCTGCTAATGCTTGAAGAGGCTGTTGGCAAGAAGGGCTTCTGTAAAATCACTCTCTGTGGTGGGGAAAAGAGCTTTTCAGGAGGAAGAAAGAAGCCTCTTGACTTTGGTTGTGTAATTGAGGGAGCAGGGTGGAACTGAAGTCTGAGTCTGATGAGAAAACGAAGGATTCTGTGCCAAAAAAATGGCTACAGGATGAAGTATCTTATTTTTAAAGCAGCATTTATCCACATTTTTCTTTTGTTTTGCAAGGTATGTTAACAGTCCTGAATTTTATTTCCCATACAAGATCTACCTATCACAGCTACACCTATCAGTGTCTCACCAACTCACAGAAGAGCATCACCTTACACAGTTGGAGTTGGGGTCAGTTTGGTAAAATATAGGGAGGACTCCTTTTTGAGGTGGGGTCTTTTTTTTTTCTTTCTTTTTTTTTTTCTTTTTTTTTTTTTTTTTAATTAAAAGATTGTTTATTTGCTTGTTTGTCTTTTCAGGTATTGTTGTAAAGCAAAAGATGTAAATCTGCCTTCTACTGTTCTGAATTCTTAGCCTAATAAATGTGTTATATTCTGCATTTTGGAAGACAAAATTTACTACCCAGATTGGCAATGTGAATATCTTTCTGTACTCAATCATAATTTTTTTCATGGCCTTGAGAAAAGTAGTTAGAGTTCTTGTCTTTTGATTTTGTACTGTCTTACCATGTAAGTTGCAGCACATTTTTTGCAGATGAGCTTTTTCTAAACTAAGATTTCAACTGAAGTTAGCATCTCTTGCCTAAAAAAATGTGAAGGGGAAAAAAATAAGTGTTTGAAACTACTGGAACAACATATTTTTAGTACAGACCCCAAAGATTCAAGGTTTTGGGTTCCTGTAGCTCAGTTGGTCTTCTAAAACCTGTGGGCTCCTTAGTTCAGATCTATTTTGATGGAGAATGAACTATGATAACCCAAACTGGGATGTACTGGTCTTATTAAAGAAAATTAAAATGCTCACGAAGTAGAAAATGAATTCACCCATAGCACAGGACTTCATGTTAGTCCTTGGAGAAAGATGAAAAGTTGTTGCAACCATCAGTAGCAGAGCAGTGGCTAAAACATCTGACTGTGTTTTATTTAGTTCTTCCAGGCTGTGTCTGTACCAGCAAGGAGCACTGCTTGCCCTCTAGGAGTGGATTTCTGGAGCCAGGCAGTGGTTGCTGATGCTTGAAGACCCATGCTGTGCTCATTTCAGGGTGCTTTGCCTCAGCCTGAGTTTGTGGGCGGGATCATGGTGCTGTGCACTGGGACTCTCTCAGACTCCCTGTCAGTGGTTTTTTCTGATGATGCCACGAGCACCCCTTGCACCCCAGGTGCATTTGTTGTGTGTTGACTGCCTGAGCCCTGCACATCCATCAATTAATATCTTGGGATGTGTAAATGAGGAATTACCATGTTATTGCCAGGGCTGTAGAGTTAGAACCCTCCAGGGGAATGTGAAGAGATACGGACTGAAAGCAATGAGGCTCTCCACAAACCCCGTGCTGAAGAATCTGGCACGGTAGCTCTGTGAAGACAAAGGCACACGGGATGGTTTCCCTTTGGGCTGAGCCCTGCACATGCCTTTGGGGCATGCAAGCAGGGCAGGCAGGATGTTTGGAAGTGAGAGGCCCTTCCTCAGTATCTCAATAATTTGACCACCTAAGGCACCATGCAACAAATATTATTTTGGAATTGGTATTCAGGGACCAGGTTCAGAGCAGCGAAAATCTTTAACCCTCATTAGCAGTAAGAACCCCTTCATTCTGCAGATAACTCTCTCTCTCTGGCATTTCAGACATCCATTACTGATTTAAATGTCATTGTGTTCCCAAAGTCTTCTGCTAATTGCTGGTCTTAAATATCCATATTATATCCTGCTTCCAACACTGTGTACAATTATTTGATCCATATTTTATGGTGGTAGCTTCTTTAGCGGCAGAACCATTGATTTTGCTAGTTTAAATCAAAGATAGAGGACTGTCATAATTCAACAGCAGTAATTACCTCATGGTAATTAGATTTAGGTGTGTAGTAATAAGGAATAATGGTAGAATACAAAAATGATAACTGGAGGCTTTTATAATTAAAATTGCTAATGGTGAATCATAAATAGCTGCTGAAAGGGAGGAAATGAAAGGTGCATCTGTGTGGCACTTTCAACAGCCAGATCTGCTCCTGCTTAAACAGGAAGCAGCCAGGTTATTGGAACAAAGTTTGTTTCAGTGGAATAAATAGCTGAGAAGGAGCTGGTACCTGTCCATCCTCCAGTGAAGCATCTGTCTCTGATGAAGCTGCCTAAACTCTCCTTTCAGATGAAGTCCTCATGCATATAAGAAAAAAGATACATACCCAAATTATTTACCTCTGGTGTAGATAAAAGATCAGGAGCTGTCTGTGGAGAGAGGAATCGTTACCTACCCTTCATCTTCCCCTGCCTTTGAATTTCTTGAGTGTCAGGAGTCTGCAGCTGAGTGCTGTCACACACACGCACAATTATCAGTGCATCCCTGGCATTTGCCTTTCCTCTAGGTGTATGCTCTTTGCTGGGAACACCACACCCCTTCTAAACCTTCTGAAGAGTATTGCAAGGAAAACATACCCCAGGGGTTATTTCACTTCAGTTTCTATAACACTGAAAGACACATATATATGGAATAAAGATGAAAATTTCTTCCACTTCAGGGAGAAATTCTTGAGATCCAGCAAATTTACTACTAACAGTTTAAAAACTGTTATTTTTGTCTTACACTTAAAAAGTGTTCACTGTGTTGTGAACAGCACAGAATTAATTTAAATAGGACAGACTTTTTCCCTTTTTTTCTGAAGTCTCTGCTGTTTCAAGCTTTATATAAATTCCCATAGAGAATGAGTGTGAAATTATTTCATTCATTTGTGACAGCATTTTTATTGCAATTAGCAACATTCATCACTCCATAAGGGAAAGGCTTACAGGAGGTTAAAGGCAAAAAATTACCAGACATAGCTATTATATATTTTGGGGTTTGGTTTTGTTCTAGCTGTAGGGTGACAAGATTTGCATTAAGTCTGAATTGTATAATCAGTTTTATACCAGTTTTATTTTATAAGGCCACTTTAATTTTGCTCTTAGCCCAGAATACTCATTTTAACCTCTCTTTCCTTGAGATGAATATCTGAAAGTATAGCTTCTCACAGAGACAGTGTTTCCATGTGTTTAAAATGTGTTCTTACAGTTTTCTTCCTCCTTTAAATCTCTTGGATGTTGATCACAAAGCAATTAAAATTTCTTGCTGTGGAAGCAAAGGTTTGACTCAGAATGACATCAGTTCCTGTCATCACGGAGCTCTTCTCCATTTTCAATAGGTTCTGAGACTTTTTGGCTGGGAATTTATAAAACTGAAAGCTGTGGAAGGCACAAATTTCTCTTATGTGCCAGTATCTGGACCAGTTATCAGAGGAGCCTCAGTTTATCCAAGTGTAATTGGTTCATTCTCTAGACCTGACAATGTTCTGCCTTCTTGTCACCCATTTTCTTTCCTCTCCCTGCCTTATTAATGTACACCTATTTGAATTATTGATGTAATACTTTCCAGAATAAAGGAAATAAAATCTCCCTTTCCCAAAGCTGCAAATGTCTTACCACATTGTGTTATGTACATTTCCTGTTATAAGGATGACTAAAATTGTTGTATGTAGTCAATAGCCAGTTCTGTTGCTAGCAAAGATCTTGCCAAATGTTGGTACAAGAAAGATATTTGAACATCTGAGAGATCATGATATGTATTTTTAAAGCTCCATCCCCATTGTTACTGTTTGTTTCAGCCTGGTGCTATCATGGTTGACTCTCAGGTACTGTGTACATGTGTGGATTGTTGTTTCTGACTGTCCTTGCCTTGCAGTCAGCACGCAGCCTCTGAGAGCTGCACAGCTCTGCCTTCCTCTGCCCACTTACAGCTGATTTACAGCCTCAGAGCTTGCCCACAGAAATATTCAATGCTGCAGCAAAGGTCAGTACTAGAAGCAAAGTTTCACAGATATTATTTCTTTTTTAATTTGGTCTGTTTTATTTTGGCTAAAACTTTCTGAAGACTTTTTTTTTTTCTCATTTAGACTAGTGCTGTAGTCTCAGCAATGTTTAAGTGATCATAACAGATACAAACAGGAGGAGTTTATTTTCTCATGAGTGTAAGAGAAATGTGCCCTCTAAGAGGACCATGCAAGGATTCTCTGCTACTTAAATGGAAAATGACATCTGAAAAACTTGGTTGAATAAAATAAACAATTATTGACCAAAGTTATTTTGATATTTAGTATTATTCCACTGTATGCACGAAGGTTTTAAGGCTGTAGAAATGTTTCTGGGAATAAAATTTGGTCTTTTGGCTGATGCTGTCTGTAACACAGACTATGATAAATGCATGCAACTTATTGAAGAATCTAAATGGTTTGCTTCCAGCAGACTCTACACAGACTTTAATTTAAAACTGGTACATCTTTGTCAGTATGTATATGTCATTCTATAGCCAGATGCTGTCTAAAATTCTCAGATTAAGGACTAGTTGGCACTGGATCTTTTTATGATAAGAATGCATTGACAACACTTCCAATAACAAAGTGCTAGGTCAAAGTTAATGTGAATGTTGTGCATGGAGATATCATCCTTTCCTTGCATTAACACTGCACAAAGAACACGGAGCTGCATTAGAGCAGCTCAATAACACTGAGTCAGCTCTGAAGTGTCAACAGTGCTCTCTTATGACTTATTAAATTTCTTTTTCCTGAGGGCTACAGCAATGATACTCTTCATTGTCCTCTAGTAAGACCATACTGAATTTGGGACACTTCTAATTCTTGTATACATAATCCCCTGATATTGAGGACTTTGTCATGCTACTGTTTCATTATTTCTGTATTTTTCAGTCATTTTTATATTTATTTAGCAAATATTTCTGTAGGTCTCTTGAACTCCACTGGAAGATGGAAAACAGTATCACTTTAATAAATAGCCATTGTTATTCTTACATAATGAAATATATAATAATATAACAGTAACACTCTATATCACACAGTTCTCTATAATAACATCTAATATTCTGAAATACTTTACATTCAGTGAAGAAAATGTTTATATATTGAAAAATTGTTTAATATATAATATCACAATAAATACCTGAGTAGAACTGAGTGAGTCAAGTGAATTTTTTAATTACTCTATAAATATATAGGGAAAATAAAGAGAGGAATGGGGCAATACTGTTTTAATTTCACTGCCCAAGTATGGTGTTTGTTTCAAGAATCCCAGAGAAAAGCTGGTGTCATAATTCCCTATTCTTGTAAAATCTGCCCTAAAGGGTTTTGTGCTGCTGACAAATATCTGTGATGCTGGCAAAGTCACAATGGCCAAGTGTGTTAATCCTTTCCAAATGCCTGTTCTGGAGTAACCCATCAAAAGATTATTTGGGGTCAAGTTGTTTGCATTCATGGTATTTTGGGAGGGAGTCATTCCTCAAGTCAGCTCATTTTCTGATTCCTTTCAGGAAAGGGTCACTATTCTGTAGAAATATTTTAGCTTTAAGAAACTGTAAATCAAAGGGTTTTTTTCTAGTGCAGCAGATCTTTTTTTAGTAAGAGTAAAAGAACAGTATTTATGTCTCACTGTGAAACAAATTACTGATATGGATCCACTTATTTTATTTTGCCTGTAATTTTGCATCTTGAAAAATGGATAAACTGCCATTAGAAACTGTTTGTTAAACCTTTTTTCAGAAAAACCTCTCAGGCCAACAGTAGAATATGAAATATTCCCAAACACCCATCTACCCTTCTATGAAAAGAAAGTATAGGGTACCATGCAAATAAAAAAATATGGTAGAAGAAAAAGCAGAGCATTAGCAATGCTCATGGTTGCCATTTCATATAAAAATATCTCTTTTTACCAGACAGAATCAGAATTTTATGTTCCTCAGTCTTTTACTGGAAAACTTATAAATATATTTCTTGAGGATAGATATATTTCTTTGTCAAAAGAAAAAACATCAGTTAGAAGCAATGAAAATTAAATATGGATGTTTCATCAGATTTTTGGTAGTTTACAATATATACAGATTGTAAAGAAATCCAATAATTTTAATATATTGTGCTACCAGTCAAAATGATTCATATTAGTTTCTTCTCAAAATATCTCATACAGTTCAGAATCCCAAATTCCCAAATAAGAAAAAAGTTTAACCTCTTAAGATTGCATATTAAATGGAAAGCCCATTTTTCTAAAGTAATACTACTCACTTTTTCCTCAGACCATGATTATTTCTTCTGTATTTATAATTGTATCCTAACACCAGCGATTTTAAAATTTGCTTTTATCCAAAAAAAATCCCAGCCTGTGTCAAAGACCATTCTGATGCAAGACATGGTCCTAAGCTAAAATGAAAAGAGTAAGCTAATCAGAGCTTCTGTTAGGAGCTTGTTTGTTTTCTTGCCATTCAAATACAAATATAAAGGAAACAGGAGCAAAAGTGCCTTTATGTGAATTTTAATTATAATCCAAGCTCAATACTGTGACAAGATTGCTTTTAATAAATGAAAATCTAATGACCCATATAATAAATAAATTAAATGGTTTTACTCACTTTGCACATGTTTCCTTACAGAATTAATCAGAAATGGAGAAGCTTGTTTAGTCATGGAATGTCTTGTTGAAATAGATGTTTATCTGTCTCCCAAATGTAATATTTGCTGTCAGAGCTTTGGCACAAAACGTGTGTGTATTTTGCTATTAGTGGAAGTTGTCATAACAAAGCAGACCCTTAATTAATGTTCTGTCACATCTCAGGCAATGTTTGTCTGGAAATGAGTTATTCCTATGCAGGGTACAAAGGTGTTTCAGTAAATTTTTTTCAGAAAAACTGAGAATGTCACATTCTCACTGGGGTGCTGAGTGCCCCACAGAACACCACTGTCCCTCAGGAGCCAGGGGCTGTGGTGGTGGTTTGAAAGTTGTCCTTGTCTATTGGCTGACATTCCATTTGTTTAGCAAATACTTCTGTAACAATTGAGAGATTTCACTCTGATGTTGAGTGTAAAAACCAGGTGCATGTGTTACTAACTCCTACTGTTACTGTTATTTCCATCTTTTCACCTCATTTCCTTTTTCTCAAGATGTGTGTCCTTTGGATCAGCAGCAGGAAGAGGAGGGTAAAGTCAAATCTTACACACAAATCCATCAATGTCTGTTTAGACTTCAAAAGATGAGGAGTTGATCATATAGTCTCAGCTTGGACCTTTAGCATACAAAAGATATACAGTTACATTGCCTAATGTGGGCATGTTTTATTGCTGTGAAAGTTAGTGGTTTTCTGAATGTTTCATATTAGTTACTCAGTTATGAGTTTAGGATACCTGATTTGAGCACTTTGCTTTGGTCAGATTGGTCTAAATTTTCTAATAAAAAGCAGTTTCAATAGGATTTGGAGAGAAAAGTTAATTCAAGCCAGAAAACATTATTGATTTTTTTTTGTCATACATACCTAACTTCAGGAAAGACCAATCTGGCTGAAATGATCTTTACTTTTTATCATCTTTTTATAAAATACATATTGATCACAAAGTGTCACATAATATAAACCATGGTAGTAGAGTTTTCTTGAGGTCTTCAAATCTACAAAGGCCAGGTAGAGAGAGAATAATGTATTAAAAATTATCTTTTCTGGTTTCTTTATGGGATCCAGAATGCAAGAATAAGCATTGGTTTGCTCATTTTTGCCTTAGATTATCTTGATTAGTTTTCATGTTTACTTGTAATACATCTGTGTTGTGGTAAAATAGGGTAGGAGCATTTTTAGGACAGAATAAACTCCTTTGTGTTTAGTTATCACATCCTGTAGCAAAAATCCATTGCTGCTGATATTGTAAGAGAGGGATTTTTAAGAAACAAAACAACATAAGATGATTTTAATCATCAGGCAAGTACCATAAGTGTCTTGCAAGACCTTAAATTTTAATAGTTTTAATTCTATTTGTACACACAGGACAACTTTTTGCATTCTTTTGTGAATACCAGCTAATGTGTAAACTCAGTTTTGTTCAAATGCCTTTAAACTAATTTATGTATTCAAATACTGACTATTACTCTCAGTAAATGAAAGCTTGAGTAAAATGCTTCTGACTTGTGTTGTGCAGTGGGTGAGAGGAAACAACCCACTGGTTATTTCTAAATCCAAGATATATTCACAGTCCACAAAGAAAGTAGGACACACATAATGAATTATGGCAACTATAATTGCAAAAGTAAGAAGCTGGGCATCTAGCATATTCTGTTTTCCCCTTGTGCAGCTCTTTAAATTGCAAAGAAGTTGGGAAGTAATTGATCAAAATCAGAATTAATTGAATTCTGAGATTTAATCCCTAAGACATTGTGATAATACATCTGTATAGAAAGCCCATCCATTTTTATTGACTGGGGACTTTAGGATGTAAGGAAATACTTTGCCTTGGAGACAAATTGAAATGTTTTAATGTCTTGCTCACAGGATTTAAAAATACTTCAACAAACGTTATGCAGCAAGCAGGACTTGAATCTAGCCTGTGAATGTGAAAAACTAGAATTTCCTTCTGCTTTAAATGTTTATCACAGCACAGCAATAGAAAGCAATCACTGCTGACTCTGTCTTGTTTGATACTCACAAATGTTACAGAAGGGAAGAGCAATAGAAAAGTAGGACATTTATCTGCCCTGAGCAGTTGTGGGTGTAAGATACTGTGCTGGTTTCGACACTGGTAGGGTTAATTGCCCCCATAGGACAGGACTGTGCTGGGGTTTGTGCTGCAAACAGGGTTGGTGATGGATTTAGCTGTTGCTGGGCGCTTTTTTGCTCTGGGAGGGGACACAGCCAGGACAGCTGGCCCCAACTGACCACGGGAATATTCCAGATCATTTGGCTGCATGAATGAAGTCATGCTCAGCACACAGAGTGGGGGAAGGAGAGGGAAGGGGGTAAGATAACATTTGGAGTGATGGTGTTTGCCTTCCTAAGTCATGTGTGTGATGGAGCCCTGATTTCCTGGGGATGGCTGAACATCTGCCTGCCCATGGTGAAAGAATTCCTTGCTTTGCTTTGCTTGTTCATGTGCCTTTTTCTTGCCCTATTAAACTGCCTTTATCTCAACCCACTTTTTCCTTTGTGGTTGTTTCCCCATCCCACTGTGGGGGCAGTGAGTGAGTGGCTGTGGGGCTGAGCTGCCAGCTGGGCTTCACCAGGTACAGCCAGCACTGGCTGCAGGTGCAGGACACATCTTCCACTGATACAGAAGGATTAGCTCAGCAAAGCTTCCTGGCCAGGAAGCCCTGGATTTTTCTCACCATTAAATAATTTAAGGAACCTAAGAATTTCTGGTAAATTTACAGCACCTCTGACTGGGTCTCAGTCTGTGTCTCTGAGTCTGATGTTGTTCTGTTGTTCCAGTATTGACTGCTCTTCTACAGAAGAATTATGCTTAGGGATCACCAGCATTGTTTACCAATTACTCTGAAAATGCAACACTCCATCCAATCTACAGCAAAAAGTTGCAATGAATGAGAGGAAAATGTATTTGGAAATTATTTATTGATGGCAAAAGGTCAAAATTAATTAAATGGGCTACTCAAATGTCACCATCCCTGCTAGCAGAACACACATAAGCATATTAAAGTGTGTTAAAGTCCAGAAATGTTAACAGTTAAATGACACAGTGGCTTATCTAGATTTTGTCACTGAAATAACATCAGGGAATGGGTTTGTTAAATCAGATCTGCAAGGTGGAGATAAGTAAGGATTTAAAATTATTCCTATTCTGAAAGGAGTCTATTGCAAGATCTTACTGTTTCTGGTGCAATTTCACTTCTCTGAAGGTGAAATATCACTGTTTCTGTCATGGGTTGCACAGTGTAGTAGTCCAGTAGAGCTCTGTGCTTTCAGGTCTCACCAGGAGTAAGGCTGAGCTTGTTTTCCCACCAGGCACAGATGTAAACAAACCCTACATCACACACATACAAGTACCAGGCACACAGATTGACACAGGCAGAACACACAGCTCTCACCAGCACCACCAGTGGCCTTATCCAGGATCACAGTCTCCTACTGGGAAATAATATACATGTATATGTACATCCACAGTGTGGATCCCTTTGGAAGTGGGATTTAGGCTTGAGCAGTCCATCAAGTAGTTGTATCTCCTGTGATGTAGCTCTGGGAGAAGCCAGGTGAAGGAACAGTTCAGTTCCCCCTTGCCCCATTGCTCCACTGAGCTCTTTTGCCTCCAAATGTGTGGAGATGACTCTGGCCACAGAATTTCATGGCTTCCAGTTGGATGAACTTGTAAGAAAAGGTTTGTGTTTTCTGCTGGATATTAGTTCAAGTCTAGATAAATACAGCTTGAATCGTGCTCCAAATGTGGACCATCAGTGATGTTTCAGCCCCAGGATCACTTTAAAAGGGTGTCACTTTGCATTGCCTACATTCAGAATGGCTGAGCGCAGAGGATATGCCAGGGTCATCCAGCATGCCAGGGGGATTGATGGAAAATCCTTAGTACATGGGTGGAATATGGATGAATCTTACAATTCTATAAGGCACAGGAACAGAAAAGGTCTTTTGGCATGGTAGCACAGTGCAGGCTTATTTCTATTCTACAGGAAGAGTTAGCACCTGCTCTCCTGACCATTAATGTAAAACAGATGCTGTCTACCCACTGTGCACAACTGCCTGCATTTTGAAATTGCATGCTCCTTTTACTCAATGGACCAGAACCTCATAAATTGTCCTTTCTTTGTATGTCAGATCTCACAGGAAGGTCAAATATCAAAGTGACAACATGAACAGATAGTGCATGAGGTTTTGGCCTGCCATTTTTTTGTTCATTTGTTTGTAGATGTTATTTTGTAAGGGGGGTTTTTGTTTGTTTTTTGGGTGTTCTGTGGGGAGGGGTTGTTCTCTCTGAGAAGAGAGGACTGAGAAGTCTACTGTGAGGACTTTTTATTAAAAGAGAGGAATCTTCATCTCTCCTCTTCAAGATAATCTACAAGCCTAGCAGATTAAGGGTGTCTGAAAGTAGTGAAAAAAACCCAAAAAAGGGAAGTAATTTTTCTGACTTGAGGTGATCCTGTATGTACTTGCAGTGTCTGTCACCTCAGGTTTCACTGGCCGTGGTGTGGGATGTAAGCACAGTTTGCTGAAGATCAGCTCACGTGTTCTGTGTCTACCAGGGGCATCTCAAGCTGTTATCTTATTTATAAACGAGAGATCTGATGTTCTTTTAAATGCATACAAAATGACTGGTTGGGGTGCTGATCTTCCAGTAATATTCTTGTGATTTGGTCTTTGTTTAGGAACATCTTCCAATTGTTAGGAAATTGTTGACTTGTTTCGTGCATCACTATCTGCCTAGTTCTGACAAATAACTGAAGAATTCCCTGCTGAGAGATTTTTCTCCCTCACTGCTCTCCCTTTATGTATTTTCGTGCGTTTTTCTCTTCAAAGTACTCTTCTAACATATAAATTAATCTTGCTTGCTAGATTTTGTTTTCCAGTCTTCCATAAAAATTGAAAAGCATGCAAATTAACTTCTCTTGTGTACTTCGATTCTGTTGCAGATTATTAGCTACCACTTTGCTTTTCTCTTGGTGCAAAGATAATACAGCCATTCGTAATTCAAAAGCCAGATTTGAGCTTGAATCACATTCTGCCTCCTGCTACAATTCTATTTCATTCCATTAAGTGAACAGTCAAGTAGAAAGTTCAGAACTAGTGGTGGAACTGCTACTCTGAAATTAAGACATACCCCAGAGTTTTATACTTCTCTTTGAGTCATGTGTGTATGTCCTCCAAATAGAGGGCTTGGATGTTCAGATCAAAGTCAGAATATGCAGTACTTCATCATACATTTTCCATGCCAAGTGGAAACCAAGTTTCAGGGGTGAGTGACTGGCAAATTAGACATCTTGACTGCAAAAACTGCAACCATAAAATCAGCGACCACTTCAATCAAATATAGTTCAGGAATATTTTCTCTTTCAGTAAAACAATAGAACCCAGGACATTTATTGACTAAACTGTGTTTTGGACAAAATGTATTTTCACCATGGGGAACAAATAGTTGAGTGACATGTAATTCAGAAGCATTTCTGAATGATCCAAGTGCTTATTGGAGAGGAAATAAAATATTGTGGAAAAAGAAAGAAGGAACCCTGATAACCTATTCATAAACTATGAAAGAAGTTTATTTTTTCCATGTGTTGTTTTTATTTATTTATAAGATCCTGCAGTTAAGGAACTGTGGAAAATTGACTCACATCTGAAGCACATTACTTAGTATGTGATTATAATGTAGCTGTGAAGATCCCAAATATATTAATTAAAAGCTAAAAAAAAAGGAACTGAAAGAGAAGTCTGAAAATGTTTCTTTGTTTTTAAGATCATGATATTTTTCTTCAAATATAATGGCTCAGAAACATAAGAGTATCTCTGGTTTTATCAATATTGTCAGTATTCCCTACTGCCCAAATCCTACTGTATCCTCTGTGGGATTAACAGAGAAAATTTAATGCTGATAAATGAATAAAATTAACCCTGGATTTTTTTTCTCACTAAATTTTATTCCAATAGTTAAATTCTTTGAGCAGTTTCAAACAGCTTGGTACAGAGACAGAAAAAGTGTGACTGAAGCGTGAATGTGGTACCATCAACTACCCCTTCTCAAATGTGAAAATGGGATCTTGCAATCATTTATGCTGCAGGAAAGCCCAGCTAATTGATTCCTCACAATCAAAATATCTACTTTTGTCTTTGGTGGCCTGAAAATATTAGGCATTTGTGCATAAATGGATGATTTAGATCACTTGAATATCTTAGTTGGTGGTCTACAGGGGGACTGATGTTTTGTTTCTTTGACAGACACCCAAAAACCTTACCCAGAAGTTCTACATTTTGTAAAATTCTTACATTAAACTTTCAGATCCTATCTCTAAATTATGTGAAGCGTGATGTATATGTCATTATCAAGACATGTATTCTGCTTAATTGCTTTTTGGTACTGACTAGGAATAATTTTCCTGAGTAAACTCCTCTTTTGAAAACAATTACTGTTTCCCATGCTATAAAATCACTTACATGTCTGTTGAGTGGTAAGAAGTAGCACAAAGAGTTAATTCAGCTCAAGGCATGTGCCAAGGTTAACCCATCATGATTCAAATTGAACATCCCAACAAGTGCAGAGAGCTGCATTTACAGATGCAATAGCCCAGAAACCACTCTGTCAGAACAACATTCACATTTCTATAAGCAGTAGCTGGTAATTACTGATTCCCCTGATTAAAATCCAACAAAATCATTGAAAACAGCAGCACCTTATTTGCATTAATAAATCTAACAAATCTCCATTAGACTTTCAAACTCATTTGTTGGCCATATCACCTCTTTTGCCAGTGAATTACAAATGTTCAGACTCTTACATCTCATCAATCTTTTAGAAATTTGATATAATATGAACATTAAAACCCATGGCATCACAGCATAGAATCAGATCACCTTTCTGTAACAATTGCCATAATCTGAAGTTTTGGTCATAAAATTTCCCTCTTTTTCTTTTGAATCACCTGAAGTATCAATAAAGAAATTTTCTAGCAGATTATTTAAAGGAGATCTGTGACATATTAATGAGCTGATGCCTAATTAAAACCAACCATTAGAAAGAAAGACAATTACAGTCACTGAGTATTTAAAATAATTGAAAGATACACACCAAGGCACTGAGCATTGTTTCATTGCATTTGATGTTAGAGCTCTTCTGGAAGAGTGTTCCACAGATAGGAATTGAGAAAACCTTTTAATATTGGATTCCACTAATGAGATCCACAGTTCTCAGCAGCTTTAGGTTATCTTATTTAAAATGTATTAGTGGAATGGAGACATGAGTGTTACCCACGTAGTTCACAGGGATGCTGTGAAACCCATTAAAATCACTAATCAGTATTGTACCTGAGGCCTAATAATTCTTTAATTCATATCAATGTGATACTCCTTCTCTTTAAAGGCTTTGAAGATTTCTTCCTTTCCTGCATAAAGATGACTGCTGGGAGGAGACTTGCTTCATACATTTTATTTTAAAGTCTCCATGTACTTGGGCTGTATCTCATGGATCCTGAGGTACATGAGCTAAACCCTGGATGTAGAAATAGAGGGATAAGCAAGGAGTGGATGCACACAGCAGCTTTTCTGCTGATAGCAACAAGTCCTGTCCTGCAAAAAACATCAACCCTGGTGATAGTACATGAACAAACTGCTGATAGAAGTGACACAGGTTGCCTCTGTGGGTAGAGGGGGATGTGGGGAGTGGAAAGAGCAGTGGGAGCAGGTTGCCCATGTGCCTCATCCTAAGGGCATACTGGGTTAGCTGACCTTGAGCAGGTGAACTTGAAGAGCAAGAGAAAAGAAGGATGACTTGAGGTGAAAAATTAGTTTCTGGAGCCATGCAGATTAGTGTTGGGAAAAGTGGGTAAGGGATGAGAACACTCTTGACAAGAAATGGGTCTGTTCTGGGAGAGGTGACAATTATGATGATTTGATAGACAAGATTAATGCTAATGAGTTGTGAGCGCTTCAGGTTTTTTTCAATGAAGGGATTGGTTCTCTGAGCTGGCATGGTGACAGAAACTGGGTTTTCTCATTTGGAGCAGGAGATGGTTGGAAAATGAGGTGGGCTTGAAATTGCCTGAATTCATGTCTTTTAAAATTTGAAACCAACATAAAAGTGACTGGTGTACTGATGTAGTAAAAGCAGTTTATTGTGAACTTAATATGGCATTTTGAAATGGTATTTGTTACTAATTTAACTTCAGGAAATAAACTCTCAATTAACATTATCTCTCTTTTGTCTGCTTCCTACTGTGCTTCATTTTGGCACTTTTAGGATAGTAATTGACATGACTGAACAAAGGAAGAAATGGAAGGTCCTAGAAAGTTTTACCATTCAGAATTCACCAAAATTAAAAAATTCATGGTTTGGCCCACTGTCTTGAAATACAGAAGCTGAAAGGGCAGAAATTAAATAAAACAAATCAATGTTTCCTTGTGAATTGCTGGTCAAATACGTACAAATTTCTGTTAGAAAGCAAATGAATAAATGCCCACTATTCTTATTAATTATATTAGCAATCTTATATTAATATATATAATAATTATATATAAGAAAGGTTATAAAAACCAAAATTGGATATTCACCAATTGTTTAAAACCATTTGGATGATCTTCTGTTACACAGTGCAATTAAATGCCAAAAAGCAAGGCTAATCCACCTGTTAGAGGTGAAATTATTAACCATCTAAAACACCTTTTAGTTGCTTGTCAAATCTTAACTCCTCATAGCTATAAAAATATGATTTGCTTTAGATGGGAAGAAAGTGCATATTTCAGAATTTTTGAAAAATAATAATGTACATGTCAGCAGATCTGATAACTGTATGAGCAAACCATCAATGCTGCAAAGGTTTTGCTACAGAGAATTTAGTTATATCCCTCATGTGGAAAATGGATGGGGACTTGGAGAAAGTACTGAACTACTTTCCCAGCTGTTAAACTGTTTTTCTGGAAATAGTTAGTTTGAGGTGTCTGCTGGCCTTTCTGTGTGCTCTCTGATGAAACCCTGGTGCTTCAGAGAACTTCCTTCATGCCTTTTAAATATTAATTTCATACACAATTTATGACATTGTCATGGAGACCAAACTTCAATTCTGCTGGTACCTTGATGGCTTCATGCTGCCATCAGCTAATTTTACAGTTTTACCCTATTAACGTTCAACTAAATGCTGATGTTCTTCTTGTTCCCTTTCCAGTTCCCACCAGGTCATCCTTTGGAGAATTGTCACCAGTTCTGTGCATCAGCAGTGCCAATAACAAAAGCAGCAAGTTATAATGGTAGCAAAGGAACAAACAGTTTATCCTCCTTTATAGATATCTAAATAGGTCTTTTAAATGAACATTTTTTACTTCTCTAGTAATTGCTTTGTTTGATTTTATCCAGTTCTTTGGAGTTTTGTGAGGTGGGTGTGAATGCCTATTTTTGTTATTAATTATTTTTCTGCCATATTAGGAGAGAGGACTTGAGGCTGTGAGATAAGGTGATTTACAGTCTGGCATTTGTGAAAATAATTGCACTAGCCCTTTTTTATTTTTAATATTATTCTCTTGATAATTCATTTGATGTGAATTTTTTATCTCATGCTCTGCTCTTATCTTTCTGAGCACAGACCATCATCACATCCACCTCATTATAAATGTTATGTTACAGATGAGAGTATTTTTGAGCTTTTCTGATTAAATAATGTTTTTCCTTCCTCATTTCACAAGTAAGAAAGTGCCAGTCACTCTTATGCAAAAAGCAGTGGGCTTCTTATTGAATGACCTGCCTCCCAGCAGGTGAGAAGACTTGCTTCAATGTTCTGGGTTTGGGTCTGCTTTTCTATATGAACTATATACACCTAATGAATGAGCTTAATCACTGCTCAGTGATTAAATCAGGGCTGCTTCACTGCAAAGCAGTTTGGGTGGGTGTGATTTGATGCAGAGACAAAAGGGAATGGAGATAGTACAGCATAAATCTCTACAAGCAGTGACCTGGGGTGGAGATCTTGGAACCCATGTTGAGGACAGCAGAGAAACAAAGGGAGAATGTGATGTGGAGTGCTGCATGTGAAAGAACTGCTGGGCAGTGTCACAGCCCAGTCTCCCCTCCTTCCTGCTGGCAAATGGAATCCTTTCTCAGAGGTGAAACAAGGATAACCAGGTCTTTTCTGATGACAGTGGTCCATGAGGCTTTTGTTCTCTCCCTTCTATGCAATAAGCTGGCGTGTAAAGACAAAGACATTTCATATTGGTTTTCTCATAAATATCCATTTGAAACAGACTATTTAATATCTAACCTGTGCTGCCTGATTGTTCCTGCACTGGAAAGTCAGAATCAAAAATCCCTGACCAGGGGATCTGGCCAGGCACAATTGTGCCTGTTCAAATGGGATGCTGTTGACAAAATGCAGAGCAGTGACAGAAGGCAAAGTGTGCCTTCCCCATTTTCAAAAACCTTCCTTTCTTTTCATTTCTGTTTTGCAGAGAAACCAGTCCTACATCTTGAAATATAATTTCCTTTCCTGAGGCAGTACCACAGACCAGAACAGTGGGGTAACAGCCTCAGTAGGACGTGCAGGATGCTCTGCACTCATCATTTCCTCCTAATTACAAGTTTGTGAGGATGCTGAATATTGTCATCATTAGAAAAGAGAGGAGAGATGACAGACAGATTTATCACACTGGTGCAGTGCTCAGGGGTGTGCACAGGTGATTCTGTATTTGCACATGGAAGAACTTACAGATACAAAGAATTTCCTGCTTTTTTCTTGCCTATCTAAAGATGTGGCCTAAGAATTACAGAAGAATGTGAGACCAAGAAAAAAATTAAGGTTTTGTCCCCACCAGTTTTGTTTTTAGGCTGTTACCCAACTTAATTCTCAGAATTTTAGCTTTCTCCACTGCTTCTGCTGCATTAGAGTGTCTGTACTCAGGACTGCAGCTAACATCTGAACTCACAAAGGATGATTTCTGCAGCTATTTGCCTCCCTCTGTGAGAGGATACATTTACATCTTCAGTCTACATATTTGAATGCTAAAAGTATCTTCCCACATTCTGCTATTGTGTGTAAATTGCCATCAGCCTCTGTTAGAAGCTTGGTTAATGTGTTCAACAAAGTGATGTTTCTTTCTTGGTCCCAGTCCCAAATGCAAACGTTTTTCAGTCTCATACTAGCTTATTAAAAGAATAGATTGTTTCCATTGTCCCATCCAATTTAGCTACAGCTGCCAGCCTTAGCACTGAGAGTCAGATCCACTTCAATTATTACTTCAAATTAAGACATATACAACTTAGAGGGACATCTTATAATCATTTTCTCTTCATGTGCAGTAAGATAAATTTGCTGTTTGAACTTGGCTGAGACTTTTACAAAAAAATGAGAAGAACCTCAATTAAAGTGAATCAAATGTTCTGAAGACATGTCAATTAGGAAAAATTTTTTTGGAAAATTGCCCTCTTCTTGCCTGGAGGATTGTTAGGTAGCTAGACTCTTGACTCCTTTCCCAGCTTTTGTAGTGTTTGGGTACAAGTTAAAAAGAAAAATCTGATATTTCCATGGACATTTATAAGCATCAGTGAAACTAATTTTGAACCACAGTTGCTCAAATTTCCTTTCCCCTCCTATTTTCTTTATAAGGAAACAGTTCAGGAGAGATTCAAGGTAAGTTCAGGACATAGCTGTGCAGAGGCAGGAAAGGAAGCAACACTCCATTCTCTCCTTAGTCCCTAGAAAAAGCAGCTGCACAGATATTTGCTCATCAATGCAGAGAATGGACTGTGGCTCTTCAGCTGTAGATTTGGCCATCCACAACCATTGCATCCAGTTTATTCCTTGTCTCATCTTCCTAACCAATAACCCAACCTGTCTCTGGCAGGTGGCCTGCAGCAGTGCAGAAAATGCAGTCAGGGGAGTCTTCCTGTCTGTAAGACACCAGTAAGCCCATTTATATCTACTGTATTTAATTAATAACTCTTGAATTTTGTTGTATTCTTAACACAGAAAGAGTGGTTCAAGGAGCCCTGCATGTGGAAGCTGGGAAATAATGCCTGTGAGGCAGCTTTCAGTATTAGCCCCTCTTGTCTGCTGCTGTTTGCATCTGGAAAAAGATGCCTGATGACAAAGGCCCTCTGTACAGCCCTGGATTCAGTTCATGATCCCTCCTTGGTGCCATGGTGCTTTTGAAGGTGACATTCTTTGCCCTTATTAGGGTCTCTCCCTTGTTCCTGAGAGTTTGACATGCCCCTCCTCTCTGCACCTCATTAACCTAAGCAATGTTACCACAAAAAACGTGACTCTGACACCTTAAATTTAAAAACAGACGAAACATTGAAGGCTTGACAGACAATTTTTCAGAATAATTTAAATGTCTGGGGTGAGATAGGATGATAGTAGTTGACATCTGAAGTTGCTTCTTTGTGATTGCTCTGAATTAACTTGATAAACTCAAGTATAAATTAGAAAGTCAAGAGTTTTATCTCAGTTTTATAACAAATCTTAACATTTAATGTGACTATAATTGGAATTGAAAAAACAAGATGCTGAATCTAAGGGTGGCAGTAAGGTTTGATTATTCATATTCTGAAATAAATTTCTGCCATGACAAATATATTGCTCTTTGGCAGCAGTTACAATGAAAAAAGAACAGTGAATCATTGAGATCCATTCCCAGAAAATTTAAACAAAGACAATAGAGGCAGAACTAGAGTTTGGGTTTGGGGGTTTTTTTCACCCGATGAGATCATAAATTCCCATTCAGCACATCCTCTCTGAAAAATATATTTGTACTCAGAGATTTGCCTAACTCATGGATAAAATAAAGCAGTAAAATGATTTCCTTCCTTTTTTTTCTTTAGAACTATAGTTCTAACCACGCTCTAAGAACAGTATTGAACAACTTCTGTATCTGCTGAGAGCATCAAAGAATGTTCCTAAAACACAGTGCTGCACATTTCAGAAAACAAAAAGACCCAAAAGATCTACCAAGGGAAGATGTTCCCCTTCACAGGAGGGTACAGGAAGATGTGGCACATACACAAAATACAGATGGAAGCCTCATTGCTTCCTATGGCACAAGAGCTGCCATGAAAGGGAGCACTAAAAGTCATGGGTGTTGATTATCTGACTGCTCATATTCCAATGAATGAGCACAAAAAGCTGCTGGCTGAGAGCCATGGAAATGCCCCAGTGTGAGCCCTTCCACTGCTGCACTGTGAGCCAGTGCAGGTTACTCTGCCCAGCTGTGTGGCTGATCCCTGCAGCATCTGGAGAAACTCCACTGCTTATCGTTATGTGGGCGTAAGATGCATTAAACACAGGAGATTTTGAGCAGCTTTTCTTCCTTTGAGCTTCACTGATATGCTGGGGTTAGTGTAGAGACAGCAATATTAACCAAAAAAAAATAAAAATAAAAAAAGCACAGGAGAGTTGCCTATGTTTATTTTACTTATTCCTATAACTGCCTTAAGGAATCTCCTTAATTCAAGATCCCTAACCTGAAGGGCTCCTCCTCCTTTCCATGTGTCTTTGCACTAAATCTTTTTCTTATTAAAGAACAAGTTGCCTCTTACATGAAATGGAACATTAACAAAAAGCTTCTTCAGATGAGGTTGAGCAACACAGAAAATGAGGGAATTTTTCATTGTTTGCATTTTTTCCTGTCTCATCATAGCATGTTGTATTTGCAAGTTAATACCTTTCCTGTCTTTTTAACGTCAATAGATGAAGGTCTATCTTCCTGGAGTTAAATGTAAAATCAATTAAGTTATCAGAACCAAGACATGCACCAAAGGAAGGAACTTGGAATTTGTAAGACCAGCATAAGTCAGAAAATCTGTCTTATATTTTTCTCTGCTGATCAAACAAAAAAATGTTCTCTGACAGCCATAATTATCAACCCTTCTGTACCAGTCAAAATGTCCATGTGAATATGATGTGCTGACCATACAGGGACTTCCCAAAACAGAAAAGACAAGCTCTAGAGAACTTGAATTTTTTCCAGATCCATTCATCAGCCTCATCACCTTGGACTGCCTCTGCAATCAGTGGGAAAAAGAGAGACATTCCCGAGGGTGGTTACCACAGCTGAGAGCAGGACTGTAGGTGTCCTGCTTACTGCACGGTGACCACAGAGAAATTACTTTTCTAACCCAAAGTACCTTGAACATGTACCCAAAGGCAGTCTGGACAAAACTGGGTCTAAGAAGCTCAATTCTAATAAGCTGTTGAGCACCTACCTGTTTGGATTTTTAAGGTTTCTCCTAGATATGGTGTATGGATGAGAAAAAACAGTAAAAAAGAAAGGGTATTTAGTGTATGCTCATGCTGTTTGAAGAACCACTTAAATCACACTATTATCTTACATTCCTTCCAGAAGAATTGTTTTTTTGCATGGAAATTGAATTTTGTAAGGAAATTTTTGTATGAAAGAAATTATCTTTAAATTGAAACTGAAAACAGCTTTCTGTCCTCGTTTAAAATGACAGAGAAACAATAAGCCTAATTTGTTTTGCACTACATCCTTCACATTACTATTCAGATTTTTGCTTCATCTTTTGGGTTTGGGAAGCTTGCAAAATAACTTGCATGTCAATTAAGAGAGTAAGTCTGAAATAAGCTAGTAAGGATTTGACAGAGTGAGGTGCATTTTGGTCCATCTTGTTTAACTTATTTTAACATTTTAGAAATGCCCACAATTAAAAAATAAGGTACGTCATACTAAGAGGAATGCCTGAAAATGTTAGTAGGCATCTACATGTGATTGAAAGCATCATACTTAAGGACCACAGTTTTAAATTAACTATTTTATTGACAGAAAATAAGAGAAGCTCTTTGAGTGAAACCTTTTGAGTAGCTGGCTGTATTCCAGGATTATACTGGAGTGAAGTAGATTCTCTGGAATCTGGCTGAAGACTGTTTGTATATCTCTAACAAAACCAAAATAAGATGAACCTTTTATTTCAGTAGCAGTGAGAAATTTTCATTTACAGTGAAGTCAGGAAGAGGGAAAGGGAGGATGGGAAATCTGCCCAATTCTAGTGGGTAAACTAACTGCAGAAGCTGTACACATGCAAGGCAAGATTGATCTGCCTTTTCTAGGCTTCATACCAGGAAAATGAAGGGGGTTGTGTAGCTCAGAGGAAAATCTTGTTCATGGCTAAATAAATGAAAAAGAAAAGCACTATTTTAAGCCTCTCAACCCATGCAGGGTGCCAAACACAGAGATACACCTACAGAATCAGTGCAGTGTCCTAGGTTATACACAGGGAAAAAAAAATACCTATACTTATTCTTAACCCAGTTAACCCAGTATGTGCTTTGTTGTTCATTCAATGAATCATGTGCTGAAGATTGAATTTGTTATGATTGAAGCTTAATGATAAATGCTGCAATTTTGATATTTCTTTGCTTCATAAAACTAAAAAAAAAAAGGATTATCTTTAAGATATGACAGTGCTTAAAGTTAAAAATACAAAGAGTTTGGAATAATTCATTGTAATCTATCAGAAGTTTGATTGTTGAACTTTGGGTTTCAAGAGAGAATAACTCCAGATTTGTTAGAGTTTTCATTCACTAGCTTCTGTTGTCCCAGCACGATTTTGTTGCTCTGTGCTCTGAAACTTTGGATTATTTGATCAGATTGAAATCCTTGTTTAGTAGTTAGCATTGGTAACTACTTTTTTTAAAACCTTCCACTAAATGAGGAACCTACTAAATGAAGAACTGTGAACCTCAAATAATGAGCTTGTGAGAAAGAGAGAAGAGAAACAGGAAATTCTCCACGAGACAAACCTCTGCTCAAATTCTGTTCTTCAACACTCCTGTAATTGTATGTAGTTTAGAGAACCTGTTAGCTGCTGCAAGGAGAAGGTTGCAGAATCACAGAATTGTTCAGTTTGGAAGGGACATCTTGAGTTTACCTGATGCAAACCCTCAGCTCAAGCAGAGTCACCTAAGACTGGTTGCCCAGTTGTGATACTAGAATCTCCTCAAAGGAAGACTCCACAGCCTCTCTGAGCAACCTGTCAAACCAGTGTTTGGCAATCTTCACAGAAGAATTTCCTTGTGTTCACATGGGATTCACGTGTTTTAATTTGTGCTCATTACCTCTTGTCCTGTCTCAGAGCACCACAAAGAAGAGTCTGTCTCCTTCATTTCTGCCCATCAGGTATTTGTACACACTGATGAGATCACACAAACCTTCTCGTCCCCAGGGTGAACAGTCTCAGCTCTCCCACCCTTTCCTCATATGAGAAATGCTCCAGTCCTTTATTCATCCTTGTGGCCCTGCACTTTACTATTCATGGCTGGGGAGCCAAGAATGGCATGCAGTATTCCAGGTCAGCCTTGGCTTTCCCAACCCTATCACTGCAATATCAGAAAACAACTCTGTGTTCCTCCTGGGTCACCCACCTCCTTCCCCTTCTTGTACATTTATTTTTACTCTCTGAGTTCAGTTAGGATGTCCTTGCTCATCCATGCTGGCTTCCTTCTTCTGACACTTGATTTTCTTCTTATCAGGATGGACCATGCCAAGCACTGGAACACGGTGCCCCAGGAAGTGGTAGGGTAACCATCCCTGGAGGTGTTTAAAAGACCACATGTGGATGTGGATCTTTAGGACAAGGTTTACTGCTAAACTTGGCAGTCCTGGGTTAATAGTGGGACTTGATCTTGCAGGTCCTTTCCAATCTAAAAGATTCTGTTATTCCCTAATTTATGAATACATCAAGCTTTGCCAGTTACAGACTGAGATCTTGACATGCATCTCAAATGGGGTCCAAGTTTTCAGTCTGTTATTCCCCATGAGCTTTTCCCTCACCCCTAAATTTCTCAAGTGCCTATTTTCCTAGGTGAGCCGTTTCCTGTATTGGTAGTGGGGCCCTTGTTCGTGTGAGTATTTTCCCTGAGTTCGTCACACAAGCTGTCTGTTGCCTGCTTTAATTGGAAGTGCTTGAGACGAGCTGGGGACAAGAGAGACTGGCTGGCACTATACACTGAATTGCTGCTGCTGCAGTGCCACGTGCATGTGAAGTGCTATAAATTGGCAGTGATAATAACACAAAGTGATAATGAAGAACTTGGTGAACATTTGCCAAGTCACAGCACATCTCCAACACAGCTGAATGGATTTTAGGGGCTGCATTCAGATGAGAGTATCAACCAATCCCAAGTGCCTTCTCTATATGTTTTAATACACTCAACGGAACAGAGCTCTCGTGTGTAATTTTGATGTACCTATTTTAAAAACTATAAGTAGAACAGCAGATAGTGGAGAGTTTTCTTTATTCCACTCAAGAGAAGATATATGAAAGATAAATCACTTGGAAAAAAATTGATGAAGAATGAAGCTGACTTTGGTCTCAGAGAGTAAAACTGAGTGAGGCTGGTGAAAGCTGCCATGCTTTTCATGATGGCAGAACAATTAAAATGAGCTTTGAGGATATTGCATCCAAGTCTGCTAAAAATCCTAAACAAATAGACTGAGAAATGAGCCTATTTTGCATTCATTTGCAAGTCTTACTTTATCATTGGTCTAATAATATTTGAGAAAACACAGACTTTATCATGAGACTGTGCCATTAAGTCTACAAGTATATGAGCAAATGAGCCAGAAAAGTAATTAATTTTCTCCTGAAAAACAAATTATGAGAAAACACTTTTAGAAACCAGCCATTTGCAAAAACAGAGCTCTTAATATGTGGGAATAAAAATGTTTCCAGAGTCACAGGAATTGATAGCAGTGTGGCTTTTTTCCTCCATTCGATTGTTCATAGTGTACCAAAAATTCATCCTATTTGTCTGAATTTTCCTAGGCCTTAAACAAGGGTTCATGAAAGTTTCAACCAATATCACTTATTGTCTCAAAATTTTCCTACTGCAGCAGTCTTCTTTGGAATAAGTTCATCCAGCCCTTTTCTACAAGATCTGAGGAAGCATCATTGTTCCTGGGTTAGAGAGCAGAGCAGGGACATGAGCTGAGGGAGGGAACCAATTACAGCCATTACCCAAAAGCGTGGTGGTGATGACATGAGGATGGCAATACCTACAGATGGAGAAAAACTCAGGTACACTGAAAGGATGAGTGACACAAGTGACATAGGTCAGCAAGAGAAATCATAACTGGATATAAGCAAAATGTCTCTTCAAGACAAAATGGGTAGGCTGGAATGTTCTTCCCTGAGAGGCTGTGGAATTCTCATCCTTGGAGATTTTCAAAAGTGCCATGGATGAGGCCCCAGGAAACCTGACTTAGTTTGAAATTAGCCCTGCTTTGAGGAGGTTGGAATTTGGAATTGCTGACATCTGAAGAGCTTTTCCATCCAAAGTTATTCTGTGTGTCTATTTTAATGTTCAGTGAACACTACTTAATCACATTGTAAAGGATCTTACGTGACTGTGGGTCATATGCAAACCCTGGATCTAATCTCTTTAGTCCCAGCCTAAAAGGAACAGAAAACATCTTTCTCATTTAATAGATGACCACCTACATTTAATCACATGGTTTCTTGCATATTTCTCTTCCATATCACCATGATGAAAGACAAACAAAATACCATATTTTCATAGAATGGTTAGGGTTGGGAGGGACCTTAATGATCATCTACTTCCAATGGGCAGGAACACCTTCCACTAGACCAGGCTGCTCCAAGCCCCATCCAACCTGGCCTTGAACACTTCCATGAATGGGTCATCCTCAGCTTCTCTGGGCAACTTGTTCCAGTGCCTCTGAGTAAAAAATTTCTTCCCAACATCAAATCTAAACCTGCCTTTTTCACAATCTACAGTTATTGCCATAACCCACATCTCAAATGACCTCTTACTCCCCTAGCATTTGCTAAATCAGAGGCAAAAATAAAGAAACTTCTTTTAGATGGAGCAAAACATTGGTTGATTAGAACCAGGTGAAGGAGTGAAAGAAAATGTGCTCTAAAACAAACCATATCAAATGATTGGGACTCACAAAGAACTCAAACACTTCAAAACAGCATTGATCAACAAGTGTAGTTTGCACATGCAGAAATATAGTAGTGAGGTTTACTTCATCAGCTGAAAGCAAAGTGCATAGTAAAAGAGCAAGCAACTGTTATTTTGCATTTTGCTTTTTCATGTTTATTTCATTACCACTCACTGCCTGCCCCTGGCGTGGTTGTGTAACTTGTGTATCTCAGCTGAGCCAAATGCTGACAGTGCATATGGGAATGATCACAAAATCACAGAGTGGAGTGGGTTGCAAGGGACCTACCTCAGAGTTCGTCTAGTTCCAACTCCCCTGGACAGGGAGGCCTTTCACTAGACCAGGTTGCTCAGAACCTCACCAGAGCTGGCCTTGAACATTTTCCAGGTTAGGTCATCCACAACTTTTCTGGGAAGCCTGTTCCAGGGCCTCAGCACCCACACAATAAATAATTGCTCCCTGGTATCTAATCCAAACTTGTCCTCAGTTTAAAGCCATTCACCCTTGTCCTGTCCCTACATGCTTTCCTTCTTGCAGGCTCCCTTCAGGTATTGGAAGGCTTCGGTTAGATCACCTCAAAGCCTTCTCTTTTCCAGGCTGAACAATCCTAATTCTCTCAGCATTTTCTCACAGAAGAGGGGCTCCATCCCTCTGATCACCTTGGTGCCTCCTCTGGCCTGGCTCCAGCAGGTCCCTGTCCCTCCTGTGCTGGGGCCCAGAGCTGGTGCAGCCCTGCAGGTGGGGTCTGAGCAGAGGGGCAGAGGGGCAGAATCCCCTCCTTGCCCTGCTGCTCCCCTGCTTTGGGTGCAGCCAGGACAGCTTTGCCTTTCTGGGCTCTGAGTGCACATTTGCTGGGTCATGTCCAGATGATGAAAAGTTCTTTCTCAGATCAAAGAGCATTTGTGGACTTCTCAAGTTCCTGGAGGGAGAAAATTTTCTTCCACATGAGGATGAATACTAAACTCACTCTAATTAATAATCCTTGCCTGTATGGGAGCTAATGGTAAATATTAGCTATTTAATAAGTCTGTGCTAATAAGTCTGTAATATGTCTCTTACTCTCTTCACTGAAACAAATTCTAGTCATCTTTCAATTCAATGCCTATTTTTTATTTAGGCATTTTTCTTACTGGTTTTGTTTGGTCACTTCAGCACTAAATAGAATTTGAGAAAGTACAAGCCTGAACAATCTAATTCCCTATAGAGGAAATTCCTTGTTCTCAAAAGTTTTCTTAAAGAATATTTAAATATTTTCATATATTTATAAAGAAATATAGGAAGAATAAAGAAAGCAATTGTCCTTTGTTCTTAACAACATTTGTAGAAATGACTCTTGTCTTTCTGAGTTTGGAAACAGGCATATTTCCTTTTCTTTCATGAATAGACTTCTATTAAAGACTTTGTAAGCACAAATCTCAAATTCCAATAACTAATGTTTATCCATTTTCCAAAATAATAAAGACATCTATAGAAATGTAAACAAAACAGGCATTATGAAGGAATATTTCCCACATTCTTTCAAAATACTGGCATATTTGTATGTACTTTAATTTTATTGGCTTGGACACTTCATTTTATGAAAAACATTGTTCAAAGTATAAGTATTTGCTATTCACAGTCACAGTGGGTGTAACAGTGTTCAGCACACCTTCTCAGCATGGGGAAATTTGTAATGATTTCATGTTTGACTGATCAAAGTTGCTATTTTTGGCACCAATATTATAACCTAGATTTATACCAGCTTATATTATATTTTATTTCACCATAACCATACACGAGATCTCTAGACTGTTATTTTTCTTCTCTGACTGTTCTTTGGCAAATGTCAAATTATTCAGGCCTTTAAGTGACCTGTTATTTTTCAGTGCAGCAGGTCTTGGGTAAACCTGTTGCTGCTTCACAGAGGGTGGGGAGTATTCTATGACATAGTTACACAAATTGGACTGGTAAAGAAGGAAGGTAATCATATCAAGAAATGGCATCTACATCTACACTGGGAAAATCTACAGTTACTGGAGGGGGGTTTATGTCATTGAAAAAATGACCATGTGCCTTTAATGTTACCAGGGGAAAACTAGAAAAGGATCCTTCTTTAATTTTGTAGTTAGGAGACACCAAGGATCAATCATTTGTCATATTCAGTTGAAAGCAGAAGTGTTATCTGAATGTATGAACTGTGCATATCTTGCTTTAACTGATTACTTCAAGATTACAAAGTTAGGTTTGGTCTTAATGATGAAATTTTTCTAATGTGTTTCTATCTTTAATTTAAGTAATATATAAAATATCCATCATTATGTCCTTTTTCCCAGGTAATTCATAGGAAACAAGATATATGAATATTGGGTGCCTCAACTGGAAGGATTTCAATGAAAAATTACCCTGGTTAACTAAAAATAAGGAATGAAAGGGGGGAAAATGATCTTAATAATTCGTCTGTAACTACTTTTATGATGACAAGTTTACAAATAATAAATACAAATATGATAGAAATAAAAAAATTAGATATTACTAAAACAAATATACAGATATAAATGTGGAAACAGATATAATTTCTTCAAAAAGTACTTTGTTTAAATGTATTTCCATCGAGGACTATGTTCAATAATAGTTTATCTTCCAGTCTGAAGATATTCAAAAATTCAATTCCCTGTTATGGGATTTATTATTTTATCTTAATTTGGAGAAAAATTACTATAATGCATTAAAACTTTTCTTCTTCAACCAAGCAAAAGCTGAGGCTGGGTCTGTATTTAGAACAGTTTTCCTATAACTGGAGAATGACACTATTTAAGAAATAAACAAGAACTATTACTTCAAGTCATTTACTCTTTCCTTTGAAGGAAGATTAAGATTTTGTCCTTAGGGTGACTAATTATGTATTAATGGTATTAAATATCAATTGATTAATATTCAACATAAGTCACAATATTACAATTCACTCAGAAAGTATTTCTCAGCTACCTAGTTAACATAAAAATCCCAAACAATTCCTGAGTTTATTTCAAAAACCAATCAACCCTTTTCTATGTAATTTACCTTTGAGCAGATAAGAAGCTTACAAAAGTAAAATTACAGTGTTTGCTCAAAAACTAATCTCCACTAGTCTGATTTGCCATCAGCACCTCCCCAACCAGCAGCAACATTTTGAAAGATTCCTTTCTCCCATGGCAAATTTTTCACTCGTCTATTTCAATTCCTAGACCAATACATCAAAAGCTCTTATTTCTGAAAATATTGAAATAGAAAAAATGATAAAGGTAATATTTCATTTCTTATGTAAAGACAGAATACTGTATTTGTGTGAGGGAGAGAGGCATAGAACCAAATTGCTTGTGACCATGACAAACCAAACTTGTCTAAGCTGGTACACAAAGTCCTGTTACTCCTTAAAGCAGGGTTGGAGGGAAACAATACTATTTGTTATCAGCTGCACAGCAGGGCCTGGAGAAACTCCTGCTCTGCATTCAGTAGCTCAGGAATTGGTAGCTGCAAGATCTGCCTAGTGGAGTGCCTGTCAGCTCCAGAGACCTTCTCCTGTTTGCCATGCCCAAGCTGTCCTCTGGGTCAAAGACACACGGTTTCACTTGGATGGATTTCTTTACCCTGCAGAAAATGTCTTAACCACACTGTGGTCTGATCCAGACAGAGAAATGCCACTCATGAAGGTTTGATCCAGCTGGGTCAGCTGTGGAGGGAAGACACCATTATCCATGAGAATGGGTGTAAGACCAGCATGGTGTGTGTCAGGTGTGATGGAATTTAGAGGGGGTGGAAAATCTGCTGATGTGCTGAACATGTCCATGCACATGTTCCTTCAAACTGTGCCCATCCAGCTCATGTCCCACCCAAACCAGCATACACAGCACTGCTGGCAGGGTTAGCAGAGTTACCAGAGACATATCAGTACAAAGGAAAAACATAACTCTGGCTCTGAGTGCAGGAGGAGAACATCAGAGAGGACATAGAGAGCTTCACAAACACTGTGTCTTGGTGTGCAACATTGTGCCTTCAACATCTAAATAAAACTGACCTGTGCTCCCTTCACAGGTCATGAAAGATCACAGAATCATAGAATAAAAGGGTAGAAAGATCTCAAGGATCATCTGCTCCAGCCTTTCCTAGCAAATCATGGTCTAGTCAGGATGGCCCAGACAAATCTGAGAAGTGTCCTTTGTGGGAAGGCTGCCTAGTGCAAACATTAGCTGTACTTCTGATTGTCTCCCAGTTTAGTTTTGGTTTTGTTGAGGGTTTTGTTTATTTGGGGTTTTGGTTTGGTTTTTGTGTTTGGGTTCAAAGTACTTTGTTCTAGAGGTACAGACACTTCTGGAAGCCTTGTAGCTCTGCCTGTAGGGATTGCACTTCCTGTGTTAACCTGAGAGGCAAGGCAATGTAGCAGGAGATTGATTCACTAGCAAAGCTGACAGCCCCTGGACAAAACTCATCTGTTGTCACCCTAGCCTGGATTCCCAGAGATGCCTGAGGCCCTGAGAGTCCCAAAGCAATGAGTGGGTGGAGGTTGGTTGAGCCCTGTAGAAAAGCTTTGTTTGATCTCTCTTTTAAATCATTAACAATTACAGATGCACAAGAGCTTGCCTAGCAGGTGACAAAGGACCACCATTCCCCACTCACAAGCACAGAAAATGAGAGTACATCATCCTAAAAACATGTTTGAAGTGAAAATCATGTTCCACCAAGTGTTAGCATTTATCTGGATGGGAACATGATTGCACAATTATTTCTGGTTCTCATGGCTCTTTTGTCTAAACTGAACATTCACCTTGAAACTTACTCATAATAAAAAAAAAAAAAAAAAAAAAAAAAAAAAAAAAAAAAAAAAAAGGAATAATCATTGGATTTAAAAGTAAGTTCACAGCAGTCACTCTTTACCCTGCTTTCACACTCTGTCCAAGAAAAATAACTAAGGGGACTTATATCTCAATATATAGAGATATAGAGGTGCATCAGTACCATTTCTATTGGCATGTCATCATGAACTTTAGAACTCTAGAACTTTAGGCCCAGACAAGTAACAATACTTCACTGATCCTTTAAGTAGAGTTTTCATTCTGCAATTTTTCTTTTCAAAAAGTGTTAATAATATATAAAAGAAAGAAACAAAGTTTATAGCTTACTCAAGTGATAATTGAAGGGAAAAATTAACATTTTTCAGAGGATGGTGAGGCGCTGGAACAGGTTGCCCAGAGCAACTGTGGCTGTCCTGTCCTTGGAATTGTTCAGGTTGGATGGGGCTTTGAGCAACATGTCCCTATGCATGGCAGGAGGGTTGGAAATAGATTATTTTTAAGAGCCCTTCCAGCCAAAGCCATTCTATGCTGATGAATTTACCTCTGCTCAGTGCTAGAATTTCTTCACTTAAAATAACAACAGTGTCAAAAAAGAAAAAAAATATTAAATATTACTACACATTTAAGCTTTGCTTCTACAATTGCTCCAGGCTCAGTAATTCACAATACCTGGAGGAATTTGAATATATTTGAAGCCTTCTGGTTTTTTAACCTGTGTATGTGTTCGTGTGTTACAAAATTCTGCCTCTCTAGAGGTGAGCAGACACCATGTGCCACCTACTTTACCATTTTGCTTCAGAGGTTTGACTTGTTGAAAAGTAAGGTTAATGCAAATAAAATTACTTTCCCCTCCTGGCATTTGGCAATCACACAGAAATGCAGCAGAAGAGCAGAGTATGAGAGAAAGTCACTTCTCAGAGCTGTGCTCAGAAAGAATAATAAGCATTAAATTCAAAATGAACCATCTGTGACAACCCCTAAGCAGTGCCTCATTTCAGTAAGTGCAAGCCTGGGCATGAAAGTGAAACTGTATGTAACTGTCAATTAAAATAATCAAATATAGACTTTTCTGCCTCTGGGGGAGGGTATGCACAAATTTTCTGGAAGCCCTCTCTTTTTTATTTTCTTGGCAAAAATTTTACAGTTCAGGAGAACTGAGTCACATTTGTAGCCAACGTGTGTTACACAACTCCTGGGAGGAAAGGTGCTGGAAGAGGCACTTCCACTGTGGATCACCTCTCAGTAGTCCATGTATATCTGGTGTAAGATAATGTAACTTCCCATCCAAATTAATTCTAAAACAATTTCTAAGAAAAGAGTGATTTCACATCAGAAATAAAGTATTCACCATTCCTCATTTGGGAAAATTGTATCTTATACAGTTGCATTTTTAAACAAAATCCAGAGGGTTTCTGTTGGTTCACTCAGATCATAAGAAACCAGGGCAGCATAGCCAAGGTAAATAGAAACACATGGAAATTCCTGCTTGCCCAAACACTATATGTGTGTATATATACTGTACCTTGAATGGCTACACCTTTGGATTTATAGGATTTAAATCACATCAAAATTTGGTCCTCAGAGAGTTCAGCAGGCAGTTCTGGGAAAGGGTCCAGAAGAATTCAGTCAGTAACCGTGAAGACTGTCGTTTTATAAGATATACGTTGCTGACTGAAAAAAAAAAGTATTGTTAGGCAGTAAAATTGCAGTTTTAGTCCTTATTGAATTTGGACCTACGCTGCAAGCTGTAAAAAATGCTCAGCTAATAGAACATTGTGTATATTTATTGAATCTGGAAAATACTCCTGAGAGAGCAGCTCTCAATGCTGCCAGGATACTTTCCATAAGCACTGAAGTAGAGTTGTATGTGTGTAAATACCAAGTGATTTTCAAGGCCATCCATTTTATTGGTACTACTTTATAAGCTGTTTTGTCACCTGAGTGAGTATGTGGCTATTTAAGAATGTAAAAATCTTAAAAGTATTTTAAATGCTGTTTTATCAATATTCAGGTGTTAATCGATGTTTAAAATAAGACAATAATATGGCAGTAGCTCAAGCTCTGCTTGCCTTCATGTTTTGGTTTCAGCTGGGATAAAATTAGTCTTCTTCTTACAAGAACAGTGCTGTGTTTTGGATTCAGGATGAGAATAATTTTGAGAACATTCTGATGTTTTGGCTGTTGCTCTGCAGTGCTCACCTTATGTCAAGGAATTTTCAGTGGCTCATGCTCTGGCAATGCCAGTGAGGAGCTGGACCAGGAGCTGGGAGAGCAGGCAGCTGGGACAGCTGATCCAAACTGTCCAGAGGGATATTCCACACCATAAAGTATCATGCTCATATGAACTGGGGGATTTGGATGGGAAGGGCTGATTGGAACTGGGGGACAGACTTGACATCTTTCAGGAGATGGTGAGCACTGGTGCTGTGCATCACTTGTTTCTTTCAGGTTTTCTTTCTTTCTCTCCTTTTCATTTTAATTATTGTTTTTATCGTTAGTACTATTATCATACTTCCCTTTTTTTCAATTATTAAACTGTTTTTTATCTCAGCCCACAAGTTCTTACTTTTTTCTGATTCCTCTCCCCAGCTGACTTGGGGAAAGAGGAGCGAGAGAGTGTCTGCATGGTATTTAGTTGTCACTGGGTTAAAGCACAACACTTAAATATTCAGTCTCACCACAATCAAAGCCTGTTTGCAGGACTCAGCAGTGAGAATGCCTTTCTCTGCATGCCTTTTGAGCAAATCAGGGACTTGCCAGGACCTCCTTAATGGGAGCCACCCCAAGGCACGGCCGTGACTACATCATCTGCCCCGAGATCTCAGCTGTGCCTCTTTCTTCCAGGTATTCCTTTCAGGATGAAGAGGACATGTTCATGGTGGTTGATCTCTTACTTGGAGGTGACCTGCGTTACCACTTGCAGCAGAACGTCCACTTTAATGAAGGAACTGTTAAACTGTACATTTGTGAGCTGGCCCTTTCCTTGGATTATTTGCAGAGATACCACATCATTCACAGGTGAGTGAATTTCATTTGAGGAATGGGCTGCTTACTTTTGGCAGAGCAGAGGAGTTTTATCATATATCTGATTTTATAGTTCTGTTTATTCAAAACCTCTGAAAAGTTCCCATTGCTTCAAGGGTAGAAGTTGGCTCTGAAAGGTTTTCAAGTGCTTTCTTTCTGTCCAGACCCATTTAGTAGCCTTGTATCCTTCTCATACTGCCCTTTTCTCCTTCTGATCTCATACTATGATGTACATTTTTCACTATGGTCTTTAAATACTAAAGACAACCCATAACAGCATCCTGATTGCTTTTAATTTATCTTTAATTCTCCAGTGCCTCAAAGTTACTGAACACAAAAATGTAATCCAGTACAAGAACTTCCCCCAACAACATCAGGGAATGGTTATAGAACCTAAAGCTGAGAATATTTCTTTTATTTGCAGGATCTGCATGAAGGTCAGGAGGAAGAGAGGTGGGGAAGTAGGAATAATAGTACAAGTCAATTGGAGCAATGATAGAGCCTGCATCTTTTTTGCACTTTTTATATTACAGCAATGTGTTGGGTTTTCTGCCATACAGAAGCAAAGATAGTATTCATTTCAAAAAAGATGTCAAGAGTCAGGGTCAGTTTTCCTTAAACATTTTGGCATTTAACTAAAGCAGCAGGGACAACTTCTATTTTTATGTTAACACAGCAACTATGAAATTCTAAAATTATGGGCTTTAACCTTTATTTTATTCTTTCTTAGGCTAAATGCAGGGTTATCTCTTCTGATTTAGAGTGGCATGAATGCAAAATTACAGTTTTGTGTATACAAAATCTGGATGTGACTTTCAGAGACCAAACTAAACTAAGTTGTGCCCTAGATCTCCCAAAGACCAGTATAAACAAATTCCTTGAAATACATTAATGGAGAGTTTTCATCCACTTGCCAGAGCTGCCTCATGATTTCACAATAAAGATACAATAAAAAGTATGGTCTGACTTTCAGAGGAGGAATGGTCAGCATGAAATCTATCTGAGCAGAGATGCAATGGTAGGTGGGTATTTGGTGCTACTGAAACCGTGCTAGACAAAATTCCACTAAACATTGCAACACTTGTTTTGCTTGCAATTGAAACTCCAAATATAATAAAACTTGTAAATATTGCAGGAAAATTCTTTAGTAGACTGTTACTATTTTGGTACATTTCCATGTATTTTGCATAAATTTTCTTTTCTCGGTCAGCGTTTTGAAAAGGGAGCTCAGAATTACAACTGACCTTTGTTTCTAATGCCTTAAGGAATGTTCTTGGTGAAAAACAAATTGATGAGATCTTTTATGCAAATAGGCTGGCAAAATATTCATGAGACAATCCAGTTTGTAATCAAAACTTGTATTTTGCTAGAAGCTTGTAGCTTAAAAATGTACCACAGAAAAGCCTGAGAAAGCTAACAGTCTGGAAAGAATGAAGGAATGGATTGAAGTCATTGTGGCTGTTCACAGCTTTTTGTGACAGCGTCTGTCTGCCTTGTCACAGTCCCACTATGAAACTGGGCTTAACTCTGATCTCTTCTGTATTACTTAATCATGACAAGAAAACACTTGACACATTTTTTTTCTTTGAGTCATAGTGGTTCAACACCTGGTGATTTGCACTTAGGTGGGGGAAGGAATGGCCATCCAGAGCTGGTTGTTGGCTCAATGTGGGGGCAGGTTCTGGGGTTTGGATTTTGCTTTCACTCTGAACCAAAAGCTTTGACAGAAAGAGGTGAGACAAAACAGCACTCTCTCAGCCTGCAGTGGTGGTACTGACTGGCTAGCTAGGATTGTTGTCTAGGGATCTGGTTCAGGATTCAGTTTTGTTATGGAAGAAGCTGGCAGTCCTGAGATCTGAGTGTGTCTGTCCCGCTTCACTGCTTACTGCCCAAATTACCCTACTGCAGCACAAGGAGCCTTTTACCTCTCATCTTCTCACCAGTTACCACAAAATCACAGATGGTCTACAAACCAGTGAACCTGTCATTTAGCCAGGTGAGTCCCAGAACATTCTGCCTTCCATCCCACCACCACCTGGAGCAGCAGCCTGTGGGATGGGTCCTCAGCTGCCTTAAATCCCTGTAGCATGTCTGGCATCAGGAGTGCAGCACTGACTTAAATTAGTTCAGGAGCAGAGCCAGCAGAGATGCACAGTGAGGACACATCTAGTCATTCCTTTATCATTGCAAACACACCATCTCGTTTGGAGGTGAAATCAGTGATCTGCTTGGTGTTTATACTTTGTGGCTGCGGGCCTCAGCAATATCAGTGTTACCAAGTGCTTCCAGTCAGCATTCACATGCTGACCTACAAAACTATATTAGATCTTTCATTTTAAAATGAATGTGTTGGCTGCAGAAAGGAAAAAAATACTGTTAGTAAGTCAGAGAGTCATTGAGAAAGCCCACTCCTAGATGTTGTCTTGGCTACAAAAAAAGAATAGTTGAACAATTTATCAGACTGGCTTGGTGGATTTTCAAACTGCAGTATCATAAAGACCTGAATATATGGGCTGTGAATGAGAAGTTTAATTTCTAATATACAGCTGTGTATGAAATATGTTCAGGTTTCCATTACTATTGCATCCAGCAACACGACAGAATGCTTTTTTCTAACCTGTGGCCCCAGGATTTTGCTACAAAAGGAAATGGTACTGAAGGGGACAGGGGTTCCCAGGCACGTAGGAATGGATGCAGAAGTGAGGAGATCAGGATTATGCCAGTTCCCCTTGGAGATGCCCTGCAATGCCTCTGTGTTTGTTGATGTGGTTGGTGGTGTGTACTTTGAATGTGGCAATCATTTCAGCTATAGGACTATTGTTACTGCAGGGACAAATTTAGCTATAAATAGAGTAAAACCCACTACTGTTCTGGTGTATTTATGAAACTTGCAATTTTTATTAATCACATCCGTGTGTATAAAATCCATATTTGTCATGCATAATTCTGCAATAGTGGATTTATTTATTATGGCACAATAATAAATGCCGCTCTGTGTCTCACAGCTCTATTATAAATGTTTGCATTTGCATGGATATTCACCCAGAATTATAAAAACTTTAAAAAAAAATCTAAGTTTCAAGCTATTATTTGAAGACTATTCTGAGTAAATTTTTCACTTAACTTATACAACAGCTAACTTAATATTGAGATTGTTGGTCACAGATAAGAGTTACACTGAAAACCCTTATTTTCTCACAGTCCTGTTGGAATAATATTTTATCCACTTTTCTCACATGAAAAAAAGGACTATTTTAAAGCTGTAGAGGTGGTATTTCTTATACATACTTGGATCCCAGTACACCCAGAAAGGCTTCTTACAGTATACATCATCTCAAACATTCTCAAACCTTGGATCAAATCCGGGATTCTGCCATTTCAAGATGGTATGACTAAACACATTCCTTCCAGAACTGGTTGTATAATGCCAGTGAATAATGCAAAAAGTTTTCTCATCAGAGGCTGAATAAACTTATTTCAGCCATGAGTAACTCAACCTCCTCCTTTCACAAATGATGCTGTTCATCCATTTCAATCGAACCACCTGCCTCCTCACCAAAGTAGGCTGCCTGTTTCCATTCAGCAGTTCCTCCGGCAGTAGCTCCAGTGTTGTCTCTTCCAGGAGGCTCTTGCAGCTCCAGCCCTGGCTCAGAGCAGTGCTGGCCCTGCAGTGCTGTAGCTGCTGCCCTGCTAACATGCTCATACTGAAAAAAATCACATTTTCTCTTTTTAAGGGGCAAGTGTTAACTGCTACACCCTCACAACTTCTCATCATTGTCTGGCTCCATTGGTTTTCATCTGCTTAGAGAGGAGGCTGGATGTGGCAGATGTCTGGAATGGAAATTGCAGTAACCTTCCAGCACAATTTTAGGATACTGGACTAGCTGTTTGATCAGCGTGCCCAGGACACTTTTATTTTAGTGGGGTTTATTTAATGCAAAACTATTCATGTGTGTATGTGTACATATATAAGTGTACATAAAAATTATTTTGAGCACAATATGACTGGAATGAGCCTGGCTTGGCAGGTCTGTGCTGTGTGGCTGCTGTGGTCACCAGTCTGTTTTCCATTCCTCCAAGTTCTGCTTCCAATGGAGAATAGCACCAGGAGTTATTCCAGCTCCAAGTAATTCAATAGCAGTGCAGGGTGGGCCAAAGCTGATGGAAAATGGTGGCAAATTGAGCATTGCATTTTCCTCTGCCAGATGATCCACTGCAGGGCAAAGCTGTTTTGCTGCTACCAGCAGGACAGACTTTACTCACTGTTCAGGACTGGACCTGTTTGCTCATTGCTGAGTCTTTCAAGTTGTTCAACAGTCTGGAAATAAGACACTACATCTGAATGATTAGACATTGCTTTAAAATGGGCCTTCCTTGTCTCACTTGTGACAACATACAGCAAAAGAACAAACTCTGCTTAAAAGGGTGCCCTTCATAACATTTTCCATTAAGTATGTAAGCAGTAAATAGTTTTGAAAATGACTTGGAAATGGAAAATTTACCCCTAGTTTTTCACAGGTGTCACAGGCAGAATAGTGCCAACCTGAGATTTAGCTGTACATACAAAATGAAACACAGTTCCTTACTTTCTGCTCATCTAATAGCCTTTTACTTTCTGGCAAGTGTGTGTAGATGAAGAAAAAATGTAGTAGGGTCTGAAGCAGATGAACTAGGGAAAAAATAACCATAATATGACTACTATTCATAAACAGTATCAAAGATCATAGCAGATCAAGTCCATTGCATTGTCTTAGTTTGTGTTCCCATGTCTCTTCCATGGCATTGTGTTGTGTTCTTTAAACAAGTGCTAGCCCACATTATTCTGAAGAAAATTACAGGAACTGAGCAATGAGCTACATAGGAGAAGTAAATCAGAAAACATGTCAAAACCAGTCAAAAAAGAAGCACCATGCAAACCATAAAGCCCTGAACACCTACTGAATGTTTATGAGCCAGCTAAGATGGAAAAAGAAAGTGATTCACAAATTCTAGGCACAAAGGATATTTAAATTTCAGTCATGCATTAACAAAGAATTAGATACCACAAGATACAAATACACAGAGAACAAGCCTTTCAACTTCTGAACATAATTCTCTCCCTACAAGAACAAATTAATTGTACTTCTGTTTAGCTACAGAAAAAGTTATTGATATACCAGATAAGATACTGCTAATAAATGAAGCTGGTGTGGAAATATACTGAGAATTCTATATACAAAATATATAAACTATTAATAAAGTAAAGCAGGCTGTATTGGGAAAGAGACATAGGAAAGAAGCATTCTGAGGTGCATGATGTCTGATCAGGTGCTCCAGTTCCTGCCACTGGCACAGATATAATTTTTATTGTGGGCCTGACATGCTCTCCCTTCCTCACTGAGGTGAAAAACCAGATGCCCATCACACCCTCACTCCGCCAGTACCCCACAGCTGAGACACCCTCACTGAAGCCAGCAGGGTGTTTCCTTAGCTTTCAAGTGAGTAGATGAAGTCACCTCTTCTCGCTTGCTTTCATCTTCCCTCTCTCATTATTGGAACATCAAGGCCTTTTAAAATGTGTTTGTGGCACACCAGCACAATAGTTTCCTTATTGATTGCTTCTCTGTTTAAAATCAGACACCCAGGCAAGTTTAGATATGATCTAGACATGTATAAGTCCCCAGTGCCCTAGTGATGGCACTGTGATTTTAGAAATTTCTCTCTTGTTTGTTTGTTTGTTTGTTTGTTTGTTTGAGCTAAATGACAATGAAGTGAAGGGGGATTCAGGGAAACCTTTAAATCAGTGTAAAAAAAATATGATTTAGATAGCATTGTTTGAAATCCTTTCTAGAAGAATTAATAACTCTTCCTTCTAGATTTGTGTCATACACTCCTTTGTGTCTAGATCACATCTACACTTCTGTGGGTGTCTGTTTTTAAACAGAGAAGCAATCAATAAGAAAACCAACTATTGTGTTGTGTACACCACAAACACAAACATTAGTTTCACCCCCATGTAAATCAGCTGCCATCAGCTGTCTGTGTTTCTGCTTTTCCCTTCCTGGTTTTCTTTAATAAACCTTTTACATAAACTTACCCTTTCACGAAAACCAGGCTTTAGGGTTCATGATGTGTATTAAAATGCTACATATCCCTCAGCTCCATAATTTAGCATCCTATTGATGGATAATAAAATTAAGTGTTTCCTTTCCTTTGTTTCCTTCCTTCCCCCACTCCACAGTATTCAAATTTTAATCATGAATCATTTTTAGACATTCAGACACTGAATCAGAAGATGCTGAAAGAACTAAAGCAGAGCTTTATATTCAAAATTACCTCAGGTCTCCACCCATAAATCTGATCTGGTTAATTCCAGCTTTGTGACCAGTTATCAGAGATCTCTTTCTTTCACAGAAATCCATTTAAAAATTGTTAGTGTTCCTTTAAGCTTCAAGTGATTTTAGTATGGGTGCTGCTTTCAACTGATTTATGCCAGCAAACACCACCATATTAATAGCATGTTGATACTGTTATGCTGAATATAATAATCAAGAGTATTAATAACTATGTGCAAATAATTTTTACTAAGTAATTAAAATGATTAGGGACTCTTTCTACAGAGGCATAATAGTATCCACTGTGATATTTAAAACTTAAAGAAATTTTAAATCTTTGATTAAAGTATGTAGATGGAAAAGGGAATACAGAAAAAGACTCTAAATTTCATGCTAAGCAAATTATGAACCAAGATCAACATATGGACAATTGGTTTTTTCTCCTATTTCTGCTTCAGTGGTGGCAACATACTTTTCAGCTTGGATGAGCAACACAAACATAAATTAGTCTATCATTTCCTTGGAGATTTCCTTACAATGTAAGCTTTTCTAGTATATGGCAAAATAAAAAAAGACTTAAGAAAAATGTGCACTTTTACTTGATTTCTTCATGCCTGCAATAGCCTTCTGAATCTCAGGTGTTGAGTGAACTGTTCATGGTATGGCAGAAGATATTTCATTAATGGGTATTGCAATTTGAGCTTCCTTCATGCCTTGGAAATGCGTTCAGAAGCTTTCAGTACACCTTTAATATTTTAGGTGAGAAGTGGTCTCCTTTGTGCAACTTTTGACTTCACAGATATACTGAGAGATGAGAAGAGTGTGAGTTGTAATTGTGGTCATCTGACAGTTTCTTCTTTCAAAATAAGTTATCCTGTGAGCAGGGACTGCAGTTAAGATACAAATCAGTTTTGTTATGCTGAAGTTGCCTTTTCAATTTTTTTCCCTTGCATTTCTTCTCTCTACCCCTCCTTGGATGCTCCTCAGGACACTCCCTCAAGGTTATTTTCAAACGTTCCTATATTCTCTGTAAAATCCTGTCCCAACTCCCCTGGATGGGTTTATAGAGAGGACAAAGCACAGCAGCTCAAAGCTTTGATGTTGTGTGACAGACAGTGCTACTGATGAGCCTCTGCTTCTCCCAACACGTGCATACACAGCTTACATTTATCCCAGGGGAATTTCCCAGGATAATGCAGTGTGGATAATCGTGCTTTCCTGCAGCAGAGGAGACAAGGAAAACCTGCAATTCAGCAGCTGTGGTGCTCTTCCACACGAAGAAGTACTGTCAGCAGGGAAAGATATTAAAATACTATGCCAAACTGGGACCCTGCAAGGTGGGAACAGCACTTAGTAGGCAGTGCACATTCAATAGAAGAAAATGTATTAAATTGTGTTCAGATTAATTGGGTCATTCTTTATAGTGATGATCAAAATCATCTCTACAGTCTGACTAATAATATTGAGAAATAGCCTCTATCCAGTGGCTACCCATTTTAATTCAGACATTTATCTCTTCATTTTGTTATAAATGTGAAACTTTTGTAGTGTTCTGAATGCAGAGGAGTTCCTTTCTAGCCTAAGAAAAGCACAATAGAAAACCAGAGCATCTCTCTTTTCTGGTCTTTCAGAGTGACTATTCTGTGTCTAATCACATTATAGTCTCAAATTTTATTTCAGTGATAGTCTTAGTGTACATGTCACTTTTTTTTTAGGTTTGGGGTTTTAATTATGGACAGATACATTTGAAGATAAATGTGAGGATTATATGATAAGACTGTGGGCCCTCTTTCTATACTCAGATACTGTCTTTACTGTGCTATCAGGCTGAGTTTAGATTGCAAATATTTTGGGGATCCTCTCCTTGGACAGACAGTAGCAATAGAAGAGAAATTGATGGTAAGATAGATGGATTTTGAGGGTACCAAAACAAGGACATCATTTACCTGCATCAAGTGGGGCAGAGATGTCCAGAGGGGGACTAGGATGGCTGAGGAAAAGACCAGGGAGTGCAGAGAGTGGTGTAGGAATGGGCAAGAGAAAACTGCTGTGGAAAGAGTCAGACTCTAAAAGCCAAAGTTAGGAGTGAGCAGAGAGTGTGAACATAAGGGTGCAGTAACAGAGGAAATAGGGGTTTGGTGGCAGTATGTGAATTCCCAGTCAGTGGGATAAGATTTACTGAAGACTGAGTGGTTTTGGGTATGTCTTTGTCATTGTAGGGGTCAAACAGCTTTATTTACCAGCTGTGAAAACCTCTGCTCAGAGCTCTGCAGATAAAAGTTAATACATGGACATAAAGATTAATTTCTCTGCATATGTCTAGAAAAGGTGAGGATGTGGGGAAATGCAGTTTTGTACTTCCCATGTTTCTCCCCCAAGCTGCTACAATAATTAAGATATGATCTTCATTAAAAATCTCAGACCAACAGGACTACTCAATGAGTGTCAGAGGTCTATTTTGAATGAAATCCAATAAAAAATAATTGACATATTGTCAATAATCAGTAACAATTACTAATATGGTCACTTAACAAGACTTGCTGAGTGGAAAACCTATTGCCAGGATGCTGCATTTCTCAACTTTTATGCTAATTAAATGTATTAGATATCTAGAGTTCTGCCTTTAAAATCCACAGAGAGTCACAACTTGCCTCTTAATTTGAGATGCTGCAGAATTTTCCCCTGGTGGTGCTCCTTCAACTGTCTTCTGCAAATCTCCTAAGCCACAGAAATGTTTTACAGATGCACCCCAATGCAAACACATGCACTTACAAATGTGAAGAGAGTTAACACTAATTAAAGTACCAGCTTATTTCCCTGAGTCCCAGAGTACCTCTAGTGCTGAAACTATGAATTATGAGCATGTAACTTAGGGAAGTACATTTCCAGCAAACAGTCTTTTATCCCATCATTATTGTTTAATATTTGCTTTTGGAAGACACAGTGTCAAAAAGGAATAGCATATGAGATCTACAGCTGAGAAATGGAATTATTAAGCCTCAGTTGTCTGTATTTTTGAACCTATACATCAGACCACTGTAACCCTTCAGTTAGTGGGGCTGGTCATTGCCTGCTGTTCCCTCCTATGAAACACTTGGTGACAAGTGACACGAGACAAGATGTTAACTCCCCAAGGTGAAATGTGGCTCCAGTTGTACACAAGCAACAAAAAGTTGTACCACTATGTGGTATTGCCAGGTTCCCTGCATGCCACAAACAGCTGCTCTTGCGAAGTCCACCTGCCTTGGAGGGAAGCAAGGAACCCCTGGGCTTCTCCACAGACATCTCCCTCTAAGCCTCTAAGCTTCTACTGGCCTTCTAAGACAGTACAGAGCTTCAGAAGGTTCATGCTGCAAATGAGAAGGATTTTGTTTCTTATGGTAGCAACTAAAAAAACTCTTAAGTGTGCAAGGTGTTCTCAATACAGCATAATTAATCATGTATGAAGGATTGCGTTGTTCGTGGTGTGAGATGACGTCAAACAAGACAATGAGAGCCTGAAGTGTGACTCCTGCAAGAGGCTTAAACACCTGCCTGCACTTCTGTGATAACACCTTGCAATAATTTGACTTGAGAACATTCCCAGTTGTTTTCATAATTTCACACAGCATGCAAGATTTTTATGTTTTTAAAAACTTAGTCCACAGTTCACCAAGACTTAAATGGAGTCAATACTTTTTGAGTTGTCTGTCGAAACAAGCCAACCTAGCCAACAAATCCATAAAGCTAAAAGAATTTATAAAGCTTTCAATTCATCTAAAAATAGTTGGTCACGTTGGATTGACCAACTGCACATTGCTTCTGCACTCCAATAAATGTGATGTTTATACATCTAATGGCAATAAATGGGTATGTGGATGCCTAATTCACAACAGGACCTAATCCAAGCGTTTTAATCTGAGATCAGAATCCCATATCTATTTTCACTTGAATAAATAACAATAATCCTTATAATCATTTCAGTGCAAGTAGTTACTGTAACAGCAGGTTCTCTGCACAGAGTCTAAATTCACCTTCAATCCTACTGTATTCTTGCCTAGTAATCCAGTTAATAAGGATGCTGGCACTACAGTCTGTGGGCTCAAACAGGATTGTTAATACCTGATTCCTCATCCAGATTCTTCAAGAGGAGTGAGAATACTTGGCTGTTTGATTTCAGGCAACAAGCAACAAGTTGTTGACATCTGGAATTGTGAAACTTCTCAGAAGGGTGGTGTACTAACTAGGAGCTGGGTTTAGGTCAAGTGTTGCCTGTCATGTCTCGTCTATTCTAAACAGCAATATGCAGTAATACACATATTTATTGCTCTGTTAGTTTCTTTGCAAATATTCCATCTTAAAAGCATACAAAATTATTCTTACCAGTAGCCTATTACTAAGGTATGTGAAGCTCAACATGGAAAAGTGTTATGGGACATGCTACTGACATTTCAGGTAGAAGCAGGTCAGTTTTTAATAATTTATGAAATATAATAATTTTTTTTCTAGAATAGACTGCACCTCCTTTCCTGGTCTACCACAGCAAACTTTTGCATACATTAAATTCATAAAATGAATTTAATTCATTTAATGAAGGGGAAGCATATGAAGAACATCAAAGTTCATTTGTTTGTGGAACACATTCAATATCCTCTTGGTGATATGTCCTGGTTGTGTATATTATGGGATGCAAGGTGGTCAGTTTGAGGAATAAAGGGCCAAATACTCGTACCTATGTCATAAGCACAAGCCAGCAGGAGATGCTGGCAGCACTGAGGGTCATTTTGGGCTTCAGATCAGAGTGAACAACAGCCTGGCGTGGTTGTTTCCTGATTGCTGCTCTGCTGCCCTGCTCCCTGCTGCATCGTGCTGCTGAAACTCAGATCAGCAGAAAATGTGCTTATTGGGAGGTTTCACTGCTGCACTGAGCCAGGGCACTTGCTGAAAGCCTGAAACCTTTAGAAGCTGCTGTTTCTTTCTCTGCCCTGCACATGAGGAGCACAGTGCTGAACCACACTTTAGTTGCCAGCCATGTTGACTGTAATTCGTTGCACTGTGGTATGGATGAAGGAAACAGCTGGTAAATAATGTGATAATATTATTGTGGATTCTGTTATTCTAGCAGGTGGCACATGAACTTTTAGGTATAGAAGTTGGTAGAGGGTTTAAGGTAAATATTAGGGATATTATACAGTAATTACACAGTATGAACAGTGGCTGACGAGGACACCTGTGTGCTTGGAATTTTGTTAATTTTCTTTTTGAATTTGCCTGATAAGCTGAGCAAACTCTTGGGGATGCAATACATCTGAATGGATCTATTCCATATTTCATGCAGAGAAGAACAAAGGAGCAGCTATATGAATTTCAGTCATTACAAAACACCACACTTACGATGCTGGATTTTACAACAGATGAAGCCAAATGCGCTTATCAGTAACAATGCTCTCCTGATTTGTCTTTAGGCAGAGGGCAAATGTCATCAATTTCTTCTCTCATTCAGTTTCACACATGGATTTCTGCCCGAGAAAATTGGAAGAGGGCCTGTGCCTTCTACTGGAAGGAGAATGATAGTCTTGCAATTGCTGGCAGAGTACACACCAAGTACATTCTCCCTTATTTCTAGTCAAAAGCTCTCTACACAAGCTCATGGAAGGAAGCATCACCATTGCAATGCATACACTTTCCTGCTGTATCAGATAATTCTTTCCAAATGCCACACTCCAGTTCATGCCTAATGAGTTGTGCCCTTCCCATGGTTATCAGAGGTGTCACCTGCTCTTGAAAGCTGATTCACGTGGAGTGGTTTGACCCTTGTGCTTGTACACACAGAAGGTCTCAGCAATACTTGACTCTACAACACAGAAAAGGTTAGAGTCATCAGCTGTGAGATTATCAAACATTACTGCTCTGTGGTGATTTTGCACGACTCCTCCACACAACCTGAAGAAACATTTGGCTGAAGAAGCTTTTTATTTGAAATGCAGTGATGTTTGGCATCATCAGTGTTGACAGTTGTCCCAGGTTCCCTTCAGCTCTACATGGAATTCCAAGCCCTGTACCTGTGTAATGTTAACTCTAGAAAACTGTTCTAACAAAGGAAGTGTCACATTTGTAGTTACTGTAAATCCTTCGGGCAAAATGAAACCTAACCATTAGTTTGCCTGCAAGTTGCTTGTGCTTGTAAATGTTTGGTTGGAAAAGAACCATTGTGTCAGAAAGACAAATCCTTGATGATATAGCCTGGGCTTTGTTATGTGAAAGCTCAGCTTAAAAGGCTGCAGTGGTACTTTGCAGTCCCGTTCTCTGAGATATCATTCAGTGCAGCACAGAGGAGACAAAGTACAGATTCACAGACTCCTTTGGGCAAATCTTTCTAGCTTTTACAACATTTAAGAACCTTTGCATATTTTTCTTGCTATTGCATTATATAATTACCTCTGCGGTAAAGCAATTTTGGTTATTCAATAAGAACAACATAATGAAATAGTCTGTGTTTAATATTTTTATTTTGATTTGACATCTGTGTAAATTCTGAAGTTGAATGTAGCCAAAGAAGACTGTTATCTAGATATTTATGCCCAGAAATTTGAAAGGTTAGCTATAAGATTCCTTTATTTTAAAAAGGCAAATTTTCTTTTATTTTTCCTTTATTTTCTTCAGCTTGGGATAACAGTATCTACTACAACTATTTATGCAAGTTAAAACTGACAAATACAGTGTTTCCAAAGCCCACTGGCCTTCCAGACAAATGTAGATATCATTACTGCCACCTATTGCTACAAGGAAAGAATTGAAGATGTTTCATATTTGTGTATTTCCACATGGGGATAAAATAGGAAAATAACAAGCTTGTTCCAGTAAAGGCATTTGTAAATAAACATGTTTTGATATCCTCTTTGACAGCTTTATTTTCAGAGCTATATAAAATTGGCTAGTACAAGTGTTAAGAAAATCCAGAATTGTCATGGACACATAATAAAAAATAGTGCTAAACAAGAAAGGAACTCCAGGCACCACACAGCTCAGCATCACAGACCCTTGTTTGTATATAAATGGAACTGCAATCCCAAGCCTTTGAGCCAGGGGCCAGATATTCTTTAAATGTACATAGGGAGTGGTAGGGCCTCAGAGGCCTTCATGAGTGAGAGCTTTTTCACTTGTCAAAGTTATTAAAGCAGTTATATCTTTCTTACAGACTAGAAAATGCCACACAGGTTGTCCCAGAAAGAAAAGGCTCCAAAATGTGATAATGGACTGGATGATGGGAGTTTGATTAGGAGCATATGAGTGCTTGCTACCAGACAAGTACTTGGAAGTTGTTATGGATTTTTCATTTCAGCATTAAAGCCCAGGAGTTGGAATTGTAGAGAAAAACAGAATAATCGAATACCTCATCTTCTCAGCTTATTTTCAGTTTTACTGAACTGTTTAAATTTCCATATTACAGTGATGCACAGGATCATATAATGTCACAACATCCATTTGAGCAAGAAAAGAAGGCTCTGAAGATCTTTTAATGAAAGGACAGTAAGTGGCAGCAATTGCTGCTGAGATCTAAGTGAGTGGTATGTGAACAGGCAATCAGAGGTCTGGAGCTGTCAAAGTCCTTAATTCCCATTCATTTAATAGTAAATAACAGTAAAAAACTCCTACTTTTTCTTACTACAATCTTTTTTTAAAACCATTGAGCAGGTCTGGAAACTAGTAACAATGTTGGTCAGGAACAGAAAAATAAAAAGATAAATGAGTGATGTGGTGTTGATGAAAGGAAGAAAAGATGCATCACACTTCATTAAGGCTGTTTGTTAAGTCCTCCTGGTTTGTGCCCTGCACAGTTCAGCTCTGGAAGACATCTCATTTCTGTGCTGCCCTCACAGAAGCAAAATATGTTTGGAAAAATTAATCCCTTGGCTGTACAGTAGCTAATATATACTAGCTTTTCCTTTATCCAAAGTGTCAATAAATTCAGTAAAGAAAACCTCAATATCTATGCAGTCATTTCTTTTATAAGTGCATGCCGTGGACATTTGTATTATTTGTGAGTGTAATAATAAATAGGAAGGAAATAAGGTCCCTCTCTGTGAAAATCAGAATTTGTTTACATTTCTTTCCATAACCAGAAGAAAACCATTTATCATACATTATATGGTTCAATTCAGTGCTCTGATCCAGTGATGTCTCATGTGAATTCAAATAATCCATAGCTGAAGCTTATGTTTCCCAACTCCTTGCCCTTTTTATGGTTGTTGAGAACTGCTATGCACCTAGTATTAATCTTACTGCCTATTCCTATATAAGGAAAAAAATATTATCATTAGATACAAACTGCATGATTAAGAAAAAGCTTTAACTCAGTATTTTAAGGTTTATCTTACACAACAGTTGGGTTGTTAGCACTAAAGAGAAAAACGGACTAGAAAATGTCAATTAAAGTGGAAACAATGTCGACTGAAACCAGTGTAATCCTTCTGCTGACCTCAAGGGCCTTTGTCTGAATCCTGCTTCTTTTGCACCCTTATGAGAATGCAAAATCCATCTAATTTAATTTCTCTGTGGATATGTTGAAACTACCTTTGAGGAAAAAACCCTTAGTGTTCTTCAAGGGCATGGATTGTCTTCACTGTCAGCCAATGAGTTTTTAGTGATTCACATGTAAATTTGTTCATTTACCTACTTAAAATTAATTAGTATCAATGTGAAGTGGTAGCTTATGAACCAGCCATCAATTTTTTCTTGAGCAAACTGGGAAATTCATGGTTGAAGTCACCAGAGATACTCCTTTAATTTGTAGATGGATGTTTCAAGTCCAGTCAGTAAAAACAGAGACAAAAAGATATGAAGTCCTGATTGATCATATCACGTGAAACTTTTTCTTGAGATTGTACTGAATTTCAAGCTTTAGATCAAGTGGCATCATCATATGGTTTTCAGTCCTTTTTTTACAATTATTTAATCTAACAAAGGACACAAAAGTGTGACCTCTGGAAGGTTATTTATGGTCACTAATCCAGGTGAGCAACTCAGAATCTCCCCTTTTGATGTGTATATATATATAATTCCTGTCATTTTATCTAACACTGGCTATACAGTAATCTAGATTTGTTCATTACTACTGAGATTTCTCAGAGTCTTCTTCAGGTGGTATAATCCTTATTCTTTTACTAGTTACATAGCTAATAACTATTGTGTTACACCTCTCCAGTGCTGAACTGCAGGGCATTTTAATTTTAGCCTCATTTCAAGATGAAGATAGGCTATTTATTCCTACTGTATTCTTCATGAGCATTCAAGCCCCATGATAGAATTTAAGAGGTGAAAGCTCTCACTAGCTGCCAACTGCTATGGGCTATATCAAAGACTCACTAAATTCCACATATACAGTTCTCTCACCGGTTTCTTCAATCTTTCATGAACTTCCTTGAAGTCAAAAGGAGGGGAAATAAGATGGTCTTTGAAGATGGATACATTATTTTTCATAGACTCAGCCTAATTCAGGCTGGAAGGGACCTCCAGAGGCCTCTGGTATAATGATCTTCCCAAAGCAGGGTCAGCCTTCAGATCAGAACAGATTATTTGGGATTTATCCAGTCAGTTCTTGAAGGATGAAGACTGCATGACTTCTCCACCTCTTGATTTAGAAACCTGCTTCTACTTCGCTTAATAACATCAGAAAGAAACTGATGGAAAAAGTAATTAAAACTGCAGATTCTTGAACCTAACTCCTTTATAACCATTGTGAGCCTCACCAGGGAGGACTCTCTGACTGGCATAGGCAGTGAACATGAGTTGAGCCACATGTGTGGTTTTACTCCATGCAAAGAGAAAATCTGCAAGCACATGGGATGCACACACAGCCTAAATATCATAGAAGATACAAGGAGATTATTAATCGTTCTTTCCTACTTAGAAATAATATGCAGCATCTTCTTAATCAGCTTTCATCCTTCAGGCAGCTTTGTTTTGATATTTGTAGCTAAGGCAATTGAAGAAATCTAGAAATAGTTTCATGGGCAATATCAACAAGTGGTAGTTAAATTGTGGGATTTTTCTCTCTTTTTTTTTTCTCAATTGTTCACACCTTTGAGTTTCTTGAGCCAGCTTTTATGTTAGTTATGCCTTGTCCTGTCACTGAGCAAAAGACTTCCATAGCTCTGCTGGTCATTGCTTGATGAATGGTCAGAGAGAAGCCCAGGGCATGTCTGAATCCAAACCGTGGTGTGATCCTCACAAAAGTTCTTCAATTTCTCCTATGAGCTGGTTCAAAATACTTGGATTACAAAATGAGTGTTTCAATTAATTCTCTTAACTAGGAATATGTAAAACAGGAAAACTCTGAAGTTAAGGTGCTGCATTTCACACTCTGATACTGTTTAAATATCTTGCTAATGGGAAATTTTTTCAGAAAATTTGATGTTTAATCAAACCAGAATTTCACTTACATAGTATATTTGAATTTAACTTGCTTAAGAGAATTTATCTTATAAATTCACTGAAACAGTGGTTTAGTGTTGCTGTTTGCCACGCTGAAATGACCACACGAAGACTGGGAACTTGAGAGAAAGACAGAGCAGGGGTGGAAAGCCCTGATTTATTTATTTCATCCTATTATATACTTTTAGAAAGGTGACCATGGATTAGAGGGTAGAATTCCCACCTCTCAACCACATTGGTCAGAAGAACTGCCATTCAACACTCTTCTTCTCAAGAAGAATGCAAAAACAATGACAGTATTTACAAAAACAATTTCTTGTTTGAACGAGCAGAGCTCATGTGAGAAGTGAGAATTTCTACTTGAATATGAACGCTCGGAAAACTAGGAAATCTCATGGTGACAGTTTAATGAATTTAATTAGAGTATTTATCTGGAGGAAGTAAATATAACAGACTCCATGAGCCCCCAGTTCTGAATACATCCAATAACTTGCAGTGCACCTGGGCCTGCCAAGCCTTCGTTTGACCCCACTGAACCCTCTCTGCCCTGCACCTGGCTGGCAGAGGGCAGTGCAAGGGCAGAGCAGTGCCCTTGCTCCTCTGCACTTTCTGGAGCTTTCAACAAGCTGCCTCTGGAGAGCAGAGCTTTAGTGCACGCTGTGGGCTGGGGACAATCCCACAGCAGAGAGCTGCTGGAAGGAACCCTCTGTACGGTGACCCCGTGCTTGTCCTTCCCACCTGCCTTGGGATCCGTGCATCTCACACGGCCCCAGGCATGTGACCCCAAAACAGCACTGTCATACTTAATAAACTTGTTTGCCTTCTGGCTTAAGATAGCTCACGACATTTACTTGTTGTAAAAGCAGCTTAAAATAGCCTGTTTGAGGTCTGAGGCAGGGTGGTGAGTGCATCAGGTTGCCCCAGGGCCCGAGGGGTTGCACAAGGCCATACGCCCCCGGTGCAGGGGTGCATCCATCCTGCCTCTGAGCAAAATGAGCACAGCAGCAGTGGGGACATCCCTCGGGTGGGAAAGGCTTTATGGTCCGTGCACATCTGTATCAAGAATCAGCCACTGCCTGAATTAGTCACAGAAAGATAAGCACAGATCTAATTTCATCACTCAACTTTCTGAAAATTACAGACACAAACTGGGTGAAGAATATATTTGATGATACATAGAGCTGTCAAGTGGATTTGTCAATGTCTTTTCTGGTGATTATAAAAATGTATAGTCTGTTTAATGATGCAGTACCATTGCAGGTATTCAAATTATTTGAACTGATCTTCTTTAAAAAAAAAAGGTACAAAAGGCACTGTCTTGTAAGGAGCAATCCCTGGATGCTGTATTGTCATAAACATGGCAGTAGCTTATAAGGATGAATTTCTCCTTTTGATCAGTTTTATTTATGAAGTGCTAATCACTATAATTCTAATTCTTAATTTTCTTAAACCAGGAAAAGAGTTTGGAATGCTGTTGAATCACTGATTTTAGGAGGCCACAAAAAGACCTAAATGTACTTGTGTATGACCCCAAATCTTTTTACCCACGTGAGAAGTACAGAGTCAGTTTGTGAAGACAAAGTTTAAAATATTTAATTCAGCTGTCAAAGCTATTACTTACTTACTTCCATGGAAAGTTATTGCTGTATTTTCAAGTCATGAATCAACCACAAAGATTATTCAACAGGAAATCCCAATTCCAATTCTTATCACAAAACATTTATCAGAAACCAAAGACCATATTGTCACCAGCAAATATAGAAACCATCTGAGCAGTAGCTCTTTCAAAAACTGTCTCATCAGTTGAGATATTATATTCAACATTACATTTAGAATTATGTAGAATCTCCTATGCTAATTCAACCAAATTCAACAAAACACAAAATTCCAAATTCAAATAAAACACAACCATGTATCATAATAGGAACAAATATATTTATTCCCACAGTTTGTCTCACAACTTCACCCTTATGAAATCAGGGAAGGAAGGATTATAATATGATAAATGATATGCCAAGAGATTACAGGGGGCAGGAAAGAGAGAACTCAGAGTCTGGAAGATTTTTGGTGAAATAGGCTCTAGGACAGATGTTCCTTTTATTACACAAATAACTAGAACTGCTGCTGAATCAGAGTTATAGGTAGCCTGTAAGTTGTGCAGACGACAGTATTTCACACTGAAATATTGGCATAACTTTAAATTTCCATTCCAGATAGTTATTCATAATGAGATCCTGTTTCTTACACAGACATATATATATATATATGCATTCAAACAATTTCCAAATGTGCAGAGAATTATTCAAACTAATTTCTTATTTATCCTGATTCCTCAGATGCCTCTACACAAGTTATAAAAATAATCTTAGAATTTCATCATTTTATGTGATTCTCAGCAAGGGCTAGAAAGTGTGGAATCCAGAATGCTAAGGAAAGTGTAGGTTTTCTTCTTCTGTCAATAAAGATGTAAAATTTAGGGGATGACTGAGCTCATATCATGCAAGCAATAACATATTAGAATTGTTTTTGCTATCTTATTCCTATATAATGTTTATTTTATAATATCCTGGTGTAACATATTTTCCTTTTGCAACACTTCACTTTTTTGATTATTCTGTTTATGGCCATGTTGTGAAAAAACTTTCCTAGGAAATGTTTAAACCAAAACAATCAAGCCATCTCTTATTTAAAAGAGATTCCAGAGGTGGGAGTGTTTGCAGTTCATTTGCAGACATTCAGGAGCTTAATTTGCCACTTTATGGTTCCTTGTCTTTTGAGAGAAGTGGAAAATTCAGCCCAAGGCCAAAACTGTTGCTCAAGGTACTCAGATGCCTCTGCCACTCTGGCAATGCCTCACCAGGAACAGTTTCAAAGCTGCATGAAGTGCAGGCTGCCAGTGACAGAGCAGTGCCACACAACACTGTCACATCAGGCTCCCCGAGCCTCAGGGTGAGCCAAACCAGGACCAACCCAGCAAAGACAAGAGATGAATCTTCCCTGAACAGCTCCACACCAACAGCAATAATTCTGGGCCAAGAAAGCGTGTGAGAATGCCTGACAGTGGTGGGGAAAAGTTGTTCCCATCCCTCCTCACAGCAGCATGAACTTAGGTCAATGGAAAATGATGCTGAAAGTGCAGCTCTCTAGGGCAATATTGTTCTCTTGTGCCAGGAATGACAGAGTTGAGCTGGTGCTTCACCTGTTGTAATCTCCACTTCCCTTATCCCTGCTTCTTTCCCCAGCATGGTACGTGGATACAGACAGCCAAGTGGGGATTTGGGAGTGAAAGCAGAGCTGCTGGACATACTCAATTAGCACAAGACAGGTCACAGTACTCTGCTGTATGTGAGTGACCATGCATGGCAGATTAGCAGGGTCTGGCAGACAGGGCAAACCTCCTATGTTTCCAATTAAATGATTTCTGTCAAATGTGTCAGGAGTCCCTGAAGCAATCAGGCACCTTCTAGATGCAAATCTGCCTTCTCATTTTTACTGCTGCTATAAAGAATAAAGCACATTATCTTGAAAACCAGACCCATGTCAATGCTGACCATATGAACACAAAACCACAATAAATGGAAACCTAGAGAGCCTCTTTAGTATGCATGTTTTCTCAGGGCAACAAAATTATGTTGATAAAACCATTTGCCTTTATGTACTATATAGTTTTCTTTGGGTTTGTAATGATTTAAGTGATTTAGTCCTTATACCCAAATGGGAAAACTTTAAAATTGCAGATTTCCATTTGGTACAAAATGTAATGTTTTCCTTTCCTTATTTTCCAGGGACATCAAACCTGACAACATACTACTGGATGAACATGGTAAGTGAGCATTGCTTTCTCTCAGAATCTCTAATTCCTGAGAACTCAGTGGCAGGCTCATGTTATGCTTTGTAAGTCAACCTTCGATGCTGAATTCCTACCTAAATCTGGGCTTTCTCAGAAAGCTCCCTCAGAACACCTTGTGGATTTTGTAGTTTGCCCTCCTATTGACAAAGAAATGTGCAGATTAGAAATTTTTGAGGTCTGAATACAGAGGAATTTAATATGAAATGGGGTCAGCACCTGATAGAAAGAAATTAAAATTTTATTAACAGGATTCTGTGTATCACCATAATCCCTTTTTAGGTGATTACCAATAGAACAGTACCAAGCACTTTATTTTCTCTTTTAGAACTTCTGAAGGGCTAAGAAATTCCACATAACAAATTATTTCTTGTTTAGATATCTAAAATAAACTTTCTAAAATCAAGATAGAGATTTTGGAAATTTAACTGCAAATTTTGTGTCCCTACATGTAGTTCTGCCTTAAATAGCATAAAAATGGAGTAGACAACAGTGAACAACTTTGAACCTTTACTACTAATTCCATGTTCTTAAAGATAAAAGATATTATATGAAAGAAAAGCAGCTAATTTCTTTGAACTTAAAATTTAAACTTATACTCTCTCCAAGAAGTATTTAGCTCAAACGTCATGTATCTTCTTGCAACTGTTTATAGGGAAAACATGAAAAATACGGGTATGGAGGGCATTAACCTTGAATCAGAACAGAAATACCTAGAGAAAAGAGACTAATTGGGAAAAGGAGATGTGTGTTTGCTGCTGTGGGAAAGTCTTGTGCTTTATTTACTTCAAAAATTGATTAAAAGCCAGTAATGTCTGAGAAACTATAATATTGAAATTATGCCAATGATGACATTATGTTTCAAAATTCATTGCAGAGCTGCTGGGTATACAAGTTAAAGTTGATTAAATAGATAACATTTTGCATATATGTTTGTTCCTGGGAACATGAAAGCTAATAAAGCTAAGTACTAGTGGAGTTTTAAACTATCTAGAACTTCAGCAATTTAATGCCTCAGACCCATAAATGTTAATGTCCCCAATACTCTCATATCAGCAAACAAGCATGAAATAGAAATATCATGCCTTTAAGTCCTGGTGAATTAGAGATGTCAACAGCAACACAAAACGGGTATGAGTATGTTAAATCTCCTCTGACTGACAGCCTTCAAAGCACAGTCGCCCTCATCAAGGTCAATTAGTGCACAAAACCAGCCTCTTCTGACAGCTTTCCTATGGAGACTCAAGCATCACAAAGAGGAACCTACACCAGAGTGAGCACTACTATGCAAAATGAAGCAGGTTTTTTGTGATTATAAACTGTTCAGCAGCAAAGTTATCAGCAGGCAGCTTGGAAATTTCGGGATGGATGGTCTCTTTTCCACAAAGCAGCACAATACTGCTCCCTCATAGCATACCTGCAGACAAGAGGCGAAACAAGACTTCTCCAGACAAGCACACAAACCTTGGTCAGCAGAACATATCAATTCACGGGCTCAAACAGGTTCAAACGCCTCTCATGTGTTTAGGAGAAGGAATTCCCTGAAGCCTGTAAAGGGTCTGTACACCTTAACTCACTGAGTGTGGTGACATCAGTAAGACAAGTCTGTCCCATGCTAATTAGCTCAGGCTTACCTTACAGAAGTGAAGATCTTTTGCAAGAAGAAAGCTAATCTTGAAGTCCCTAACAGCTCTGATTAAGCTGCAACATAGTAACAGTTTAACAAAATCATCAGATTTCACTTAATGAAAAAATGTGCTGAATATATGCACCACAAATATATTTGGCTGCAGAGTAAGCAGAACAAATTCACCTAATATGAGCCTAACCAGGTGCACAGGAGGGAACTTTATTTTAGCCTGTGGCCTCTAAGATGGCACAACAGTTTCCTATATGCTTGACTTTACCCCTAGGTCTTTCTTACAGTTCATTAAACAAATTGTGTTTACTCAAAATATCATGTAATTGGATATGCACAGAATTTCTGACTGAGACTTTGTCTCAGTGACTTAGATTTCTTCAGCCTCACTGAAGAAACCTATTCTGGCTAAAGTCAAAATTTAGTGTTACACCATTCCCATTGCCTTACATCCTCGAGTAGTTAAATTGACTAACTTTCATAACATAAACCAAGAATACATATTGTAGATATTTGTGCTCATTAAAGCTAGTTTCACTATAATTTATCTGTATGGCTTAGGGAACATACCTCAGGCTTCGGGAATATACCTCAGGAATAGAGAAGTAATGAAAACAGAAGATTTTTCTTAAAAGTATCCATCTAATTTACAAATTTAAAAAAGAAACAAACACAAAACATATACAACATGTTCAAAATCATTCTGGCAGAAGAAGCCTGAATTTTTCCATATGCTTTTCATCAAAGCCACATCACAGCACTGCTGACCACATGTTCTGATGCATCAGTGGAAATAAATGATTGATGATCCTGAAAAGCACAGTGGTACATGAGAATGGGATAACCAGCTGTTAAAAATAGTGTTCAGCCCCTACCAGAGGATGACTGTGTGATCTCCTGGAGAGAATACACATCCCACCTCTGAGGAGAGAAAGTAGGGACAGTTTCAGGGTTCATTCTATGAACCAGAATCAGACCCTCTAAGGAAATTAATTCAATCAATAAAACTCCTTTTTTTAATGTTTCTTTCTCAGCTTTCCCAGGAAGCTCTTCCTCTTATGACTAACACTAATCTCTAAATTTAGTAGTAGTTTTCTGTTCTGCTAACATGTATCTGAAATAGAATTATTCCAGTGACAGCTGAAGGGACTACTTAATGTTTCAGGAGAGCTATTACATTTGTCTTGTACAGAGAAAAGCATTTTAGAATTATCTCAATGACAGAATTCTTGTTTCTCTTCCATTTCTTTCATTTTAATGGTTTAGAACGATATAACTGAAATGACAGCACTTAGACCTGGAATCTACTAAGTCTGGTCAATGTTGTATTTTGTTATAAATATCCAAGATATTAAAGATAACTTTAAAAGTTTGCATGATCTGTTAACTAGGATGTCAAGGAGACATAGAATTTCTTAAATGCGGAAAAACAAGCAGTGGCAAACAGATTAGTAAATTAACTTTTTAAAGAGATGCTAACATTATTTCTATAGCTATTTGGTAGCACCATTGAAATTAACATTTCTGGTGGTTCTGCAGAAATTACAAGCTCTACTTTTGCATCCAGGTTTAGCCTTGTACTAAGTGACCACACCATCATTAAAACCTGTTAACAAAAATCCTGCAGGAGTTTGAATTCCTCTCAGGCAAGTTTTCCACAACATTTTTTCATGAGATGCAGCAAAACCCGTGCTTGGTTTTCAGAGGAAGAACTCCCTGCTAGGTCAGATCCAAGACCGTGGCCATTTTGTTGTAACTGGTGACAAGAGGAAACATTATTTGTGGAACACGCCTTTTGTCATTTTGCCATCAGATACTTCAGTGCTGCCTATCACCCACAATTTTTTGTGGAAGGATATTAAAGAATCTTTGCATATTCCATTTAAAATGTGAATGAAGTCTTGTTAATGAGTTTGCTGCCTCCTTGAAGCTGCATCTGATATTGGCCTCTACAACCTCCGGGAGCAACAAACTGTAGGAATTTACCATCTTTCAAGAAAGAAAAGTTTTCTTTTGTATGTTTTAAAGCATTCTTCTTTCAAAAAAACCCAAACATCTAGAATTCCAGGATTTGATGAATAATAACTTACAATCACAAGATCTGAGATATTCAAAAACTCCTTCAGCACCCTTTGTGTCAGCTGAAGACCCTCAGCTTTTTTATGTCTCCCTACTGGAGATAGAGTTACAGATATCCAGGCTTTCAGTATCAGGGCAAAAGAGCAATCACAGTGGATCAACAACCCATCTAATTGAGTTTCTTATCTCCAAGAGTCTCCAGAAAGTGCATGACAGAGCAGAATATAATAAAAGACTGGTTTTTGTTGGACTTTCCTCATCTATTCACCCAACCTCCAGCTTCTTGTGCCTGAAGCATTTCCTGGCTCATGCTCTCCACATATTCAACAGCTTTCAGTGACCTTTTCTGAGATCTTTTCTGGAGCTTCCTGAGTGAAGAGAATTTTTATCATCCTTAACATCTTGTGTTAGGCTCCTTAGTTTAAATACAGATTATGTGAAGACTCACTACCTAGTTGCTAATTTTGAAGGTCCTACTTGCTAATTTCACTGAATGATTGCTATTTATAATCTTGAAACTATCTCCTGATGGCTCTCCATACTGAAATTACAGATCTAATATTTTACTCTTAGACTTAACAGGGATATTTACATATTATTGGGTTTTGCGGGGTTCTTAGATTTTTTTTCCATCTGATTGTGTTAATTGTGATAATTTTACTCAGTAAAATCATTTCACTTATGAGTGAACAAAATTAATTGAAGATGGAGTTCATTTATTGAATTTTATGTTATTATTATATTGGTTTGTGATCATCAAAGCTCTCTTTAAAACCTTTTTTACTTGAATAGATTTCAGCTCTCATCTAGAAACTGCGCAAAATTGAAAGATGTATGCAATGAGTAATCTTGTCATTAAAACCAAAAATGGGATGAAAAAACCTACTCAAAAATAAATTACTGGAATCTCAGTATTAACTTCTGAACACCAGAACTGACAATATTATTGCTCTGTACTGATGTCTGTGAAACCATTTGCAGGGACTCTACCTTGTTTAACTCTCCAATGCTGTTTACTAAGACAAAAGGTTCCAGCATAATTCATCCACCTGAGGCTGTCTAGATTTTGAAAGTGTATCTGAAATTTTACATGCCTACATGGCCATTCAACAGCCTGACTTTTTGAAGTGCACAGCTTTGCTGAACCCATCTACAGCCACGCAATTTCTACCAATCTCTCTAATGATAAGTGTCAGGCTGCCAAGTCGTGCCAAGTTCAGGTGGATACAAGCTTAGGCTCTCATACACCGTACAGATGAATCCAGAGAGGCTTTGTAAATTCTTCATGGGGTTTGGCTTTCTGAAAGCAAATCAGATTTCACTGTACTTCAGAATGTTACTGTTCTGAGATTTACAATAAGCTCTGGTGCTGATGAGTGGGCACTAACTCCAGTATAATATTTCTTCTCTCTGACATCACATTCACCCCTTTGGTTTCAGAGTCAGAAATTCAATGAGGTTTGAAGTCATGTATGTTTTCCTCTGCTGAATGTTACCCAGCTAGCCCCAGACAACTTTCAGGACTTGTTCTAATTGTCATCACGATTTGCTTCAAAATTAAATCCAAACAGAGATCATTTGCTGTTTACCTCAGATACTGTAACTTCAGGCTGTGTTGAAAAGTGAGACATAAAAGTCACATCGCATAAAGCTTTCCAAAGTCATACACTGTTCTGTGGGTAGTTAAAGCCTTAACTGGAAGCTGACTGAAGGAATGCAATTTGGAAACAATTTCCACTGAGATACTTCTTCAAATCTGCAGTCTGAGATGGTTTGAAAAAACCACTCTGCAGAGAGTCAATGGAATGTGGTAATTTGCTTTTTCTTCCTTGCTCCCTGCCATCATCTTATTGTATATGGGGTCATGGAGCTCCAAGGATTAAAGAAGGAGCTCTTTCCCTGGGCTAACCTGAATTTAGTTAGGTCTGCTGAATCTGCTGTGCACTGCTCTGCTTCACTCTTCATGAGAGCTAAATCCAAGTGACACTGACATTCTGCTTAGTCCAATACTATACCAAGGTACAGACTGGGTTTGGACATTTAGTTGTTCACAATCATACCCGGAAAGGGAGATCAACTACAAAGTGTGAAGCTCAGATGGGAAAATGTTCCCACAAACAGAAATTTTGGAAACAGTATGAAGCAGGTGGAATCCCAGCATATTCACTGCAGCAATAGCAACATTCTCTTTCTCTATGTGCAAGAGTTGCAGTAAAAACTTGTCTTAGAGGCTGATTAGAAAGACTCCTATAGAGAGATGGGGTCTTATTGTCACTTGAAATATTCACACCAGGGATGAAAAACTTATAAAAAAAACCAAAGCAAAACAAAACCAAAAACCAACAAAAAGAAAACCTCCCATAACCAAACCCCCCAAGTCCTTTGGCTTACAAGAGTTGCAATCATCCAGTGGCATGCAGGCAGAGGGCACCTCAGCACCCTCCAGCCCTCCTTCACTGACCACAGGCACATGGGGCTCACCCCTGCTCTGCCCCTGTCCCACACAGAGCCCCTCTCCATGCCCCCAGCTCGCACCAGGCACCTCCCCTGCCTGCAGAACACCTTCCTTTCACTCCAGCACCAATTAGCAGCCCCTCAAGCACCAGGCAAAGGCAGCCTGCAGACAGTCTGAGACTTGTGGATGGGTCAGTGATGGGGGAAAGCAAAGGGGCAGCTTTTCCAGCAGTAAACTGTGCCCTACCTCATGTACAGGAGCTGCCTGTGGCTGTATGGGCAGCAGGATGCAGAGGAGCTATGCAGAACCTACCTTCACAATCCATCCCTTGCCTTGCCAACATACCATGTGTGCTATTTTGGTTTTGCTAAATGAAATCTAATAAAAGGGGGAGAAAACAATGCCCTGCAGGAGAGGCAATTTCCATTGCAAATCATCTATTTGGGTCAGTCTGAGTGGATGTGATGGAACAGATGCTTTGCAATGGGCAGTCATATTGGCACTCTAATGGAGCATCACTTACAATGCTGTCATTTAAGTGGCAGAACTATATTTTTATAAATATACATTATATTTATATTTATATTTATATTTATATTTATATTTATATTTATATTTATATTTATATTTATATTTATATTTATATTTATATTTATATTTATATTATCTGTCAAAAAGAGAAAAAGTATTAGGCTACCAAGTTCCTTGCAACATTTCATTCTAAAATATACATAGAATTGCTTTAAACTACTGTCATGAGGGGTCTTTGTAGTTTTCATCATTTTCAAGAAGACTTCTGCACCAGTGTTTTATGATGGCAGAAGTAAACTGCAAATATGCTACACTCCAGCCACCAGGGAGTAGGAATACCACCTTGGAATTATTATGTCAAGCTGGGCTGTGAACACTAATTCTTGTTATAGCAGCCTAACACTTCCTACCTCTTATAAAGAGATGGCTTTCATTGGCTCCCAGTTTTTCTCAGCCATGTGTAAAGGGCTTCTTGGCCTGGGCATCTTAGGAAAAAAGTGTCAATAAAATGAAGCAGGTTTTTTTAAGAATTGCAGAAGAGCAGGGAAACCATTTCATTGAAAACTTCTGCTGTGTCTCCCATTTGGAGAAACAGCTTTAAGTTTAGCCGTGGGAAGTACCTTCTTCCTTTCCCCCTTCAAAATCAGCTCACATCTGTCCAAATTATGGTCCTTGGAGAATTTCAGTTCACATATGCATAGCTGCACAATTAGAGGTTGGCTGATACATTTCCTGTGGACTTCGAGCAGGATCTAGATTAGATTGTTGGAGCAGCATGGCATTTTGTTGGGACTGCTCTTCCTGCATCAGGCACCAGGGTAAAATGCATCAGTCATTTGTTACGTTCTTTTCATCTTTGGCAGCAAACATGATTAAAAACCTCCCTCACTTAACAACTGCATCATACCCAAACCCTGATCCATTCTGTGGATTGAATGAGACTGAGACCTTGGTAAAAATCCCCACACAAATTTGTCACTCAGGAGTCTAGTTCAACACATGATTTATTAATCCTGATCTGCATGCAGAGCTAAGATGGGGATGGGAGTACCTACCTCATCCCCCATGGCATTGCCAGATGTAATCAGAGAGAGGGTAGTATCTGCATCACTCCACAACACCAAACCTTGAGCAAAGATGCAAAACCTAACAGAAGACTCAAATTAAAACTCTACACATTTCCAAGCTGGATTTCTATTCAGTTTACCTGTCTATAACAAACCAGGATCAGTAACTCCTACTTCACAGTGGTGGAGCAATTGAACCTATGCTTATCATAAACTATGCCAGGAAAAAAGTAATAGAAGGTTTGGGCCCTTCAGCCTCATAAATGCAATTTAAATGATCTGTCTGGCAGCACATTCTCAGGCTGATTGCTGCCACTTGTTCTTCTTGCCCCCTGCTGTCAAATGAGTGATCATTTGCGATCTGCTCCTGTTACTTCTTCTGCTACTAACGATCTAATTTTATAATTATTGTGTGATAAAAATACCATTTTTCTTCTCCCCTTCCTCTTTGCCCTGAGAAGACTCAGAAAAAGTCAGGCTGGTGTTAACCTCTAGTGGATGCAACTGTAGACAGCATCAAAAGTACCTGAGATGTGAGGGGTGACTGTAGCTGGACATGAGGCAAATTTCACACAAAGCTTCACATTCTGCTTCTGCATGTTACTGCTCTGAGAAGACAGAGAGAACCACAGAATAACAGAATGGCTGTGGTTGGAAGGGACCTTCAAGATTTTGTTCCAGCCCTCCTGCAGTGGGCAGGAATGCCTTCCATTAGAGCAGGCTGGGGGACTCAGAGCCCACCCAGCCTGGCCTTGAACACTGCCAGGGATCCACAACCTCCCTGGGTAACCTGTGCCAGTGTCACCACACTCAGGAGGGGTCTCACAAGGGCAGAGGAGAGAGGAATCACCCCCTTCAGCCTGCTGGTTGTGCCTCTTTTGATGCAGTCAAAAGAGTTGGCCTTCTGGGCTGTAAATGTGGCAAATGTGTCCAGGTTTTCATCCACAAAGACCCCCAAGTTCTTCCCCACAGGGCTGCTCTCAGTGAGTTATGTCCCAGTGTGTGCTCAGGTCTGAGATTGCCCCCATCCAGGTGTGGTACCTTGGACTTGCTAAACTTCATGAGGTTCTTGTGGGCCACATCTCAACTTTGTTTGTGGCATGAGAATATTCAGGGGTGATCAGCAAAAACAGTTCAGGAGTGCAGACAGGTATTGGGTGCAGCCACACAAGAAGTATTCAGTCACTGTTCTTCCAAATTGTTTTTTCTAGTTAAAAGTAATATTTAATATTAAGTTCCTATTGATGTTACATATCTTTCCAATTGTTTTTCTTTCATTATCACTTAATTGTTGGATAAAGTGAGGTGTTGGGAAAGATGAACCTTCAGTGAGGAATATTTGTATGATGTGCTATTTTAACTTCTGTTTTTACTTTCTGTAATTTCAGGTCATGTCCATATCACTGACTTTAACGTAGCAACCATAGTGAAAGGCTCAGAAAAAGCTTCTTCTATGGCTGGCACAAAACCATATATGGGTAAGTTTTCAAGACATTTTTAAAATGTAAGAAAAGTTACACATTAAGACTGACTAATGGTATAGCAAAAGGATTTGAAATTGTAAAAGCATAAAGTAGCATAAAGTGAGCAACTTCTTTTTTTGACAATATATACATGTGTCAGTAGTGAAAATCCTCAGAGATAAAGGATGTTGTTTGGATGTTATTTTATACAGGAGCTTGATCTCTACACTCTTCTAGTCAGGTTCTGTTTGGTTTTGCAAATTCAAATTCAGCAGAAATTCAGCTGTGTTAATTTCTGTAAATCCCCTCATCTTGAGACAAGAATATAGGAAATATTTGCATCATGTGCTGGTTTTGCAACCAAGAATATACAATTTATCTGCTTTGGTGAAATAAGCAGCACAGCACAGGCATGGGATGCAGAGCATTAGAAAGTCAAGGGAAAGATGGGAGAGAGGGAAGAGATTTTACCTTTTCACACTAAGGGATCTGGTCTAAGCTCACCTCAGCTCATGTATTTGCTCCACTCCTGAAGCCTCCTCCCCACTCATCAGACCTCCACCATATCCACCAACCTCACAAGAAGAAACAGTAGTAAAAAATTCTCTCCTTTCCTTTGTGAAGGGTATCACACCATCCACCAGCTTACTTTCTCTTCATCTCACCTTCCTCACCTTTTGGAAACTCCAAGGTGCTTCAAAAGCTCCAGTTGCAGTCTTTACCATTCAGAAAGAATCACCCTTGCATTTATTTGGAGCTGTAAGAAGACAGCAAAGCTTTTAGAGCTGTAAAAATCCTCTGTTTCAGATGAAAAGTGATGGTTAAGAATTCTCTGTGGCACAGTTTGGATATCAAAGCTTCAATAAACCAAATATTAAGTGTGTGACAGATATGGCCAGGCATTCATTGGTGCTAATTTTCTCTTTTAGTTTATACCTTTTATTTTGTGAAGAATTCTAACTTTAGGGAAATGCTACAAAGACCTTTCAGTTGCAGTGATTTCTGGTTGTAAGGCTGTATCAAAGGCTTTCCATGTGGCTTCTCTTGAGACATTTAGACTACAAGACAAATAGGAAAAATCAGAATTGGGGAGGTTGGCTCTGTGGTTGCTTGTAAGCTTCTATTAGCAGGAATTCAAACCACAATTTAACTTTGGTGTAACAAAAGAAAGTCACCTTCAAGCATGGTACTTGCTGAGTACCAGAACCAAGGAAACTTAGCAGTTTCTGTAAGACATGGCTTATGCTATGCTGATTTTCACAATGATGACAGTATGAGATGTGATGAAAGCTTTTCCCCCCTCTTGAAGATTTATGAAATCTTACTCTCATGTGAATCCTGTTATGTTTAATCAGATATGAGGGGACTCTCCAGCCTTTCCCTTAGCTGAGGCTCTTATAGGATTTCTCACTTCCTATGGCAAATTTAAGGAAATAAACAGAAAAAAAAGTTATCTCTAAAGCCTTCATTCCTCGTTGAAATCTGATTGAAATAGGCTGAGAAATTGCTAGGGAGTGATTTGTTCACATGCAGCATGACTGAATAAAAATGATTTCCAGGAAGGAAGCAGAGTGAATTGGTATTGTGTTGTAAAAATGCCCTAGCTGTTCTGATTAAGATGCCTATCTTGTAATGCTAAGCATGGTTTGAGTCAGCTCCTGCAGCCTTTGCTTAATCCCACTTCACATTAGCCTTTTGGCCCCGAAGTCTCTGCTTAATCCCACTTCACATTAGCCCCAAATATTTCAGTCTGAAATATTCCCTGCCTGTTTCCCTACTTATGAAATGTTTATGCAGAATGCACTGTACCTGAACCTGAATGCTCCTCTAGAAACCCTGTCCATTTCCATGTCCTCCCCTTCCCAGACAAGAGAAATACCTGCCACACACAGGAACAAAGACAGGAACAGCAGCAAATGTGAAAAGAACAGGGCCAACAGCCTGGCAAGGCAGGATGCTTCCAGCTGCTTCTGCAGCTTTTCCTCTCAAAGCCAGTGACCTGAAATGCTGAAATGAGATCAACTTCTTTGAGTTTGGGGGTCCTCCGAGTTTGCCTTTGTTCAGGTGGCTGGGACTCTGGAGGGCAATGTGTGCCTTCTGCTGATTTGGAGACCTGTGCCTGATTTTACCTTCACAAATTCACTGCTCAAACCTTTTACAACACCTGTGATTGAGGGTGCTGTCCAGGCTTTATTGTAGGAATAGTGGGGGGTTTAAATGCACTGCAGCAGAATAACTCTTGGTAAACTCTTACGGTTTCAGACTGTCATCCTACCCTGGCGGGCAGTGCAAAATGTCCTTTGAGACCAGGCTGGCTTTTGGCAAGCAATGCAAAGTGTCCTTTGAGACCAGGCTGGCTTTGACAGGCACAGCTGCTGCCAACAAATGACCACAAGCATTTGTGGAGCACCCCCTCCATCCTGACTTGGGCTGTAGGGCAGGAAAGCCAGGGCAGGGCAGGACACGGTCCCTGGCTGCATGTGCTGCTCTGTTCAGCTGTGGCTCTTTCTCCTTGCACAAGGATATTACCTCTGCCTCTGGTGTGAAAGGGAAATATGTGTTCACCTGACTGGAAGTACCTGTGTAAGGCCTTGCTACATTCAACACTGTTCCATCTTTATGAGTGGGGAAAAAAAAAAAAAAAGAGTATTTTTAAATTCTTAAATTGCTCCCTTGTGAACAAGACTGCAAGATATAACTGTGTGTCTCAAAGAAAATGCTCTGTGCTAGGCACCCATCTGCAGTTATGAGTTATGGCCCTCTATCCTGCAATAGAGAGCTCAGCTACAAACCCAAAAGTTAAACAGTTAAGCACATCTAGAAAACATGACACGTGTCACCTTTCTTTTACTCCTCACTTTGGCAAATTTATATGTGTTTGAGCCCTATAGCATATGGTTATTCCTTACTGAAATATTTTGGAGTGATCAATTTCCATAGATCAGTGTATTATTTCTGAGTGTTACAAAACCTTTCCATTCACAGGTTATTTTGAGGTGGATTTAAGGTTTGCTTGGTTTTCTATGTGGTTCTTTTACTTTGCTTATTTTTGGTTTGTTTTTTGGGAGCTTTTGGGTTTAGTGGTAGGAGGGTTTAGGGGGACTAGGTTGAGTCTTTGGTGTTTTTATCAGCAGAGACTGAAGATATTCAAATGATGCACTGTGACTTAGCCTCAAATCAAACCAATAAAATACAGTTTATTACACAAATACATCTGAAAAAAAATCCAGTCAATAAAATCAGTCATAAATTATGTGAAAGGTTTCAGCTACTCCATTCCCATCTCACAGACTTGTTATCTCAGGTTTTCACAGCTCCTTTCATAGGCTGCTGTCATGGTGAAGAATGACTGTATGCCTGAGATTACCAGAGGATTGTGGATTTACACTGGTCCACTGAACTTCTAAAATGTATGACTCATCCATATTTATTAATTAATACTGTGTGGGTGTACTATTGAACTTAGAGGAAAGGCAGTGGATGTCCTGATATAAACCTTTCACGCAGCAAAAATTATCCCATGGAGCTAAATTTGTTTCTCAGATGCTTAAAATATAGCAGGGGAAATTCTGAGTTGAGTTTTCAAGAGTGGTCAATTGTGCACTCATGTTAAACTGTGCCCTGAAATTAAATACTGTTTTTCAGCTCATTGCATTTTGAATGCATTTAAGGCAGTGTTTAGGTTTTTAAAAATCCAACCTTGATCCTACAGGGGGTTTGACTGCCTGTCTGCAGAGTTTCTCTGGTCATCATTACCTGACCTTTTGATCCCAGGGACATCTCCCGATGTCAGCACGGCAAGGGAGGCTTCTGTTTGTTCTGATAAGCAAGAACTAAGAGTGGCTGTGTGAGACTTTGAGGTGCTGAAATGAATACTCCCCACACTGATGGGATTTTCAGCTCGTGCTAGGAGCTACGTGGCTGAAGGGATTAAACACGGAGCTGCTAGCAGGCATTCAGGTCTTGGTTCCACTTATGGGTAGGAACATAAGCAGCTGAGGAACCTCAGGAGATCAGGAAAAAAGTTATTACCTCCAGCTGCTCTTCACCTCTTTGTGCTCTCTGACCTGCAACCATCCTTTGAGATCTTCCAGCAAAACTACTAATACAACCATTTCTTTGACTATTTCAGTTAATAAATACCCCACTCTGAGTTCAAGAGGTGGTTTTGGTTTGGGCCTTTTATTTGTTAATTTGTTTGTTTGATTATTTATTTATTACCTGCCTGAAATGCCCGCTGTGTTGTGGAGCTCTGCAGGCAGATCTGAGGGGAGCAGAGGTCCAGTGGAGGTGGCAAATGGGCCCCACAGGGCCCCTCTGCCCCCTGGATAAGTCCTGGGTTTTAGTCAGGCCAACCCCCCAGGTTTTTCCATGCATAAACTGGAGTAAAGGTATTTTCTAATCTGGTGGGAGTATGTGATGCAGAAGCCTGTAAGAGTCCTTCTGGTGTGTCAGCTACAGTCTGCCCCAAAAATCCCCAGTGAGGCAGACCCGCTAATCTCAGTACTGGGCAGAACAGCTGCTGTCCACACACTGGAGCAATCTTCCAAACACCAAATGGGTATTTTTGGACACAATCCCTTCTAAAAACTGCTGGAAGAACTGGCCACTGGAACAAGAACTGGAACAGAGTAACGAAGGTGCTCGTGTACAATTCCAGTTCAATAACAGGAGACCATGGCACGCTCATTGCTGCTGGGCTTGCTTTCAACAGGGGTAGCGACTCCAGGTTGTTTCTCTGAGGCTGATCCAGATGTTCAGCCACTAAGGGCTCCTCTGTGCAAGGTCAAGGAGTGAGTTCTGTTCAGTGGCTGAGTAAAGCAGAGGGTTGTATGAGGACAGCACGCTGAATAAGGGCAGGAGAGGTTATATAGCCATATGGAAAACTAATAAGGCATTCTAAATGCCGTGTCTGTTTTCAGGTAATGGTATATAAATTATTTACTTTGATTGAATAATTGCATTAAATATGAGTATTAAAACTATTGAGGTGTATAATGTGAATAATGCTGCAAAATCAGTTACATGGCTAGAACAAGTATAAACCTCACGCTAGAAAATTGCCATCCCAGCATGCCCAGGCTTTAAGCAGCATTTTGCCCCATAAAATAGAAGTTAGCAGCTGGCTAGTGCAAAGCTCTGAGTCAGAAGGCTGACCATTATAATTTAGACCCTTTTAGCACATGAGAAAGTAAACACTAGGAGGTAAATTCATAGTTTACCAAATCCACATTTATATTGAGGGAGAGGGAAGTTGTTTTCTTCCATTTTGCTCTTGAAACAGCTTCTACTTGGATAGAAGATCACTGGTCATTATTGTAGTTTGATTTCTGTTTTCTATTTAAAACATGATCCAGAAAAATTATTGACCCCTGATTTTATTTCTCAGGGGAAAGTGAAAATTAATATTTTCTCATCACAGTGCTGAGAAAGCAATTATTTCACTGAATTATTATTTCAGTGAATTATTCAGTGAATTATTATTTCACTGAAACATCTCACTTCAAGGTTCTTGGAACATTATTCGAAAACTCCAGTTCATTTTTTATTCAGCTCAATCTGTCATGCCTTAAGCTTGATTCAGCAAAGAGAAACTATAAATGTCTTCTGTACATCATCATTCCCACGTTTAAAATTTGCAAACATCTAACCTTTTAACAGCTTGTCCTGTGCTAATCAATCAAAATATTGCTCATGCTGTGTGTATTGTATATATGTGTATATATCAATTTATACACAATTTTTTTCCCCAAGATCAGGGACTGATATGTGGAAGGAGGATGATACCTGGTGATGGGATGTGATGCTGAATCTCAGTTAACGATGCTGGAATGTGTTTTCTAATCTGACATCTCAGGCATTGCAATAAGACCCACACCACTGAAGTGTGTTGTGCTGCAATGACTACTGCAGAGCGTGTTGTAACCCCTCCAGTAAACCACAAACCCCTGATTCTCCTTACTGACATGGAGGGTCCCTGCTGAGGTGCAGATAGATGAGAGCTGTAGCTTGACAACTGGATGAGCAAGGTCAGGGATTTCATTCCTAAGAAATGTTTTAGACATATCCACCTAAACTGGATCATTAAAAAAAAAAAAAGAAAAAAAATGAAAAAAAAAAAGAGAGAGACAAAAACACTAGGGTTTTTTGTTTGTTTCATTTTCAGTTTCTCATACTGATAACACTGGCACAGGACATTGTGAAGGAAATGGTGACCAGATGTCATTGGCAATATTTAGCTTTTCATGGACAGCCAGATCCTTACGGTAATCAATCTTGCAAGACTGACTTGCAAGTTGTTGCTTAAATAGACTGATCTGTTAGTGTGTAGATGTTCCATCCATCAGAAATAACAGCAGCTACTTTTTGCCAACCACACCAAAAAATAGACCTCAAATTGATCATTTTATCATGGACAGTGTTTTCAAACTCACCTTTGAGCAGCAAATCAAAAATAGTCAGAATTTCAGAGACCTAGAGCACTTACAGTTTATGAAGCTGTGATAGCAATGAATACTCAGCAGATTTTCAGAAACCCTACTTAAAATATTTTATTCTTTGTACAAAATGTAATTTTACAATAGGAAAAAATAATGAAAATTTGGTTTAATGTTATTTGCATTTAAGTTGATATTTTTATTTCAAGCTCATTAATCATGTTGTTAGATACTAACATCTTTCCACAAATAAAGGTATATAATTACCAACCAGCTACATAAAATTTCCTTTTTTAAAACTTTATTTTTGTTATGGATCTCTAGGAAAATATGTATAAAATATGAGATGCATCATCTACATAATTCACATTGCAAATCATATAACTGGTATGAAAATTCAAGTGGATAGTTATATACATGAATGGATTTGTCAGAAATTACTCCCTTTTGCACAAACCTACAGAACAGGACTGAGGATATTCCAATACCCCATTGCTTCTGAGATGGATGCAGACTCACTAGATTTGCTTTCACATTTAATTTGTTCACATGTTGTCCTCTAGTGTGCTTTTATTTTAGAGAGAAATAACCATTTATTTGCTTCCTACAATCTGCAGTAGTATGGCATTATTAAAAAGATACAGTGCAAAACCATCAAAAGATACAACTCTGAAGACGATTTATTTTAATTTATTAGTTGGGAAAACGTATTGACTGGAAATTTGTATTGGAGACAACCAATAAATGCACTGAAGCACACAATACAGTACAAATGTGGATTCTTCTATATAGCTTTCCAAGAAAACATAGCAGGTAAACAATAAAATCATGAAAGTGAAAAGAGAAAAAGAGAAAAATATAGATACAGAAAAGAAACAATAGAAAGAGGTTTTGTTTGGACGTTGCCAAAGTCAGTGTGTGCAATTAATCATTATTATATAAGACAAAGAGACATTCCTGATTTTATTTGCTCTGTTAAAATTAGTACAGATGTCTCATCTTGGAATGGCATTGGTATTTAAAGAGTGTTTCTTTGCCATTTTCAAAAAGTTGCATGAAAGGTGTCAGATCACACTTTGTGAAACATGAAAAGCAGTAACCCAAACAAAAGGTCTGCATTGCTTCTGAATTCCAGACCTTAAAAGTCCCCAGTTCTTCGGGTGACAGGTTTTCCAGGCGCCTGAGCATGTGAGCAGAGGGGAGGAGCCCATGCAGGCGATGATGACTGCCAAGAGGAAGAAGCTGTAAGGATCCCCTGGAGGCTCTCTGGCCTCTGTCACCCTCTCACGGGTGCTGTGGGACCCTGGGTGCCTGAGCTTCATCATCATCCCAGGACTGTGGGGTGAGCACTGACAGCAGGGCCCCGAGCAGCCTCTGCTCCAGCTCTGCTCAAAGCAGGCTGAGCAGTGAGGCTGGAGCAGGTTCCTGCTGCTCAGTCACTCTCCAGGCAGCTCCAGGAATATGCAGTTCTCCAGCAAATCAAAGAAATTGAGTCAAGGGAGCTGTGAGGACCTGTGGGATCTACCAATTGCAACACTCCTCTACTTTTCTTTGAATTTACTCTTGCTGCTAAACTTGCTGTTACTTGATTTATCTTAACTGTTTAAAAGTTGAGTTTCTGCCATGCAAACATCTATTGCCTTTCCCCTAAGTGCATGTGACTGTAAATACATCTCTTGGCCAAAACAAACTGCAGGATCAAACCTGATATTAAACCCATTTATTTTCCTGAAAAGCATTTGTTCAGTGAAAAAGGAAAAACATGAAACTCTTGCTCTTGTAGGTATTCTCACTCTTGTTCACACAAACCCTTGAAGGCACAATACTTCAGATTATGTAGATGCATGGGGATAAAGATGAAGTGTTGTTCTCACCCTAAATCTGGTAGGCAAGAGAGGATATGTTCACAGCGGGTGCACCCAGCAGAGCTGTTGCCCTTGCTCCAAGCTGGCAAGCTGAAATCTCATCTCCCTTTGGAAGAATCTACCCAGAGCAGGCTGCAGGATGGCTCTCCAAGCTGACCCTGGAATCAAGTTCAAATTTTAAAAGATTACAGACTGTCTATTTAGGTAACAATGTTAAAGAAATCAAAGGAGACTTTCATCTTTCATTTCAGAGTTTTTATTTGCTTTTATCCTGACCAGTTGGCACTCTGAAATGGTTCTCCAGGCACAGTTACTTCTTACAGGAAAACTTAATATTATGTCCTGTATTTCACAGCTCTAATTCTTCAGAGTTTGGCTAATTCTATGACTTGGAGGGTTTGCTGTTTTTTTGTAAGATCATGCTCTGTTTCTGAATGAGCAGGCAAACTCCGGAAGTGTGCACATAACCTTCATTTGCACCTAATATCTCAGTTCAAAAAGACTTTTAGACACATTAGGCACAAGATTAGTATGAAATGGGTATTTAACAGCCTTGTCAAACTAGAGAAAGGTCTTTTGGCTTGAACATGTTTGAGATTTCATCCTGAGAAAAACCTGTATGGGATACTGCAAATCATATTGCACCCTCTGCCAGTCCTCCCATCATGGGAAGAGAGTGTTTACAACCATTTCACTGGAGCTGATGGAATGCAGAGAGGCATTCCTGCTGGACTGAAAATAATGCTTGTAAAGAGGGCAAAAAGGTTCTCTCTGCTTTAAAAATTGGGCTTTTAACTCCTCATGTCCTGACCTAAGAATGCCATTGACTTAAGGTGAGGAAACAGCTTCAAAACTCCAGGGCAAAAGAAAGCATTTTTTGCTGATCTGCTTAATGTAGGATAAGTTTACCTCGAGGATTTTAGAACAATAAAATAAAATAAAATAAAATAAAATAAAATAAAATAAAATAAAATAAAATAAAATAAAATAAAATAAAATAAAATAAAATAAAATAAAATAAAATAAAATAAAATAAAATAAAATAAAATAAAATAAAATAAAAGTCAATAGCTCTGTCACTCAATTAGCAAAACAGCTGCATGATTCTGGCAATGTCATGGGTTACATCAATAAAGTATTTTCACCTCTATCTCACAGAAATCAGATAGTTATCTGTCTCATTATTAAAATGTTAAAGCTATAAAAGAAATAGAGAAACCAGTATTATACCTGCATAGTTCAGTAAAAATGCCAAAGGGCTATTTTCTGTAATGAGATATTGTACATCATCCTGGCACAGTGGGCAAAAACCGTAACAAATGGGGCTAAATCAAGCAAACCTTCACTACAAGGTTCCTATGGTGATATTAAAAATACAAGTTTGGTGCCTGTTGTGCAATTTAAGTGCATTGATCGACTAAAGTAATAAAAAATATCCTGCTTATGCTCTCACTATCTATCTGATAGACTGCACACCTGTAAGATGCGCCTACACACCAGCAGCATGCAAATAAGTGTTGAAATACACATGAAGATATAGCATGCCAAGGGAAGCTATGTCATCTGGAGGTGAGACAGAGTTAACTCAGTGTAGTGACTCTTATGGCATTGTTGATTTATGTCATACTGGATCACAGCCCAAGTTTTCCTCTGCCAGAGGAAATCTCGTCATCTATTCTCCAAACACATATATTCCAGAAAAAAAGTTTATTTATGTGCCTGCAGATCTCATACCAAACATGCTTGGACATGATCCTGCTGGTCAAAGACTATAACATCACGTTTATACATTCACTGCTTTTTTTTCTACAGATTAGAGTTTTGCCATAACTAATGTGATGCTGAAATCTTCTATAATATTTGGCTCTTGAAGACTTTATTAAGTCAGGTCTGGAGTTGTAAATTATTAGGTTGCCATCCATAACGCAAACACTGCAAAACTTCCTCTAAAAGGAATGCCTTTCCATTTATTAAAGGTACTTCTCTAAGTGCCATAAATAGTCAAATCCCAAACTGCCAGTCAGAAGTGTGACCAGACTACATCATTCACTGCAGTGTGCTCATCACAAAATGAAGCCGTGGTAATAAGGAGTAATGTAATACATCAGACTTGATGTCATGGCCAGAAGAGGCTCACATGGTAATTGTAATTCAGATGTTGTGACTGGGGACACTGTTGTCTAGAAAATGTCCAGTGAAAATGTTGTTTTCACAAAGTGTACTGAGATTCTGCTGTTAAATCATTAGAAAAGCATGACCAAGTTTTCATTTCATTTCATTTCATTTCATTTCATTTCATTTCATTTCATTTCATATTCACTCATTTCTGAAGAAATTACAGTAATATTTGTGCAGGTTTTTTCATGAAATTAGACAAAGTGGATCCTTGTTTTGAACATACATTCTCTTTTCCTCCACAGAAGTTACTCTTATGGAAGTCATTACTTCACTGACAGTGTTTTCTTCCAGTCATTACAGTTTCTCAGTGTCAGGATTTCTATTTAAGTACCATTTTCTTATATTGAATACCTTTAAAGCCTGTCTGATTAGTTCTACCCAAATGTAGAATAAGGGTGAGATTTACCACATTCAATAACTTCATCAATCTGGAGGAATCACCTCATTTGCAGATATTTTCCCATAAAATGTTTACACTACCCTAAATGTTCTCTTTAGGTCACACTTCAGACCAAGAATTCCCCTCCTATGACTATTTTTAGTCACATAATTTAAAACTTAAAAGAACCAGGTAAGAATTAATAGATGAAATTGCTGATTTTTGAAATGCTCTCACCAGTGAAGGTTGCTTGTTATCAGTAAAACAAGGCACCGAAACTACACCCTGAAAATGCGATGCTTCCAAATCCATTCCAGTTTGTTGAGTCCTTATTCATTTTTCAGCTGTGAAATACAGCCCATGTTCTAACCTTAATGAAATGCTTTTTTGTTTGGTTTGATTCACTATTTTAGCTCCAGAGGTGTTCCAGGCTTTTATGGATGGAGGTCCAGGATACTCGTACCCTGTAGACTGGTGGTCACTAGGAGTTACAGCATATGAATTACTGAGGGGTTGGGTAAGAATGATTGAGTTTGTTGTTATCTAACAAAAATACCAAGTTTGCAGTGCCCCTGAGTGCACTCTTCAGGTTAAAATTTGAGTGTACAAGGCCCAGGTCAGGAATGCTGGCCTGGTCCTTTCCCAGCTGAAAATACTCTTGGGAAAGTTTCACTCATACTCAAATACATTATGAAAATTTGCCTCAGTTTGGCTAAGGACAGACCTAATATTTAATGGCTTCTTTATAATGCTGAATTGCAAACAATGGTATTTTTTTTTCAAATAGAAGTTGAGTTACTTCAGACTCTATTGTATCTTTGATTCTCTTGGCTAATACCATAAGAGATCTACTGTAATATCCTAAGATGCTTGGCCCAACTACAGAAAATGCTTATCTGCCAGTGCATTTGTTTCTTATCTAATCAATTATGTGAATAAGCTTAATGAAAATCTTCTTGGGCATGGTTGAATATCACAGAAGATAATGGAAAATTCTTTTCCATTTTGGTTCAAAGGATTTCAGTCAGTTGCTTAAATATTTACTATTCCCCATGGAAAACAGTAATTTAGTCACTATTTCAGGATGATGATGTAGCTAAAGCAGCTGTTTGGGGTTTTTAAATTATTTTTCATTCCTGTTTTGGAAAGGGGATTTTATTGCATTGCAGTATGCTTTTTTATGTTATGACACTAACGCAGTTCTGCTACCTTGTCTTGCCAGACAATCCATCCCACAAAAATCTCAAAATTTCATGTAGGATGACAGATAAAGGAAAGAAGAAATAAAGAATAATTATTATTCCTACTTTTAAATGGAAAATTTAATTTCAGAGTGTCTGCATATTGTTGCTTCAGAAGCTACATTTTTCAAAGGCCTAAAATTTGGCCATTCTATTTTGTATTTCTATAGAAACAATAAAATTCATGCTCCTGAGACAAAGATCTCTCCCATGCGAAGACTGTTTCATCTCTCAAAGCAGAGGAGTATTAAACATTTTTCTTAACAAAAACAACAAACTAATAATTATTATCAATTTTTCTCTACCATAATTCTCAAACTTTTGGGAGTTTTTAGACTGACATTCTTCCTGGAATGGAGAAGCCTGGCAGTGATAAGCATAATACATCCTCAGTCCTAGTCACAGATGGTAGTTCTAGCTGCACTCACAGTAAATTAAGAGAACATCCTGATGGTTTTATATCAACCTTTGCACCAGTGAGTGTCTCCAAGGAAGAAGAGCAATGAATGATTGTTAATGAAAGCTGAACTCCCAAGACTAATCACAAAAGATCGCTTTGATGTGACAAATTCACTTTAATAAATGAAAAACTATATAGAATGTTGTCCATTTGCCAAGATCCATACAGTATTTCCTGAATAAGTCATTCTGCTACAAACAGAGCAAAGTTGAGATTGAATCAACTTTTTGTTAGGGTTTTTAAAAAAAAAAAACAAAACAAAACATTGGTATCTGAACTTGCTCAAGTCACCCAAGCCAGCTGCTTGTTTTCTCCTGAAGAGCAGCTCTTCGCTACTGAGCAAGCCAGAAGATGGCTGGGCAGCCCACACCACTGTATGGACAAGGAAAACGTGTATATTTTTTAAATTTTTCTAGTCCAGAAAGGGCCTAAACTGACACAAGTGATGACAAGAGAAGTAGCAGTGGCTTGAGGAAATGTGCTTAACCCGAGGCACGTCAACGACTGCGAGCTCTGCAGCCCCATCTGCCAGAGCAGCAGATGGCTGTGAGGGCACAGTTTGCACACAGGGCTGTGAGCTGAACCTGCAGGCACACAGCCCCTGCCCCTCCAGGTCCCCACAGCTCTGGCCAGCAGCGAGGACACAGCCCCAGTGCCACCCAGAACATGGGTGGGCACTCAGAGCCACCCACCAGCACCACGGCAGCAGCCCTGGGCAAAGGGGAGGCTGTGGCACAGGGCACAGCCACAGCACACAGCGCTTCCTGCAGCTGCAGCCTGGCATTTGCCACTGCAGGGAACAGCAGGAGGCAAGCAAGGAAGGAGCTTCACAAACAAGAAACATCACAAATTGGATTTTCCACCTCGGAGCTGTACATAGTGCATGATGCTGACAGCCTGAATTCAAGAGGTGATAAGTAAAAGAAGAATGAGTAAAAATTAGTTGTTTTTTATTGAGCTGAATTTTTGGTTTTATTTGCCTCTGCTGCTCAGGGTGCTCAAGGCATTCCAGCCATTCTCATCTCTGGCTTCCCACTGCTGGGCAGCCAAAACCATGTTCTGTTTGAAGTGACCTTGTAGATACAGGAGCGTGTTGTGCCCAGTACAGACCTTTCTGCACCACTTTTTGGTTATCCACAGTACAGCTAACATTTCTCAGTAAGTTGCGGGTACATTTTTCTCCTTATCCAGTTGCTGATAAAAAAGCTAACAAGAAAAAAAGCAAATTCATACAGCTGTGCATCAAACATCGATCTTTTCACAAAACCCATGAAATTAAACTGTATGAACAAATGGTTCATACAGTTTACGTGGCAAATGGTGCCACATGTCAGTCTGTTCCTGAGCTACAGACAGCTGCTAAAATGGTAAAATAAATGCATGTACCATGAATTCAGTAGAGAGAGTGAAGGAATGAGTAGTAGGTGGGATTCCCAGATTCTGACTTTCACTGCAATGTGAAAAATTAAAAACAAACTTTGATAAAAAATCCTGAACAAAAGCAAACCAGATTTTTTTTCTTTTTCCACAAAATAGAACTGAAGGGATAGGACCCTTGAGTGGATTGAATAGTTGGAAAATAGTGGAGATAGAGGTATGAAGGACATCAAAAGACCAAACTTATAAAGGCCATTTATTGTTCAAATTAACTAATAAAAATATTCAAAATCTCTGCAAATTCAAAAAAATTAAGATTTTAGGATGCTAATAATCTTGAAAATAAGGTAAACTTTAGGGATTTTCCTGTCAGGAAAAAGGCATGGGCAGAAACATCCTTAACAGAAAAACTTTTAATGATTTGTAATTCCTTATAGTTGCCAATTTTAGAGTTAATTGCCATTTTCAATAATTGGTGTATATTCTGTCTCAAGGATCCTACTTTCACACTGTTCTATCAAGTTAAGTCAGCAGTAGGTTGCTTCTAGATGACAAAAAGCATGTAAAAGTTTCATTTTTAATAGCTGTTTTATGGCAACATTACCACATGTAGGGAAAAGCATATGACAGAGTATTTCTAATGACAAGTTTGAACCCAATTCAGGAAAATTATGTATTTAAAGCAGACATTTAGGTCCTGTTGAATTCATATGGACATGGTATAGCTAAATAACAATGGGCTAACTGAATGTGAATGAAAGTAAAAAGATTTAGACCCTCCTTGAGTTCTTGTTTAGAACACTCCAGTTTCATACATATGAAAGTTAAATATGTACATGAATCTTCCCAGAATAAGAATATGTCCTGGGGCTTTATGAAGAGTGATTCCAATTCCTTAACAGATTAGATAACTAAAACCTAGAAATATTCTTAAATTATAATCTTCTACCAGTACATACCAGCAAAAGTCAAGGGATGATTCAGTTCTTAGTCAAGGTAAAGAGCATCTGCCCTTTGCTGTTCAGGATATTGGATTAATAGGTGACTTTATGTTGTTTATGAATTATGATGCATTAATTTGCACACTGCTGCTAGGGTGGCATTTAGCTGCAGATCTCATATCACTTATTTATCACCTGCTGGGTATAACTTAATTCACAAGCAATCCACTCTCTGTCCTTGTTTACAAAAATACATTTAGTATAATTATAACAAGTTGCTTCAAACATACAAGTATGTGCACAGAAAATAACATGAATGTAAATTTATATGTAGTACTTTATTTCCAAATTCTGCATGTAATAAAGATAAAACATAGAAACTTCATGAACAAAGCACTGCAAAGACCAAAGCTTTTCTTCATCTATAGAAGAATTTAGGCACTGCAAACACATGACAGCTGATCCATGTAGTATGCTAATTTTGGATTTTAAAAAAGGCAAAGAAGGATTGGGATTTGGAGTCTTCTTTTTTACAGTGATTCTAACACAGACTTTTGTAAGCTTTTTTTAGTTTCTTTATCTACTACTCAGCAAAATTAGGGTGACAAATCTCCTTTCAGCCACCTCTTTTCTATTTTGTCAGTTTAGGTCACAAGAACTGATCATGAGTATTACAAGCAAAAAATAGTAAACATTCCACTTTTCACATAGAATGCCCCAGGATAAAAATTATTAATTCATCTAATTTGAACTGATGCTTCCTTTCATGAGAGAAAAAGTTTCAGAGGAAATGCATCTATGAGTAATTACATTCATTACAACCAAAAAAAAGCACACACACAAAGGATTAGACTCAAAATTGTTATAAGATGTTTTTGTGGTTTTGATATTTTCAAGATAAACGGTACTGAGCTCAGGAAGATGTGAATAGTCTGCGCTCTGTTATCCATCCTTGCTGACTTGATATTTGTTTAACTTTATCCCAGAGGCCCTATGAAATTCATTCAGCCACCCCCATTGACGAGATACTCAACATGTTCAAGATTGAAAGAGTTCACTACTCATCCACATGGTGCAAGGGCATGATAGCACTACTGAAAAAGGTAAGAAAGCAGAAATACCTTCTGGCCTCTGTTCTCTTCCAGAAGCCTCTCCAACACTGGAAAAGGCATCAGAAAAACACACACATTAGGCAGTCAACATTTCAAGGATAAGAGAGCAGAGCTTATTTCTAGGCTGTTCTGAATGTGAGTGGTGCCATATTTTCTCTTCAGAAGGTGCAGTATTCTTAGGCTCAGACTCAGGCTTTTCATGGCTTCAAAGAAGTAAAAATTTAATATTTCTTTTATTTTAAAGCTGATTCACTAGTGACAGTAAAAGTTTGTGGGTTAGCAATTCCTCATCTATGCCCTGGCCCCATTTCCCCCCAGCTATGGATGTGCAAGTGGGAGAGGGAAGGAAGGACCCACCCTGCCCTCTGAATTTCTGCTGCAGTTTCCAGACAGGGAGATTAGAAATTAAAACGGCTGTATTTCTTCCTGCCCCAGGTTGCTATAGTTGCAACAACAAAAGTCAAGCCACTTTGCTGTAAACATCACTAAGCTGTAAGGCATGGCTCTTTCTGAATGCATCCAACCCTAAAAAATTTCTTTCTAAAATCCCATTTTTTTGCTTGCTTTAATTGTCTGGCCACACCACAAAGATAATGTCTCTTTTAGGTACTTCACATCATTAATATTGATATTTGAACAGGAAATATTTGTGAATGTCTGAATAGAGTAATAAAAAGTATTTGTCTTTTACAGCCATTAGCAATCTACTTTTGAATAGATAGAGCAGTGAGGTGGATAATTTTAACTGCTGCCAGGATTCTCAGTGTTACTGTATCTTCCAAAAAATTAAAGAGAAAATACAAATAGTTGGGTGTCATTGATCTGTGGTGTTTCATTTTGCGTGGGCTCTTGTGTATTTGTAAGCAGACTTCTGCTGCTCATACATTTATACACTTCATGCCTGCAACAGCCATCTGGTGGCAATAAACTGTACTCATATCCAATGAGTTATTACTTCTTTTTTTTTTTTTTTAAATTGGGACTCCTAGCATCTGTTAGAAGATTCCCTAGCCATTTTCTTACTTAAAAATATGTATCATATGATTTGTGTATGGAATACATTTCTCTTCTATATGGCATCCAGTCCCTTAGCAAATGCCTTGTGCTCGATCACAGCTCCTCACTAAGGACCCAGAGTGCCGCCTGTCGAGCCTTGCAGACATCCAGAACTCTCCATACCTGGCTGATGTCAACTGGGATGCTGTTCTAGAGAAAACTGTGACCCCAGGCTTTGTTCCTAACGTAAGTCGATATTCCAGGTGAATAGTGTTTGTAAATTCCAGTTTAATTATCACTGCCATTTTATTTGTTTATGCTTGTATTTATTTCTCTTCAGTGATTTACTTTGGATTCTACTTTCATTTACTGAGTCACAGCTAAGGGAGAATTTGTCCCATTTCAATAGATCAAAACAAAAACTAATTAACCTTGGTTCACTTTTTGTTCCTTTCCAAATAAAACTTTTTCCAGACTTTGCATTTCAGCTGTTAGAGTAAATGATTGTCAGAGTTAACTCTGAGACAAAGGATACTAAGAAGACTGTTGTGGCTGTGAAAGTTAGACATTTGAATAACATTTGGAAAACCCTTTCAAATCCTAGTAGGCTGTTACTTTTTTTTACTTTTTCACTTAAAAAATAGTGTTCCAATAGGCTGACCTATTTCCTTTGTGACAGTTTCTTACAATAAAACATTCCAATTCTGTGAGGGAATCTGGTGCATTTGGTTTTACTGTGGTCCCATTTTGTTGATATTTTCTGGATATTTCCTTTCTGATTATTTTCAAAATGTATTACATGTATTTATTAAATGTATTTGAGGGCCATAATAATACATTATTAAATGTATTTGAGGGCCATGAATAAAACGCAATGACTGTGGTGTTAATATGCTGCTTCACTTTTTTCAGTCATATTGCACTATAATTATTGTCCAAACAATGTAATGGTAGCATACCAAGGTTTGTTTCTGGGTTTTTTTATGCAACTGTAAATAAAGATGAAGAAGATGGAATAGGTAGACCTTGCCATCATCCAGGTGCACATTAGAGCTCATGATAAACATGATGGGAACAGGATCCAACTCTTCAGAAGCTGAAGGTGAGAGAGAGCATTGCCTAATGGAGCAAAGGTAGCCAAGACACTGCTCTCTGTGTTTACTGGGCTTCCTGGCACCTCACCCGAGCTCTCTGGAAGCAACATCCTGCAGGAGAAGAAAGCTGTGGGTGGGCAAGCAGGGTCTCCCTCAGGAACTGGGAGAAAGGCCAGGAACACAGCAGGTAACAAGCACAGCAGGAGAAGGGAAAGACAGGCCCCTCTTACAGGCACTCCAGAGCAATGTTCACCTGGGGAGAAATTCCTTCCTTTCATTTTGTAGCTCCTAGTGCAAGAGAAAATGAGGTGAATGTCATCTCTACCAGGCCGTGACTCTTTCACTCTCACTTGATGTCCATGCAGCTGGAATAATTGCTGTGCTGTGCCAAGTTCCCTCCCTACACTCTCTCAGATCACTGCCCTAAGCAAAGCAATGCAGAACAAAGCTCCTTCTTGGCCTGGTGGACTCCATTCTCCTGGTGTGGATCTACAAGATGAGGGCAGACCGACTTTCCTCTTCTCCTCTCTTCCAGTTAGAGCTGCTCTCTGAGACACCTGAGGTGTGGACTTGCTTCTCAGGCAAAACCCAACTGATTATTTACACTTCCTACTCCCAGCTAAAAGTTTAATCCACAACTGTCAGCATGTGGAAACCTTCACAACAGAGATTTTATATCCAGTTCCCCATACCCAAAGATACCACATACATGGGGTTCCAAGAGTCTCAGACTCTGCCAAGACAGCTTTTCTTTTCACATTTGGATTCACTTTATTTGTGTTTTGGCAAGCATCTATAAAACTAAAGGGGAAATCTGTAATATGTGAAGCAAAATAATATTCTACATTGAAAAGGAAGTAGGAGTACAATGTTCCATTTATCTATCCAGATTAATCTGAAAGTCCCATTACAAGCTCTAGCAGACTCTTCCATGAAGAGTCTGATATTGCAGGGCTTGTTCCACCTGGTTGATCAAGTGTGTCAGGAAAAACAGTGGGGTGAGATTCAAAGTGTCTTTTCTAGCCCAGCATTTATTTTCATAAAAACTTTGCTGTTTCATGAGACCAAGTTTGGTCACACATTTTCCAGGAACTTTCTTTTTGTAGCATCAGCAAAACTTTCACTGATTAATTGGGGGCCACGCAACAAAATATTTCTTATTTTTCAGCCTTTGGTGAGAAAGTGAACTGGGGCCCTGTGATGTGCAGAGTGTTTCGAAACCAGAGAGTTTTATAATTTTGACAGCTTGCCATGACTGTCAGGAGCTTGTCTGCCTTCTACAGCTAGGAGGGCACACGGGAGGCCCATGGGAGCAATGTCACATAGTTTAATGTCTCCCTTATAGTTTGATTCCATAAACATAGCTCTTACTTAACTAGCACATGTGTTTCTTTATGGCTTAGCTGGTTTCTTCATTTTCAGCTTGGAGTCATAAATTGTTGTAGAGGTTTTTTTAAATATAATTTGCTTTTATTTTTAAAGCTTCAGAATTAAAGTGATATATTTTTTAAGCACTCAATCAAATCTAAAAACTATGGATGCTCAAGGAAGGAACTGATATTGATGAAGCCTGAGGAATTATTTATTAATAAATATAAATGAGCTGTAAAATGCCACTAATAAAAACCAAATATGTTCTACTAAAGCTGGCTGGATAATATGCAGGAAAAGGCATCAGATGTCTAAATATTATGCTCAGATTATACAGAATTTTTTAGGAATAAAAATGATGGAGAGATTTCTAAAGCAAATGTTTCACTGTAGGACACCACAAATTATACAAGTAGTTTCTGATATGATTTTACTGCTTAGTGGCTTTCGTTACTAAAAATATCTGTCATTATATATGACTTATTTTAGTACTTTCCCCTTGACAGTGACAATGGCATGATTGAACTCTCAGAAGACCCAGAGGAAAACAGTTTGCTTTTAACATCTTCCACTACACAATTCAAACTGTTTGCAAATTTTTTGTGAAGGACTTCCTAGTATAACAAAGAACCTTAAAATTTGCTTCAAGTATCACAAATTAACATAACTTTTTTTATGGAGAACCCAAAATATTTAAGCAATGTGTGTAACGGGTAAGGAAAACCTTAATAAAGTGGATAGAAGAGAAAAAGAATAATAGATTAGAATGAAGCACCTGATTGGGAAAAGCCAACAAAGATTCACCAAGGACAAATGGTACTTTCCAAATCTTATCATATTCAGGGACAAAGTAACCTGCTCTGTTGATTTGGGGCAAGTTATTCTCAGTGTTTACCTGGATTTCTCTAAGGCTTTTGATACAGTTTCCCACAGGCTCCTTTTTGAGAATTTTATGTGTTATGGTATAGAGAAGTGATGCATGTAATGGGTGGGGAACAGGCAGATGAGCTGCACCCAGGGGAGGTGGAAAACAACTCCTTCTCAGACTGGCAGCCTGTCACAAGCGGGGTCCCCCAGGGATCCAACACTGTTCAATACCTTAAATAGTGATGTGGATGATGGGATCAGGTGTGCCCTGAGGAAGTCCACTGATGATACCAAACTGAGAGGGGAAGTGGACACTTTGGGACAACTACCCCACAGGAAGACCATTATAGGAGTGGGCTAACAAGAACCTTATGAAGTTCAACAACTATAAGGTCTTAAACCTGGGAAAACATAGTCCAGGGGTGTAGCACAGGGTGGGATCTACTCAGCTGAGGAACAGCTCCAGCAACTCTGGGGGGTCCAGGTGGACAGCAAGCTCAATGTGAGTGACCAGGGTGCTGCCATGGCAAAGATGTTGAGTTGCATCAATAAGTGCATCACCAGCAGAGATAAGGAAGTCATTGCCCCACTCTACTCAGCACTTGCCAGGCCACACCTGGAATACTGTGTTCAGTTTTGGTCCCCACTACACAAAAAAGCTGTGGACAGGCTGGAGAGAGTGAAGAGAAGGGCCACAGAGATCAAAGGAGTGGGAAATAGGCCAGAAGAGGAAAGGCTGGGAGAACTGGCCTTGTAGAGCCTTGAGAAAAGCTGGATTAGAAGAGATCTTATCACCATGTCCCATTACTTAAAGGTTAGCTTCAAAGATGGAGACTCACTTTTTACAGGGAGTCACATGAAAAAGACAATGGGTATTGGGTACAAGTTACTCCTGGGAAAATTCCAGTTGGACACAAGAGCAAAACTTTTCACAACAATCAGCCATTTCAATAATCTGCCCATGAAAATTGTGGATTCCCTAAAACTGGACTTTTAAGATTCAGCTGGGCAGGTTACTAGGCCATTTTGTCCATACTGGGGGATTGTGGTTTTGCCCCGAAAAGTTTGACCAGATGATCCTTGAGATCCTTTCCAGCCTGGGATTCCATAATACTGTGAACCCTTTTTAATATAAATGCTGCTAACCAAAACCAAACCAAAAAGGAGGCCTGCTCCTTCCTTTGTTCTCGTGGACAAAATCTAAGTAAATTAATCCATTGCAACACTTCAAAAAATCAGATTTCAACAAGGCCTTAGAGGTACTCCCCATCTCTTCTGCACCATTACTGGTGTCATTTATGCTCTACAGCACTAACTGATATTCTGATGAAGACCCCAGGCCAGATTAGTCTCTCTCACTGGGGTAACATAACTGTAGTCACTCTAGGAATATATCTGTCTATAACTAGGAAGAGGATCTGACTCTTTATAATTGCTTTATAATACGATTTTTATCTTATCTCCTTATTTAAACTTTGAGCATCACTCAAGGCCTAAAAAGACAGTTTTCATTTTACAGATGTGATTGAGGAGCTGGTTCATTATTACTGCTGTTAACACTTGCCAAGCAAATTAACAAAACACAACGATGCTTCAAAGAGTAACTTTGAATCCTTTTGTACCAGAAAGGAAGACTGAACTGTGATCCCACATTTGAACTTGAAGAAATGATTTTAGAGTCCAAGCCTCTCCATAAAAAGAAAAAGCGACTTGCCAAAAACAAATCCAAAGACAGAGCTAAGGAAACCTGCCCACTGGTAAGATGGGGACTGTGACTGCAGTCAGTGGCATTTTGTTTACACTCTAATAAGCAAACTCAGTTATATTCAGTTTTATCACCTCTGAAAATAGACTCAACCTCTCTGTCTGCCATTTTATACATTGCATAAATGTATAAAATAAATTCATCTCCAAAGCAAGATGAAAAGCAACCATTTATTTCAGTCAAATAGTAACAACATATTTAAGCTATAATAATTTTTAGGATTATCACAGATGCTCATTTAAAGTATGAAAAAGTGTTGCCAGTTGCGAAAAACACTTCCCACACATGGACAAATAGTTACAAAGAATATTTATTTGCTGCTACTACCAAAAAATGAAAAGTATGCAGTGAAAAGGCATGTTATTTATAAATATGTTAAAGCTGTCTCTTCCACTCTTGAGTAATGTGTTCCCTGTAGAAAGATGTATTGTATGAACAGTCAAGAGTACCAAGAAGATTAATAATAATTTCCAGACTTGAATTATCGTTCCAGTGAGGTTTTATATTATGTTGCTATTCCTAATGATTTTGAATGTTCATGCAAGCTGTTCTTCCTACAGCTATTAGATGTAAAAATCTTCAGGAATTCTTTGTGGGGAACTTCTTCCAAAAGAATGAGATTGATTGTGCTATCACAGCCCAATTTAATGAGTCTTCGAAATGCCTCTTGATAGCATTCATTCATAAGCCTTTTTGTTCAGTGTTGTTTGTGTTGTTGTGATTTTTGTCTATGGTTTCTCATCTTTTTTAATCAACCTATTCATGCTGTTTTTTAAAGAACGTACACCTGCAGCAGTGCTTGGAAACCGTTAGGAAAGAATTCATCATATTCAACAGAGAGAAGTAAGTGCATTTCTTAATGCCTCTTTAGCATTCAGTACTAAAATTAAATTGAGAACTAATTTTTTCTCACAGTGTAAGGGAAGGTGATTAATGATCACAGCAGCAGAGCCTAAAAGTCTGGATTTCCATTGATTTCTTCCTCTTATAGTCTCTGATGTGATAGTTTTGTAGTTCTTGCATCTCTGCAAGCAATCAGAAGACCTTGTGATGAAAGTATGTTAAAAGTGTAAGGTAAATGTTACTGAAACTCCCCAGAGAAACTGTCAGTAATTAAGCAGAGGAATACAATAAAAGGTACTGCTTTTTCTCAACTTAAACAAAATCAAGGGAAGCCATAACTCTTGAAATTTTAATGATATGAACTGCACTGTTCTGACTTAGAAAAACTGTTCATACTTCCCCACTATTAAAAAAAAAAAAAAAAAAAGTTATTCCAACATTAACTATTTTAACAAAGCTAAGTATTTCACCTATACCAGACATGAAGCAAGAACTTCTAATCTAAAGTTCAGTCAGGGTTGACAGAAGCACAAAACTGGTTCCCAAAGATATCAGTAATCTTCCTCGTTCAATTAGTTCATTTCTCATAATTAATTTACTGCTCTGAGTTGGAGTCACTATGGACCCATTTGTATTACCAGATACAACTCTTAACAATGAACTTGTTTGTGTCGTTGGTCAAATTATTACATTTCATTCAAATGTATTCCATGTTTTATTTGAGCTAATTGTATATGCAAGCCTTTCTAACAGAGTTGTGAGATGTGACAAATTAATTAAAAAGTTGTGACTATTTCACTTAATGCATACAATGCAGGTAATTACTGTCTCTGTAATTAAAACTGAGAAAGGAACTGCCAGCTTTGCACAGTTCACACAATAGCACAAAGGAAATTATGCCATGATCTACCCTGCTCCCTGTTACAATCTGTGGGACATTTCTATGACTGATACTGACTGCTCACAGAAACTACAAGTTCTTAGAAAGAAAAGGAAGGTCCAGCAGATTCTTCATGTTATTTTGCGTGATCTCTAGCACAGGAAAGCCACTGGTTTCTGTAAAAGCCATAGAGAAGCCAGGCCAAGTCAACCCACAGAAGGTTTTAAGAAGCATCTTGGTAGATTCTCTGAATCAGTTGAACTAGTGAATGCTTGAACTTTGTAGTTTAACCCACAAAAATCAAAATTATTAAGATCATCATAACAGGATTAGAAAAATATTATGTTGATTAATCAATGTGATGAATTTCCTAGAAGCTGTTCATAGAAGTAATTAATTTTCAGATATTAGTCTCCCATCTACTCTAGGAGTCATATATGAAGCATATCCAAGATGAAGCAATTTTTGGAAGTTAGAACACACAAAATCTCAGTGATGTGTTCACTACCTCAAACAATTTCTCTTGTCATGATTTTACTGTAATATTCTTAAATCTTTTTATGCATAGGAAATTTTTTGTTTGTTTCATATTGCACAACTACAGTAACAACACAAGCTATAAAAAACTCTGAGAGGCTGATGATCAACAAGTTTAAATGGAGTACAAGTAAAATGGAAGCAAAAGGTAAAACACATGCACTTCAATCAGAAAAGCATTTGTTTTGGTCATTGCTTGATTGGCTTTGACAAAGTAAAGGAAGAATATTTAGTATAGACCTATAAAAGATCCTACAATGTCCAAAGCCAGATCACAATCATTTCTCTTTTGAATTGCACCATAGCTTAAGAAAGGCATGGAGACACTTCTGTAATATTTTTCATAGAAAAAAATGTTAAGAAGGGGGGAAGCAGATGTCAAATGTTTGAAGTGCAAAGTGAATTAAAGTTAATGAGAAAAAAATAGGAGCAATGTCTTTCAAGGGAAAAAATGGGACTCCAAACTACAAGGATTCTAGGAAAAAAATCATATGCTTCTAACTGAGCAACACAAAGTCAGCTATTAATAGGTAGTTAATTTTGTGGTGTTAACCATCCCAGTTCCACAACATTTTGCAATCCAGTACTCATACAATATCTGCTATGAAAAGCAAAATCTGATTTTATGGAATGCCTTGCTGGTAGTTCTACGTCGTGCCTCTTTTCCACTGTGTGTCTGTCACCCTACCACAGACACTGCAAATCTTGCAATATGTCATGCTTGCTTCCGTGTCAAGAAGCTCAAGAGACTACCAGAAACTCTTAGATTGCAGGCAAGAGGAGCAGGGAGAGATAAAGGCTCACTGTGCTAAAAATAATTTAAACATAGGGGAAGAGACTGAAGTATGTTAAAAGTTTCAGTTAATGAAAACAAAGACAGCATGTGCACATTATTCAATTGCTTTAATTGCTTTTATTGATAGAGAACTGGTATTTGGACAAATGTTTTAAGCAAGGACTTTCATGGACAAAGACATGAAGTTAGTGATTGTCAGCATTGGTTAAAAAAAGTTGGACTTGTAACCCTTAACAATCCTGATCAGAGGGCACCTTCTGTTGAATATTTCAGTAGATGTGAGCTACAAATTAAAATGCGTGTGTGTGTGTGTGTGTGTATGATTTGATATGACATGGGGTTATCACATCTGTTCACAATGACACTGTCTTCCATTACCTTCAAGAGAGGAGCACACACTGCCCAGATCCAAAGTGAAACAACACAGGAAAATCCTTTTGCGGGATTTGTTTTCTTTTCTTAAAAGTGTCAGTGTAGTCTCTTAGTTTGGAACATATAAACAAAATAAACTCTAATATACAAATGGTCCACACACTGATTAGCTCAAAAATATTATCTGAAGTATGTTTCAGGGATCTGTTTGGCTCCTTTTTGTGGCAAAAATAATTATTTTCTTGGTTTTAATTCCATTTTTGTATATAGATATTTTATTATATCCAGAAATGCAGCACCAAACATTTTGCAGTATGTTCATGTGTATTCCCACAGACTTGCCAGCAATTTTTCAGGAATTTGATATCATTTAGAAGCTGTAGGCTACATTTTCAAGTTTTCTTTTTTAAATTTTGTGTGTGTGTCAGTAGTGGGGGAGATTGTACAGATAAAACCACACTGTTTTCTTGTAGCTTTATTGAAAAGCTGAGCACGGATTATTTTGCTCTTTTTCTGCTGTTGTCACTAAACAGATCTTCACAACTACGTCTATGAATATATAAAACCTGAAATGACCAGAAATTAAGAAAAAGACCCAATATTTGCATGTAAAGAAATCATATTTCTTACCCTTTATAGTCCTCAATCTCTTCTTCTCCCTGAAAGATTTCTTTAAGTTTGAAGATGTGAGAAAACAAAGAACAGAGAAGAAAACACAAGAAATATTTGCTTCTCAAGCAGAATAATCCTTCAGTTAGATGCTTCACTTAATCAAAATTATCAGCCTGCTAAAGAAAGCAGAATCAAACATTCACATTTTTCTGTGTAGAATATGTATTTCATACATCCAATGTACCTGAAAATGGGCTAGAATTCTGCAAAACTATGTTAACAAATGCAATGAACTGATTAAGAAAATATCCATGTTTTTAATAATTCCAGTAAAAACTTTCAAAACATTACTAGTGATTTTGAATTTGGAGGTTTTTTTACTTAAATCTAATATGCTGCAATAGCATTTGTTATAATATTCATCTGTCTTATCCCCAGTGATGTGAGCAGACTTGTCTCTGTCCTAAACTACTGATACACCTTATTCCTCTTCTCAGTATTTGTTCAGTGCTAGCACAGTAAAAAATCTGCCACAAACTGAAGAACATTACTCTGTCTTTTCCTGCTATCATTCCTACCATTTGAGCATATCTGGTTCTCTTATAAATGATCCTGAACAGCTCGAGGTGAACAGACAGCTCTCTGTTTCCAGAATAAACAGCAAAACTTGAGGGAGCATAATTTAACCATATTAAGATGCTTAAAATCCTGTTGTCTGATTTTTTCTGTATCGTAGGTGAAAAGCTTACTTAATATTCCCTGAAGTTTTTTATAAGATCAAATTTATTCTCTCTCATTTTAGTTCTTTTTCTTTCCTTTTAATGGTCTTTTCAGATTCAAATACAGAGTCCCTGAGTAGTCTCTTTCATTTTAGTTTGATTGAATTTGAATATTCATAATGATTTGCAGTGTACTTCATTGAAAGTATTTTTTTAATACAGATTTTATGTCAGTGTCTCTGGAGATATTTATCATAATCCTTCTAATATTGAAATGCTTTTTGAATGAGACTGCAGTCCTTTTCTTGCCCCTTCTGCTGACCTTAATTCAGTTCAAATCCATTTCTTTCTGAGTGTTTCTAGTGGTTACACTGCTCTTCTCTGAACCTTTCTTCTCCCTTTTGTAATGGATATGTCTGCTTTTGGAGATTGCTCTTGCAATTGGAAAGATGCTTTTCTGAATGTGATTTGTGATGAGCTGGTTTGTGTTCAGGCAGTAATAACTGTTGCTTACTCACACGAGCCCTTTCACTTCTGCCTCTGATTCCTGCTCATTATTACTGGTTTAGAATTACCAATCCAAATGTCACTCTTTTCTTCGTGATCCAAGCCACCTAAAAGTTTGAGTACAGCAGGTCCAAACTGGTAATTTTGCTATAGGTATACCTTCAAATTCACTTTTTTTTGGAGAAAGGAGTGGTCATACAAATGCCATTGTTTCAATAATGTCTTTCCTTCACAGTTTCATGGAGGGGAAAAAAAAAACACAAAGGGTAATGTGTTTCTGGAACCTCATTTTAAGAGTCTTCCAGGAAAAACAGTCCAAGTTTTCCCAAACAAGTAATGATATCATTATAACAGCTACACTTCACCATCCAACTTTGGGAATGAAGGTTGTGTGGGGGTGAATGTGTCAGCACATTCTCCACATTGAAATGTGGTCCTGGAAGGATCAGGATAACAGATGCAGATCCTCAGCACTGGAGGCCAGAAATTAGTTTCTATTCACAGAAAATTAAGCACAAATACAACTCATAAAAACTAATTAGAAGTCAATTCACAGGCAGAGGAAAGAGAAGTCTTCATTTGTACATGTCAGACTTTGGAGGGGAAGCACAACTGTGTAATTCTGAGCACCAAATATTTTATTTTTTTAAGTAGGTTACATGGGACAAATCATATCTGTGATAAATAAAGGCTCCATAATAGGTCATGACTATTCCACTGCCATAGGTAAGTACCTCCATGAGGTAATTACCTTCATCTCCCTTTATTCCCACACTAACATAAATTCTCACTTGTTATGAGTCTCCATAACCTGAGTCATGAAGAGCAAACTCCCTGTCCTGTTTTAAGAAAGCAATTTGTGCCCAGTTGCTGAAGCAATGCAGAAACAAGCCAGTAATGAGACAACATCATTACTGGCACTCATTCTGATGTCCATGCATCTGTTGAATACATTCATAGATGAGGTGGAAAGGAAGGTGAATGGTGAGGTCACAAAGTTCACTTACGATTCCAGAGTAGTCACAAGTGAATCTGCCAGCAATAGATAATAGATAATCTGACTGCAGCAGATAATGATAGCCATGGTTCTGAGATGCAGGGCAAGAAAATTGCAGCTCAAATTCAGTACTGATAAATCCAAGTAAGTCAGAAGAGAAAATCTAAATTTTACCTTTAGGATAATAGACTCCAAATTAACTTCTTAATTTATGAACTTCTTAATGTAACTTATGAAGGAGAGACAGTTTGAAAAGACTGTGGATAGCATAATGTTTAGTGGAAGACCAAAAGATGTTGATATGTTCCTGCAAAAAACTGCTACAGATAAATATATGTTCATATACATACACCTGCACCTTCCATTCTGTGTACAGCTCTGCTTCTTTATCTCAAAAAGGTTTAAAAAGACTTAGAAAGGTTTCAAGAAAAACAGGATTGGCCAGGGGGTAACATGGGCCATGTTGAATGGTTTAATAAACTTGAACTAATTTAAACTCAGAGAAGAGGCATCTGAAAAGACAGAAACAGGATGAATAATAACATGTTCTGAAACTTATTGAGAAGATGACTAAGCAATGATTATTCACTCATGGTAACCCAAGGTCACAAAGTTATCAGGCTGGAGGTTCATAAGAACACAAACCATGCTTTTTTGTGAAATGCAGCATGTTGCTGGGTGGTGATTTGGATGTTAAATACACAGAAAGATTCAAAGGAGGATTAGAGAAATTCATGAGGAAAAATCCATCAAGGTCCTTAAGATGTGAGGCCTCTGGTGAAGTCATTGGAAATCTGGAAATGTCAGAAGTGAGGGGACTATGCCACAGCAGACATTTGTCTCCATTCAGCTTATTCTTTGACAGCTGAATATTACAACAAATGCTATTGCAGCATATTAGATTTAAGTAAAAAAAACCTTCACATTCAAAATCACTAGTAATGTTTTGAAAGTTTTTACTGGAATTATTAAAAATTATTAATCAGTTCATTGCGTTTGTTAAAATAGTTTTGCAGAATTCTAACCCATTTTCAGGTACATTGGATGTATGAAATACATATTCTACTCAGTAAAATGTGTGTGTTTGATTCTGCTTTCTTTAGCAGGCTGATAATTTTGATTAAGTGAAGCAACTAACTGAAGGATTATTCTGCCTGAGAAGCAAATATTTCTTGTGTTTTCTTCTCTGTTCTTTGTTTTCTCACATCTTCAAACTTAAAGATATCTTTCAGGGAGAATAAGAGGCTGAGGACTATAAAGGTTAAGAAATATGATTTCTGTGGGATTTTGCAAGTGTAATTTTCCTGTGGCCCGCCTGGGCTCGACACCTGCTCCTGTTGTGGGTGCAGCTCACTGACTAACCTGGGTGAGATGGAGTTCAGCAGAGTGGCTTCTGGGGATCCCAGTGCTGGGCACCACCTTTCCCACACACTGTGCAGGGAGGTTTGGTGAGCAAGTGAAGGATGCAAAGTATGCTGTGCAATCACAGGTGAACTCCTGGCTCTGCCTCCTTTTGGGGGTCCACCCCAAAAAGGGAGTGAAAGAGCTGCACAGTTGATCAGACTTGCATAAGAAATAGGTGGAGAGAGATGAGCCTGCAGAGAGGTGAGTGCAGGCTGTGGTTGTTCCCTGGCTGCTCATGGCCTTTAATTCCTGGAAGTCTGGTGCTGTGAGAGGGGTAGGGCTGAACCTGCCTGCTCCCCGATGCAAATGCCAGCCTGAGAATGTTTATTGTCAGGTCAAATAATTAGGCAGATCCAGACTGACTCCAGTGGTGTGTAGACCGTGTCTGGGTGACAGGTGCCCACCAAAGTCCCTCTGTCATGGGCTTCCTCAGCTGGGCAGGGAAAAGAAAACACAACAAAAGGCTCATGGGCTGAGAAAAGGACAGGGAGAGAGAGATCACCCACCAGTCACTGTCATGGGCAACACAGGTTCAGCTTGGGGAAGATTAATTTAATTTATTGCCAATAACTAAAAGATAGTAAGATAGTAAGAAATAAACCCCAAATCTTAAACCCACCTTCCCTCCACCCTTCCCTACTTCCTGGGCTCAGCTTCACTCCCCAAACCCCTATCTCTCCCTGAGAGGGGCACATGGGGATGGGGAATGCAGGCAGTTCACTACAAGTTGTCTCTGCTGCTGCTTCCTCCTCATACTCTCCCCCTGCTCCAATGTGAGTTTCCATTCTGCAGCATACACACCAAAGGCAGGCTAGGAAATTAATATCTTTTTTGAAAATGATGCTTGGCCCCCGCTGCTGAGAAATATCCTTATGTGTGGACAGGTGCCTATAGTCTTAAACTGGATTTTGGCCAACTAGAAAGAAATTTTTTTCCCTGTCATCCCAAAAGGTCTAAAACACAGTATATTACAGGGAAATTTCATAGCTGCTTTCCTGTTCCTTGTAGATGTGGATCTGCAAACATTTTAAACTAGAAAAGCTTGTTCACATTTTAAAATGCAGCTGAACAAGACAGAGATTGGTTAGGATGCTCCTGGTCTTGAACAGACAATAGCCCACTTCTAAGAGAGACCTATCTTACTCATCTGAACCTGGCTTCAATGTCAGTGTTAATTGGTTGGTTTAGCCACATTTTCTTAAATAACTGCACATCATTTGAAGTCTTCATTTATTTACTTCATGTCTTGTCTTATTTTGCTTTCTCAAATCCCAGGATAAACTTCAGATTTCAAGACAGTACAGGTCAACCTATTATAGCACCCAGTGCAATTTTTCACTTGCCTTCTGCACACCAGGATTTCACATGTTGCTCACGCTGTGTGTGCACCTGAGCCCACCAGCTTTGATTATAAATTGCTGGTTGATAGAAAATTACATTCACAGCCATTTACTGAGTGTAATTACTCAGCAGGAACCATCAACCTGAATCAATTATCCAAACCCAAAGAATATTTCCCCAAGGATTTTTGGAAATGGTGGGAGTAAATGCTGTGAGTGTCAATGGTAAAAGACCTATGTGCAACATGGGAATACGGCCCCCAAAATTTTACTTTTCACATTCAGATGTAATAAAGCATAACTTTTCATCTGAAAATCATTCATTTAAATTTTAATGGAGTTAAAATAAAGTTATTTGAATAATTACTTGGTAATCTACTGAGCTATCAAAACACATACATCACAGTGTATTAGGAAAACAGACCTGAGATTTTGACTGTTTCTATCAAAGCACTCAGTACCAAGAGAGCATGTTTGGGGTCAAAGACAGACTGAGTTAAATAGTGGTTAGACACAGAACAGCTCCTATCCCCCACAGGCTGTACACAAGGTTTTTCAGAGATATCTGAAATAAATGGGAATTAGATGACAAAGTATTTTTCAAGACATAGACCAAGCCATGCAGAAAAGCCACTGCTGGCAGAGCCAGAGCCTGAATACACTACGGGCACGTCTGCATGGATGAGCAGGGAATGGCACCCCTGTTCTCGCTGGTGATTTCATTACCCAGCTCTTGGCAGAGTTTACCACCACGTGCTGTGTTACAGACTGATGGGACCATTCAATTTCTGCATGCCTGAACCGTGTGGGTGCAGATTACCTCTGATCCAAAAGTAAATTGCTTCTGCTAAGCAGTGCAGTCTGTGGTGAGCTTGGAGAGCCACTAAACAGGAAGGGCTTTGTTTCTCAAAGAGGGAAGGCATGTATGTTTTTCTAGACATGCAACAAGCCTGCATCCCTTTGAATGAATATATCTAAAAATCATTTCTTTAGTTTAAGCTCCTTTAGTACTCAGTGAGGAGAGACTTGTATCTCCCAAGATGGGTCTGTGACACATAGATTAGATAGCTTAGACCTGAAGAAATTAATCTAAGTTGGTGACTCTAGTTACCCTGCAGAGAGAGCCTGAACTAATCTTTCAATTGTCTGCAGATGGCTGGCATAAAATCCATCCCACATTTGTGCACTCAGATAATTTCTAAACATCAGTCCTGCAGGCACAGGTGCTCCATGGTCTGACCACCCCCTCTGTGTCAGGTAAGCAAGGGCATCTCATGCAGCACAAAACATCACCTGTGGGGCAGATGCATTTGAGTGTCTGTCCACAGGCTTGGGGACAAGAGACCAAAAACAAGCAAGCCATAGCTGTAAACATTTTCAAGGGAGTGCCAGAGATTCATGACATCCACTCTTGGCTAATGGTTAAATGGAGTTACTGCTTGGGCCCAGGTTTCCCAAAACACACCTGCTGTAACACAGAGGATTGTGCTCCATTTAAAGCTGCTCTGCACACATTGGTTCTCTACACAAACTCCAGATCAAGGGGAAATGATCTAAGTTTACAAACTAATTTTCATTTTGGAGTGGTGTGATTCAGCTCTGCTGTTGCTGAGTGATGAGTGTTGTCTCTGCTTCAGCAGCTCCTTGGGTCTGTCCTGGTCTGCCCCAAGCTTTCCCTGGCACAGAGCAAGATTGAGCTTTCCTTGTTTACTCAGAAATGCTTAGAAAATTCATACACTTTTCAGTGATTTCTGTTTTCCTGAAATGACTTCTGAGATCACTCTGTGCAGAGGCTGAAAAAAGCCCACAATTAACTCTCCCTTGCTTTCTGCTCCTCTGCTAGGTGTAAAGATGAATTTTTACTAAACACACCAAAAATTACATTAGCTACATACAGTCTTTTGAAATAGTTTTAATTAACTATGTAATTACTTAGTTTAATTAATTAGATCTCCATGGTTGGGATTCTTTTTGATCTTTCCTCATTTCTAAAATGTTTAACTCTCCTTCCTCCATTTCTACTCCTTTTTTTCTTATCCTGCGTTTTCCCCCTTCACTGCAGTTTTCAACCTATTTTTCAAAGGCAGTATACAGCCAGTCTTCCCTCTGCTCCACTGTTAGCGTGGCCCAAAGGCCAAAATCACTCTTTGAAACCAATCCCTTCATGTTTCAGAGCTTGTCATAGACCAAAGGCTGCCCAACAAGCAGCTGGACTGCAACAGCTCTGGTTTGCAGATTAGAGATTAGCCATGAGGATGTGAGGCAGCCTGTGCCAGATTAGCCATGAGGATGTGAGGCAGCCTGTGCCACTCACTCAGCCCCCAGGCATTGATCCCTACCTTCAGGAGCAAATGGAACCAATGACTAAAACAAAGGAATTACATTCCCATGCAGTGTTCAATTTGCTGCTGTCATGAGAGCCCTCCCAGGTACCACCAGGGAATAAGAAATGGGTGAATAACTTGTCAGATATTCAGGTTGCCAGGTAATTTAAGCAGGATTAACAATTATTTCTGCTATATGTTGTTATGAAATTAGAGCGTGTCTTTTCAAATGGGGGAATTTCATTGTATTTGGACAAACTTGACTCTGTTCCTTAAGATTTATATTGAACAAAGTTACTGTTTTCCTCTTTATGAATGAAAGTATAAATTGAGCAAATTGTCTGAATTTTTGATCAGCTCATAGGCTCATTTTTGCCAGCTTTTAGAAAAACAAAGCGAATTTGTAGTTTCACTCCTTTATGACAATTTTTTTTGTTATTTTATTTTGAAAAGTAAAAATACTCTTCCCAATATGTTTATTCAGTTAAAAAATAACTTGATCAGGATCCCTTGCTCACTTCTTCCTTATTTCACCTTTCCACTAAAAGATACAGTTGAATTAAAACCTGGCAGAGGAAAACTAGTGAGCAGAATAAAGGAGATATAAGAGAGTGTCACTCATTTACAATTATAAAATACTGCCACCTTCTTCCATTTTCACAAAAATAGAACACAGCAAGGAACAATTTATAAGAGAAACCTTAAAACATGCAGGCAGAAAATTATTAAGTGACTGTGTATCAAAGTCCATTCTTATTCCTGACAGAGGAAATCGGATGACAAGCCAAGCTGCTTATTGTCCCAGAAGTCTTGCTCTGTTACCAGTATCTCCACAATCACTGCCTGCACTTGATATTAAAATGATGGCAGAAAAATAATGGCTGAAGTTTTCAAGGTGGAGTGTGAGATACACATGCATACAGTCCATTATTTTTGAAAAAACATATGTGCCAAGGTATCTCTCACTCCATCCTTGGCTGTCTTAGCAGCTTTCTCCCACCTGGGCTGGACACTCTGGGTGTCCCCAGCTCTGACAGGATCCCAGTGAGAGATTGCTACTGTTGGGATTTCCTTACTTTATGGAGTCCCTCTACAGAATTATACCACTCTGTAAAATTACTTGGATGAGAGTTTTTCAGCATGATAATATCCAGCAATTTTAGTTATATGGCCTGACTTCCAGGTTTCTGTTTTCTATGGCTGGGATATAAAAAATAGTGCCTATCTCTGTCCCTTTCCAGCCTCTTTCAAGTCCTTCACAAAATATCTTGCTAGATCTTTTCTATTGAGAATGAAAAGTTTCTAGTGCTATGTTATTTGCCAATTAATTCTAAAAATGTGGGGTTTGGACATTAGGGTATATACTGCTTTTTTTAAAATCCCCTTGTGACTTCTGTATTTGTGCTCCAATAGACAAAACACATGACATGGTCAAAGACATGTAGATGAAATAGTTCCTTTCTGAGCACAGTCACTCCTCACACAGAGCAGTCATTGTTTTTCCTCTGATTCAGACATGTTCAGAATCAGCTCTATAGCAAGGCCATCTGCACAAGCCATCAGCATTCCTTCTGTGGAGCTGCTAAGTCATGCAACTGAGAGGAGTTTCTGACTATTTAGCAAACTGTCCTCCAGGATTCATGAAGTTCAAAAGCCAACATAGGCATGCCTTGTCTGTTCTGATCTCAGTCCCCATCCCATGTGAAGAATAACTGGGATAAATATCCTCAAATTTATCTGTTCCTCAGGACTTATCCCAAGGGATGTAAAAGTTTTCATTAATAGATTTTTGTTTCCTACATCAAAACTAGTTTCTAAGTTTCTTTTCCCCAGACCAAAAGCAAAAGCATCTGTTTTCTCCAGCAAAGGGAAATATCAAGAACCCAAGGTAAAATGCTAAATCTAGAAATAGCACAGCAAACTTTGCCCACTCAGATTGTTCTGTTTCCTCCACACTCAGGACACTTGATTTTCTACCTTGGCAAACTCACTTGCAGATTTTTCATCATAAAAAGAGTTTCCTTTAGGATGTGGTGGGTGTGGGAGTCTCAGGGAAGGGGCAGCTCTGCCTGGCTTGAGATCTCTTTTGTCAGTAGAAGGTCTCTTTTGTCCTCTCATGGCTGCTGAGAGCAGGTCCAGTTTGAAACAACTCCTCACATTTCTGAGTCTTCAGTTCCCCCTGACAGCCTGGCAAGACCCACTGAGGAATGCATCAGCTGCACAACGGTGGTGCCACGACCTGAGCAAAGAGCCAGGAGTGACAGGCGGTGCAACAGCCCCCACATGGCTCTCAAACACAGTAACTACCTTTTCCAAAGCCTGATGCCACTGCTCTGTGCTGCTATAGTGGCTTTGGACCTAGAATTTTCCCCACTCCTCTGAATTTCCTTCCACTGATCAATACTAGATTCAAGATCCAGCACCAGAAATCAATGCTGCAGGGATGGTACTATAATATCTGAGTACTGAGAAAATAAGAACCTTAAAACCAATTCATGGCTCACACAGGCTCATTCTCTTTACCAGAAATACTGTCAAACCCAAGATTTGAGTGGAGGTTCAGTTACTGTTCTTGAAGCATTCCTGTAGTGGCTGGTACAGCCTTTTCCTTCCTCACTGCTGGAGAGGAGTCTGTGCAGTGCTCAGTGTCACACACCATCAATATTGCATGGATCAATGGTGAAGGGAAGGAAAACTCTGTTGGTTCAGCAGAACCACTCTTAGTTCCCAGAATAATTGCCTCTGAGACTACGCATGTATTTGTACAGAACTGTCATGGAATAAATGTAACAGACACTGTTCAAACTCATTTTCATCCTCTTTTCCCAGCAGGTTTTTTTTTTTTGTTCCATATGCCTATATCCACTAGAACCACTTCAGTCTTTCATCCATAGCTGGCCACTTTATTACTTACTCTTAGCCAACAGCATTCAGCTCAGGAGCAGGTACCTGCTTTAGATCCACCACAAAGTCTCCATCAATCCATTCATCCTCCCTGGGCCTTTATAAAGTTGTCACAGCCTGTAGCTGCATCAGATTAAAGACAAGATAAGTCATTCACTGGAGAGCAGCTTCCCACAAATGATTTATTGCACTAGTGTCATTTTTGAACAGAATGGCCCAGAATGCATTTATTTTGCCATGATTACAGGAAACATGTCAAGGTACTCACATTTTTTAAACTCCTAGAACATCTGACAGAAAAGTGGTGTGGGTTTGACACCAAGGAATCAAGAATGCAGCAAAAGAGAGAAATTTCACTTCTATAGCTGTCCAATATTTTAACTGAAGACACTGTGCACACACATTTCTTTGTGTCCTGACCTGAGTCTGCAGGTTTGAGCTAGAGAGAAATACAAATCAAGTGCCTTATTTTATTTTTTCAGGCACTGCAATGCTTTGGGAGGGGCAAAATCTTAGCAATTTTGACAGTTATGTTGAATCGGCAACTTTTCATTCTTTGTCATTGAACTTATCCTACTGCACAGGCAAAAGACAATCGTCAATACTCTTCTTCATCTAGAGAACAAAGCTGAGCTGTAAACAATTCTCTGGTGGTCCCAAGTTTGCTACTGGCTTTCATTAGATGTTTGGGATTTTCATTCTGTCCTGCCGTAGTTGTTGCAGTCTTTTTCTGTTCAATATTTTATTTTCCATGTTAGCTTTTAGCCAGTCTTTTAGCCAGTCTGTTTTCTTTACTTTTGTATTTTCATAAATTGAATAATGCATACATGAATAATTATACATGCAGTATAATTACATTTTGGTTGATTATACATGCCACCTTCTTTTCTAGTTATCACAGACACCAGGCTGTAATTCCTTGTTTCATTCAGGCCTGTGAGACACAGAGCAGTACTTAGAGACACAAAGTTCTCAGCTTCCATCATTCTTGACAGGAGCTGCCTTGACACCTGATGAGAGAAGCTGAGACACAGAGAAGTGCTGCAATTTGTCCAGAGGGTGACAGAGGTGGAAAGAGAATCAGCATCTCCTGGTTTAGTCCAGTTTCCCAGCCCCAAGAGTACACTGGGAAGGAGGTTTTTGTATGTCTGCAATAACTAAACTCCTAAAGTGAAATCCTTAATTTTAATAACTGAATAAAGTGATTGATAAATTATGAAAGAGTTAAATAGCAGTTAATTTTTTACCTCATCATCAGGTTAATAACCTATTGCTTACTTTGATAATTTGAAATATGAGTAGTGAATCTAGATACAGAAAACAAAAATGTCTGAAAAGAGAATACAGTGAAGCACTGCTGAAACAATGTATTTCTTCAGCACTTCCAAATCCCCATATTCTGTTTCAATAGTAGACCTGGGAAGTAGGAACTGGATAAAAGAAAATAATGGAAATAAATCAGCATTATTAACAACCTCTGTAGAGAGTGAAAAAATTGAGGCTGGCCAGAGGCATCTTTTGAACTCAGCATGAGCTTTATTTCTCTCCTTTTTCCACTGTCCTCCTTACATGCATGCAGCCTTTGTGCCAGTTCAAAGGGTTCCCCCCAAAAAATTTAAAATTATTGTTTTCTTGCTTCATGTTGTTATTGAGAGAATTCTTACTTTCCTTTTAAACTGAGCAATGTAGTAAATGCCTTCTTTTTCAACATTTTACAAACAAAGGAAATATACAATTCCAGGGAGAAAGCACTTGTGTATCTTAGACCAATGCAATCATACCTCAGATCTTTATAGTGCCAAAATTTCTCTCACTCCACTATTTAGGAGTTTGCAAGATTTGCCACCCACACTTTGCAACTTGAGTTTCCAAGCACTGCCATCTTTTCTCTTGATGCCTACAAATACACTCGTCTTGTACTCAGATCCTGAGATGTTTCAAGACTCAAGTCAAACTCTTTTGCTCTCCTGGTAGTCTCAGATCTTTTTTGAAAATCTTGTCAGAAAAACGCAAACCAAAAAGCAAACAAAACCCACCCCAAACCAACAAACAACCAAAGCCATCACATCTGCTGTCTTCCATGGTGCCAAGACTGTTTGAAGAACAAGCTACATTCTCCATTCTGCTGTGCAGAAATTATAATTTTCTTAGAGTCTCTGGTTGAAAATCCATTGTCTTGATGCTTTGTTAACATTAATTTAAGCAACTGGTTCTAAACCTGTTTCACTGATGTTTTAACTGGAGACGATGGACAAATTTCTCATAAGGAAAGGAATCTTCCTAAGCTAATTTGTCATGAACATTGGTGAAGATAATTCATTGGCTTTTCAGCTGGGGACTCATACTTCCTGTGCTATCCTCTAATAATTAAATAACTCATACACTGACCTACAGACTCAAATCCACTGAATTTCTGGTGCGCTTGAAAAAATTCACCGAAAATGCTTTGGCAATTTGTTCCTCTAATTTGTTGTTTTCAGTCTGTCTTACAGCTTTTCATTTAATGTGTCTGCCCTTTTACACAGTGTTCCCATTTTTTTTTGCTTTAATAGCCTCCTCTGTTCATCTGTTTAATTACAGTATTTTCATGTCCCATCACATTCTCTTTTTGAGTGTCCAGTATGGTGTCTCCATATTGTTTATGACACCTGGAAGTGTTTAAGGCTTTGAAATGGACCCTTTAAATTTGATTTTTACATGCTTTTCCATTAGTGACTATTTTCTAGGTATTCTATATTACTTGCAAAGATGGGGATTTTTTGGAACATAGCATATATACCTTTTATAATTGCTGTACCAAAGAGCTCTTCCACAGTGGCTCTGGTACCAAGTCTTGGTGCCTTTTTCAGGAATACTATTTTACTATTTCCCATTTTGAGAAAAGAAACAGAGAAAAAAATCCTTCAAAATAGTAACTGTTCATGTTTCAAAAAAAAAGAAGTTCCCATCACACAGCTTCCCAATGAATCTTTACATCTTTCCTGGAAGTATTTACACAGTGTTTGCAGGAAAATACTGAATATGACATGAATCACAGTAAAATCACAGTGACTGCGGTTAAGCAGAAATGCTGAGAAGCTCTTTGATGACAGAGTTGGTGGGGACTGCAGGTGCTTCTAGGGCTGTTGCTCTTTTCTAGGAAATTACATCAAAAGAAGATAACTTTGCAGCCTTTAAGTATAGGGTTTTGTTGCTGTTGTTCCTTGAAACCACTCGTGAGGCTTTGGTAGCATGAAGTAATAACAAGAGAAATACTGAAAATACTTTCATTTCATGTTTTTATTCTCTTTTACTGGTGAAGGTTACTGATAATTTTGTAGGACAACAGAGGGGAGCAGCTGTTGTGTGCCCAGTCAACAGCTTTCATCAGCCTCCAGCTGCCTGGAGGTTTTACCCAGTTACGGTCTGAGTAGAGGTGCTGAAGCCAGGGCAAGCACTCTCCTCTCCTGGCTCTTTATGGCAGGCTTTAAGGAGAGCAGGGTTTGTCCAAGACCTAATAGCACATATTTAGGAGGAAGCAATCATCAGTGTTTAGAGGAATTGGCAGCTGTGAAGCTCAAGCAGTTACTAGAGTGAAACAGTGCAGAAATCTGTTTTATACCCAGGAGTATTGGCTATCCACAGGGCAGGCAGCAGCTGTCCCTCCAACACAGCTACCTGCACATGACAGCTCTATCAATGTTTTTAACCTCTGGCAGGTTAAGAAGACAGCAGGATCAAAGTGGACAGACTTCCAGCATCGACAGCAGAGCATCTCTTCAGAGCCACGAGAAGCTCCAGGATGGGAGGAACAACAATTTGCTGGGACACGGCTGCACCAGGGGCTGCAGCAGTTAGTGAGCCACGGCCCCCAGTCTGGAATCCTCCCTGCACACCCCTTCTTCTGCACCTCACCCTCCAAAAGCAGGATCCCTGGCCAAGGACAAACCCGCACAGCACACTGGCTGAGATTTTCCACATACAGCTCTGCTCTCCTCTTGACTCTGCCACTGGAAAAACGACCATCAGCAGCAAAATACAGTTTTTTAAGTAGGTGTGACTTCTTGTTTTCAAAATCCTGGAAGTAAACTTGAAACAATTCATTAGGCAGCCTCTCAAAGATTGCCACATTCCTGGATATTTGCAAGAGACAACGTTGTACTGGGGTCAGCTTTGTCCTGAAGGCTTTAACATTACCCCCAATCTCTCTGTTAATTAATATGGTCCAGTTTGAAATTTTGTGAAACTGCTGGACACAGCTGTTTCTAAGAACCTCTTGTTGAGTTTATAACAAATGTACATGATGTAAATACATTAATGCAGTGTCAAATAAGCCAAGCACTGAATAATTTCATTTAAATACCATTGAAACTCATTGAAAAATTTGCAGTGTGTGTGTATTCACATTGTTCTTAACATCATGTGTTCTGCTTTGTAGTAAAAGATGTGACCCCTGGCCAAGTCAAAGTTTTGCTAGTGACTTCAGTGGATGCAGGATCAGACACATTAGTTATGTATAATAATCATGGCAAAGAAAGATCTTTTTATTTGCAACAATAGTCTGACTGAGCCAGAGTTGAAAAACAGCTTAGTAAGGAGAGATAAAAACATTAAGAATTTGCTCAGATCCATAGCTAGGTGTTATAAAATATTAAGAAGTTACATGTGTCTCTGTTTTCATGGATCTATTCTGGATGAAACTATCTTGAATAGAAAGAAACCTACTTTAGTCAAAATATTGCTGACATGAAATCCTTTAATTTTAAATAGCAGCTAAAATTCCAAACATTTATGGTATTTTACAACTTGTACATCCACATTTTGATAATAAATGCATGTTTATTCTGTCCAATTGTGCTTTTGTTTTGAAGGGTTACCACCTGTAAGCAAATTTAATTTCAACTTTTTAAAACAAATAGGTCAGATTTTTGGAATGGAAAAACATTTTTATTTGAAATAATCTATTTTTACTACATCATTTCCATTCTATCTTTTACAACACAGAGTTCTTTGTAATTGAATCTATTGTAAATTCTTTCATGTTATATGTAATTTTGGTCACAACTTTTTCACAAATACAGATTTTTATCACGCCATGAAATGATATGCTATTCCATATCATCAACAACAAACAGTTTACAAATGTACAGAGGTAAAGATTTTATGTCTGTCATGAGCATGGTGTTGATCTACTTGCTTAATTTGGTCATAGACTGAAATGATCAAAGGATCAAGCAAAGGAGCAAAATTTTTCTGGTCATAGGAGGACAGATTTCATTGCCCAGAATAAATTATTTCCCATCAAACCTTTCTTTCTTTCTTTCTTTCTTTCTTCTTTCCTTGATATTCATTTCCCTTGGGAAAGACCAAAGTAGATAAGGTTTTACATTATTTCTGGAAACACCAATCAAAATGCATGGGGATTTTGGACCTTGATCTGGATGTGAAAGAAAATCTTTTATTCATTTGGCTAATCCTACAGAAATTAAAGTTACTAGGTGAATATAATAAGTAAATATTTGCAGGATCCATGTTGTATCAGATGATAAAGACTAGAGACAGGGAGTTTTTATAAGGAGAACTAGTAATTCATTGAGATGTTCCATGTAAAGTTTTCCAACTGAAAAAGCATGAGGGAAAAAGACAGTTGCATGTTTGATTCCTTTTCTGTGATTACAGTCATTTTGAGCAAGGAGTTCCTCTGGGTGATTCTGTACATCAACCACATAGGAGGCACTGTGCTAGCACCTTAACTGAGGCTGGGAAGGCATTTTTGAAGTAAATGTCCCAACCTTACAACCCTATTGCCTTTTGATACATATTTTAGCACCCAAATCAGATGCTTCTTGGATGATACAAAACCAGAAGATGTGTTCCAAGAGGGCATTTATTGCCGTCTACCCAGCCTTGAGCCTGTAGACCACAGGAAGAGGTGAGAGAAAATCTGAGATGGAACTTGCCCAGATGTGGATGTCAGGTCAGCAGAGGCTCTCTGGTCCAGCTGCACTGCCAGCTAATGCACCCACGGCCCCAAGAAGCCTGGGTTTATAGAGTGAGAAGTGGGTAGAAGGAAGCATCTACACGGTGCGAGATCATCTGTGACTGCATTAAAAATTGGAGGCGTTTACCGCAGATAGAATTTAATTAGCAGCAGGATTCTACCAAATATTTGCAGTCTGATCTGTCTGTTGTTGGCTGTCTCTGCCAGTGCTTTGCTAAGCTGTTTTTGAGAGGAGTCTGGTTATTCAACAGATTGCATCTACTTGAATATATTTGCACAGAGAATTGTGCATGAATGCAAGCTCACTCAGACACTTTAATTTCACGCTTGTTGCCACGCGATCATTTCTCAAACTGTACTGCTTGCAAAAAATGAAATCATGGCACCAATCAACTTTATCCATAGTCCATGTCCCTTCCACTGACTGCAAGCTGTACCTTATGCTGCATAAAATTATCTGTGTCAACTTATTACACAGATCAGTGAACGCTCTCAGCTATACCATGGAGACCCAATATTGAATCAAAGAATCATTGAATGGTTGGGGTTGGAAGAGGCATTTAAAGGTCGTCCAGTCCAGCTCCCCTGCAGTGAGCAGGGACACCTTCAGCTAGATCAGGTTGCTCAGAGCCCTATCCAACATGGCCCTGAATGCTCCTAGGGATGGACCCCCAGATCTCCAGAACACCTACACTCTTATTTCATCTTTCCTTTCAACAGCATAGCTGTAAGGATCTGTCTTGCCATGGGAAGTTCTGATAATGGTGCAGAAGAAAATGAAGAGAGGTCATTTTTAATAGAATATGATTTGTGGGACAGAACACATACAACACATACAAGTCACAAGGTCTGAGAACACGCTTGAGAAATGTTTGGTTGAGACTTGTCTCTCCTACTTTAGACATAAGAAAAATGAATTAGGCTGGACCCAGGCTCAAAAATAGAGATGAAAAAGGGGAAAAAAACACTTTTAGGTTGTGGTGCACTTTGCCTGTCTTGATTGTCTGTTTTAGCATATGGTTCTCCCTGTAGCTCTGCCTCCATGGAGTACAACATCAGTGCACACAGCTCAGATGTGGACATGCACATTGTGCACTGACATTTAGTCAGATAAATCTGGTTTGTGATGACACAGATAATTTGTTGAGTTGCAGTCTAATCCTTATGAAAAAACAGAATCTTTTCTGATCCTGTCTATTCAGTGGGAGTAAGAGACATTAAACAGTTTTCATCCTTAAGTTCTGAAGTGGTATTAGAATGACAAGAAAATACACAAACATACTCTTGTCTTTCATTCCAGCAGAAATGAAAACAGGCAAGTCCTAAAAAGGACATAGAAGGTTTTTACAACATACTCAGAGAGATGGAGGACAAGAAGAAAGCAGGTCATAAAACCAGAAGAAACTCCTTGGGACTCATCTATTCTATACAGCTTTATTGTCTTGCAAAAGTGGGCTGTGATCTTTTCTCCCAAAGTCTCATCTGATTTCTCCAAGTCATTTAAAGGATAAAAATATTTTTCTCATTTCTGTTCCAGGGAAGAGAAAAAGAAGTCTGACACAGCTGGAAAAGCAGTTTGCTGCTGCCACAGTTTATTGCAATGCCTCTTGCTCTGTGGTGTTGCAGTTCTGATCACACATGAACATTCCCACAGTAGCATTCCACATTAAACTCTGCCAGATTTACCTTCTGTTCAGTTTGCTCCTTCTACATTGTGTACTAAATATTGGCACAGTACTGTAAATGTTTAATTACCAACTGTCATAAAGTACAAATGGCTCCTTTCATCTGTAGCCCTGACAAAAATGATTAATGTAATACTTCCAGAAGATTTTCCTCTGGATCTGGGGGAATTGGAGGGTTGGTTGTAGGTCTTGGCACATTATTTCAAATGACAGCTAACTACATTATAGAGGAAATAATAGGCACTGATCCATCCATTCCATGGATGGATCAGTGCCTATTATTTGCAAGAACATGTGATCAAAGTTATTTCTGACTGTTTAAACTAAACCTAAATGTTGGTGTAATGGGGTGTACTGAGAAGCTGAAGTTGGCTGAATCAGACCCAAAGCATTTTTCTGTTTTCCACATGTTTAGGTATGCCAATACTCCTGCTATGAAAAGCGTGGCTGCCAGCACAGGAGAAGCTTAGAGGTTTTGAACAGATGCATTTACAGTTTTGGTGGGAGCTGGAAAGCAAGGAGTTATTCAAACTGTATTAATAAGAAAAGCTACAGGTTTAATAGGCTGCTTCTGGTAGCCTCACTGCTCTAGCACCTGCCCCAAGAGGAGACCTGGAACAAACGACTGCCCTGCAAAAAATCTCCATTATTTCTACATTTGATGCAGATTTCACCCATGAAAAAGTGAGTCCATCTGTGCAGACTCTGATTAAGAAGCAAAGGAAGGAAAGACTCCACTGTCAGCAGTGCTGGGCTGCTCAAACTCTGCCTTCTAGTGCAGCAAAAGAGACAACCACTTATAGCCTCTGCAGCAGCTGAAGTCATCAGTCCTGCTGGGGAAGACAGGAATTACTTTTTCTTACACATCCATTGTAGTTCAGTCCCTTAGCACATGTTACCAACACACCCTGTGATAAATTTTGAATGAGAGAGAATGTAAAGTTTTTAGAGATCCTTCTGCAGCCACACAAAAACTTCCATGGTAGATTGGTGTGATTTTTAAAGAGGAGCTTTGTGGTTCTTCCTCTGGAAAGCATACTAGTGGCTAAATGACTAATTTCTTATGCACATTGTGCTTCATCATCTCAGCTTTCATCAGAGTAGTTACTCTTGTTTATTTGTATTTTAGTGATTGAATCAGCTATGCTCTGGCCGGCAGGGAATAATGTTTTGGGGTTTTTTAGCCTTCATTTAGCAATGCAAATGAGCTTCCTATAATCATGTTTGTGAGAAAACACACACTACAATCAGGACCTCAATAATGACTGATATTAGCTATGCTCTATACATCAATGAGATTGGCCAGAGTCACAGACTCCCCTTTTTGGTCTTTTTTAATTGGAAAGGAGCAATGTATCTGATCAATTAAACAATTGTTTTTTTCAAAATTGTCTAACTGTCCTCATGAGTCCTTCTAAATAATCAAAATTATAATACAGGGCAGAGGGCTTTGCTGTTTGATGTTTGTGGGTATTCCTTTAATCCATTATAAATAATAAAGCAGGCATAGAAAAACTACTGTAACTTTCTATATCCATTAAGAGAAACACAACTGGGAACAATCATAAAGTGCAAGTCCTTCTAAAATGTATGCTCAAGAATACAGAGTTATGTAAAACCAGTGTCCTTTAAATGGAATTAAATTTAACCACAGACACTTTCATGGGCAAAACTATGTTGGAACTAATGCTCTTGAGAATTTTTTGTTTCTTACTATCCACTGTTTTGATGTGTGCTATTATACAGCCCTGGAATTTTCCCACAGTGATAATTTTGTACTTGAAAAATCCCTCTTGGACGAGTACAATACAATTTCATTAGGACTTTTCTACATGGCTTTGTAGTGACTGTAATATTTTCCAGCCTCCATGCAAGGGTATTTTGGCAATTTTGTTGTGTTTAATTAGTAATGAGAGAATGCTCTAAGTCCTGAGTCCTATCATGATAAATGCTATATCCACACATTAGGGTCAGACACTCCTGCAATGAATTTACAATTTGAACTAGCTTTGTAAGATGATACCTTGAAACCGGGGATAAACTGGAAAAGTGTTCAGGGCAGCAGGCAACAGTGAAATCAGCTTAAGAAATGCAGTGAGCACCCATACAATGCAGATTTATGGATTATTTTCTACATTCAATTATGTTCAACGCCTCCTTTAAGGACATAAATGTCCCATTTATATCTGAACACTCAGGCATTATAATCTTGGAGTGTACAGGAAGGGCTGGCAGAGCCTGCTGCAGTGACAGCAGCAGCTTTGACTTGCGCCTCATCCTCACCCAGCTCAGGCCAGCAGGAGCACATGAGGCTGCTTCTGCTGAGCAGGAGATCACTGCATCTGCAGAATCCAGCTGCAGGCAGATGTGGAGAGCTGAAATGAAGTGTGTGAGCCTCATGAGAGCTTTCAACAGAGCTGGCTTCCTGCTTCTGCACCCCCTTGTCAAGACCCTGTGTGATTCTCCACAAATCCTGCTTTCCCAAGGTCTGGCAGGGGGCTCACTGCTCCAGATGTGGGGTGCAAACATCTGCATGTGAGCACTGCAGCACAGAAATCCACCCTGCCCGACAGCATTCTGACACAGAACAATCACTGCCCTTCCAAAGTCCAGCCAAAGGCCACCCCAGACACATCCCTGCCTCAACAAGGACCTGTCATCCAAAACACCTGCCCTTCCACCCCTGCCACTGCTGAGTCACAAACTCCAGGAATTAAAGGTCTTGGAAATGCTTAGAGTCTGCTGAAGCCCTACTAAGTCCACCAGAGTGTCTCAAAGTGTTTTCCTGTAGCCAGCATTTCTCTCACTTCAGTATTGAGCTTAATGTCACATTTCCAGAACGCATTAATACTGAACAGCCAATCAAATAAAGTAAGGCTGCTTGTCTTGTGTTTTAACATATATTTTAAAGAGATTTCTGAAATGTTTTCCCCATCTTATAGGCACAGCTATTTGAGTAAGTGTCATAGCTTCTTTTTTTTTTTTTTTTATTTTTTTGCAAATGGGACACATAACCACACAGTGTGGGCAGAGAAATCAGAGAAGATGTATGTAATTGACAGTGTGTTCTCAGACCTTTTCACTAACTTTCATTACCTTCTTCTCATTATTTTCTTCAAGATAAAATATCTGCTAAAGCTTGTAGCAGCAATATTGAACTCTACAGGTCAGATTGTGGGAACTACATTGTAAAAATATAGCATTTCATGTTAACATATTCTTTTATTCCACTTTTTCTTTTTATTTTGAAGACTAATAGGTCCAGAAAATAAGCCTTTTCTGGATCCTTCATTACTTCATATCGCTCTCGCTGTAATTTTTCTCCTCTTTAAAAACAAACATTCCCCTGGTAACACACACCACAAACATATTTCTGTTTTTCCCTCATAGTATTTTCAGTTTTCCCACACAAATGAAGATTTTTGTGTCTCTAAGACATTATGCTGCCTCTCTCTGGGAAAATCTTCAGTGTGAATTATGCTGAGTGTATACAAATGCCCTGTAAACTGTAAATTATTGATATGAGGCTGCATTATCATATGTAAGATGCATGAAGTTGCTAATACTTCACATTATCACGTTTCATAATACTGTAGGGTCTTGGGGAGAAGGGAGTTAAATTTTCTGGGTTTTTTTTAAGTGTGTGTGCGCACAACAGCTAGGTGCACAGCAAAGCTCTGGGTATTTTATTGCACAGCTTTAGCATCTTTGTACTACAGCGATATGTTTAACTCCCTGAGCCTGCTCCTTCCCACTTTGAGTGTGTCAATATTGAATTTCACCTTCCACTTCATAGTGCTGCCATTCTTCTTGGTTGGACCAAGATTATTGATTTACTGAGACAGTATCTGTAGCAGGGACACAGCCTTGCTGTTCTTGAAAAGCATACATATGTATGAACCAATCATTTGACTGTATTTTTCTCCTTGAAGAAGGAATATTTATTTGTACTAGCTGAGAAAACCAAATTAAATCTTCTCCATTTAGTGCACTTCAAAAATAATTTTCTCACTTCCTATCAACTGTTTAAATCAGTTCATAAATGAATGTCATGAGATTTAAAAGGTGCTGAAAATATGCTCATGTTTTTCATGAAGACAATTATTCTAAAACTCATTCCATTAAAATAATGCAGCCATCCTTCTGATCTTTTACACTGCAGTATTCTCATTGTGTGACATATACATATTGATCTATAATTAAAAGAGGTATCTGTGAGAGAAAGTTCATTTGCCCCATGTTGATCAACAGCTTTGGAATATATATCCCTTTACAAATGACAAGCCACACCTACAGGAAAACACACATAGGATAACAGTTATAACATAGAAAACAGATTTTCCCTGTCCATGGATGGTAGAAGCCTCAATCTTCCAAGCTAAATAATGTGCTGAAGTATAATGAGACATAATGCAGACACATCTACAAGTGTAAAAAAAAATAAAATCTTGCTTTCTCTCCAGGGATTTGAGAGTTGCAGATTTCCTGCTAGAAAAGTTAGAAATGTATTTAGAGTGGGCTGGAGAGAAGGGAGTGCTTCTAGGAGACAGAAAAAACACCCAGACTCAGTATTTAGAATCTAATAATATTCTGTTGTTAAATTGTATCTTCCAAAAAGAAAGGGTGTTTCACTTAATATAAGCTAGCAAGACTGGTTTATATTAAGCAAAAAAAGCATTTAAACACATTTGTGTTGCTCCAGCCATAGCCTACTGTTACTTGGATGTACTTTAATAATAGTAAAAGAGGTTTTTGCAACAAGCTTGCACATAACATAATGAGCTTTCTCTTGTGCTATCAGATAAATTCCTGTCTGTTTACATCTGAATTTAATGAAGTGTTTTAAACTTCCCTCCTGCACCTTTCCATTTTTGCCCACTTTCAATGCCCAAGTGTTAAATTTCCCGTTCCCCTCAAGAATTTTCACTTAACTTTGAACTGAGCATCTCTGCTTCCTGCCATGTCTTCTCTTCAAGTAAAATAACTTTTTATTATATATAATGACAGTAAATCTTTGCACTTCAAAGAAAGGTCTTCTTTAACCATACCGTGTAGAAGGGAATACAGGTGATCTTGCCCAGGAGGAGGAGGAGGAGGAGGAGGGGGACGAGGAGGACGAGGACAAGGAGGATGAGGAAGATGAGGACGAGGACAAGGATGAGGACGAGGACAAGGAGGAGGATGAGGAGGAGGAGGAGGAGGACAAGGACGAGGACGAGGACGAGGAGGACGAGGAGGACGAGGAGGACGAGGAGGACGAGGAAGACGAGGAGGACTAGGAGGACAAGGAGGACGAGGACGAGGAGGAGGACGAGGAGGAGGAGGATCTGGGTGAGAGAGAATCGCTTCTGTGAGGTTAGTTTGGGCCTGCAGTCAGAGCCTGTTGTTGGAGCCTGCAGTCACAGTCTAGCGGGGTAAAGCCTGCAGTCAGAGTCTGCAATGTGATACCTGCAGTCAGAGTTTAGCAGGAAATAACTGCTTATTTCCAGTAGTCAGAGGCTGCAAGGGAAACCTGCAGTAGGAGCTGGCTGCAGCCAGAGTCAGTGAATGGTTGGAGTCAGGATGGCTGAGCTGTAAAGAGGAATAAACCAGGGTCCTTTTCATGCTGTGATAAACAAGAAGTCTGTGTCTCAACTCCTTTCTACCCTCTCACAAGAGGACTGCTGCAACAACACTGGATGCCATTTCTGCTGTGGGGATGTGAGATAATTTTTGGCAGTCCTTCCTAGAAAGAAGTGTCCTTCTGGATGTCCTTCTGTGTCCTTCTGGATGGGTCCTTCTGGATGCAGAATTATGAGGTAGCTCTAAAGTGGAATTTGTGTGGCTAAAATATTCAAGTGGCATAAATTTAGGTGACTGAGGCAGAGAGCCCAGGGAAATCCAGGACCATGTGCTTTGAGCCTGCCTTTTCTTTTACTTCACAGGGAGCCCTGCAGAGGTCAATGGCTGTGTCAGACATACAGAGCTCACCACTGGCATGTCCTAGGCACTTGGACAGGTCTAGAAGTCCTGCCTTTCCTGAGGGAATGAGGTCTCCATCCAGCTCAGCTCTACAGCTGTCCTAGTGATAGTATGCTCCTACACCAGCAATTACCATGGCAGATTAATGCTGAGAAAATTAATCCAGAGAATGAAAAACCTTTTGTTTGAAACTTTCCAAAGCCCAGGAAACTTAAAATATGTCCTTCCAGCAGAGGGGGCCACATGGTAGAAAGAAACGTCTTTTTTTGTGGGGTTTTTGTTGTTGTTGTTTGGGTGAGGTGTTTTTATTTGTTTGAGGGTTTGGGGGTTTTTTGTTTGGTTTTTTTGGGGTTTTTTGGGGTTTTTTTTGTTTTGTTTTGTTTTGGTTTGGTTTGGTTTGGTTTGGTTTGAGGTTTTTTCAGTCTCAGAGGAATCCCAGATTATTTTACAAAACTTCAGTTCAGGGGGGAAATGCTACAAAAGGAAACACAATGTCCTTATATAGAGGAGTGCAAAGAAGAGCACAGTGAGTGCTGTACACAACATAAAACTAAGAAAAAATCTCAAATACGTTCTGTTCAAGTATCATGTCTATATTACTTGCTCTCAAGATCAACTACAGGACAAAAAGTTACTGCTCTCTAATCAGTATTCATATGAAAGTGTTCAAACTGTAACTCAGAATCCTGAGAGACTGGAACGCTTCTCAGTTCCATCCTTTTAAAATGAGAATGAATTCCATTTCAGTGGTAGCTTTGATGTATTTCAGGCATTTTTTTTCACATCAGTTACAAGAAAATTATTTCCTTCAACGTATCTTAATGTCTGTATGTTTTTGATTTTGTCTTTCATTAGATGACATTTTCTTAGATGGCAAACATTTTTTTAGGTATGCCCAACCATTTTAAGAAAGCACATTTAAAACATATCCTGAAATGAGGCTTTGTTTTGAATTTATATTATTTAAAACACAACTACATTGAATGATCCTTTTCGTTGAATGAAGAATATGGCATAGTGGATAGAGTGAGTCTGAAAATAGGTTTTTTTAAACAAAAAATGCAACTGGAAAGAGCCTTTATTAATACTTATGCAGAATTTTGTTTTTGCAAAAGAACAGAAGTGTGTGTCAGAGAGAAGATAAGGTGCATAAGACTAAGAAAATTAATTTCATTTGCTGCAAAACCAAATTTGCACATGAACACAATTCAGCCAGCCTGTGAGGTGGTCCATCCAGAAAATTTAGAAGAAAGAGAGGAATGTGCAGTGACCCAAAATAAGGAGCACTATGCCCTTTGTCTTTTTTCAAGAAATCATGTTACTGAAAAGGTCTTTCCACTGTAAAGGAAGCAAGGGAAGTCACTAGTGCTGTTATAGATCCATTTCCATTAGAAGATCAAAGCAGCAACATAAAAGCAAGTGTCAGCTGAAGCATTTTCTTCTATTTTCAAGGTAAAAGGTAAAAGCTGCTGAATGGAAATCTATCAAAATTTTTTCTTCTGACATGTTGATGGTAATTGTCCTGACAGATATTAACCTCATTAAATAGCCATCAGTGCCTGCTAGAAAAGGGAAGAGTCCTTTCCCACAGTCATCTGAAGGAAAGATGGCCAGTAATGAAAAATTCAATCTTTTACTTTCTGCTAAGCTTGAACAGAGTTATAGACAAACTAAACATGAGCAAATGCATAGAAAAACATGACTTATACTGGAAATAGTTTTGGTGCCTTGCCTACCCACTTCATATTTTAGCCACTCAGTGATTGATGTTCTATCCAAGTCTGGTATATGACTCAAACTGATTTATTTTCAAGAGACAGAGCTTCCTCCATTCACCCCTCACTGAGAAGGAAGATAGAGAACTGTATTTTGCTATACTTCTCTTTAAGGAATCTGCCTTCCATTTAACACCTTTTTCACCTGCTATCCCCAGCATGGCACACTGATGTAAAGAAATCATCACAGCACAGTTTGGGCTTCTTTGCAAAGGCACAGTCCAACACACATGGCATCTGAGCACAATCTTTAATCTGTGTAAAATCCAGGCCAAGAAAAAACTTCCCTCTGTCCATGCCTAATGGCCTTTCCCAGAGACTGGATTAGACAGTCCTCAGGCAGAGGAGAGCACCAAACAAACTCCTCACTTTATGTGAGATCCCTGATCACGGAGTTGTTGAAAGGGAAGAACCATCTTCACTTTGGAAGAAAGGCTTTAAAAGGAAAGGTCCACCTGCACGGTAGAAACAAAACCTCTTGTCTACCTGCATCCCAGTGCCACAGACCTTGAATGAGAAATACATATTCACTGGGCCCTGAGGCTATCAGAGCCTGTTGAAGGTACTCACTGCCCAGGGGAAGTTCTCACATACTTCAGAAATGTCATGAGTACACATTAGTTTTGAATTTAAAAAGCAGAAAAGAAATGAGGCTTGCTCATCTTTGATTTCATTAACTATCAAGCCTGGAATTCCTATGTTCCTAGTTTTCCCTTTATTTGTTTGGGGTTGTGTATTATTTCAGTATCTGGTCTCAAAAAATCCAACAGAAACCATTTGTAAAAACCAGCAATTCCCAGACTTCGATAAAAGTAAATGCCATAGGACTTTGGTACTCTGCAACAGAACAACATTTCACTTCATTAATGTGTACTGCTGGGAGAGAAATTACATGGAAAGGCAGAGCCCTGTGTCCCTCCCAAGGCAGCAGATGGAACAACAAAACTACACTTGCAAAAGCCCACAGGACTATTGCACAATAAGGTGTGAGAGTCCTGTGTCTTGTGAAAATGAGCAGTTGATAGACAGTGATTTGGAGCAATTTTCTCCTGAGTAATCAGCAGCCACTTCACCACAGGGTGGGCTGTGGCTGTGCCTCTGCTCAGGGAGAAGTGGCTCCACAGGCAGCTCAGAGAAGGGATCGGGACCCAGCATTGATGTGACAGGAAATGAGCACTGTGCTGGCTGATGCCATTAGACCCTAAGTAAAGCAGGAGTACAGGATTTTTCACTCTCATACTCTTCTAATCAATGTCCGGATTCAGCAGGAAGGGAAGTGAAAAAAATCCCAATTTTCTAATCTTCCTTCAAGGTGATTTCATAAAGTTGAAAGTGTAAGTATTGACAGTCTTTTCAGTATATCCATGTTAAGAATAAGTTCTTACTGTCCTATATTTTATACAAGTATTTAGCACCTGTCTTCCTCTAATTTTGATTCCATTTCTGAAAAGATAATCCACCTTTCAATCTTGCTTTATTACACAGTTTTATCAAAGGTGAGAAATCCACATGGAAAATAGCCCACAAGGAGGAAACACTCCTGGGCACTGCCAGTGTCCTAGTGGACATTGAAGTGGACAATTTAATGACCAGATAATTTTAATGTCTCAGCTGGGATTCAGGAGCAAGCATGGGAGATCCTTGTTTCTGAACACAATATGGTCACTCCTAACAGGAGCCCCACCAGCAAGCACAAATACGTGTGTAGCAGATCCTGCACATAAATGCTTCAAGACAAACAATAAGGAAAAGCTGAGGGTAGGAATAAAGCCAAGCCTTACACCTACAGCTTCAGAAATCATCTATTGCTTTTACAGCCCTGTGAAATGAGTCGTGGGGTGCAGTGAAATTTTACCTGCTGGAGATGCCTGGTGTGTGCCTGAGCATAAGGGATGTGTCAGACTTGTGAATGGTACTTAACAAAACTAACATCTGTCTCCTCTTCAGGGTATGGCTTGAAATAAAAAAAATGAGCTGACACTTCATTAAAAAAACCCAAGAAATCAATGTAGAGACTGCAGTCCAGGGGAGCAAAGGAAGCAAAGCTCTGAAGAGATTCAGGGCTTTGAGCTCCTCCTCTCCCAGGTGGGCTGGTGCTGGTCCCCACCAGCACAGATACTGCTTGGGTGGGAGAAGAGTCATTCCCCAGCCCCTGCTTCCCTACACAGTGGGGAACAGCAGGGAATGACTCTACAAAGCCAGGCATCTTGGATCTGATCACTAATGTTTTATTCTGACATTACACTGTCACTGTAAGTCAGTATCAATAACACTGTCTTACCTCTGTGCCCAGTAATTAATTGTTCTGATTTCCTGAGTTTCCAAGAATTCATTCTTGTCCTATGGGCAGTTACACTTGACAATTCAGCTACAAAGGAATTTTTAAGTTCCTTGGAAAAAGTTAATGACTGAGAAGTAGTTTTCTATTTTTAATATTTTCCTGGGGTCATAATTTAAGGCAGCATAGAATGCTTTGTCGGAATCACACACACCTGCTAATCTCAGCAAAAGGAACAGATGGAGTACTGAACTCTCAGATATGTAGGTTTTTAGTGCACATGGACACAATTCTCAAGTCCTTCCACGTACTCTAAAGTCTTTAGACTTGCCTAGATCAGATAGTATTTCTAGTCCTTGCCTTTCTTCTAAAGTGCATAAATGGAAGCTGAAAGTAATGACAAAAAATATTTTATTCTCTTGTGCTGTTAATGTCAAGACATTGTTTCCTATTTTTGATTCTTCCTTTTAAAATCCTACTTGTTTTATGTTATAATTTTTTTATGTGTGTCCCTTCCAAACAATACAGCTGTGCTGCTGCTGACTTTTTCTCCTAGCTTATTAGGGTCAACAGGAACCTAATACAGTCTACTGGAACTGTTCTCTTTAGATGGAACTGAAATTCAGCTGTCATTGAAGATCTTTGGTATTTACATCAAAAGAAGGGAACATAAAGCTGTAGAGAAAATTGTAATCTTTTTGAAATGCATACAAGTTTTACCACTGATTCCCATGGAACCAGGATTTCACTCTCCCTAGTGCAGAAACTGTGTTGTGTCCTAGTAACCTTCTCCCTGAACTCTGAGAGCCCTGGGATGGTTGTGGTATTCCCTAGGAGAGAGTGATCTACAGTGCCTGCTGGAAATTTGGAACAGGTAAGAATAGAAGGCTCACCTGGGACCAGACATGTCAGAAGCCAGAGCCCTTTTAGAACTCAGTTTTAGGAGTGCAAAGCCCTTTGCTGCTTCAGGTCCGGCTACTGGTGGTCAAAGAGAAACAGGTCACCTACACAGAGAGACCACAGCAGCATCTCCATTTCACACTGAAAATCTTGTTCACACACCACTCGTGAACTGCATGTAATTTGAAATTGCCCATTTCCTATGAAATAGAGACTTTTAATCAATTTTAACATGTTTCCTGTAGGCATCTTATCTAGATAATATATTTTATTTATGTTCCATCAGAGTTATGTGGTAGATGGCAAAAATTCAGATGAGTCAGGTTATGCTGAGCATGAAACCCAAGCAGAACCAAGAGTCAATGCCATCACTGGGCTGGTTTGTTCTGGAAGTGGATTCTATCAGAGAATGTCTTTATATTTTTTATTCCATCTTCTCTAAAGACTTCCTGGAATAGCAGATGTCTGGTTATGAAAATTGTTCTTGAAATTCAAATAAATGTGCCATATTCTAAAAATATTCATCCTTAGGCTTCACTGAAATTAATTCTGTATTAATATTTTATTTCCTAGCAATAAGATTCACAATTTTTTTCACTATAAATAGAGATGAAAATGTGGGAGTGAAAACCAGCTACAGAATGTGCAGTGGCCTATGGCAAATATAATGGTTCTGAATTAAATCTCTGCATTTTATTGGAAATTCCAAGTATATTATTGCTAAGAAAATTAATAGAAGAATACTGGCAGAAATCAAAATTTCCCAGAAAAAACTTCATTTATACTTTTTAAAGAATAATTTTCATAATTCCTTATTCTTTTCAGTAAAGGGAAAAAACCTTGGGTTTTGTCTTTTGGGAATAAGGAAAATCAAACTTAGGCAATGTTAAACTTTTTTTTTTTTCAGAGTTTTTCAAAATTAAAAATAGAAAGTTATTGATGTAGAATAACATCCCACAGGATGTGAAATACAGTCAGAAATTTTTCTTACCAATTTCACTGTATAATCTCAATAGTTATAAAACTCCAACTCTTTTAAAGTCATTTTACATATTTAGCGTGCTGAGATTTAACTGCTTTGTTGCTTAACAATGGTCCACAGGTTCCATAAACACCTATACTTCTGGAAAAATAGGTTCATTTTCTGTATTTCACTCCTTCAGGCTCTGCCTCAGCCAGCTGATGACAGTAATAGCTGGTATTGTGAGACAATTTCAGGGGCTGTGTTACACAAAACCCTACAGCAGACATGGGGAAAAGGTCTGGTATCAGACTGAGTCATCAGTCTGTAAAAAGTTTATACAGCGTGTGTATAACAGCAGCTAAACTGTCCTTCAAGTACTTAAGATGCACTTTTTTTTTCCCCCTCAACTGCAAAATACCCCTTCCATTAGAATGTAATATAAGGAAGGTTAGAAATATCTCCAAAACTTGTTTTTTGGTATTGTGTTCTGTGTCACATTGTCTCCTCTAGACCTGCCACCCAAACCTGCTGCACTGCTGCCCTTGCTTAGGTCAGTGCAACCTCAGCCCAAGCTGGCCTGACAGAGAACACAGCTCTTCTTATCAACATGTTTAGTGCTAAAAGGGGAAAATTTAGGATGTCAACATTTTTCTTCAGGGGCATATTCACCTGGAAGTTTGTCACTGTTTCTTTTTGATCCTCCAGTTGCTGTTAAATGACACTGAGTTTCAGCCACTTCCCCCTATTTTATGTGGACCTTGGAACAAAAGAAAAAAACCCCAACTTTCAGTTACAGAACAAATCAGGAAGTCTTGATTGTTCAGCCAGGAACAATATGGGATATTATGGTCTATATGGGATAAACAGAAAAATGAGAGAGGCAAGACACACACTGAGCAGTCTGTGTCAAACCTAAATGAAATTACCACTTAGACAAGTTTGGAATTTGGGGACCTGGAAGAAGTAGAGAATTACAGAAATAAAATATATGGACCTGGAGATTCAGTCCTCAGATGAGGGTTTTAAAATAAGCCTAAACTAATTGAATTAGTCACTTAATTAAATTAACTGAAGAACTGAAATTAATTTCCTGCTGTAATGGATTTTGTAATAGCTTCAGCTGAACAATTTATTTGCTCTGTTTGAGGTTTTTATGCAATTGATTGATTAGTGAAAAATTTTTCAATTTAACAGTAGGTATCTGTTACGCAGTAGTGTCTTGCATGATTTAATAGCCAAAGAATTCAGTGTTAATTTACTATGAGACCAAGAAAGACAGAAAAATGTTGTGTTTCATTTGTTGGCAGTTGCTGTGGCTGAGTTATATAAACACAGGGGCCAGCATCTCTCCAAGAACAGTGGTGGCAATTCAAACACTCTTCTGTGCCAGGCTCTTCAGACTGGCTGACAAACTGCTTCAAAAAGGCTAGAACCCAAATTCTCTGAACTGAATCAAAAACCTCCCAATGTCACCAGGAAATCTGGAATCAGGGCCTTTGTTTCACTATTAGATTTCAGGCAACGTCTGTGGTCTATCAAATTTCAGAAGGCAGTAATTCTTGGTAAACACTGATTTTGTTTCATCAGGACCATTTTTGTTCAGGACTGACTCTGCCTAGATTTTAGCACAACAAACTGCCATAAATGTAGTTTGGATTAAATTAGTTCTGTCCTACTCTTGCACTCATTTGAAAATACATGGGCTGTATCATCTAAACTCACAGTGGCATTTAACAGCAATGACTGCTCTGCTGAGAGTTATGATTTCTCTGTCCATGATTGCTGTTATTCCTAGGAAGTTCTGAGTATTTTGTTTGACTTTTTCAGCAAAATTCATGCGGGAATCCATCATTCTTGCTCATATTCTGCATTGGTTGTGCTTCTCTGAAACTGCATCCAGTTTTTAAAAGGAATTCAGGAATATGTCTATGCTACTACAATTTTTATCACTGAATATAAAAACAGGAATGGATTATTCAATTGAATCAGGAAGGGGAAAAAGGATAAAATAAGTAAATTCACAGTAATCTTGTGGGATATTTGGGGGAAAGTTCATGACACTGTAAAGATGACATCTCAGACAGTATCCCAGAAAGAATAAATTGATTATCCTGCAAAGAAAATAAGCCACAATAAGAGCTTTGAAAATGTACCTTTCTCTGTTTGCAAAACCAAAATCATAAAACCATGGAATAGTTCGGGTTGGAAGGGACTTTTAAGTTCATCTGCCCAAGACCCCTGCAATGAGCAAGGACGTCTTGAACTAGATCAAGAGGTTGCTAAAAGCCCTATCCAAAATAGGAGCAAAAATAAGAACAAGAGGACAACTACTCTATGACATGTCTTGATCACATATGAACCTCAATGTTACATGGCTTGTTGTCACAGAAAACAAATGGTTAGAGGATTATTTATCAACGGAGAAAACCTGTAACAAACTTAGGATATATCAGCAGAACAAAATATAGCAGCTTACCCTAACAGATCTAATTCAAGAAAAGAAAATAACAGTCTGATATTACCAATGGTTTACATTCCCCCAGAAAATGAATCACTGCTCCTTCATGCACAGATTTCTCATTTTGGAAACTGCACTTTCTAACTGATTGCAAATATTAGGCAGAACATGCATACCAAGTGCCAAAATATTTTAATAATACAACATCTTAGAGATGTAGGTGTATGAGTGAATTGTGACAAGTGAGAACCCTCAAAAAAACCAGCAAAAATATTGAAAAAGAGGGAGAAAAATGGTCCAGAGGTGAAAGTACCGAGCTGTTATTCTCCTCTCGGCTCTTCCACAGACTCCTGGTTTGACCTTTAGCAGACAGGTTTGTCATCAGCTCTCTCAGGTGCTAAACCAGACCTCGAATGTCTGAGCTCTCCCTCCATACAAGAATGTTCCCCCTCTAGAAAGCAGTTGTGATGATGCACTGTGAGAGGTTTAGACACTGTGGTGATAAGCACTTTACAAAAACAAAATATAGCGAGATAAAACTTACTTTGGTGCTGTCAGTCACCAAACCACGAGGAGGTGTTTTTCAAAGTGACATTTTCATATTATTTACTCTAAAAATAGGAAGCTTTTACTTTTCTCTTCAGCTGTACATGAGTTGTGCAGTAAGTATAGTAAACACAGGCAGCTTAGAGAGCAGACAGGCACAAGTAAATGTGTAAACCCTGAGTGGTGCCACACAGAGCTCAGATCCATACTCAGACCTTTGCTTTGGCACCCATGGGTGCTGAGGAGGAATGTGGCTCCAAGAGGAAAGCTCTGGCCAGAGTAGGAGACAGACTGAAGAAACGACTCACTTTGAAGCAGCTTGGCACACTTATTTATGCCCTAAGTAAACTCCCTTTTATATAAAACAAACAAAATTTTGTTCTGCTTAGGAAATGCACCTGTGGATCTCATTGCCAAAGGATGTTGTAAGTGCCAACATTACATGGATAAAAGAGTGGAGAAATAGATGAAAGAGAAACCACTGAAAACACAGAGAACACATCACAATGTCAGAGAATTAAAGCAGCTGCAAACTGGGAAAGGATGGGACCTGCTCACCCAGTTCTTGCTTTTGCCTTAGCACCAACATGTGATATCACTGGGGGCACAGCACTGACTTCAAAAGACTTTCAGATGGACCACTTAAAGCCTTTCTTAAGGCATCCAAGAATAAACTTCCAAGGATGCACACACACTTTCTTGTTGCCAAGACCAAAACCCCCTGGCTCCAAGGAGATCATTCATGGTGATGTGCTTAGGCTGCACCACCAAGGCCAGGAGACCTTCATTCCCTTTGACTGATGTTCTGCTCTTTCTCCTCTAATACAGAAGCTCCCATTTATGAAGCCACCCTCTCCTTTGAAATAAAGACACATTTTTTTAAGTAATCAATAGGAATCAACCTGTATTTTAGAACAGGTATCATTATCCAGTGATGTAAATATCCATGTCACAGACAAAAATGCTGCCAGGTCACATCAGAATAAATGCACATATCACACAACCCCTCTTGAGTTGTATTTCTCCAGGTATCAGATTTACCTCAGGGGAGAGGATAACAAATATACAACCTAAATCCACTGATGGTACTAACCAAACAAATAACACTGCCATCAGCTCACAAATGGAGGAACAGCAGAGAACTACAAAGAAGATGTACAGTTATCAGAAATACAAGCCCTTGCAGTTAGTGGTGTTCACTCACGTATTGGTGTAGTTCAACACATCCTGTAGAAAACAACAGCACCTTTTAATTCCACTGCTGTTCATTAATGTTAATTTGAGCTTTGGCCTGATGGTGTGTTTGGGAAAGGTACCCATCTTATGCTTTGACTTCAGTTGTAATGTTTCAAAATGCAATGAAAAACAAGTATTATTAAAATAACCTAATTTGTCCCCTGATTTAAAAACATTGAACAGCATCTCTCATGTTGCTCTGCACGTGCATATTCTGGGTTTTAAAAAAACTGGAGAAGTGTTATAAAAAGGCCTGCAGGCCTTCTTTCACATTGCATTTATTCTGCATCTTCTCAAGGCAAAACTAAGCACAGATCCTCTACCAGCTGGGGTGCACTCTGTTAATTTTGATAGAGCAAATAGATCCAGACAGACAAAGATGTAAACATGTACAAGTACTAACCAAGGTTCAGAGGAATGAATGCAGACACCTTGATATGAGCACCATAGCAACAGCCTTCAATAAATCTTTTTAACCCTCTCTTAAAGATATAAAGGAGGAAAACAAAACTCTTAAAGCACTTGAAAAGTGAAAGCCAAAGTGAAATTAAATTTAACAATGCCATTTACCTTTCTCTATATCTTTACAGTGAAACTCTATTGAATGAAAATACAATTATTTGTCACTCTTTTTAAGGGCATTAAAGCATTTAGCTGTCTTCTGCAAAAAGAGAGGAACTAGAATTGTCACAGCTCTTTGAGGCTTTTTGCTTCCTAAAGGACAAAATGAGAGCAGACAAAAAACTAACAGAGATGCTCAGTTCTTGTCCAGACCTGATAAATCTCAGACTAGTAGCACTGCAGAGAGAGCAGCTTTTGCTTCCTCTCTGGCTGTGCAGCTGCTTACATGGCTTACATGGCTTTTAAATTATTTTTTTTTCTTTTTCTCCTTTTATTCTTTTTCCTTCCTTCCTTCCTTCCTTCCTTCCTTCCTTCCTTCCTTCCTTCCTTCCTTCCTTCCTTCCTTCCTTCCTTCCTTCCTTCCTTCCTTCCTTCCTTCCTTCCTTCCTTCCTTCCTTCCTTCCTTCCTTCCTTCCTTCCTTCCTTCCTTCCTTCCTTCCTTCCTTCCTTCCTTCCTTCCTTCCTTCCTTCCTTCCTTCCTTCCTTCCTTCCTTCCTTCCTTCCTTCCTTCCTTCCTTCCTTCCTTCCTTCCTTCCTTCCTTCCTTCCTTCCTTCCTTCCTTCCTTCCTTCCTTCCTTCCTTCCTTCCTTCCTTCCTTCCTTCCTTCCTTCCTTCCTTCCTTCCTTCCTTCCTTCCTTCCTTCCTTCCTTCCTTCCTTCCTTCCTCCCTTCCTTCCTTCCTCCCTTCCTCCCTTCCTCCCTTCCTTCCTTCCTTCCTTCCTTCCTTCCTTCCTCCCTTCCTCCCTTCCTCCCTTCCTCCCTTCCTCCCTTCCCCTTTTCTTTCTTGTCTTCTTCATTTGTCTTTCCTTCTTTTTCTCTTTTTTTCCCCTCACCCTCTTTCCTAAAAGGAATCTAAAGGAGATGGATGCTGCAAGCAGGGAGCAGTGCAGGGAAGGGACAGGACATGAAAGAGGGATGATCCAGGTAAGTAAGCAGAGCTCCAGGGCTGGGGCCAGGGTACAGATGATGGCACACACAGCCTCAAACACACCCTGCCTGTTTCAGTCACCACTGAGGAGCAAAGTGATGATGTGGGGATCACCAAATACATCCCAGAGATGGGCTTGCTTTTGTCAGTCCACCTGTCTTCTTCACACCACCTGAAAGATTATGGACCAAGGGAAGGAACTCAGACAGGGAACAATATGTTTTCCTCAATTTTTTCTGTCAGTTAAGCCTGAATCAGAGCTTGGTATTTTTTTCATGTTGTCTTCCAGGTAACTTTTGATCTTAGTTGGATCAGTAGCCTTTTGATTTTTTTCTGACAAGTTCTGAAGTTTATACTGCTTGCAGAAACATTTATACACAAAGGACTCACAATTCAGCCAGCTTGGATTTTAAGCCTCTCTAAGTCTTCTCTTTCTTGACACCCCTTTTGTCTCACTTTGGTGATATGCACAGCCCAGCAGTGAAATGCAATGCAAATGCTAAAGATGTGCTTTTCCCTGTTGCCAAGTCAGTGAACCCTGCACAGAGCACAGGACAATGAATACAGCCCTGAGCAACAGCCCCAGGGTTGCAAGCAGACCTATTTTTAATAAAAACACTTGAAGTTTGAGCAAATGCTACTTTTGTGATCTTTCTGGAAACTGATCAAGATTTCATTCAAGAAAAGGCAACCAGAATAGCTATTTTCCTACTATCAGCTACAACCAACAATTATGTTCAGATAGAACATGAAGTGACTAATCCAAACCAATGTAAGCAGTGACTCTGCACCCAGCCCCTATTCCTGCCTCAGTGAGGCCAGGACACTCATTGGTATTCAGGAGCTGCTGCATGAAACAGAGCTTCAGGAGGGCTGTATCCACACACACATATTTTTCAAGCTGTTACACACTCTGCATGCTGATTGAAACCCTTCCTGATGAGTCTATCCATGCTCCTGAATTTTAGATCTGACATTATATTCATTTAACCTCATGGCAACGTGAACAGGTTTCTATTCACTGAAAAGAAACTGGCATCTCATCCCTATCTCTTCTCCACACACATTTCACTGAAATAGTAGTGGTAGAATAGGCTGGATAGCCCTTGACTCCACACTACGTACTTGCAATCATATTCCTTTTTCAAGTGATTACTTTCATAATATAATTGAAAATAAAGGGCTTTTGAAATGAAAATTATTCTCAAGAAATAACTGAAAGTCTCAGTAATAAAAGGTATTCCTTTTAATGATCATTCTGCATTATCTGAAGTGAAAGACTTTCAGTCCCTCATTCAAATTGTTGCAGGCTCAAGAAATATATACTGCTGGTTTTTTCCTCTCAATTGTTCTCTTGGTCTTTCATGTTCAGGGCCCTTAGGAAACAGCATCACCTGTTCTTCACCCCTCACTGGGAAGAGATGGCATCATCTACTCCTAACCAATGTTCATGGAATAAATGCCATGTGGTAGTATCTGCTGGAAAGACCACTCTCTCTTTCCTTAATTCTAGTTCTGTGCCTCATTTCCTCCTCTATGAAATGATGATAGGGGTATTTCCTTACCATTTTTAATCAAATGCTGGAGGAATGGAAATATTGAGAGGTCCACATTGCTAAAACACAGCTGTTATGTAAGAGAATAAGAATCACTGAAAGTGAGTAAAAGAAAGAGATGGAAATGATGTTTTGATGTACTTGCCTCAGTGTGCAGCACCAGGCTGGTAGTTGTAATTCCACCTGCAATTCTTTCTGCCCTGCAAGGCTGCTCAGTGTTACCAGCCAGGCTGATGCAAAGCAGTTAGAATTATACATTTTAGCTGTGGTGGGAATCAAATGGAATGAAAATTCCCTAGTCACTGGGAGGGTATGCAAGGATGAATAGAGCAGACATGGATTTCAGCTTTAAGGATTTGTTTCCAGTTAAAATGCAGGAAGTATGCACAGATAATTTATTTCTTGTATTTATATGTTTATGCTCAAGCAAAAAGAGAGTTTTTTAAAAAACAAAGGATGTAGCAAAAACATATGAATCAACAAAAGAGCTTCAAGTGGTACCAATTAGGAGACATCTGTGAACATTGCTGGATCTGTGCTCAAGACCTGGCTCCAAGTGAAACTTTCACAGACGTGTAATGGAACACCAGTGTTTCACCAAGCACATCCACATCCTTAGCTTGCTGGGGTTTTTTTAATTCAAGCAACAGAAAGAACTAAGGAAAAGAAAACCCAAATCATAAAATTTCTTGTTGGGACTGATGGAAAGATATGACCAACACTTAATTTCTGTAATGCAATGGCACATGAGTGACTATTTGCATTTCAGCTCATGGCAGCAGCAGTTCCTGCACACAGTGGCATCATCCTCAACCAGAGGGAGCAGATTTCTTGTGTCTTGTCAGCAATAGAGCAGTGCACTCCCTCCCAGGCAAATCTGTCCCCAAGACAGCCTTGCAGGCTCTGTAGATATTAATTGTCCTAAGTCTAAAGATTTGTTGGTGTTCGTTTTCATTAACACAACCTCAATTGTCCCAATCTCTTTTAGCAATAAAACCAAGACTTTCTCACAGCACGGTGAGTTAGAGCTGAGCATGGCAGCATCCTGAGCATATTTGTCTCATAATATCCTTCAGTCTCCTGTACAGTGTCTGTGCCTGACTCCCCCAGGGCTCAGCTCCAGTCCTCACTCAGAGAAGCTGAAGAAGGAGCAAGAGCTGCTGGGCATGAAATCTGGCAGCAATAAGTTAAATGCTGTCATCAAAAACATATTTCTCAGTGTGACAATGCCAAAATTCAAGTGTTTGCCAGAAATTTTTCATTCACTCAAAAATCTTGTAATGCTGGTTATAAAGGGATAGGGTAAAGTGTTGCTTAACACAGCAGGTAAAGAACACAGGAGTTACTCAGCTTCCCTTCAGACTGACTGCTCTAAGGGTCCAGAGCAAGTCTAATGCAAAGCCCAGATGACTGTGTTGCCTCACTTTCTCCACCCACTGAACTTAAGGCACTTGGAATTACTGGATTTTCAGACTTCAGACAACTACATTGAAGATTTTGGAGGGTTTAGACAGTGTAAAGGCTACCTCTCTGCCAGTAACATACAATCTTACAGTGAGTGCCTCCATCCACACAGGCAGGAGAGGGCTATCAAGTTGCATCTTTACATGATTTGTAGGACTGTTTTATATACAGTTGACTGTTTCTGGAGGATAAAACATTAAAATATCTTCTTTAAAAAACACTCACCTTGTAAAGCCCTGATGACTCATTAGGAAGTGATTAGAAAGGAAAAAACCCAACTCTTAAGTGAGAAAGTCCACGTACATCTATGGTTCCTCTAGCAAGTGTGATCCACACCAGCCAGTGAGCAATGACCTGGCCAGCCCAGCCCTTCAAGGGATACACACACACAAAATGCTGCTCTGGGAGCAGCACACAGCTGGGGAGCCTCCACTGAGCCACCCCCACCTAATTTCTAGATGACAAACATGTTTCAGGATCAATCAGACACCAAGCTATGCAGTCCCACTGAGACTGGACTACACAACCGCAAATTAATATGTAGTTAACTGTGGAAAATAACAGCTCAAGGCTTCTGAAATGTAGGTGTCTTTAGAGAAGAACTCATTGAAGATCATATTTTGGATGTTGGATCCCTAAATACATATCCTATTATTAGTACTAATACAAGATCACATGATTATGGATTTAGCCATTAAAAACTGGTTTAAAATGAACAACTCTTTTATCCAAGCATTTTATAAAATGTTTTGCCTCTAGTAAAAAAAAACACCTCAAACCTATTTAAATAAAATCAGGGTAAAGGGAAAAATATTTTCAGTTATTTAAAAGAATTGAGTAAAAGAGGAAAAAGGAAAGTGGAAACAAACCAGCCTAAATGTCTGTATTTCATTTTGTTTAATAGATGATAAACAAGTTTTGTTTTTAAATGAAAGACATTCCTTCATTATAAACATTGGCCAGTTCTAATCCCACACTTGTTTGAAACTGTTCCCACAGCAACTGCAGCCAAGAGCTGAAAAGTTCTGATTTTGTCTGAAAAACTACTTAATAGAAGTAAAGCTCCTCTGCTTTGCCCAAATATATTTGTTAGTTTAATAAAACATAGTTGTTCTCTCTCCTAACCACGATGTCTGGAACTCAGTGTCTTTTCTGCAAAGAGGTTCTGAGATGCACAATGAAAATTCACCTCTGCCTTGCAGAAGCCATACATGGCAAAAAGGTCCAAGAGAAGGAGAACCCATGCTGGGGTAGTGCCTGTACCTCTCTCAGTTATGAGGAAAGCCATGACATTTAGCTGTCATTAGACACCATGACATTTAGATGGTCAAAATACAGCAGAACAAATTGTAGCATGTACCCTGAGCCCAGAGTGTGCTTTGACAGCCAGAACATGCTAGCAGGATTCTGTGCCACACTGAATTACTGCCTAGAGGTATGTGACACTGAATCACTGTCTGCAGGGGTTGTATTAACCAAACCCTGACATCCTTATTTATGTAAATGGTATCACATTTAAGGAACTATTCATATGTGTTAAAAATGGAGGAGACAGGAAGATGCCCAGTCATTTCTGCAGGGTTTTTTTCTCCCCAAAATTTATAGAGTTTTTTGGATCATAATTTTCTTATCACATGTCCTTAGCAGATATTATTTCCAAATGAAGTGCTGTCTCCTTATGCTTCAATTAGGAAGAAAACCTCTCAAACCCAGACACAAAGGCATCAATACAGTTACTCTAAGAATAAGGTAATTTCATAACCTCACTGTATTCCTTTCACAGTCTGGGCTCAGTATAAGAAATTAACTTTACTCTTAACAGCAATATACAAGATGCATTTAAAGATCTTTGTCAGCACATGCACCATTAGTGCTACAGATTCCTGCTTTGCATCAAAAACCCACAGGAAATCTGCTGAATCCACAGCTTTTCTACACCTGCTTTGGAGAAGACAGCTCACAAATCCCCTTTCCACCACTGCACTGCTATTTGGGAGTGAATTTCCATGAAGGGCTATGTTGCATATTCAACTGCTGGCTGCAAACTGCCTTATCCACTGCTGGTAGGATTTTTCACTTGTTGTTCTATTTACAAGCGAAATGAAGTGAATCGGGGCCTGTTCCCAGATCTATTCATCCATCACTGGGATTCACACAGGCTTCTTGTTTAACCCTCTCACGACAGAAAACTAAAACTGAATGAAAGGTGTTGACAAAAAAATCCAGAGCTTTTCTTAGGTTTTGGATCCCAGTACCTGTGGCAAATTGTCACATCTCCATTCAAAAAGAGACCCTGGAGGGCAAGGTAGGAGCTGATCTGTAGGGAATCACTTCATCCTGGCTGTTTTCTGAGCAGAGATGACACAAAGTTTTGTGTCTGGGTTTGCAGACTGAAGATAAAACCCAATACTATAAGCAGCTTCTTAGCACTGACACAGCAGGGACTATGTTCAGAGATTGCAAAAGTAAACCTACATTTATATATTGTCTCGTAGACTTCATTAAAAAACCAACCCCAAAACCAAAAACAAACACCTCTCCAAGGATTACCTACTTCAACTGGGAACACACAGAATTTGTTCTCTGCAGCCACAGACTTCACTGGCTGCTGCACAGAGCCATTCTCCTCACACAAGGGAGAACCACATAATTCCAGCTCTTGTCTGAAACCCAGACACAGGACTGAAACCAGTCCATGGAAACCAAGACTCCATTTTCTCCACCACCTATGCAACTAGGAACATATTCTACAAAAATCACTACATCCCTTTAAAAAGACATTCGTGTTAAGAGCATGCTGGTTTGTTACATAAGATGGAAAGTTAGTAAAGGGAATTGTGAATCTAACACTTATATCAAATTGATTAGATGTGGTTTTTCCTCTTCTCTCCTATGAAAAGATAGTTGCATTATTGTAGAATTTGTTCACAGGCTTACATCTCTTTATAAAGCCACATAAGTCATATTGATAGATTCTGTAGCTTGTCTGGGTTTTATTAGATTTTTTTTTCTTTTAACATGGCATACTACATTTGTTTTCGAAAACTGTGTGCAGAAAAGCAATGTACAGTACCCCAGATTTGGCCAGCAGTCTTTCAGGTAGCGACAAAGCTACTCAGTGTTCATTAAACCATCATCTAACCCTACAACTAAAGAGAAAACAAATTAAAAAAAAAAAAAAAAAAAAAAAAAAAAAAAAAAAAAAAAAGTGGGGATTCATGTGGGTTTGAATCATTCCAATCTCTAACATATTCCTTCTCCAAGAAAAAAAGGGAGGCTTAGGAAAGGATAAAACAAGGACCAAAATGGTAATTTTAGAGTGATGAATTACTAGCAATCAACAGCAAATGAATAAAAATCTGTTGGCAGACACGACAAGATTTAATTACTAGCGATAGTCAAGCCATAAGCAGAACAACAATATATTGGAAAAATACAACAAACAATTACACATTTATCCCATCTGGTACAGACATTGCACATCTATCCACTCAAGGTATTTTATAATGGCCTTTCAGTCATACTCCTGAAAGAAATATTTTACTTCTTCTGAAACCCTGCATAGGGATATCTCTGCTCAGTTCAGTAACTATAAAACCATTCACATATTGTAATCAGCTGTCATTCTCAACTACACACTACCAAGGACTAAATTCTATCAGCAGAGATCAAATCTACCAAGTTCTGCCCTCAGATTGTGATGGCTATTTTGGCTTGGAATGATACCTGACACTTCCACATTTTAATTTATTTGCTTATTTGGTCATCTTTTTTCAAACAACAGTGGTTGAAAAATACACAGCCTCTTTTCTGAGGTAGCATCTTGGCATAACTGAAGAAGATGCTCCAAAGAAGTAGACAAAATTCTGTTCCCTGCAAATGTCTGTCTTCTGCTCTCCAGAGGAATCTCTGAACCTTGGAGAAAACAAAGTGCTTTTGCTCAGTGTGATTCTCAAGCTTCTGGATACAGCTGAGGTGAGAAAAGTAACAAGTGGTTTTAGATAACAAGACTGCTCAAACACAGAGGTGGACATTACCAGTTCTCATTAAATATATTAATGAGATTAAAATTAAGTTTAGGTCACAGTTTGTCTGCAACACAAAGGCAAACAGTGAGCCCACAAGTGTGCAGTCTAACTGACTTTCCCTGCCTTGCTCCCTGTGAATAATAAGAAAACAAGTAGGAAGACAGTACTAAAGACCTGAGCTGGTGGCCTTTGCCAGTCATTCCTACAAGAGATCCTGAGTGGAGAAACAGAAAGTGGAAAAGGCTAGATCCTACCTGGAGCACTCAGCTAGGAGGATAATGTCCATCACTTGTACAATATTGCAATTCATATGAACTCACACAGCTCTCAACAGCCTGTGACAATACAGCTTTATAACTCAGCAAGGAAAATAAGCTTTATGCTGGTACACCTAAAGCTGCATAAGCACAGCACGGGGCAACAGATGAGTGAATTTGGCATTTGATGCTTTGAAAATCCCCCTGTCAGTCTCTTGGGAAGCTGGAGCTGCTGATGAAAGGCAGTGTAATTATTGGCACTGGGTTGTACAAAGGTAAGAGCATAAAAACTCAACTTTCCCCAGAAGAAATGAAGGTGTTAAAACAGCAGCTGGGTAAATACCAGATAATGAAAGAAAGCAGCATGAGCTCCCCAGGTTCAAACAAGGCAGGCAAGTATTTTGCAGAACTGACCTTATTGAAGAGACATTATCACTTAAAAAATTGATCTGAATCCAAAATAGTTACAGTAAACAGTAGGTAAGATAAAACCTATTAAATATAACAATTATTTCTACCAAAGTGTCAATCCTTCCATTTTTACATTTTTCTGTAGTGAAGTACCAGGTCCATATAGGTATTCTCACTTTTGTTTACAACAGATTGACTTTGACAGTCTCTCCCAGAATATCCAGTTATTCACTCTTGGTATGAATTATTCTTCATTAAGCTCAGCATGTATTCTACTTCATAATAAATTAATACACAATACCGAAATTAAAGAAATTAAATATAAATTTATGATAGGAAATCTCAACCCACGGAAGCATTTTCACCTCAATCACTGCAGAACATTTTTAGTGCATCTTCCCTAAAATATTTTTCATCACTTGGGATCCTTTTTATTTAAAAACCACCAACCTTCAATATGTAATATTTTATTTAAAAGCTTGACACAGTGAGGAATATGTATGGCATGCTAATCCAGTATCCAGATATCCCAAGCCAAAAATACAGCAAGGTGAGCAGAAAGGTAGGTTATTGATAATGATGAGGAGCTTGAGGAAACTAAGCCTCCTGAAAATCTTGAACCCGGGGCACAAGGGCTGCTAGCTGCAAGCTAACATTCCTGAAGTACATGCTGAAAAATCCTAACAAAGCCACAGTTTATTAGCCTAGCATGGAGAACAATTTCTTCAATAAAATTTACCATTGCCAGTAAGCTGTTATTTACTGTATGGATTAAAGTCTCATTGTCCAAAGACAGTTACTTTTGCTTGTTCTTTATCTGTTTTGGTTTATTGTCGAATGGCTTCATGTTGAGGAAGGCAACAGTGTAAAGGAGATGGGAGTACACAGGGAACCGTCAAGGGCAACAGGAGAAGCAATGAACTTCCAGGGGAACACAATTGATTTGGACAATGTTTCAAGTACTGAAGAACTTGGCCTGTTATTACTTCTTGTATCAATGACTGTGAAGCCAGGCTTGTCCAGCACACACATTCTTTGGGAGAGCAGCTGCGAAATAAGGATGGTAATACCTATGACACACACACGAAACTGCACAATCAACAGCCGGCCCTCTGTCCTCTGCGTGACTCAAAGCTAAATATAAACCAACCCTTTACTGAAGTGGGTTATTTTCTAGTTAGTACTTCTTTCACAAGGCACAAGAGATGTTAAGACCTGGATGTTTCTTGGAACATGTACTGCATGATATGAGAGTGACTCATAGCAGGGCGTGACTTTCCCCGCTAGAATAGTTACAATCACTGAACCGCTTCAAATTTGTGATGAGGTGTGAGAGAGTTACAAATCAGCTTTCTATTGCTAAACATAGAGATTGTCTATTAAGGATAATAAATTGATATTGTAATTAATATTCAGATGTTGCATTTTATTTTTGTAACCTACTAGAGCTATTGGCCTCCATATCTTATCTGTGATGAGTTACTGTCATTTCCCTCTTACATCTTACCAGTGAAGAGTCTGGGCTTGCAAAGAAATCCTGGGAGGCACTGACATTCAAGAAGGTCGTTCAGCTTTCAAGGGCTCCTTGCAGCCATGAGCTGTCCAAATTTTCCAATTGCTTTCTTGCCTCTTTCTGAAACACCTGAGCCTCCTCCTATACAGCTCTGGCCCACCTCCAAGGCAGGACAGACCCTGCTCTCCACCCACCCATGCCTTGGGGATGGAATTCCAGACACGCTTAAAACAGCAACTCTGAACTCACTCCTCTTTCTGTCACAGCAAATACTTCCATGAAAAGATTGAAGCAAGCAACCAAATAATAATTAGGACTGTCAGTCTAATTACTGCATACATTTTCTAATGCTAGTAGTGGTAGGAAACACTAATTGTTGTTTACTGTGGGATGAATATTTCAACTTGTCAGAGAAGTGGGGGAAAATATGCCAACTGCAGATACATGTATATTGTAATATTTTAATTTTTAAATAACATGGCACTCTGTTAATAAAAAGGCAGAGATCTGTACATGAAAAAATACAAAATATATGATCACAGCGGCCTCAGAGCATAGCATTCAAATACAGTTACAACCCCCTCAAAATAGGCTTGAATAATATAAAATATTAACAAATACATGTGGTTATTTTAATTAGTTTTTTCCTGTTCCTCTTTTGAGGATTCATATTTACAGGATTCTTCGAGTAAACTAGACAAGTTTAAAAATTAACTCTTTTTGAAACATAAAATTATATTCTCATCAATTTAGAGAAATTCAGGAATAAGAACTTCAAAAATACCTAAAATTTTGAAAATTGGCAGCACTGCAATCAGAAGAGCTTCTGAAGGCATTACATACCCATTTACATTTTTCACTTTCTCCTGAGCAAATGTGACAACACTGCTTTACCATGAAGACGACTGCAACAGGTTGTAAATATTGAACAGTTTGGAACTGTAGCTACACTCACAGCTCAACTGAAGTAAGTTTAGAAATGCTGAAGTTACTCCAGGATGTAAGGCTAAGTACCCAGTATATGCCAGAGATCTGGAGTAGCAGCTGTCACAATAGTAACAGACTGCAGAAGTAACATGCAAAGCCTATTAGGAACACAATGTTAAACAGTAAATTACCTAGAAGAACATAAAATCAGAGAACAGTGGACATGTGGTTCATCCACTTCATCTCTTGATGCCATCTGCTATACTGCAGCTTACCACAAAAATATAAATACAAGAATAGCAAATCAGTGCCTACTATATACAATAAATAGCCTTTCTGTATAAACTATTAAAATACAGCTATGGTAAAATCAGTGCAAAAATGACCAAAATGTAGTGGTTGAACACAGAGTCCTGCCTGCCAGAATGTGCATCATAGAACACCCATATTTCACCAAGTGCAACAAAGCACTTGACAAGAATTAAAAAATATAAGATGCATGTCATTAACTGTGCCACTGTAAAATTAGATCTCTCCAATATCAGACAAATCAGATTAAAACAACACACATTATTTCAACCGTACACTTCATTCTTCTTCATCATTTTACTTAACTTTAAGTAACTTCCTCTTCCCTAACTGATACTTTACATAGAAGTTGCTCTTATGAGTCCATGTTTGCACAAGCAGCCTTTTTAGAATTAAGAAAGTTCTTTTTCTTTTTTCTTGGAAAATTATGCAAAGCCAGTATTGGATCACTTGGCTCACGGAACAAAAATATCTTCTCCCCTGTGTCGAACAGCTCTACAGCTTCAGCAGCTGCAGAGCTCAGAGGAACGGGTGGAGCAGGCTGTTCCACAGGAGGATGTGCAGGTGAGCGTCCCAGGTGAATGAATGCTGCTTTTTCCAAGAGAGCAAGTTGCTTCTTCTTTATCAAGCTACATTAATGAAAAAAATTGAGTTTAAAAGTGAAAACTGAGGCAAAAAAAATGCATAACTTCCTATGTTATACCTTGCCATAGAAGTGGTGACTTTGGAAGCTAAAGAAAACCATATTTCAACAGAGTGAATTGTAGTTTTAATCCCCAATAATTCACATACCATCTTCTGAGATACAAAATTGCAAAAGGAAAGGTAACCTTATAATAAATAAATACAGAGAAGATGAGAAATGTATGTGAAAAATGTGAGAGTTTTGTGGTTATGTACAGAAAAATCTTTTTAGGTATTTCCTATACTGCTTATTATGTGTATATATGTTGTAGGAAACACAAGCACTAAATAGAACAGTGTTAGAAAATGCTACTTATGACTAATTTTCTGATTTCAAACAGCTGTAGGAAGAATCTTGGGACATTAAATAAACTATAAACAAACAAACAAAAAACCCAGGTATGTTTGTTCTGGTTTTCTCCTTACCTGTCTTTTCTCTTGTTTAGGGAAGGGATCTTTTCTAAACTTCTGTTTACCAGATCTTGCCTTATTTTGTTCTCCAGTGTTTGCCACAACTCTTGGCTCTTCCTGAAGGAGTAGGAAAGAAAAATTCCCAACAGTAAATCCCCCCATATACACATTTTTCACAGACATCAGCAAGGCTGCAACTTCTACTGTTAGGAAGGAGGATCTCTTTTACATCTTTAAGAGCTACAGACATCTAAAAACCTGGTGTGTTGTGAACATTATAAAAAAAAAGTGGATCAAAAATATTTTAACGAACTCCAATTCAGGCAATGGAAAGAAAATGATCAGAACAGTGTTTATAAATCTCTGAAATAACTGTTTAATTAATAAACTTATAAACATTTCTAAACTTTTTATCAATCTATTTATTATAGTTAAAATATTTCACAAAATAAGGTAGCAGTTTTTAAGCATTTTTACCCAAAAAAAGTTCAAAAGGAAACTTATACACCTGTGATTTTTTCCTATAGCTGTCAATCTCATTGTCCAGCACATGCATATACACATTAAGCAACAATCTTGTCTGGCAGTGGTCTACCAGAAAACATCACACCTACCTTTTCTTACAGCTGCCAGAGTCATCTGCATTACTGTCACTTTCAACAACACCATCTGAATATTTACTGATGGACTCGAGGACAGAAAGAACCTCACTTTGTGAGCTGGAGGGCAGCAGCAAGTTCAGGACCCTGTGCAACACCCCCATTGGCACCCTCGTCAGTTTAGCTAAATAACCTGCCAGACGGAGCTCCTAGAGGATCAAAGGAGTAGAAGACAGCTCAATTTAGCATTGAAAATAAATGTTAGCCAATCTTAATTACTGTTACTAAATAAACAGTCATTATGGAAACAACAAAAAAATAAAAATACTGCAGATTATTTCAGTAGTGACAATTTTGGTATCAAGTGGTCACAATTTCATGTTCACTGTTCCTACCCACAGTGGCCCATGTATATAATGGCTGTCCGTTTCATTTGGGATTTTGGCAATGTAAATGTTAAACAATGATCTTGAACCTGGCATATTTGCTTAGGGCATGTACTTGATGCCCTTTGGTCTGAAAATCACAAGGCAATTATACTCTAACATGTAAGGCTTAACTAAGTGGTGGATTCTACTACTATAAAGAAATCCTTTTAAGATAGCAAGGAAGCAATATGGCATTCCTTGGTCTGTAAAATTATGGAGGGAAAAACAGCCTCGAAAAACTTTACATGCTGTCATGGTTTATCACTTCATTGTTCAGCTTCTCTTAAAATCAGATTCTGTCATAAGCTCAGAGAACAGCTTGCAATCCTTGCTAAGAGGTGAAGGAAAACATCTGCTTTTCTTTTGGTAGTATTTTTTTATTTCCAAATGTCCTGCCCATTTTTGCCCAAAGGTCAGGAGTAAAGCAATTCATATAATGTTCAAATACTGAGTTCAAATTTAGTTGTTCAATAGACACTCAGTCCCATTTCCTGCCCCCCTCCAAACACCAAAATTCCATTGCTATTTTCTACTCTGCTGTCATAAAGACAGTGTCCCCAGCATGTTTCTGCAGATCTCTCGTGTGTAGCAAATATTAAAAGTCGACAATATATTGGGAACTAGGTGGAAAGAAAAGGGGAAATGAAAGAAAAGTTAAATGTCTCAAAGAATGCCAGAAAAGAAAAGCTGTTGCTGTCTATTCAAGCCATACATGTAACTCAGGTAGCTGAAGTTAGATATGTCAAACACAATGACTCAGCTGAGTTCTCACAACTCTGCAGACCCTCCTGTAAGTGTTGATGGAGGAGATGCCTGCAAAGCCCATGTCACGTAAAACCAAACAAGGTCCCACCATACAGGAAGACAGCCAGGTTCTTTGTCCACAGCAAATGTTTGCTTCTTTTTCTGCATGACAACTTTTCAGTGGAGTGAATTCACCTAAGAGATCCCTGGATTAACTGAATCTTCTGTTTTTGAAAGAAACAACGTGTCACCACCAAGGTAGTCTTAAACCAAATTTAGACAGCCACACAAAATAAAATCAACCTCCTTTTCCCATAACTGTCCTTCAAGCAGAGAATTCTCTGTGAAAGGTAAGAAAACGAGCCACTTTCCAAAGTCTTCTGGCTTCTTCAGTGTTGTTATAGATTTTCCATTAAACCAGTGAGATGACACAGAATTAACAAAACAAAATCCTAAGACTGAGAGATTAGTAAATTGGTACAGTTCTTAAAATATTTTTAGCCTGACCAGACACCAAAGTTGAACACCAAAAAGAGGTTTGTTCAGGCCACTTAGTGAAAGAAATTATTTGATTCTTCTTTGGAGAGGAATGCAAATAAGAACTTAAATCTTAATACAGACCCCTAAATCTAATTTCTGTAGTACTGTGTTGCACTTCTGGTCTTTAAAAACTGCTCTTCCAGAAACTTACAAAATGCAACATTTAAGTGAGAATAAACATGACAGACTTCTGAGACTTATTCTGCTCATTTTGGCTTAATGTTCTCGGGACCTTTAAACCAGTTATTTATTATGTATATACATCATGACTTTAGTACTGCTTTCTTCTGTAGCAGTTTCTGCTGTTCCTAGTAGGATCTGGTGAACGTCTGTCACCCTGACCTCAGTGCTTGGTAAGGTGATAGACCAGATCCTCTGGAGTGACTCAGCACAAACAAAGACACAGGAAAAGCTGAGAGATCCTTAGACTAAAACGGTCCTCCTTTGACATGGTGGTCTCTGAAGCCCCCAATTCACAATACAGGGACTGTGACCACACTTGTCCCTGGGAGGCAAGATACTTGGATGATGAAAGCTGCTCCACCAGGGTTTTTTTGATGCTAGCTATATGGCTCAACCAAAATCAGCCTGCAGATAAAAACTGGGGTCAATCAAGAGATTCATTGTTAAGGGCTTTTTAGGATTGACAAGCAGCCAACACACAGCACACTATTTGAAGACAAGACACTGATTTTGAAAATAAGTATGAGCAATGACACGAGAAAACTTAACTATCAGTCCTGCTATAATTTAATCTTGAAACAATCAATGAAAATCATTCTTAATACTCATCAAAATCTAAATAAAACCCTTTTTTCATTACATGAAAATCCAACTGTAAATCTGTCTGTTAACCAGAAAATCAGGCACTTCAGCTCTCTGCAGAATGAAATGCAACAGGACAAACCCTGAAAGGATTTATAAATGAACAAACAGTATAACTTAGTAAAATTCTGAGCTGAACCTAGCTCAGAATTAACTGAACTGAATGACAGTATAGGCTGCAAACTAGTAGCAGCTACTAGCAGAGAGTAACTCTAAATACATCTGAAGGTTCCCAAAAAAGAAGAAAAGCTGATCTCCAGATACAGCTGTAATTTAAACTTGGAAGCTTTGTTCAATTTCATGCTTACCTGACTATAAATTGACAAAAATGCATTCGTTTCTATATTTTCCAGGAGATCTTCAAGCACCACGCAATTCCATTGCTCATCTCTCAAGCTGAAGTGAAAGACAGAGTTAACACTGAAATGCTCCCAGGTGCAATGACTGTATTATAGGAAACAAAATCTGAAGGTCACCCATTCGGGAAGCATATCTGTCTGTCAGCAAATCTGCTGTGAGCAGCCTAACTTCTAAAACATGTCAAATTCTCTTCCCTTCTTCTCTGAACCCTCAAGCAAACATCAGAGCAGAATCTAAGGGTGTGCTCTTGCACTCAATTCAAATCTGGAATCATTGCAAAGCAAAGTGATTCAACCTGTCCCCATCCTCTTCCCTCCACTTTAAATTTCCTCACCACACTTTAAGACAAGTCATGGATCTCTTTGTAGCTCAAATATGATATTAAACAGTTAACTTCCTCATTGCTGGTGATAACTTTTCTTTTGTAGACCAAAACATGATGACATCGTGTACAAATCCTGCAATGTACAAAAGTTCCATACTTGTTTCTTCCAGTAAGTTTTCAAGTAAAGCCTAGTTGCAGTTTCTTTGAAGGGCTTCCCTGATAGGTTACTGGTTTGTGGATACTCGTGCAGAGATTTATTTCATCTTCTACTGACTATTTCTGAAACAGGAAAGTTGTTCATCTAAACTGAGTAGAGCTCCAGCCTTTTTAGAAATAAAACAGACTTACCATTATCACAGCTGTTTTTAATATATCAGTGGTTTTAAGGAAAACACTCTTTCTAATGGAAAGCACACTGAGGATGTTACATGAAGCTTGAAATGTGCTAGGCTTTTAATACTGTGCAATACACACGTAAATGTCATTTCTACCTCCTGTAACCCCAATAAAAGTAATACAACAGGCTGCAATTTTGCAAATTATCACCCATTTTTGTTAGTCAGCCTTTACGACATGACAGATATTTCTATACACCTCCCAAGAGGCATTTTATTTGTTACTGATATCTTTAATTAAAAATTGACCAGGGAAAACAGAAATTGAAGAGGAGTTTATACATCTCATCAAAAATAATTGTGTGCCAGGGAATTCAGTCTACAGTACAACAGTGCAGATAGAAATTCAATTTAAATTGTCTCAGCTATTTCCTCTGACCCCAGCAGATCAGGTTGCTCTGAAGTCCCTCCCTATCTTCTTGGGAGAAAAAGTAATAGGAAAAAAATTCTTTTCCTCCTTAATGCTAAGGAGTATCATTATTTTTCCACTATTCCTGTCAAAAAAAATGGTGACTGCCACACAACACACAGCACAATTTATATGCTACTAAGTTATTATTATTTCATGTTTCTTATTTCAATATTTCCAACTCTCATTTATGGTCTGGGCCACAGCACAAGAGGGCAGAGGTCAAACACAGATGTGTGGTCCCTCCCCAACACAGCACAACACTCCTCCTGCTGTTTCTCCAGATTATCTCATGGACCATATAAACCGCAGTAACATAGTAAAACCTGACACCAAAGAACTTACCTTTGCTGGTACAGGTTGATAAATTGTCTACATTTATTCATGGCCTGTCTTAACAGAATTGTCATGTGTCTTTCTGCATTCATGTCCTCAGCTTCATCTGAGAGACCCAAACCATCCAGAATCCACCTCTGCCTACTCATTAGATGCTGCTGTGCTGACTCCTTATGCAACATCTCATACTCCAGCTTCCTGTCAAGTTCTTCAACCTCCTAGAGATTGAAAATGCATGATGATAAGAAGTTATAATTTAACTTGAAAGAACAAATTTCATTTGGAGTAAAGAAAAAAGATGATGGTATCAGATTTTCTGATATTACTTTATTCATTTCTTATTCTACCCAGCCACATGCAGTCATTACACTTTTCAATTCATTGCACAGCTTCAGTAAACATGACTGGCACGTTATGAATATCAGAACAATGAGGAAAGCTATGACTCAATTTTCATTGTGTTAAAAGTCAATGCTCTCTGAAACCTTCCACTATAGAGGACATCCAGCAAATATGCTGCCAGCATGGCTGAGATCAAAACTAGGGACCATCACCATTCAAATTCATTTGTAAGCTGCAAAAATCCACTGAAACAGCTTGAGAAACTCAGACTAACTAGTTTCACTTATACCAAATTAACAGTTAACATCAAAGGGATTTAAGTTTAAAGGCAGTAATTCATAATTAGTCTGATAAAGTTAGGGTTAAAATAAAATGCACTGGAAATCAAAAGGTTAAAGTCCAAAGTCTTCAGGGGGTTGGATCCCCCATGCTAAAGATCTCACTTTTGTCAAAAAGTCAAACTTGACACCAGAAGGAAGGCTTCATATTTCCATTTCCAATGTCTCTGTTGGCTCACTCAACCTTCACATTGCTTACTATCTCGAAACCCCACTTCTTAACCTGTACCTTGGAGAAAATGCTGAATTTTAATCTATTCCTCTGCCTCATCAGCTGTATTTAACCCAGTGTTAGCTATTCTAGATTTCACTTCTGCCCTTTCTTCAATCCTTTTTCTTCTTTTGTTCAAGGACAGCAAAGGTAAAAGCAACTTCTCTGAAAATCCCCCTCACACTTCTGGCATAGAAGGCAAAAATACTCCTACATACAACTTTCACTATTTCCTACAGATCTAACACAAATTCAAGCAAACTGGAGGCACATAAGCATTCTAACTGCCACTCTATAAGAAACTCTGCAGAGATGACCACATTAAAATTTAACAAGCAGTAGCTGTCTAATGATGCCCTCTAGCAAAGAGGTTTTTCTCAAAAACCCATTTTGTTTGCTCTACTCCAGTGCTCTCTGCAAGCCTCACTTGGATGGCTGCAAATAGCAGATGCAGAAAAAGAAAGTCCTTGTGAAAAGGGAGCACTGAAGTATAAAAAAACGGATTATAAAATTGGCACATATCAAGTATGTAATAAATATGGGGAAGGGAAGAGGTTTTTCCAGATTTTCTACTATTTAAACTGCAGCAGTGTGCCAGGTCGGAGGCTGTATAGATAACCTCTAAAAACTGGACAGTTGAAGCATATCATGTGGTTATGGACTTTGCATATAGACAGCATCATAACATGTGCAATTCTGTAAGACAGACACAACAATTTACTCTCCCAATCATGAGTCCAAATCACTTCTCAACTGTCTTTCTTTCAATCAGTAAAGTATTAAGTAGCCACCAAGATACTAACCTTTCTGACTGCATGCTACCATAACAAAAATAAAAAATAATAATACACAATCTTCCTTGGCTGTCCTTCTCTTTATGCCTTTTACTGAATGCATGAAAGTGCACACACTCACAGAAATTAAAGTCTGGGCCATGAGAAGCTACAAACCAGCAGCTAAATCAAAGATACTCTAACAGGTGCTGTTTCCTAACAGGATTTTTTTTCTTTTATCAACTACATTACTTACAGGATTATGTGCTTCTAAAATCTGAATACATTCCAGTTTTGACAGGGTTTTTGATGTGTTCAGCTGTTCAAAGAGCAAAGCTTGCACATTTATGATAGCAGTATACAGCTCCAGTATTTTGGATTTTTTAACAGTCTTTTGAAAGGCTAAAGAAGCAATATACTCTCCAAGTTTGTTTTCCAGACTGCGCAGGTGACACTCTTTTTCAAGCTGCAACTCATCCTTAATCTAAAAAAAAATCCAAAACAAAACACAAGAGATAGAAAGATTAACAGAAACTCTTACATGCACGCTTATGATTTTAGTACTCTGTAATTAACAAGCAGGATTATGACAGCAAAGAAATCAATGCTGTTATCTTATAATGTAATACAGTGTTTCAAGAAGTGCTTTTAACCTTCAATTTCAAGCTTTTACTGTAATAAAAAAAAAAATTACAGTACAGCCAAATGCTGTAAAGGGATCAGCTTTTCTTCTAGGGTAGTCAAAACTTTAATATTAAATGCTAACCCAAAACAGAGGGTCTATATAATTTTTATTATAATAAAATTAAAAGCTAGAAATACAAATAAATCTATGGTTGCCTATGGTTATACGGAAAGATAAAATATGCCCTTTTGCTTAGAAAAAACATGAAACTTGTAGAAAGACTGTATTTAGTTTCAAATTGGCAAGTGTCTGTTCATGCTGACTGATGACATTCAGCCTACTATTCTTAGGGCAAATAACAATCCTCTTAAACAAAGTTAAACTGTAAATCAAAAATCTATTGGCAATGGATTTCAAATAAGATTAAAACTGGATTGGATCAACATCAAACAGCATAAAATCAAAGGGATTTAACTCAGTAACTTTTTTGCTGCCACACATTTGATGGAACATCCACAGGAACAATTCAAGGGTGAAAGGCAAGTGCAGCATGTGCAGGCACACGGTCCAGCACAGTGTGACTGATGAGCTCCCCGTGCTGTACCACTGACACTGACAGCCAAGGACACAGCATTGTGACTATTTTTCTGTGGGACAATGTGTATAGCAGCCAGCTGCAAGTATCTTCTTTAGATGCTTCCATCTGAGCTTGTCCCTCTAAGCTTCCTTCACACTCAAAGAAAAGGAAAGGATACTTCTCAGTAGGTTTCATAATGTAAAATGTGGGTTTCCACTGACATGTAAGGTGGATGTCTAGGTTAGACACCAATGACTACACTGCATATCTAACATTTGGGCAGCTGACTCTTCAAAAGACAGTAAAAAATCACCAGTTTGGTTTTATTCTGTCTCCCTGTACTATTCATGTGGGCCCAAAGAGTTGGATTGTAAGAGAGAGAAGATAGAGAATGCACATGAAGCCCTGAGATCTCCATATCTATTACTTGGTGTTGATATAACCTGCTGCCCCACATGCCCATCCACACTCTCTTGGATAGCAGAGACCAAGGCTTTTCCTCACTACATCTCTAAATTCTCTCTTCATCCTGACAAATCTAATCTGATAGGTTTCACAGCACACCAAAAAAACCCCAAACCAACTACAACCATTTTCAGAAATCAGCATTTTCAGAAATTTCCAGTACTACTTATTTTAACAGCAGTAACTACTGCCTGTGACAGAATGGAAGAACCACAGTCATCAAAGGAGGAATGTCAAAACCTTTAGAGTTTTAGTCAAGTTTACCACCACCGTGGCCTCCGAGAGCAGATACTCACATTTGCATTCTTCTGAAAAGCATTTATCCCATAAAGTTTGGCCTTTTGCTTGAAGTACATGCAGAGATGAGCTTGACTACTTAATTGGGATATCTACATGGCTAGTACCTTAACACAGCAGGCACCTCTTTGTACAGGTAGTCAATCTCTCCCAAATTACCAGCCTAAAATAATGAAGACTTACAGTGATTGCCCTGTTGGTGTGAAGTACACCAGAAAGGTCAGCTGTAGTCCTCAGACACTGTATGACTTCCCATTGGCAAAAAAACCTTACTCTGGCTGTCAGAATATCTTTGCATAAATCAAAATTATACGTACTAAAGACATTAAAAGCCTTATCAGCTTCCTATTCATGTTAGTCACAACTATGTATCTGTATATATTGAGTCTATTTATGATTAATTTTAAACAAGCATTTAAGGATACTTCCACCATGGTTTTAGACACCTAAGATGATAAATATATAATATGATGCCCACAAATTTTCTCTGATAAGAGTCCTGCTAAGCGTGGTTGTGTATCTTACAAATTCTACTATCCAGTACAGAGAGTGTCCTGGTTGCTGGTGCTGGTTTGGGATACCAGCTTCATAAAGTCACCCCAGGACAGAGAGGTAAACGTAAAATGTGACTTGGAACCAAATAAATTTGTGATAGTCTCTTGCTCATGTGATATTCTCCATATTTCTCCTGGAGAAGAAAAGGGTCAGAGGACATCTTCCTAAAGCCTTTCAATACTTCAGGGGGAAAAATGAGAATAAACCATTTATCAGGGCCTGCTGCAATTGTTTTACCTATAAGAGGGTAGATTTAGCCTAAATATAAGGAAGAAATATTTTAGAACAGTTAGGAGTATTTAACTTTTCAAACCTATTTATTAATGCATATTTTAAATTAATATTAAATTAATATCAAATATTTTAAAATAGGAAGAAATATTTCAGAGTATTTTACAATAAGGGTGGTGAAACATTTTCAACATTATACAGTAAATGAACTCTTAAACAAACAAAATGCTGCATCACTCAACTGGTATTACTATTTACACCTAGCCACATGAGTTTCTTTCTGACTCTTGGCAGCTCTGAAACCAGCCATACAATTAGAACAACAGCAGCTATGCCAGATGGTACAGATAAAAGTGGAACAATGAGGTTTAGTGAAGGTAACCTTCCAATTTTAAAACAAGATTCTAATAAATAGTACAGTATTTACTGCCTTACATTTACCAAACAAGTATTCTGTACTTTTTTTGCCTCTAAAGCTTAGCCCATCATCTGATGTACATTCAAGGAATAGTACCAAAACCACCTAAATTTTGAAGATCAGAGCATTAGGTATAGAAGCCAAAATTTAAATGCTCCATTAAAGGATGAGAGCACTCTCAGACCACAGTTATTAAACTAGTGAAGGGTGCTAGAAAACACCAAGCAACTGCTCTCAAGACTGGGTGCTAGACTAGATAAACATTTGCCTTTATAATTTGCAACCAAATCAAACAATGTGTCTCTCTCACATAAAAGTGAAATTATTTCTGAATTAATATGTTGACCCAGTATTTTTCATTTTTTAGGATACAGGTATAAAGAGCATAAGAAAGAGGCAAAAAATAGCTTTTTGTCCAAATTGATACAAAAATTGATATTGTACTGGTAGATATATTTTATTGATATTGGTAGATTTTTTTTATCTACAATTTGTATTACCAATGACACCTGCTTGTTGTGTGTAGTTTCTGCAGCTGTGTACCACCTGTGTCTAACAAATTTATCATTATAATGTCCTCCTGACAGGCAAAACTAGTATTATCCATATGGTACACATGTGAAAGATCTCTTAGAACACCTACTGGCAGGGAAGGAAAGAGCCTTCAAAATATCGTATTAAGATCAGCCCCACTCATTTCTCAAGGATTAACATTAGACTGGGGCTGTGTGTCTTTAAAAGGTACCGACCAGAATTAAGACTTCCTTTCAATTAGCTCTGTACAAATAAACTCAGACCCTACCCAAAAAGCATTTGGATCTAAGAATCCATTTTTGGATTTTCAGCAGCATTAGCAGATGTCCAGGAACTAAACATTGCTCAGCTGAAGCATTACATTGAAGCACCTCCCATGTTTTGAAAGTCTTCCTAGAAAACCACAGGATCTACAGGAGCCTTGTAACCTTGCACACACCAAGCAAGAACCATTGGAAAAAAAAGAGGTGACACATGAAACCAGTTCTGTAACTAAGATGCAAAAATTAAAACAAAGCAAAAATTATTAAGCATGAAATGCAAAATTTTGACCAATGGCCAAAACATAAGTTTTGACCTCAGTCCAGAAAAGACTGTACTTACCCTCTTCAAATTTTCATCTTTCACTGAGTCTTCATAAATTAAAATTTTGTCCTGTAAAGATTTCTTCAGAATATCTAACTTATTTCTATTCTTGGATCCTGTTTTTCCCATTTTAGAATGCTGCTGCAACAAGATGAGCAAAATGCTTTATTTGTAAGAGGTATATGAGGATGCTGATGTTAAGATTTTTACTTGCTGTTATTGGCACATCCACCAAATTTTGAAACATTTGGCAAATATTACTTTTACTGAGAAAGTACTTCTGAAATGAAGGTGCTGCCTATTCATTCAGAAAATTCATTTTGGACATTCAGACAAAGTTGGAATTTTAAAAAAAACTTCTTTCAAGTAAAATTATATATTCATCCTTTCCATGAAACCTCATAGCACGTAAATTTGATTTTAAATAAGTTTTAGCAGGGATAATAAGATTTTAACTGATATGTTGTCTTCTCAGCACAGTTAAAAATGAACAAAGAATATTAATTTAAGACCTACATTGTTTTCAACACAGTCTATGAATCACAAATGAACCATGATAATATTAAGAAGCACCGTTCCATGTAATCAAATTATTCTTGACCTTTCTATTTCTTTACAGGAATACCAACTAAGAATATGCACTCTTGGGGAAATGATAACATCTATTCAACTGTAAGGTTTTGCAAAGTCATTTCCCTCCTTTAGTACTTTAGAAACTATTAAGGCTTTGAACTAGGCTAATTCCTAGCGCAATTAACCCAATGTAGTTTACATGTTTAGAAAACATAACCAAACCAAAACAAAGCAAGGGCAAGTCCTTCTTTTTAAAATGGTATCAGGCACAACTAATACAGGAAATATTTTTTGCCTCTGTACTCTATAAGAACTGAAAACCATTTATAATTCCACAGCTTTAACACTTTAGCAAAGGAATAAAACGCCCCTCACAGAGATCTTTAAAAAGTGCTAGACTTGATAGGCAGATAGACTCTTTGTTGGAAATATTTCTCTAAATTTGAGTATGCCTCATCTTCTACATATTTAGATGTGTGGAAATAACCCCAAATTGTCTGCATACACTTAAATCTTTTGGAAACAAGAAACAGAAATCATGCCCAATTTCTTGCCCAGAAAGGTCATCTAAGTCAGGAACTTGACTTTCCTAAACAGACAAAACAATGCAGAAGTTTCTTTTTCAGAAACTCCCAAAACTTTCACAAAAGCAACAGAAATACACAGGTGTATGTGAAAAAAACTATTTATCTGACTGCTACCAAACAATCATTTTCAAGTCCAGTAGTCCATGCAGACAGGAAAGGTGCACACCACTGTCACACCTACGAAGAGCTACAGACCCAGATGTGCAGCCAACACCTGCAGCCATGGGCACCCCCAGGAACCCCTTCCACATCCCCACACTGATCCCACGCTGCTCTCACCTGTTTGTTGGTCATTGCTAAATTCTGATCAACTCTGAGCACCTCACTGTCCCTCTGCTCCACTTCAAAAGCCTGAAGCAAGGTTCTTGCTCTTATCTTGGGCCAAGCCAAGCTGCTGTCCACCTGAGAGAAGCAGCAGTGCAACTCTTGCCTCAATCTAAGCAACTCTTCTTCTGAGAGAGAGAGGGGTGAACTTAGAAGTATCCTGTTAAAAAAACAAGAGCCATTTGCTATTGAGTGATTTAGGCAATATTGCATAAAATGTAACAGACATGCACACAAACATTTCACTCAGCAGTGATCATCCTTTCTTGGTCTATTCCATGTATCAGTTAGTGATTCCACACACAGCAGTGAATTGCTCAGAATGTACAACATACCCTGAAGGACTCCTTAAATTCTGCATCCAGAGCAGAATGGTCTGGATGCAGAATTTCCTGGTCCGTAAGACTTAATTTTCAAAGGAAAACAGTTTTGAATATTTTAAAAATTAATTAATATTTTTAGCACATTTCCTATGCATAGAATCCTTCCACCTCTTCAGACAATATAATCCCTGAACTTCAGCTGAAATCAAGATAAAAGCTTCCCATAAAGCCTCCCTGTGCTGTTTCCCAGCACTTAACAGCCACAGCTACAGAGAAGGAAAATATAACATTAAATCTCTCTTTATTATAAACGCGTATGTCATCCCTTCCATCAGCAGGTCACAACGGTTCCAGCTGTTATTTGTAAAAAGGCTCTTAGCAGTCTGAAAAATTCAATATGTTTTAAGAGTAATTTGAATTACTCAAAGTTCCCATTTTGTAGAAATCAGCACAGATCTCTAAGGAACTGATCATCAGGTCAAGCTGAAATTGACTTAAAAATAAAGCATGCTCAGTTCTGATTAACCATGGACTACATTCATCTTCCTACCTTGTTAATCTTATTTTCCTTAAGAATATTTCACAAAAAATAACATATTTAATTTGTTTGGAAATTTCTTTTATTCCATAAAAAAAGTTTGTATTTAAAACATGAACAGAATGTTTTTTAAAGAGCACTTTTCATTGAAAAATATATTATACTGCATGTTTCATTAGTACTGATATTTTTATTCAATGTACACCAGGCCTATACTACCTCATCATTTCACTGAAATATTTGATTTTAGAAATCCTTTTTTCTTTTATTGATTCAGCAAAGAACAGTTAATATACTTTTAATGCATGAGGATTTTCCCTTCAAAAAGTTGCTTACTTTAAGACAAGACTACTCCAAATGATCATTTATAGTATATTTAACCATTTGTTGTCTTGTCTTAGACTCATGGAAGAAAATCCATGCTATAAATCCATGAATATAGATATATAGTGAGAGATATGAAATGAAATACAGCAAATAGAGTTGTGCCATGTTTATATTTAAAAAGGACTGTAAGCATTAACAATCTTCACAAATATTTTGGACTAACTCATGGTCTCTCTGATAAGCAACAAAAATGAAAAGCTATCATTCAAAATAATGTTGGTAGATAGCAGATGAGAACATAAACATGAGAGCTGGCATCTGTCATCAAAATACCACGACAGACAAGGGACTGGAAAAAGACAAGTGACAGATTTGAAGGAGCTATTCATAGGACAGCTGTTGCTGCATTTTTTTTCTATATATTTTCCTGCATTTTACTGAAAAAAACCCCAAACAGCTTACTGCTGTTTCATATAAAGTTATCATCTAACAAGTGTGACAGGTACACTGCATGTTGGAACACAATTATTATGGAATTCTAAGTTAGAAACAGGAAAGTCCTGCTGGGTCATACAATCTACCTCCATATCCTGCAGGTCTGCTCTCGGCAATGTAAACAAGAGATAGTTAAGACAAGTTAGAAAATACATATAAATGACTCACAGAAAAATATTTAAAAGGCTGAATAAAATACAAAGCCCTCGAAATTAGAACCAAAACAATGGGAAAATGGATTTTTTTTCTTTAGCAAAGCAAATGTAATGGGTAAAGTTTCTTTTTATTTTCTTGTTATATGGTTTTACAACATGTGTCAGGAAAGTTTATAAAGATTCTGTTAGCATAGAAGTGCCCATACAAATCTATTTTGCCTTAAAGAAGAGGTATGAAGGAAAGACTTTTACCAGTGTCTTTTTTTTTTCTCTTTTCTTTTCTCCCTCCCTGTTCAATCTCTTATGCCTGGTAGATTTTATTCAGAGCCATACAGCTTATTATAGGTTTGCCTGTTCTAGTTGCTTCCCCTAAAGCTGCAATTTTATTTTTTCATGTTCTCACGTCTCTAACAATGTCTCTTATTAAATAGACATTGTATAGGAAATATAGTACTGCAAATATTCAGGCAATCTAACAACCAGACATAAATGTACTTGAAAGTTAAGAACAAATGCTCATGAACGTTCCCTGATCTCAGGGACCTGGCTGTGAGAGGCACAACCACTCCTGGCCACAGCCAAGGGTTCTCCTTGTGCAAGGTTTCCCAACGGTGGCAGGGCCACCACCTGCTTTGCCACCTCCCCAGGGTCCCACTGCAGCAGCAGCAATGGCCCTAGCACTGCCAGGGGCCAGAACTCCTCTCTGCAGCACTGCTGTGCCACGATGGCTCAGGGCCACTGTGTCTGCAGGCCAGAGCAGCCCAGTCTGACACGCTGGGCCATGAGTGGACAGGCAGAGACTGCACCCTGTACTTAGGGACTATGTGGGAATACTGTGCCAAAGCTCAAAACAAACCTGAGGAGTAAGGCTTGTCTTGTGGCTAGAAGGATTATATTGAACTTGAACTAGGGGCCAATTAGGTCTAACACACTAATTGGCATTTCCAAAGTGCAGGACTTCAAAGAACAGACTGAGAATAACAATGAAAGATGTGTAAGTGATACCTGCCATGGAATGAATGGAAGTAAAAAACCTTTACTCCACATTTTTAGCTTCAAGACTGCTGCTTCCTGGATTTCCACTGCAGTGCTCCCCCACTGGCACTGCATAGGCTGAGCAAATCGACAAAAAAAAAATCAATTCCTAAGTGCCCAACAGAGAATTACAGCTGGACAGGTGTGAAAGCTCCCAGCTCTCTTCTATTTGCTATAGTAACCAAGAAAAGAGTGCAGAGAGATACTTGCATGAATATTGACTGTTCCCAGCTCCTTATTTCTTTTTGCTCTGAGATGCCTGTTTCCAGCTCTTGGCTTAGCTTCTGCCTGGTGAGCTGAAGCAGCTCTTCAGCAGCCATGCTCTTGTCATGTTCTTCCCTCTCAAGCTGTGCCTGTTTAACCACCATCTCTTTTTTGTGCTCCTCCACAGCTTCCAGCAGGAACAACTTTGGCACATTGAGCTTGACCAGTTCTTGCACAAACACTCCACACTGAACACGTTTAAGCTCTTCAATGGCTTTCTCTGCTAGGCTAAATTGTAGCTCCTTCAGCTCTTCGCTGGCCTCATTGTCCAGCTTTTCAGTAAGTTCTTCAAATTCAATGGTGTGATCACTCAGAAGATTTTTCCAGTGTCTCAGGTAATGAGAGATCTCATTAGTAGTTTTGTAGGGGTCTCCTAGTGACAGCTGCTCCTTCTGGTGCTCTTTCTGCTGATTCGTTTACCAAAAGGAGGAACAAAGTTAAGAAAAAGGAACATCTCAAATTCTAGCTCTTTAAGTGTCAATTTCATAGCAATGCAAAACTTCATACTTTTGCTTTTCCATGTTCTCGAAACTGCTTTGCAGTGCCCAGAGACCTACCTAGCCCTCAACAGATTGGCTTTGTGAGCACCTAAGGTGTCTGTGATAACTCTGACTATTGGTAGATACAAGGGCTGTGATAATATGAACTGTTGCTAGACAAAAGAGCTAACATCTAAACAAATGCACCACCATGTGATTTGATATAATCTCAGCTATCTGAATTTCAGTGATCTGGCAGCTTTCCAGAAGAGAATCTGGATCAAATAGAAAAGGAGGAAAAGAATTTTAAAAAATTACAAAAAAAAGTTGGGGTTTTTTTATTTGTTTGTTTTTGTATTTTCCCCATCTTGCAGTTTCATTGGAAAGCTAAACCAAAGCAACCTACACTGAGAACAAGTATAACAAATGTCACTATCACCAGGCCAGCTGTCTATGCTCACATTGGTATCTGTTAAAGAGCACAAAGCAGTGAAACACATCCTGCAAAAGATAAGATCAACCTCACCTAACTTGGGTCATCTTAAGAACTAGCATCTTAAGAAGCTAGGGTTTTTCTACATCTTTTAGGTACAGAAGGGTACCTTTGAAGTATACCTTTGGACAACAACTCCCTGTCAGATCACCTGCAAGTTGCCTTACATTACGAGATGACCTGCATCTTTTGGAGTTACCTTTGATTTTTAGATGGCTGAGGTGACATGAATTCTACCACAAGCAAGCATAGGTAAAGCAGCATCTTTTAAATAGTTTTGGTTTGTAGCTGAATTTTAACTGTGCTATTGAATTCACTCAGGTCACACATGGCCAGGAAACCCACAGAAAACAGTGACTGCCATCTGAGCCATTACCCTCACCAGCTCCTGAACCTGAGCTGGCTTTTGCCTGTCTGCGTGTTACAGAAGCTTGTCATGACCCCCTTTGACACATTACACCAAGCAGAGGAGCTTCAGAAGTTTCTCCAGCTAAGCTGAAGTTAGTAACTTTCTTGCAGGTTTTTTCTAAAAGAACAGCTGTGAATTACTGCATGACTAATACACAACACAGTGGTACACTGCTAAAACCAACTGGCACTTATTTTAATCCACGCTCCTGGCAGTGTTGACCCCTGTTGTAACAACTAAATTTTATTTTTCAATTAATTCAATTTCTAATTCGTGATAAGCCCTATGAAAATAAATACATTGAAAATAATTACCTTTTGCAACATTTCCCGCCTTCGCCTGGTAATGAGTTTCTGGCAAAGCTTCTGCTTTTCTTGTTTTAAATCATGATCAAATTTCTGTTTAACAAAATTAATTTCAGTCTCAGCTCGGTCCAGCAGGATTCCCAAATGACTTTCAGGTAGATGACCTGCTCTGTAATAACAGTGTTTGAAGGCTGTTATCCCAAATTCTTAAGAGCAAAAGGATATCTGAGGCAATTAGCACCATAAAAAGGCTCAGCAAAATAGAGACAAAGAATGATCTTTGTGTCTTTAGCAGTGACACCTGGGAGAATCAAACAAGGAAGGGGATAATCGAAGGGCAATCTCAGAGATGAGAAGAGTTTCAGATGAGAATTGAGGCAGTTTGTGAAGGTGTATGAAAAAGAAATGGGAAGAAGGATGGATGGACAGGCATGATGGACAGAAGGACAGGCAAGTGCAAAACCAATTACACATGGGTTTGTAACGTAAGTGATATTCAAATGAGACATTTTAAACCTCATATATTATGCATATTTATTTTTTTCATTTAATGACCCTGAAATGCCATTTTATGTCTTTTACAACTTCTTTTCCTCATTAAAAACAAATTTCTCTTTAAAGTATGTGATCAAGTAAAAAGAAAAAAAAATTTAATAGACAAAGCAATCACATCTGCAAAATATTTATATTCATACTTCCTATTAAATTTACATCAGAAGGATTATAAACATTTCAAAATAATAGTGCAATTCAATTATTTGAAACAGCAAACAGTCAGTCATGACCCACAGTGTTTTCAGGCAGAAATTCAAGACTATGGTCTACCTCCAGTTGCTACAGTATTTAATGTCAAAGAGAAAACAAGATCTCAACAGTGCCTGCAACAGTTTAAAAAATCTCCCTCACCACAAACTCTAACTGAATTTCAGAACTTACCTGCTATTACATTTACACTATAAGTTCCCCAAATCTTTCTTATTCAACAGAAGAATAAAAGAACATCTTAATTCAGACCAGGCTGTTGGACCTTTGTGAGGTATAATTTTTATTAAGCACTGTAAACTTACAAAATGTGGTGTTGAAAAGGTCAACATGAAACTTTGAATTGAAAGCACCAATTCCCAACCTGAACCTGGATGTTATACAGATACCTTCTAGTTTGCCTACCCAGTCCCCATTTTTTCAAAGACATGAACATTACAGAGTCAGGAGTCAGATGAATCCAGGGCTTTCAAGGTTTCATTCCAGTGTGATACCTGGCCCAGCTCCTAAATTAAAGTACTATCTAAATATGGTAAGCAAGCCCTTCTCCAGAAAGGAGAATTTCATTTTGGTTTATTAGGATTTATTGCTACTGTGACAACTTAATTCCAACCAAAATTCTCAAAATAAGTTAAAATAAAGCAGAATTGCCAAATTGGCTTGTTTGCACCCACTGCACTGTAACCAGGGTGGCCAGATCCCATAATTCACACTATCCTATCTTCTGCTGAAGGACCCACAACTATCTGAGCAAGCCATGAAACATCACCCCTATATAATGTATGTGCTGGATAGAAACTCAGATGTGCTTTATCACAGTTATGTCAACAAGAGATCCTCCTTTTGCAGAGCTTTTTCAAAGCCTAGCTATTGCATTTCTTTAATCTGCAAAGCAGATTAAAATACCTTTCAGTATATTGAGAGTAATCCACCAAGCCTCATTATTGGCCAGGTAATTTCTGCTTTGAAATTAATCAATGTTAAAACTCAGTGATATGTCAAAAAACTCCAGAACAGTACAAAATTTTTAGCCCATATTTGGTAACTCTAAGTCCTGCCCCTGCTTTTTGACTGAACCCAAGGCCAAAGATACGTGAATAAAGGTAATTAATTATGGTGAGGAAAGAAAATAACCAAGACATTATTTTTAACACCTTCATCCTGTCTTGTACTGAGGAAATAAACTCAGGCCTGCTGCATCCAATTAAAATCCCTGTCCAGAGCAGTAAAAAGCGTCTGCAATAGAAAAAGATAGATGTGCTGGAACCACACAGCAAATGAAAGTTTAAGAAAAGTCATGCAACACAGAATGACAGGAAGATGATATATAGCTATCTATTTTTAGGATTTAAAAAAAAGTGTTTACAGTATTTCAGTTGGTTTATTTAGAGATCCAGTATGTCCACAGCTAAAACTCGAGGTGATCAGTATCTCACCACAGAAGCTGATGTCAGTTTATGTGCCAACTTATATTAATCGGTGTTATGGTAATTCCTAAAAGGCTCAATACTGGCAAGACACCTTTACTTCTGGTTTCATATAAATGCAATATAAAAACAATTATGGTATTAAGAAAAAAAGATGTCATAGTCTCAAAGGACTCCAAACAGAAATGCAAAACAAAAGGAGAGGAGAAAGGTAACGAGACAGTATAGACTGTATGATAAACTGCCTGGTCTCAGCATGCCAGACATTTAATCACTTAAGAAATGGGCAGGCACATGTCTTTGAACAAAGAGAATTTTAATGAAGGAGAATACTGTGGTAATGCCAAGGATGTTTAAAGGGAGATCTTCCCAAAGGCAACGAGCACCAAGGGAGGTACAGAGGTGGTGTGTAACAAACAGCAGCAGTACCACACGTCAGTCAGAGAGAGAGACCCTGACTTCTCTGTATTGAACAAAAGCCAACAAATTAAGGAGCAAATACAGAGTGAGAGCACTGAAGTAAAAAGTAGGACTTTGTATTTGATGTTACAGAGAACAAGTGTTCTGGGATGCTGGACCCCAGCAAATGAAAATTGTTTCATGAAGCTAGAGAAGGAACAGGAGCATCACTAAAGCAAAAAGGAGATAGATATGAAGCAGAAAAGCTGTACAGGCCTGAATGTACATGGAGGCTGAATCACATCACTACACAGAGAGAACATGCATGAGTCTGCCCATGCTACTCCAGCTACACCAGGATTTCACCTGCTGAACTGGCAGCTTGCTGCTGTCCAGATCACAATTCATGTAAATAAGTCAGGGCAATAAATGCCCTCCCTACATAGCAAGTGCTACAAGCAGAACAGATTTTAAGAGATGATTAGAAAACTTCATAGTGATGCATTACTGCTCACTTCCAGATGCGTCCAGCCAAGACATCATTGGGAAACTACTTTCTATGGACAAGATCCATATAAATGGTGATTATTAAGAAGAAGGAGACCAGCATAAGGTGCTTCAATCTTTTGACCACTTTAGAAACACAATACACAGGAAATTCTTGAGGTCTTAAAAAAATTAAGTTTTGGGCAAAGTTTATAAAGGAGCTTGCAACTGCTTGTACCTAATGAATCACAAGAACTGAATTGAATTTTTAAGAGACTGAAGAAGAAATTTCTTGTGAACAAGAAGATACTAGCAAAAAAATAACACCATGTTTTACAGATGCTATAGTTCAAAAACTTAAGAACCTTGCACCTCTGTTGGTAGCAAGAACAACCCCAAATAAACTCTGCCTCAAGTGTTGCCCTTTTGCCCAATAGTCTTTAAGAAAAAACATAAAGAAATCCATGATTATAGATTATATGTTAAATTCTCCTTTCCTGCTTTTTGGCACTGTAGTCTAGATGTGATTTTCAAAAGATAGCGAGTACTCAAAAACTAGTCCAGACAAATGGGACATTTTAAATAAATAGAGCTTGTAAACTCTGGTTGCTTTATTTCATTTAAAATGTTCACAGCCCTCCCTAGAACTGGTTTGGGTTTATTTTGGGTTTTTATAACATTAAATTCTAGCCACAAAGAATCCTATTCATGTTAGTTTGAAATTGCTTTGCTCTTCGATAAACTTTAAACATAGTATTTAAGCTACATTTTTAAAAAACTTCTCCTCAATATCTATTTGCTGGTTTATCACTGCATCTATTTGTGGTAATCTATATCTTTTCTCCATTTAAGTTTTGTATTTTAGAATTCCATTTATAACAGTAAGTTTAAGGCACTCTATTATAAAGCTGGATAAAATAGATTTAGACAGAGCTGCATCAATATATAGACAAGCAGATTGAATGATAAGGTGAAAAATAAGAGGATACTGTGGGTACAAATTTAAAGTACCATTCAGACCAGACTTCTCTTGCTGCTTAAATTTTAATGCTCCAATTTGCAAACATTCCCCAAATCACTTTCTAGTTAGAAACTGAAATACAAACCTATGTTATGTAATTATGAATTTCTCATGAGTAATACTATTTACTATTATTTCAGTTTGCCTGTAGAAAATAGAACACCAGCAAATAAACTGAGATACTACATTCTGGAGTTTTATAATCACACCTCTTAAAGAATGAATTTTAAGAGTTTGGCCAGCATTTTCCTGAAAGAAATTACTGCTGCAGCAGATGTGGGAAGTTACTGGAAAATAAGTAGTTCTAGGCCTAGAAAGCCAAATGGGATTGCTTCTGCACAAATGAAATCTCTAACTATTGACATGTGTTGTTTGTCCACAGACAACCAACCAATGCATGCTCTGAAAGTTTAATAGGAGAGTGCTAGAAAAATGAATTTTTCATCTTGGTAATAATGGTTGCTGCTTTTGGAAGTTTGAGGGGTTTTGGAAGGTTTTTAAATACATTTATTACATTTTTGGGGATGAGATCCATGAGGTCTTTGATTAACTAACCCTGTACCTTTCCTTTCTGTTTTATAGTTGATTTATTTTGTGGGTCTTAGGTGCAATAACAGGCACTAAACAATGGATGAAATTGATTTTTCCAGCTTGAGAAGTCCCAGTTGTTCACTGCAATGGTCACACAGTGAGGTTCTCACAAAGGCTTTTCACATAAGCACATCTTCTGTGAAAACATCTCAGACCTTATAATACAATGCATGAAGTGATGGAAGGGAACTCTCTGTGAGAGACATGTCTGAATTACATTTCCTATTCCAGGACATTTTTGTCTTTGAGCCACACAGCTGCAGCCCTTAGCAAAACAGTGTCAGCCTAGCAGAAGAAGCTCTCTCCTACCAGTGAATCTCAAGGCTAAACTTAGGGTGATTCAAGCTAAACTTAGGGCAGAACACAGGACAATCAAAAAGAAAAGCAAGGAAAAGATACAAAAAAAACCCCAGATAAATTATCTTGTCACATCAACAGATGAAATCTTTGGTAGCTTTTAGTAGACTTGTTACTTCCTAATATTAAATTAGTTTTAAATTAACATTATGGAAGAAAAAACACACCATAAAGATCACTGTTCACCCAGTTCTCTTAATGCACATTTCACATATTGTCAGTGACTGACATCAATGCAGACATCTCAAATATACAAATAAAGCTGCACGCACAGGACCAACAGCAGCTGTGCTAGGTTGTTTTCCTGTACTACACTGACATATTTTGCTGCCCAGGCAGGATCCTCAGCAATGTCTCCATATGCCAAACTAACACAGTTCCCTGGGTAGCAGCACAATGTCTCTCTCAGTGCTCCTCACAGCCACACAATTTTAAATAACTACGTCTCTGTGTGTCTGCTGAATTCACCACTTCTACCTCTCTACCTTGATTCTGAGTATCCTATCACAGAGTACTCAATCAGCCTAGGTCTGGTATGATATCCCAAATAAGTTAAATGTGTGTATTACAACAGTCCATTTCCAGGTCTGCTTTTCACTTCCCTGACATCTACCTTTTAGTTCCCTGCAACAGGTGTAGTCTCTGCTAGTCAAATTCCTCCAGTTAGATTATTTATAAACTTAATCTACTTTCTTTAGAAAATAATCATGATTTCCAACTTGAAAAGAGAAGCTGTACATCCAGTTCCTCAAACACCTTCAATCACAAGTGAATCAAAACTGTTCTTTTCTATTAAATCCAGATATTTGTGCATAAAGCATGCAGACAAATGGTCTTCACTGGTACACATTGCAATGGACTCTGGCATGAGTTTTCACATGACTGATGAGTATTTACACAAATAATGGATGTATAAAGACACTGAGAATCTTACATGAGTCTGGTTCCCATTGAACTCACAATTATTAACAGGTACTATACAGGAAATATGTTTTCAGCAATTTATCTCTGTGCTGTGGACACAGATAACAAAACCTCACCATAGCACCTGCTGGGATTTAACTAACAAAACCAATCAGTTACAAAATATTTTCTTAGAATTAACTAAAAGATAACATTTTTTGCAACTCTCCTCCTAAGTAACACGGAAAAAACACTTTTGAAGAGTCTGTTGTCTGTGAGATAAAGTAGTCAAATGGCTGACAAGGAAACAGTTATTTACCTTTCTGTCTTAGTAATGAGACTTGATATCTGGGCTGCTGCGGCATTTATAAGAGCAGAGACACGAGAATTTCTTGACTGTATCTTACTTATAAGATATTCTCTGTAAGAAAATCTTTTATTCAGATGATATTTCTTGCAAGCTTGCAAAAAATCCATTAGCTCTTCAATGTCACCCTACAGGAAAGAATGTGAACAAATGTGAACATTTAATTAGATGTTATGTAAATTTTGGCTAACACCTGTGAGAATCAGACCAGATTTGTTCATTAATAGGGCAAAGTTAAAAAATTCCTACAAGTGTAAAACAATAAGCTTTTTTCAACTCAACTCTAATGATCACATCAAATGATTATGGTTATTTCAACCAAACAAAATAAATAATGTGCTGAGCTTTTGGCCTGATTACCTCAGTACTGTGTGTACTTTCCTGAACAGTTAGCACACGTCCTGAGGGCAGTTGTAAGAGGTTTAAAATGTAACTGAAAGCAAAACTAAAGTCCTGAACATCAGCATCCCTCTATCATATAACCTGGAGACACTCAACCCCTCTAAGCACATAATCACAGTACCTCAGACCACAGTTTCAATAATCTACATATTTGGATTGGGGGGATCAGTACATCTTCCTAAGTATACAAGAGCACTTGGTGCCTAGGGGCGTTTGAACTTGTGCATATACCTCGATATACAGTTGTGCAGATGTCTAGACATGCTAAAAAAGGCATTATAGTTTTTAAAATACTTTCTAAGAAAGCTAGCTATGAAAGTGATAAAAATAATCCTGAAATATTTCTTGAAAGTTACTGTAGGTTAGTATTCTGTCTTTAGGTTAGGAAGGGACATATCATCTTATTACCTGTATTTTAGAGTAACCTTCCACTAATGTTTTAGCTGCTTCCAACTTCAGTTCTCCCTTTAAAGTGGCATTTGTTATCTGTGTAAAAAAGATGGTATGGAGCTCCTTTCTTTGGGTAACAGCCAGCTCTCTATAAGCCTTTGCAAAATATTCCTCTTGCTTTACAAAAAGGAATCTCTTCAGGCAGTCCTGCTCCAGTCTGTGAAGTTTGTCCAGAAGACTTCTGCATTCTACAGCAGGCTGCAAAGAAGAAAGAAATAAATGCATCAGAAGTGACTTTCAGAATCCAACGTATTTTAACGAATCAGTGCTACTAGCTCATATATATTTTACAAATACTTTAATTACTGTCATTTCAGGTTTAAGTCACAGAATTCAGCTAACACTGAATCAGTGTACACTTTCCATAGTATTCACCTGTTTGGACAGTGGGGTTGTACAGTTGCCAGTCTCTAATCCAGATACCACTTTGAAGGCATAATGAAGTAATTTTAGAATTTACAAGTCTTATATAACATAAATTAGATAAAATGGCATGAAATTCCACACAAAGCTTATATATGAAATTAATTTTTTAGGTTTCATCAATCCTGAAATCCAACTAAAATGAAACAGAATCACATAATGTATACCAACAAAATAATAACAAGCATAATTTTAATAACAATATAAATTAGAAAAAACCCTATTCTACTAAAAATAAAAACAAACAGGATAATGATAATCCTTTGTTTTCACATGTCACAGATTCTCTTGAGAAAAATTCATTTTCTGGTGAATTGAACATCATTTCTTAATAAAAACTACCCTAGTTATGACATCTGAATTTCTGAACATATTTAATTGTAGATATTTATCTTTACTCCTCTAGGTGGATATCTAAGCTGTTCTAGTCTAAAAGAGAAACCATCACCATAAAACTACATTTGATGCAAAATATCTTGATTTAAAACCAGATTTACCTTTTCATTAATTTTCTTCATTAATTCCTCAGCCTCTTCATTTGCAGCTCTTGCTTTTTGGCACTGAGCCTCCATCATCTTCCTCGTTTCCAAATTACATTCAGCTGTCAAAGCCACCATCTTCCTTTCATACTCCTCTTGAATCTCTTTCTCCATTGCAAGAAACTGCTTTTCGAAAACTGAACTTATCTTCTTCTCCACATGAGGAAGGAGGCTGTGATTTAGGACCATGTTCCTCAGCATCATAGCAATCACTTCTTTACAGATCTGTGTTCGATTGGCCTCCAGATCAGCATCTGCCCGTGTCAGGCTGGCAACCTCCAAACTGTACAAAGGGAATCAGGACTGTTAGAAATCACTGATAATGGGAAATTTCTGTCACAAAACAAGATCCTTGTATCTAGAGAATTCAATCTCTAGATTGCCCCTAGATTCACTCAATACTGGGTAATGAAATGGCAGAGATGTGCAAGAATATCACAGTACATTAGTTTATTAATCATGACAGTGATCATTCATTAAACAGCAGGGTGAGTCAACTTCTACTACAGCAACTTTAATGAAGTATGTCCATATTTCTATTTACATTTCAGACAGAAGAAGAAAAATCTTTTCTTTACTAATACTCAAAACATTCCTTCAGATAAACACCAATAGAAATGTCTGACCTCCTCCCCAGAAACTACCACTGTCTATGCTGGGAAGCAGATCAAACAGGCACCTGAATAGACTATAAATTTTACTGACTTTGTAAAATAGTTCTAAACTCATTGACCCATCGAGATTGATACATCACTGTTTCGTATTCATGGGCGGTGTACTCCCTTCTCTGCAGGGAAGAGGGGGCAGTTTCAATTCGGTGATGATACAAATAAAATAGCTGCTATCTGTCTCTCATGAACATTAACAGAGTTCTAGAAAAGAGATTAAAACCAGATGGAAACACAAGAGCTTTCAGAAAATGCAGTATGTGATATTGCATATAAATACTGTCTTTTATCTTTAGAGTTAAACTGGAATTATAATTATTCTAATTTCATATACAATGTAACCACTCTAAATTTTACACCTGAACTCAATTCCACACTGAAAAATTCCATGGGTTTTGCTCCTCCATGTCAAATTACATGAATACACAACACTGTATTCTTCTGTGTGTGGACCATGTAAATATGAATTTCTTTGTGACCTACAAAACATACTTTTAGAAGCTTAAACCCATTCATTTTTTTGCTTAGGCTAAATTATTGGTCTAATTTTTCCACAAACAAATCTCAGAATAAATTTCAAATCCATAGCAAAGATCTTGGTAAGACTTGCAAGAGAGTGGAATGATACAACATTCAGAATCATACCAATGAAGGCATGCAAATCTAAAAACACTTTGCTCTTTTTGTCAAACTTTCCTTATACAAGCAAGTAAAGTTTAATTAAAACTAAATCACTGATATATCATCATTGCCTCCCTGATAGCACCAGAGATGTATTCTCCCTATCTTGAAATTGATGGGGTGAAATAATTTCCTTACAATAACTCAAATACTTGAAGTTATTTGGGAGACTAGCTTTGAAATGTAATCATCTACCACAGATTGATTTTCTGTTGCAATTTCTCAAACCCACAGAAACACACTGGTGATGGCTGTCCTCATCGTGGCAATCTGCTGCAGGGCTGGCTGGTTGACTGCAGCTACTGAACCTCATCCATTTTACCCCCTCTTCCCTATATGCAGGAACAGAAATCCCCACAACTGAAGTACCACGAGCCTCACAGTAATCTGAACACTCCTCACAGTAATCTGAAGATTCTGTAAGAGCTAATATTTGCTATAATATCCCTAAGGCAACACAAGCATCCAGCTTCTCTATCCTGTCTACAGATGGACACTGCAGCTGGAAGTGCACAGCTTTCTTATGTAACATTCACCTGCATTCATGGCAAAGTACCTCAGGACACTGACCCCTGGGAAGAGTCCTCCTTGCTCCAGGACAGAGGCCAGGATCAAGGTAACAGGATGCTGAAGCAACACAGCAGATACAGATGTGTGTTTTCTCTCAAGTCATTTTGTTTATAGTCTCAGGACTTTTGCTGACACAGCCAGCTATTATCAAGCTGTTTGTGCCAACTTGAAAAAAAGAAGTGTTTCAGAGTTGTGTAAATGCACTTAAATGAAAACAAGGATTCAGAGAATGGGAGCTTTGTGCCATAATATTTCTCTAATGACTGTGAGGCAGTGGTAGGAGGCTTTCCATCATAGATTCACCAATTCATTATTAGCCTGTAAAATCAATGCCACCAGATTTATGTTTCTGTTTTACTTCCTTCTTTAAGTTTAGCAGCTCTCATGTAATTGAAGCGTATCTGTCTTCTGTGAGAAACATTCCGGTTTTCAAGCATCCCCTAACAAAGAACTAAACATTTTGATCAATTGTTCCACTAGATAATTTCTCAAAAAAATGGTAACCTCATCCTCAGAATTTTGTTAGTTACAACTTTCAAATCTCTTTGTTTGCCAGAACAACAAGTTCCTTAGTCATTATTTTTCTGTTCTTCAAGCATGCAATGATGGATGGTTGCCCCAGCACCTACTAACACTTTCTTACTGAGATGTGAAAGACTGAATTCCTCATCTCTCCCCCTGGAAAGTAACACTTCACAGCTCTACCACATTATTACATACCTCATACCACATAATTTATTCCTTATCACAAATACAGATTTTTTTAAAAGCATGCTTCAAAGAAGATTAAAGTTATTCCTCACCCATCTCCCTGTTACTTTTCCACTCTTCTTCATCAGTGATCCCAAGAATGAAAACCAAAATGAAACACCATCAGAACACTTCCTATCGTCTTTCCCTCAGTCTTCCCACAGCACTTCTTCCTATTTGTTGCAAGTCATTATAGACTCAACCTCATTCCATTTTAAGCAAGATTCCCATGCTCTTTTTCACCCTCAAGGAAAACTACAGTACCCCAGTAACTCCACATTATGCAAAATGCAGGAGGAGCAATGACAATAATCCCCTGATGCTGGTGTGTCAGCAAGTGAATAATGAGGCTCCTAAGATCTCACATGTATTTAACCTGCAACTCACATTCGTCATTTTCCTGACAGCACATTGGTGAAGAAGGCAATGGAAGAGAAGTTTATGAACTGTTCCACCAAACCAAGGGTAAGAGCAGAGAGAAAAGTCATTACAAGCCACAGCTCTCCCAGGTCACATCTTCAAAGATAGCAGCCACACCGTCACCTTTTGGCAGTGGCAGCTGAGGAAAGGTTGTGTCTGTAAAAATTTGAAAGCTCCCTTCCATGTGATGTGCTCTACTTCTGGTCTGTGATCTTCACACAGCAGCCAGCAGAAGCAAGACAAGCTCATCACACACATCAGAAACCTTGCTTCAAGCTCTTTACTCAAAACAGAGAGGTTGAGGGCTCCCCTAGCATGCTGCATCACACCAGCAGTCAGAAAAACACAGGAACCCTGTACGTATAATAAATGCTTTCATTTGGTTTCATTCAAGTCTCTCAGAAGAACAATGTTTACAATCAACCAGATTAAATGTTTCACACCACACAGGAAAAAAATTCTAGCCTGACACTCTGTGTCTCCTCAAGCCAAGGTATGTTTAATAATTTGCTTTAAATGCTCTGCACTCTGCTCATTACAGCAATTGATGTTTAAAAGGTCGTGCCTCACTTCCTGAGCATATTCAGCATCACAGGAACATGAAAGCTAATGAAGTACAGGTAGCTGTTGGCAACCTATTGATAAAAAAGATGAAAGTTTTTGTTGGACAAAGCATGCAGAGAAAGGATGAGGACAGTACAGAAGGCAGGTGACACAAAAGGGTGGAAGAAGGAAAGGTGAACAGACACATAGAAAATGAAACTTCAAACAGCAAGTGTAAAGCTTTTTCACTCACTTGAAGAGAAAGAGGTTTTAAAAGTCTGTCAGAGAGATCTGGAAGGGGAGAATCCCAGATGCCAAACACAGAAAAGCAGAGAGAGTGCCTGAGCAATTGAAGTCCTCCACAGACCTAATGAAAGAACACAGGAAAGCAGTTGGGGTCAGGAAAGAAACTATAGTTAATTAAAAAAAAAAACAAAAACAAACCCCACAAAAAAACCCACAACACACTACAAAAAAAGGAAACCTCTCATTAACTACCAACTAATTGTGTCTTTAAGTCTTATTATTCAAATTACAGGCCCACAGAGAGAACTTTTGAACAGGAGAACTAATAGCTGCTGAATTTAACAGTCCTAAAAATAACTAATGGCTTTCAAACACATTTTTAAAACTAATTCTGAATTTATAAAGGTAACAAACTACTGTCACACAACTTTCTGAAGTCTAAAAGGGAAAGAAGTATTAAACAAATTCCCCTTTGGTGACATTTTCTCATCAAAACAGAAAAGCCTGCCATTCTCAGAAGGCTCATCTCTTCTTTAACAATGGAAGCCAATTAGTAGCACAAATACAGACTGGAGCTCCCTGGTAGCTGTTTCTGTAAAAGTATTGCTTCAAATACACAAGCCTCCCAAAACAATGTAATTAAGTTATTTAGAGCCACTGTTCCCACTTCAGCAGTGACTCAGAGCCCCAAGGCACAGCAGCTGCCCCAACTCCTGATGGAGAGGGGAGTGAAAAGAGGGAAGGACAGAGACAGACAGACAAGCACCCCAGCCCAGTGGCACCCACTGTTACAGCCAGAGCAGCCCATGGCCTGTACCCACAGTGACAATGGGACAGCTGCAGTGAGGAAGGAAACAGGAGAACAACATCCAGGCATTATTGTCCATGTTGTCTTGTCACACTTCAGAGGAGTGAAGATGGAAAAAGAGTCAGACAAGAATCACAAAGAAATCAGTTCCTGCAGTGCTGGCTTTAGTCACAGTAAGCAGAGAAAGCCAATTTGAGCATAATGGGCATTAGAGGTCTTCTAAGCTGCTGATGCGGTTTGTTTCACAAATTATCCATTTATTGAGGGGTTAGTAATACAATATCAGTAAACTGGGCTGTATTTTGGTTTTTTTCTGGTTTTTTGTCTGTTTAGTTTGTTGTGTTTTATTCGTGGTTTTTTACAGTACCATGCCAAAGTGACCCCTCTGTGCAGCCCCATACCTTCCTCCCTTCAACACCTCCCTCCTTTTCTCCTTCCTTTGCATTCCACGCTCTTCTGCTGGGCCCAGTCTCAACAGAGACTATGAACCCTTCAGGGCAGGGATTTACACAGCTGTAGCACGACAAGGCACAAACTTTTGCAGGAGACTCAAACTGTACTAAAGTAGAAGCAGAGGCAATGGCATGAGGTCTGAACACCCACCAACAGCTACTGACTGCCCAAGCCCAAATTCTTCAGCCTTCTGTGCCAGAGTGGGATGTGTTGCCTTTCCCTGGTCCCTGCCTGCTGCCAGGCTGTGTTAGCACAGGCCTGAAGATGCTCTGTGATACACCAGTAGCTGCACTGGCCTGCAGGCAGCTCTGAACTGGGGAGTTCATCCATCAGTCCTGTGGCACTTACATGGCCAAGCGTGAACTCAGCACAGCTCACACAGCAGCCCACAGAGAATACAAGACATCAGATCAGCAAATGAAATTGCTAAGAAAGGTACATGAGGACTATCTAAGGATGCCTTCACATGCATGAGTCACAAGTTTAGCTTTCCAGAAGTCAGAATGCCAACAAAACCAAAACCAGGATTCCTGATATACAGACAAGAAATCATAATTAAATAAAAAACTGAAAAAGATGATAAATTGAGCTGAGAGAGCTCTTCAGAAAACAAAGATTCATGACAGAGAGTCTAAGCACTAGGTCTGGCAGCAGTCCCACCTATCAAATTCCTTTAAATCTCTACAGCAATATAGAGTACTTAAACTCTTACAATTATTTGTTTAGAAAACACTTTTAAAATACAGCATTTAAGAGACTGAGAACCTCTGCATTGCTTGCAGAAAATAAGAAACATGACAAATCAGTGATCTTCAGAAAATCAATTTTAAAAATACATCTACCTACAATACTGCTGTTGCAACAGAGTTCAGAAAATGGTTATTTCAATATTTCGCTCAGAACAGTGACTATGCAAAAAGAGTGTATGAAAGAGTCCAATTCTACTTCTGGTGAAGTCATCACACATTTCACTACTGATTTGAAAAACACCAACTTCAGCCTGGAGTTTGTATACTAACAAAATGATAAATAAGTATTATTGCTCTATGCATTATGCATTAATGCTTGAGGAGCTTCCAACTCTGCTATGATCTCCTCAGATTCTTCTGACCTATCCAGGCAGGGTGAGTATTCAGATGACAGAAATGGTAGGATCAATCTTCATTAAAAATGATAAATAATAAAGCATCAGGAACAGCACAACTCTCAAAAGGAGACTCTCTTCTGGATGAGATAAATTGTTCCAGGTAGACAGCAGAAATGACCCTTATAATTCTGAATACTTCATAGTTAGCCAAATTCAAAGAAAAGTGATGTTTTTAAGAAGAAAAAAATATATGTATTCATCAATTTCAAATTGCTTGTTTTCTTCAGCTTCCCAGTGTTACAGATTCCTATCATATATTAAGCATTTGAGCTCTGATGAAAAAAAAGTATACTTTACACAATTGTCAAGCTTCTAGCAGCATTCATAACACAGAACTACAAATGCATGGTTTGGAGTTAATACCAGGAGCATTCAGTGCATCTTAACAGTTATACCAACATGATTATTATTTATATTTATATTCCTGCATTGTACACATTCCACAAAAAGAGAGTACTGAATATGCTCTCCCTTCAAAAATTCCAGAATTTTAATTACACTCATTCCAAGTCATGAAAAATAGAAATTTAGCTCCATATCATTTTTTTGTATTGACTATGCAAGTATTTCTCACCACTTGCTGTGTAGGGATATTCAAGTCTAGGTGGTATAACAACATGATCATTTATACCCCATCCCTGGCATTGTTCAAAGCCAGGCTGGTTGGAGGTGTCTTTGCTTATGGTAGGGGTTTTGAGACTAGAGGATCTCCAGGGTCCCTTCCAATGCCTTCAGATTCTATGATTCTTACTTTCCATTTAAATTCAGGATTTAAAAAAATAGAACATTGCTCCACAGCAAATCAAACTGGCATGGACATCAAGAAATTTAGGTCTTAAAAGAAAAAGTGAACTTCTAAGACCATGGTAAATTATCTTTCTTTTTCTGTCAAGGCTTTTTGGAGACAGTTTGATCCCATTCTCTAGTACACTGGCCTCAGTGTCCTCTACCACAGGACAAAATCAGCTTCAATGTACACATATTACTTACTCATTTACCAAAATAATTGGCAGTATCTATTGTGTACCAGCAAGCAGGTTCAAATTCAGCTAGAGCTTTGACAAACCCAAGGAAGCACAGCTGTACAAAATGAAGATTAAGAAGAAAAGGTGTAGTAGTGAAAAGCCATTTAAAGAAGTTAAGCTCCCTTTAATATATCTGTATCTTTTGAGACTATGAGAATGGTCAAGCTCCATCACACTGGACACAAACCCAACTTGCTCAGCTCTCTTGATATTCTCCTGTAGACATATACAAAAAGAAACACACATTTTGGAACATGATCTTCTAGTGTGCACATCAAATATCCAAATCATACAGCTTCCCCTCGTTAGTATTCACTGCCCAGAGGCCAATATTCAGTAATATACACAGCAAGGAACCTACTGAGAATAAAAGCCAAGCTATTTTGCTGCATAATGTACATCAAGGATATGACTTATTAAGACAAAATTCACAAAATGAGTAACCAAGAAGCTTTCTTATGAAACATTAAAAGTATGTTTTGTTCTCTAGCCAATTCTCCTGACACTGCAAACTGTCTACACTCCAAAGCTGTCCCTGTCCATAAATATTGAACACATGCTCCTGATCCATCTCCTAAATGATTTGGCACTGTCACTTCTTAAAAGACAAAACAGCTTTATGTTGAAAAGAGCAAAACAACATGTAGCTCTTACTTTTCAGAGTATTTTTCTTGTTTGTATCTGATAGACCAGAATGATTCCAGCCATGACAGTGCAATGAAAAGGATGTTATCAATTATGCTGGCAAGCTTGTATGTGTGTCACACAGACAAAAATGAAATACATCTGCAACAAAACATGCAGAAGGAATTACCAAGCTAGCATACAAGCAAGATGATGTTGGTTGCCTGAAAATACCTATCACCCTTTCAATCACCTTTCATAGCAGGAACCACTGTAACTCTGGACATCTGTGTGGTCTATCTACTATCCTCACCCTGGAAAAAGAAAAGGACAGCTTAGAAGGTGAAGCAGGTTAGTGAGTGCTGACTAATGGGCACCTACTTTATTCACTGCAATGCTCTACCTCTTTCAAAGTAAAGAAAATAGAAAAGGAAGCAAGAGACATATGCACTAACTTTGTAAAACATTAGAAAACTTTAGCCCCTGGACACACATCCAAACTAAGATACAAATCCTGTTTTACAGGTTTAAAAATAAACCTGTTGTAAAAATAAACCTTTCTAAAGTTTTGCAAGAATATTTACCTTTCTATCCATAATGTATCTGAAAACAGTCCAGCAATTTTTTTCAACCCGGCTAGATACTAACTCTCCCTGAAATAAATTAATACTAAAGTGAGTTTAAAAAAAATTTTGATCCTGTTCTTTTTAATATTCACAAAATTATTTTCAGGATAAGCCTTCACTAAGCCTGAGTTGCTATACAGGTACAAAAGCAAGGACCAGTGTGCAATTTACAGAGATAAGTTTCCAATTATCAGGGAAAGGCAAAAAATAATAATGCTGTTAGTTATCCTTTAAGAAAGAAAATTCCACCCTTGGTCCTGTAACTTTTTAGCTTCTACAGATTTTATAGTTGCATAATGATGCCTTTAAGCTCACTTTACCAGGAGGTAATGGTAAGACTGCATAAACAACATCTGCTCATCCTCACTTAAGACCTTTTTACAAAATTCAGCTGAAGAACAGATGACCTTTAACAGTGGCATGTTTCTGTCAAAAAGCCTTTCAAGAGTATGAGGAGATTTCTGTGCTCTAGCAAGCCGTCCCACCAACCACAGGTACATGGCATCCTTCTGGCACCACTACAGACTGTCACACCTTAGACTGAAGCAGCTGTTTTCAAAATCCACTGCTGAACAGTAATCCTGGAACTCAGCAGGTGCTCTCTTTCCTAGGAAAACAGCCACCCTTTTGGAAGCAGAATGTGTTACGCAATAATAGAATATTGTGTTTCAGTATTTTCTTGCACACCAAGAAGTTTCCCTTCATGTAGTGAACCACAGAGAGACAAAGCAAGGTGTTTATTTGGATTGGAGAACTTGCATGTCTAAGGCCTAGATGGAGTTGTGATTTCTACAAGTGAATCAATATGAAATATGATGGCTTTCCATTCCCACAGATGTTTGTTTAAAACAGTTCAAAAACCTAAGGTAGTGCAGTAATATGTGTAAACAGACACTATAAAAAAACAATAAAGAGGAGATACTCAAAACATATTCAAAGGTTTGGCTGATGATAAAAATAGTAAATTTGATGTAATAGCAGTGAATTCTTACTCTTCTAAAGCCTGAAGCATGTTCCCAGGTTCTTCAAAGGATAGAATATCAATGATTTGGTCATTCATAATTATATCTTCACTAAAGAGATCACCTGAATTAAACTGAGAATGCTCCAGTTTGTGATTTTGGCTGAGATCAGGCTGTATCTCCTAAAAAAAAGGGAGAAAAAGTAGCAAACTTTAGATTATTAAAAAAATGTATAATGAGTGTCCGATCTGATCTTATTGCAGTTTAACTCTGGGTGAGAAGGTTTCTACTTATCATCAAACTGTAAAGCTGGAAAGAATATAAAGAGATTGTGCAATTCAGATATGTATCTGAAATCAAATATACTACTTTTATTTCAGATTGATCTTTTTTAGTATATAACTGATCTGGAATACAGATGAAGAAATGGAGAACGCAGAACACTAGTGAAAGTCATGTAAGAAGTTGTCTTCCACTTCAAACTTCCTAGGTAATTTTTTTTAAATTACCATGGTATACAAATTACATATGGCAGTATTACAGTATTATTAGGTGAACAACATGGAAAAGCTAATAATCCTAGTTCAAACTGAGGGCTAATAATACTGTGTAAAAACCCCACTATAAATATCTGACACTAGATCAAGCTGGACCTTTTTTACTAATTCATTATCACTATTTCTTTTGTAAAAAGAAACAAGTCACATCTTTTTCATTTAAAGAGATTAATTTTTCAGACCTAAACTAAATAAAAGTTACCGATGGTGTAATTTTCAACCACAGAAAGGCTGTAAGTGATTTGTGAGTTACTCTGGTCAGTCCAGAGGGATGAGAGATCCACACCCCTTTCAGCAGACGAGGGGTTCAAACCTCTCAGCACACCTCTCTTAGGACTGCTCCAATCACTGCAATATTCTCACTAAGGTCTCTACCTCCCTCCCAATGAAGTTATTATACTTTACATAAATACAAAAAAAAATTAATAGAAGGAACGGCTGGAATTGCACCAACTTGATTAATATTTATCAGATTCTGTATTTTCTTTCTCCAGTCCAATATTTCTTGAAATACTTTCTTCGAACTGGCACTGAACAATGAAAATACTTCATCCTCAATCCCATCCGTTTTGCTTAATCACTGAAGATATTATTGCACACTGAAGAAACTAAGACCAAAATTCAAATTTCTATTCCTAATAATCAGAGAAGAAATTTGCACCCAAGTTGCTGTGTTCAAGATAAGTTGTCTACTCCCTTGGCAACTTATTATAAACCCAGAGACATCCTGCTTCTAATTCTGAGGGACAGAGGGGAGGAAGAGAGGATTATGAAAAGAAACAAACAGGCAAAGGGTAATCCCCTCCTGATCTAGTGCCAATATCCAGGTACTGACAGCAGTAATAATAATAATAATAATAATAATAATAATAATAATAATAATAATAACCTGAGGTTATTTTATCAGTAGTTATTTTTATAAATACTTTAGAGGCTGTAGAGATTACATTATCTGTGAGCCAAATCCATCACTTGGTGGCTTATTATTCATCTTCAAAAACTCTTTAGACAATCCTGGTTAGCAAGTTATATCACTACAAATAATCAATAAAAAAATTAAATAACTCACCCTGGCAGACAGTACAACTCACCTGGTTTTTACTACAGAAACTCCATTTTAATATTTGGGTTCGGTAAACAATGAAAAAGACAGCACATGTCAACACAAGGGAAACGAAAAAAGCAATGAAGAACCCTGAAGCACTGATGGCATGGCTGTATAAAACCTGAAATTAAAAGATCATTTAATTAAAATGTTATTTTAAATATATATAAAGATCAGATCACAACTGTAATTCAAACACTAACTGTAAGCAAACAGTAAATTATTTTTAAATGGCTTCACAACTTCAGGATTTCTCAGCATCACGTTATTACTACATCTTGATGAATATTTTCAAACAAGTGTGTTTTTAATAGGTTTCCAAGTCAGCACAGTTTGCAATGTTTGCGTTGTCCAAATTCCTGTGTAACTCAAGCAAGAGAATTCCACAGACTGAATTTTTTTGCTGTGACTTTTGGGTGCCCTGTACTTAATAGCCTATTTTCCAAAGTTGCCACTCTTCTAAGAAGTCTCATGGAAATTGCTGGCATTTGATGTTGCTCATAGGCTCTGGAAAGTCAGTCAGATGTTGGCTACTTTAATTAATGCCCATTTCTGGATTCAATGAAACTGAGTAAGCACCAAAGGGAGAAAGTACCAATATGAGTTCAGAATAGACATGCACCTGCCACCCACCCAATCCGTGTACAACCCTGCAGCTTCTGCATGAGCCTGAGTCACAAAAGGCTGGCAGGAGCTCTGGAACCATGAGCCAGATAAGAACTTTGTAGACCTTTCACTTTAGCTCTTAACTCAATCTTTAAATTGAATTGCATTAAAAATTAATTTTTACTTCATGCTCTCTGTAGTAAAAGTTAATTCAGTGTTTGTTTAGTTCTATGAGATCTTTCACTGAAAAACATAGCACAGCTATTAGTATAATGTTTCACCACAAACTGATCACTCTGCTGGGGCTAGGAACTATAAATAATTAACATGCTGCTTGCAAGCTGGGTTTGTTTTTTTCTTGAAGCAGAAACCTGACAGCATTCCATAGAGTCAATGGTAATTCTGCATAGGAAACAATATTTAAACATGGCCAACAATATAAAAATAATTTATTGCAATTTAACTCCTCTGTCACATCAGGGCTCTGACTGAGATCCCTCCACTTTCAGGGAACAGGAGATGCCATAGATAATATTCAGGGGAAAAATGCTGCTTTGAAGCCACTTCATCATTTTGTCTGAACTCACTTGCATTTGTCTAATTTCCACACACTCTGTAAAATTTAAGGATCTCTCTAGGCTTCTGGGGAAAGCAAAGATATGCTGAGGCTATGGATTCAGTGAAACTTGAAAGAAGCTGCTTAAGTTTTGGTGGAGAAAAAATCCACAAAGTTTGTGGATTTCTTAAATCTTAAAAAACTTTAAGGAACAGCATAGTATCTAAGTGTTCAAGCAAATCATGTGAAAGCTGATGGGACCAACGTAGCATGACACCACCATGACTACGTAATTAATTCTTCACTTGTCATTCCCAAAGTCAACATCTCCTGTCCACTTAGTCACATATGTGCATTGGCTTTAACATATCCATGAACAGGCTTAAATAATTATTTTAAATAAATAAATGTGACATGGAGAGCATTTATGACAGCTGACAATATGAATGAAATAAAATACATCACACTTTCTCCAGCTAATGCTAACTTCCTTGCACAAACTGGTTTCATTCCAAAAGATCTTATGCTTGGCCACAGCCCAAAGTCAAATATTATGCATGTGAAACATGATGTGTTAAATAATTTCTAAGCTTTATTTTTCAAAAATTTACGGTACTTTCAACACATCTTTACCACACATTTAAGTTACAAAGCCTGTTCATTTACTAAGTTCAAATGCAGCTGAGCTAGTTTTACCTACCTACGGAATAATTCACAAGAACTTTTTGAGGTCTAACTATCAAGTTCAGATTGGAAAAAAAAAATAAGCACACTGAAAAGGTTTTACGTGCAATAACAGATTGCAGAAATTTTCATGGTCAGTTGAGACCAGTGTAGCTTACAGTCTTGGCTTAAGACATCAGCAACTGCTGCAAATCAATTCACACTGGATTTTACAAAAAACATTCATGAAGTTATTTTTCTAAGCCAGTCAGCTACTTCATGGTTTACACCTCTAAGAGTTTCCAAAAAACAGATTTATGGCAAGTCCATTTATAATTCTTAGCTATACAAATGTCCAATCCTTTAAAATATTACTAGATCTTTATCCAGGGACAATGAATTCTCTAGCTTATGTATAGTTTTACTTCATATCATGTCTAATTACAGCTTTCATTTTACATGAAAATGCTAAATGAAATGCTGAGTGATGAGACACAAGTACACGAGCATATCCTTAGCTCGTAGAATTTACTTTAGATTGTCCAGAAAGTATAAGCAGGAGAGTCAATGTAGTACCAAATCATAGAATTTACCTTGGTCTTTTCTTCTTCCGTTACAGTAAATGATGCTGTCAATGATACGAGATGTGTTTTATTCTGAGAGAGATACAAAACATTGCCTGTATTAAAAAAATGCAGAATCCACTGGCAAACAGCCTAGAGTCTCTAGAAAAGCCTCTCCTTAGAAGATTAGCTATATTTCTCATAAAGCTTAAAGATGAAATAAATCTGATAGGAAAATGCAGTGTACTTAGGGGTAACACTACAAGACACAGAAGCAGCTGCTCTGTGGGATACACTCCCCATTGCCCAGTGCACAAAGCATTACATTTTTCTTTGCCTGTAAAATCTGGGTTGACTGAGAATGCACAGAAGAGGAACCACAGTCAGCACATAAATCTCTACTTCTACCATGCCCTGTTTTTTTAAGTTTTCATCTCCACCACTTTAGTACCACTCCCATACACATGGAATATTTTCTCCGCCAAAACTAAGGAGAAAGGCAATTGAAATGAAAATACATCTGCAGGTTATAATTACATGTAATTATGAAAACCACAGAAAAACCATCAAGCCGTATTTAAGAATCAAAAAATTTTACTTTGGCAGAAACTACCTGTCCTGTCTCCTACTCAAAGCCAGGCTAATTCCAGCACTGGACCTGTTGTTTCAGAACTTCATGGAACAGATTTCTCAAAAGTCAGCAAGGACGAAGACTTCTCTGAAAAATCTTTCAGATCCAGAAAATTCTTATACTAAGAGGTGTCTTTCTTGTGAGCAATGAGGTTTTCCTTTGATGCAACTTGTTTTTCAGATAAAAGAAATTATTTTATTATAAAAAATGGCAAAACTTTCAATCTCAGACTTCAGAAATACACACATAAGTATGTGGGGGACATATTTCTAGGATAGGTCAATAAACTGGAGAGAAATATGAAAACTATAAAGAAAGGCTACAAGACAACACACAAAAATACTTTACTTAAAGAGGTCTAGGACTTTTTAAGCTATGAAGAATAATTCATGCATTTATAAATTCATGGTGAACAATTAGCCTAAGAGTTTCATTTCATTACATGACAGCCCTCATTGTTTAGGCAGGCAAGAACCACCTTGGAGATGGATTTTTTTTTACAAAAATTGTGAAGAGCAGAATAAAATTGCCAAAACAATACCTGTGATGAACTTCTGAAAGTTAGCTTCACAGGCAGTGTCAAGACCCTGCCATGCCACGTTTCTTCTGCATCAAGAAGTGCAGAGTAGTTGACTGCAAAGTGTTCTCCACCTATTAAAACAGGGATATGGAGAGATTTGCTTTGTTCCCTGAAAATTTCTCAAAGATCCCTGGGGAAGACTTGGGACAGCACTGGAGCTTTTCCTTTCCGACACAGCAGATGCCAAACATCCAGAGTAGACAGTTCATGGCCACTTGAGCTCAGCAACATCCTGCACATCTGCTGCCTCTAAGAATTCAAGCAAATTCAGCCTAGGGTCTGAAAAGTGCATTTTATGATGGCCTGACCTACCCAAAAGCATTATTTTTTGATACCAAAACTCTACATGAGATTATATTCAAATATTTTTTGTTAAAAAATGGACTGCCACCATTTTAACCACTAACTTGTTGATTCTCCCCCTGTTGAAACCAAAAAGAAATCTGACAGATTTCAGGTGAAATTTGATTCACAATGCACTGAAGTACAGAAAAATTATTATGGCCAACATTGAGCATGACACTACATAGGCCAGTGTAGATAGAGCCTTTCTGTCCAGCCCCAGTGGCAAGGTATGGGCTGACTTCAGGATTAATACAGTAATGACCAAACCCCAAACTTTGCAGAAATCTGGTCTGCTGGATTTTCTCCTATTTTGGTATTTTTCACACTGATTTGTCTGGAAAAGCTAGCTTCAATTCCAGATTCAGTAATTATAAATAAATTACGTAGCAGCTCCAACTTGGCTTACTAGGTCAGATATGCCAGCCATTTTTCTATTCTTCCTCAGGGATAATTGTTTCCAGGAAATCTCTGTGGAAAGCCAGCCAATTCCTTGACATTTCCAAAAAGACCGGTCCTGCAACCAGTATCACTGCTCACACTGCTGCTATCAGAAATGGAGTTTGGCTATCCAATTGCAATCAGACAGCAGCCCCAAGTCAACTTAATTTCCCTTTTCTGTGTGGAAATCTTTCACCATAAAACTATCATAATCACAGATACTTTGATCATAAATAGGGATCAGTGAACACTGCTGAGAAATACTGTGACTCCCAAAAGCAAGCTGCAAATTTTCGACATGCTTGTAATTAGGAAAAAGGAGATGCAGAAATCAAGAAAGACAAAATTTAATGCATGTGCACTGATTGAATCACTACCAATTAGAAAAGGAACAAACTGACTTCACAACTGGAAGAGGTTGTGTAGGTAATGTCTCTATTACTTGCTTTGACTTTTTAATCTGTTCAGTTTGGAGAGAACAGATACTGAGAAGAGCTGCCTTATTTCTGATGAATCATATTCCTTGTTTGCATGGCCTTTTGCAATTCAAAGGCACCTCAATACCTCAGCAAGCTGAGCTGCCACACTTGGCTAAAGAAGGCTCCAAATATGATTAAAATGCCTTTTGCAGAAGTTTTTAAAAATCCCCCAGATGAACAAATACAATTGTGAAAGACTCTCATCTTGGATGGCAATTTTTACAAAGTAGAGGAGGCTCCTTTCTGTGCCTGGAAGACTGGAAGCAGTTCAAAGGTGGGAGTCGAAACAGTTAACAGCGTGCTGACAGAATTGAAAACTGCAGCCTAAAACCTTTTCCAGACTTTTTCACCTGTAATAACTGATAAAATAATTTACACCCCTATAAATAAATACTGTGATTTTAACAGATGCACTTTGATGTGTTATCAGGGGTATTTTATTGCAGATTTTGTTACCTTGCAAGAAACTTTTCCTGTAAATCTGTATGCCATCTGTGGTTTTATTCCCACTGTTTTTTTGAACATGTAGACCAGTGATGTTGTCCAGGAGGATAAGATCTGTGATGTTTGTTGAGAGCAATGTGTTGGTGTTATTAATCACAAGTGTAATATATGCAGTTTGAGGGTCATGTTCAACATCCACCTGAAAACAGAAAAATTAGTATTAATGGTGCAAGACAGCTGTATGTGCATCTTAACAGAAAAATTCATAGCCTTGATTACAAGTAAAACTTCATTATATGTGTAAAGTTATTTTCTGAAGGGTTCTGTGTGATCTGTAAATGAAACTATACTCAGCTGGATCTCACACTCCCAGGGAGATTTTAATCTTTGGTATGTCAAGCTGTTGCTTGGAGACAGTGGCAGAAAGCCAGAAGGTGGCAACCCTGCTCATACAGGACCAGAAGCATAATCAAATTCTGAACATCCCCCTAATACTGCATACAACACAAAATCGGATCATAACTTTATAACCAGAGTTTGGAAGAATCTTAAATTTGTACCTTTGTACCACAAGGATGTTTCTTTTGCAAGCTGCCTCACTGAAAAGTAATTCTTTCCATGCAGTTTTGGTCTCTATTTTACTTCTTTTATAGCAGCCTCATTCTCTGAAGGATGCTGGTTGTCTTGACTTGCCCTTCCCACATGAGGACAGATGGAGCCACCATTGAACTTGGGAGTTCATGGCTTTGTTTCCAATTAGCAGTGAAGGTCATACACTAATCACCAATCTCTACCAACACGCACTCATGTGATTTTATTTATTTATTCCATTAAGCCCTTAAGTCTTATCGAGCAATTATACCCTCTAAATGAAATTACTCTGAGAACAGAGTTGCTTACTGACCTCTCACCTTCCAAACTGCCTTTCTCTGTCACTCATACTAAAACAGAATTGTCTAAATCTTTATAGGATCTATAACAATATGGTGATCTATATGAGATTTCAAATAATGACACTAAAGTAATGTCCTTTAACTGACAGAATTATGATTCAGGCCAAACCTTTCTCTTTTTAGATCTTCATTTTAAGGAAAAATCTACACTGTATCTAGACACCAGCAAATATAAAATAATAAAGCAGTCCCCACCAAAAATGAATATATTCTAAAAATATGAATTGTGATAGACTTCAGACATCACACCAGAATTCATGGTAGCCTCAGGGTTCAATACATGTAGCTGTAGTCTCATTGTGCACTCATCTCTGCATTTCTTACTAATTCAGCATAGAACCAGGTCACAGTTTTACAATTACATGAATCAAGGAGAAGAAACAGCTTAATGAAATTATTACAGCTTACTCTACATTTCTCTATATAAGTGACAAAATTCCCAACTGTTTATTGTACTAGAAGCTGTAAACAATGTATAAAAATGTATGTGTAAAAATAGGCTGTTATATTTCTGAGGAAACCATTACAAATTTCATATGCTTGTATATCATAAGTTATACCCCAGCTTCTGAGAGTATTAATAATGTGTTATATTTTGGTCAGATTTTCTTTCTCCTGGTTTCTGAACTGGCATGATGCAGTCAAGATGTCCTTCAACATTTCATGTGCAATCACAAAGGCTAGATACTCGCTTTAAAAAGCAAAACCAAAATGAAAGAGGAAAAAAAGTCTCAAGACCACATTTCTCATTATTACTAAATCCATGTTTTTCATTCCTTATTTCTGACTGGCAATCAGACTTAAGGTCAATTGCAAAGGAGTTGAAAGAATTTGGGGTTTTTTTCACCCTGAAATAAGCAGATGGGAATCAAGTAACAGGTATAGTTTGACTGCTCCCAGAAAGAACTCCTCTATACAGTGCTGCCACTGTGATTAGTGACCATTGGTTATCTTCTTTAAGATGCTCCTCTAATTTGCCTGAAGATGTTTTTTATTACCTTTGGAGCAGATGGTTAGGCTGCCAGGCATCGACAGGAACCAAACCAAATTGCAGCCACTGATGATGCATAAGCACCTACTCTATTTTCTCTCTGCTGCTGAAGTGCCCCATGTGTGCCATCACCCCCTGCAAGCCATCTCCTCTCAAGTACCTGGAGAGTGGCATGAAAGAACCACAGCAAGAGCATGGACATGGCAGGAGAAAAGAGAGGAGGAAGGAATTGCCATGGAGGTTGAAAGGAATGGAGGATCCTTGTTAGGAATAAGTTAGAACTAGAAACAAGAAAAGAGGGAGAAAAAAAATTATAGAATAATTGATAATCTCCAGTGCACGAATGCTTAGGAGGTTAAGAAATGACAAGTAAAAGTGTTAGAAGACAAGCAATTAAATTTAAAGATTTATTTCAGCTCTGCTATGGATTATTGTCACTGTGAAGTACTACTACAGAAAAGGTGACATTATACTATGGAGTGAAGCTCTTAAAGAAACACATTTCTGGAAAGAAGGAAGACAGTGGATGCTAGAAGCACTGGTAAAATTAAAACCCCTCAGTTTCAATAAAGCTGTTTCTACATTAAGATGTTGGAAAAATCCTGACTCCAAGTAGCAAACATACGACACCTCTATGCTCTGAGGAGCGATTCACTGCAGGAGGAGGAAAATGTGCAAAATTCACTTATTTAAAACAGCTAAAGAGCACCATATGGCCAGTCTGTCTCTTAGCATGAAAGCATTTGTTCACTTGAAACAGGACTGAAGCAGAAGACAAGGTAAGACAAGGAAAATTAAATGTGAACTGCATTTGCAGGTGGAAGACAATCACATATAATTGTATAGTTTTCAGTAATTTGCAACTAATAGCACTACAAAAGTATCTTCTGATAAAGCAAGCACCTACAACAGATTACCTTTAATCTCCTACAGCAGTTATTTTGCAGCTTATAATGAGCCTGTGTGAGGCCTCTTGTAAACAGCAGAACAAACAACATGGGACTGTTTCCAAGTCTGTTTCTGAGAGACTCTGGTATAAAAATTGGGAATCCACAGATAGAAAAGCAGAAGATTCTGTTACTACTTCTTATGTCTGAAGTGCTCACTATTCAGCCTCATTAATATGATATGATGCTCATGACATGCTGCCATTTCAGTTTCAACACCACTGGAGGTAATTAGCACCATGAGATGTGATGCTTATTCCTTCTTCTCTACACGGATCTGGTGAAGGTTATAATGTCACCTCATCTGCTACTGAATCCTCTACCCTCAATATCACCATTTCAGTGGCTGAATTCAGACTGGTCCTAAAGTTGGATGTGCTCTCTCTCTCTCCAGGAGACAGCTAAGATGAATTCACTGTAACTGTAAAAATTCATAACTGCTTCATCCAGTGCAAAGAAAGAGAAAATAAAAAAGGGAAAAAAAGAAAGGAAAAACAACAGTCTAGTAAAAATAAAATGGGAGATTAAAAAAATCTTACAATAGGGAGGTCTTTGCTCCTCATAAGCATTTCCACAAGTCAAATGAAACCTTTTTTCATTAAATACTGTGCTGTAGACTAGTTCCACTGAATATGCAGACTATGACACAATAACTTCTCTGTGGTTGTGTGTTAGGATGCCCAAACACACAATGGGCAACATAGGGGTCAGTGCTTCATCCTCCAAAAGAAGTCCACACTTGACCCAGGTAGGGCACCCATGGCTGGCCACAGGAATATCTCAGAAGGTTTCTCTCATCTTGCAAAATTGCTCTCTATCTCTACCCAGACTCTTGGCTGATTACTCTGGAGTTTATTGGGAATTGCCCATTTGCAGTTTAGAAATTCACAGACAGGTTTTCACTTCAACAACAATCCAAAATGCCCTGAAGCCTGAGAGATTTCACTGACAGCTGTTTTGAACCAACATTGTAAAACGGTGCCTCTCAGAGAGTGGGACCATCGTAACATCAAAATGCACATAGTCCCAAGAACTCAGCATGGGTACAATTAGGTCTCCACTTTTTAAAGGTCATTTGGGTACAAATTTTCTACCAAATTAACAAGATAAATGTAAGAAAACTTACCATACCACATTTCTGAAGGGTTACTCCAAATTCAGAAGACAATGACATATTGGACACATCTTCAGGCTATGGAGGAAGGGGAAAAATATACATAATGTATGAAAACATAATTCACAAACTTCAGCAACAAGTTAATTATATAAATGAAGAAATTATATTAAAAAAATAGAGGTACTTATTGCTTTCAAATTTAAGAGATTTATTATCCCAACAGTTAAATCTTTTTTCTAGTCCAAATGTGGAAAAATTACTTATTCCTACAAGTAATTATTAAAATCTTCATTGATATATTCATCTTTTGACTATCAGAATTCACAAAAAAACCAAACTGCTCAAAGTTCATCAGACTATACATATTCTTTTCATTACTAAATGTCTATCAGAATTTACACAGCAATCACACAGCTGTACCTGTCACAGTAATTCTTTTGAAGTCACAAAACTAGTTAGTGTTGCTGAAGTCATGTGAAACGAACACAATCATCTGAGACAGGATTAGAAATATACTAACTGGAGAGTAAATTCCCAACACTCAGTTTTTAGAGAATTGCTACTGAGACACTAATTTTGAAGCTTTGAGAAAAGCTAAGGTTACAGTTAACAATAGATGTTGCTGATTTAGCTGAAATGAATAGATAAGCTTTGCTGAAATCAGTTAAAAGTTAGAGGATGGTTAAAAGAAACCGGATTTAAGATAAGCTACCCTGGATTTAATAACTCATTGCTTGTCAAACAGAGAAACTAATCAATACAACACAAGATCTCCTGTTTCCAGAAACCCACTGAAATAGTCCTGGAAAACAGGAAACAGGGAGTTCTACCATTCATCAATCACATCTACATTGAAAAAGTTGAAAGTTTAGAACGAGGAAGACTCGTTTTACTTCCTCCTTTTGGTGACCACTCCTCACAAAAGGACCACCGACCCATTTCAGGGAACAAACTATGCATGCTTAATAGCCTTTGTGTCAATTAGCATACGGAGCGGAGAAGAGGAAATGACAGGGGTATGAATATGCATTTGTATTTATTCTGTGTATTCAACATTTTTGTAAATAAAAGACTTTGTATTTACCTGTGATCTTTGCAGTGCACATTAGGGAGCGATCCCACGCGCTGCCTGGCGTCACAATAAACATACACTTTCTAACTTGAACTGTTAGAGAGTCTTTTGTGCGTCACAGTTGAATATTGATATTAGATCGATACTCGTATTTTAATAAATCACTACAATTCTTACAAATACTGAAAGCGGCAAGCCATCTTTTACTGACCAGAAGGTGGCTGATGTCAGAGTCTCGTTTGAACAACACCTTCTTTGTCCACGAGGGTATCAAGGCAAACAGCGAATGGCTCCACTGGTTGGCCGAGGCTGCAGAGGTCAAGAGCTGGTGAGGGGCTTTGCTTGCCTCACTGACCACAGGCAAGGACACTGCTGAAAACCAAGGCAACATTCAGCATTAGAGCCAAGGCTGGGTCCTGCACAGGGTGCAGAGTCCAGCCAGGGAGGGGGCTCACAGCACACAGAGTCAGATATTTTCTGTCAAGGCACTCAAAATCATCACAGGCAACAGAGACTGAGGCCAGCCAGGGAACAGAGATGGATTTGTCCTACAAAACCCAGCAGGAGTCAGAAAAAACCTGTTTCCTCCCTAAGGAACTCCCATATACCCCACAGAAAACTTTTTGCCATTTAAATGTAAAGCATTTAATGCATGAATTAAAAGGTTTAAGCCATAAGCCAACTGTTAATATTTTCAACACAAAGAAACTTTCAGTAAAGCATAAAGAATTCAAGCAATCCACAATGCAAAGGGCATCAGTGGTAAAGGTGTTCTGCTTCAAAAATACAGTCTTCCAATTAAGCATTGACCTTACCAATACATTCAGAACTAAAATACTTCTCAGTTGAGGATGGGTCTCAGTTACATTTCAGTTGGAGTGCCATCAAACACTCATAAATTTAGTAATGAGCAATATAAAAGTTAGCTTATACTCTTAAAATTTTATTAAAGATTAGCCAGTGATATTACACAAAGTAATAGACACAGTTTTGAAATCGTTTTGAAATCATATCACTTTGATCTATGAATGTAAAAGCCCCTATGACATTAATAAAGGAAGCTTATACTAAAAATAAATAATTTAATATGTTAAATTGCCAAAAGGTAAAGCTGCTGAATTAAGAGAAAACTGTTATGAAAATTTAAAATGATAGCTGATTGTCTATGCTCAAAGAAATTATTTTTTTCATTTTTTACTTAATATTACTCTCATTTATTACTTATTTTTAAACCAATTTTCAGCACTATACATTAATATGAACAAAAACTCCCATTAAAACGGCAAGTAATTTTGTTAACTGACTTTTCTATGAAAAAGTCTATTACATATTAATAAAATATGAAAAGCTGAAGACACTAAAATATCATTAATATGAGAAGCAGGTTTTTTTGAAAAGCCACTGCTTTGTAAGAAGGACAATATAGGGAAATACAATTGCAAATAGAAAAGCATGAACAGAGCATTCAGAACTGGACCCTTAAAAGAGGCATTAAAGCATTAATGCACATAAATCACTGAAAATAATTCTGTTAACATAATGAATGAGATGCAATCCTGTTGCCTACAAAACCCACGTAGAAATGCACTTGGGGAGCTTCCCCGTCTTCCCACATTTGTTTGGATGGGAGTAGTTTATACTTGACAAAATTTGGATATATGGGCCAGGGAAAGCTGGTGTCTATATTTTATAAATATTAAATATTTTCTATTTTTTCCCTGAGTTTTACTTAAATACTTAAACCACTGTTAAACAATGTAACAGACTCAGACTAATTTGGGGACTGTAAAAACAACGTGGCAAACTCGGTGAGAACACGAGCACGTATAATTACAACAAATGTCCGCATATCTTCGGGGCTGGAATTTTTTCATGACAGTCATGCATGGCTTATTTCTATTTCAAGACTAAGCAATGGTCCAAATCACTCAGAATGAAACCACTGCTGAATTTTCAGTGCAGTACAAACCTGCTAAATACCGAACTGAGCTCACCTAGCCATGGCACTCTCCAGCAGATCCAAAAATACAGTTTCTCACCTCCAATGGTTCTAAACTGGTTTCAGACTACTGAATCAAGTCTCTTTGCAGGTTTGTATAAATATATTCACACACTGAAAAAGATTAATTTTATATATGCTGTGTCTATCATACATTAATGCAATTGTCACCCCATTCCTATGAAGGTGGGGAACCAATTTTCCTTTTTGTTTTCTTGCCTGACTACAGGAAATGCACTTTCCTTCATAGTAAACAAAAATCCTGAATGAGCTTCTTTGTAGGGCTTTGTAAGAATCAGAAGTCAAAATGACAAAATGTATAAACTGTTGAGCAACTACTACCTTAAAAGTACTTCTTGTTTAGCAGATCATTTCCTTTTGAATTTTGGATGAGGGCAGTCAGCCAACAAGAAGTGTGTAATTGCTTCATGGAGTATCTTTTGATCTTGTGTCCTGTGCAGTGTAACATCTCCATGAGTACACCCAACTGCACTTTACATGTGACAGCAATGCCTGATACTCCCCCTCTAGAGAGTATCAAGTCCACAGTAACCAATTTAATTAACTGATCATGTTCCCTAACTCTGAATGAATCTCTGGATTAATAATTACACAGATGAGTCTGTTTTCAAGCTGTGCACTTACAATCCTAAAATAATGTGCCCAACTCCCAGCAGAAGCCTCCAGGCATGTTATTTGGCTGCTCCATCATCAGCAGTTGAAGTAGTTGAAGTTTTGTTAAGCAGCCTCAACACTGATGATGATGACAAGGATGTTTCTGCAAATCCACTTGTATCTTCCCAATAGTCAGAGGAAGGTTTTGTTTAAAAAGATTCAACCACTATGATGCATTTTCATACAGCAACTAGTGCCACTGCCTTTCTCCACAATTTTTCTCATCCTTTCTATTAATTTTTAAGGATATAGGCCTTGGATCTGCTGCTAGTAAAGCTGCACTGTTGTGTAGCATTCTTGTTTCTAGTATTGACCATCAGTTAAATAAAATAACTTTTTTCTGATCCATACATATTTAACTGTCACTGGAACAGCTAATCTGCAAGAACTTAATTGCTTTTCCACATAACTTGCTGCATACTCAACATCAGCCAACATAATTGTATTTATCAATTCACCTGCTGTCTCTTCTCAGGTAAGTTCCTATTGTAGATGTCTGCTGCATGCTTGAAAAGCTGGACTCTAAATATCTGAGAAAGAATGGTACTGGTACAATACATTCTGTCTTTTTCACATATATTCTAGATTTCCGTTCTGAAATTGGGGGTTTTTTTTAACAAATAGATTCATCTGACCTTGGAAAATACTAACACTTGACTGCTGAAACCTTTCACTGAGAAGCACAGAGCTTTCTTCTGGATGCTGCTCAGAAGTGCAATTTGTTTCCATGGTGCCATCAACAGTACCCCTTCAGAGATGCACCCCAGTTCTGACAGTGACTCTGAGGTCTCCTTGTTCCTTCCACTCTTTTCTTCCTACAGCTTCAATCTTTGCCATTTTTCTGGCTGTTTTCAGACAAAGCCATTATCAGGCTGCATGGCCATCACTTTCATTGGTTTCTAAATGGCACAATTCCCACTCCTTTTCCAAAGAAAATCTCTGAAATCAGGAGAACAGTTTCAGCTTTCCACACAGCCCCCCTCAGCTGGGCTTGCCAGGCTGCCACCAGGCATTCCCGGACTGCAGTGCCTCAGGCCAAAACATTTCCCAGCAAGCAAACTACCAGAGCATGGGGCTTAATCTGGGGCTTTCCTGTAAACATCTCCAAAGATGCCAAATCAAACTGTTCATCAAAGAAAGACAGTAATTCCACTTTTTTTTTGAGGTGTGAGACAGTATCACAATCTTCCAGAAAAAAAAATTAAATTAAAAATTCCCCACTTTTACAAGGTATTATCAAGCTGTTAAATATTTTATCTTACTTTTAATTAGCACATTAGTAAAATGTTTAAAATGTTATTTAATTCTATATAAACCAAATATAAACAGATATGCCAGAACCCTGTCTTAAACTGTATATTCCTAGCTAATTACCAGTGCTGGTAGGTAGACTTTGTATTGAATTTCAAAATGAAAACACAAAAATAAATATTAATATAGCTGCAACAGCTGGAATATTGGTGTAACATTTTACCTCTCACATTCCTGTAGTATTCACTCAGTCCCCTGTACGACCATTCCACCACCATACGAAATGACAAATGCACAGCTGATCAGAGCAGTCTCTGGTATTTAATGTTCAATTTTCTTTGCTGTTCTCCCTAGGTAGTTGCTTGCCACTCCAGCTTTGTGCACTATTGCCTTGGGTGGTGACATATTGCTCTTCTGGGCTTCCAAGCTCAAGGCACAGGCAATATGCTTAGGAAGGAGCGTCCCCCACTGCCAGCCCTCTCTGCATTCGCTTGCTGCTCAGGGAGTGCAAATTCTGAGGATCCAGCCTGGTACAAAAGGCACCTGCTGTGTAAAGAGTGTGGCAGCAGTGGTCTGCGTTCCTACACACTGGGGGTGGAAGGATGGGTATTCCAAGAAAAGAAATTGTTCCCCCACCATGGTCAGCACACCGTCCTTTGCTTTGGAAATAGTTCTGTGTATGGACACAGACCTGGCACAGCCCTGACCTCTGAACTCAAGGGCTGAGTCCTGAATGTGTCAGTGGCATCAACAGCCCAGGGTTAGAACAACACACACAACATCACGATAGAAGTCAAGGTGAAGGTTACTCTTGGTTACAGCAATTAAAAAGGATAACAGAAGATTAAAATAGTCTTACAATAGGTTTACATCAAAAAGTCCTGTATGTCCTTAAGGTTCCCATACCTTTACAGGCCAATCTAAGCAGGAAAATGCCAAATTACAGTAGGAAAGCAATGTTTGTGAAATTTCAAGTTCAGAATTAAAAATGAGAGCAAAAAAAGCAATTTAACTAAGATATTAATTCTAATTTATGGCTCTCAAGGGCTGAATATGTCAATTCAGATTCCAGAGTCTCACTTGCTTACCCACAACAAATTTATCAGCAAAACTTTGAACAATCTGTTTCAGTGGGGAAGAAGGGAGTTAACTGTATTCGTTTGCTATATTTTTGTTGTTGTTGTTATTCTAAATTACTCTTTGTCTTGAAAACCATCCAGGATACAAGATCCAATTTGAAGTCCTTTCAATTACACACAACAATGAACAGGCAAAGGTAGCAATTTAGGGTATTCAGTTTTGAATGTTGCCATTAGCTTTTCTTGTTACAATGTCAGAGAAACTATAGGCATCAACAAGAGGAAACAAATCTACTTTCCAGGTCTGTTTTGAATAAATCAGAGCAGACTCAAATATAGCTCTCAAAAACCCACTATGTTCCTCAGTCATAGGAATATTCTGGGGTTGTCTTTTCTCATCTTATGCAGAAACAACTTGGAAAAGCTTCCAACAGAAACACTGAGATCAGTGTGCTGTCACAAACCATTTCACACTTCAGCGCACTGCCAGTCTCAATGACAAAGGTTTTATGCAGAAGTTCCCATCTCTCTGCTTTTGCCAAAAACTTCTGTAGTAAAAACTAAAGAATCTAGTACTCTGATTAGGAAAATCACTAAAATCTTAAGTTTAAAATATGTTAAAAATCAATGTTTATCTAGAATGGGACAGTTTTCAGTTATAAAATCAAACATATATTTCAGTACTTGTAGCAGCCATTTAATACCTCATTTAATGCATATGTTTACCTACTAACAAAATGCCAGAATGTCACAGAATTACAGTCACTGAGTTTGGAAATGACCCTTAAGATTAAGTCCAAATGCAAACCTAGCACTGTGAAGTTCACCGCTAAATCACATCTCGAAGCACACATCTTTTAAATACATCTGGGGCTGGCATGGCGACTCAACCACTTCCCTGGGCAGTCTCTTCCAATGCTTGGTAACCCTTCCCATGAAGATATTTTTCCTAATATCCAAACTAAATCTCTTCTGGCACAACCTGAGGCCATTTTGTCTCATCCTGTCACCTGAGAGAAGAGGCTGACTCCAACTTCACCACAACCGCCTTTCAGGTAGTATAGAACACACTAAGGTCCCCCCACAGAGGCTCCTCTCCAGGTTAATGAACCCCAGCTTTCTCAGCTGCTTCTCAAAAGACTCATTCTCCAGACCCTTCACCAGCTTTGTTTCTTTCCTCTGGACATGCTCCAGCATCTCAATGTCTTTCTTGTTGTGAGAGGGAGACTGATGACAAGATTGGAGGTGTAGCCTCTCCACTGTCCAGTTCAAAGGGACGACATTTCCCTCGTGCTGCTGGCCACACTATTTTAACCACTAAAAAAATGATACTACATGTCAAAATCCTCAAATTTTTTTTTAGGGCCAGAAGGTTTTTCTTAAGTATAAAACCACACTCATTTCCTCTCTCAGTGGATGATACATGAATAATTTGCAACCCATCACAAAGCAGGATGCACACAGCAAAGATGACATTGGATAATCACTGGAAAAAAACAAGCTTGGCAAATCTGAATTACTTGCTTTCATATTTAAATTAATAAACTCATTTGTGAATTAGCCATGGCACAGGGCAAAGAAATAAGAGGTATCTCACTTGATGACTGCTTCAAAGCATGTAATTTCTTGGCAAATGCATGTCATAAAATCATCTCTTGGGGAACCATAGTGATGGAGAGAGAGGTTTATTTAACATACTGTGTATCCATGTTAATGTGCTATATGAGGACATCCTAACCTTTCAGGATACACTCATCTCCACCACACTCGGGTGAAGCAGAACACGATTTATAATACATATATAGACATTAAAGACCGGAGACTTAGGAAAAAGAGTTGATTTTTCTCAAATTTACACAAAGAGCCTGTGGCAGCCCTCAGATGCAGCTACTCCAAGCTCGAAGCAACTTCTCTAAGTTTTGGGGTACCTTGTTTCGATCAGATTAGGCAACAATCACTGGAGATGTTCATGTACCTGAGATCACTGACAAGAATACTAGATATCTGCTGTGAGGAGTACCAGCATCCCAGCAGTACCTCCAGACTCACTACATCTATCAGTCTTTAACCCACTACATCTAACAGTCTTTAACTTCTGTCTTTGGTCCAGGACAAAGTGTATTAGCCATTGCAGTTCCAGAGGTTTGTAAAAATAGCTTCAAGAATAGGTATTGCAACACTGCTGGTAAATGCACAGGGGTTCTGAAAATTAACAACATGATCAGCTTTAGGTAATCTGGGTTTTTCACAAACGTGAGAACTCTGGATATCAGAGGGTGCTCCCCTACACCATTAGGTTTAATACTGAAAAAGGGCTCCCCTGAAAATGATTCAGAGCAGGGTATGAATTGAAGCCTTCTCACAAGGGCTTCATTCTAGATGAGCCATTTAGGGAACCTAAAGCACCCTTGTGGTGTTCCTAAATTCTGTGCAAACCCTCCCCTGTAGCTCAAGACTGAAAGTCCCACTGATGTCAGCAGGCCACCAGGGTGCAGCTCCCAGCCCCTGCTCACCTTTACACCCATGCCCTGTGAGTTCTGGGACTCTCACAATGCTGAAAAGAGGAAACAGTTGCATACCTGCCATTCCTAGGCATCCCATCTCAGTCTGAAGCCACAGATCATCTTCAAAAACCTGGAAGAGCACAATTATAAAAAAAGAATTTTTTCATAAATATCTATTATTGAACTTTCACACTGAATTTATGCTTCACAATTACACAGAACCCCATCCTACAAAGCCTCAAGTTTTTCCAAATTAACCACCAGAAGAAACACAACATGGCTCTCCCACAGCTTGTTAAGGAGTATGAGGCTCTGCTGCCCAGTGTGGATATGCACACCTGGGGCTAAAATTGTACTTACACTTCATATTATCAGGATGAGTCCCTGCACAATAGTAGAGGTAAGCTAGCTATTAGTTTGCTTTCATTAAATAATCTTTTTTTGCCATTTCACAGGCATATTTGAGGACGCAGGAAAACCTGATCCCTAGGATGCAGCAGGAACGTGTCCATATTTGATGATCAAGTCCACTGACATTACACTCATTTTCCCTCCTGAGAACTACACAGAGCCTTTCAAAGGGGGCACATGCGAAAACTGCAGCTTGCAAGGCAATCTGTGACAGCCTCCTGCCTGTGCCTGGACCACAGAGACTGCCACAGAAATCACAGCTCAAAACATCAGTAGAAGAAACCGGTGTTTTTAAGGAGTTTTATTGCCCAGTGTTTTGGTCAAGATGCAGTAGTCATATGAGCAAGTTGTCATTTATCAAAAATTCTTCCTTGCAGGAGCTAATAGAGTTAGGAATGTGGGCTGATTAACAGGGATCTAACTCTGCCTGGTGATGTCAGCCACACTTGCTGTTTCTGTCTGCTGCCAAGCACTGCATGACAATAATGTTAAGTACTGACTTATGTCAACACCACTGTTACGTGCATGTTTCTTCTTTGCCTGCTCAGGGAAGCCATCTCTGATTATCACTAGAGCTGTAACTTTAGTTACCCTATATGAAAATATTTCTCACTTCAGACAGGACACTTTCCTTCAACATAACAGAAAATGCAAGGTATCTCACAAATTCAGATGCACCAGAAGCCCTAGGGTTTAAGGGAAACTCTGGAAAACACATCCATACAGGATTGGAAACAACTCTTTGAGAGAAAGAAGTGACTCATAAACAAACATGAGCATGTACATGCAGCAATATCTGAGCAGCTCTGGGACACAGCTCCCAGACACCGAGCTCCTCATTAGGGGCTATTTCCAAATACCTTGTTGTACAGCTCGTCCTGGTCTCCAGAATTCTTATACACAAGCTGAGGTATGGTAAAATTCTTTAATAGGATTATTAATTTATTTTCACTGTTTAAACAATCTGTATGACCATTAATTTTGAGCAACCAAGCACCTCAAGAACACAGAAAGAACAGGAAACTTCAGAATCAAGCCGAAACAAAAAAACTCTGATTAATAGATCAGACATTAGTAGTAGTAGTAGTAGTAGTAGTAGTAGTAGTAGTAGTAGTTGTAGTATTATACACAGAACCACTCCCTTCTGAGCTGGAGGGACCCTCACTGATCATTGTATTCCATTCTTGAATGAATGGCCTGTAAGGGGATCAAAACTGTTTGTGTGCCCTTCCATCTATGCATATAGACATGCAGCAACAGAAATCACGTTAAAAGAGTATCAATCCCTGCCAGGCATTTCTAGAGCAGTGTTCAGCCTTATCTCCACCAAGGAAATGTATACCAGCTCACTGAATTGATGTAATAGAAGTTTAGAACATGGATGAAAATATAAACCACCAATACAGTCTTTTATGTTAAAGGCAAACTTGTTTATAAATATAAATCCTAAATATTACTGTTAAGCATTAAATCAGCATATATATGAATTTCAATGTTAGATGTCAAGAGCTGCAACAAAAGTAACAGCCTGCAACAAAACTAGACTGTGGTTTAAGCATGTATAAAGACATGCTAAAAATGTGGCTTTCTAGCTAACAAGCTTCCTTTCCTGCTTTCTAGGTTTTTATTCCTGTGTGGTTTTACAACAGCTGATGTGCAAAATCTATGGTGTTTGCATGTCCATGTGTGTCAGCTAGAAAAGACATAATGGCACTCCTTGTTTTTCCTTCTGCCATATCTGACATTTAGTTCTCAGTGGAAAATAGAGCCCGGTATTCAGCAGGTGTCTTCCACTCTGCTGCAGAGTGCATCCACAATACCAGACGACAACACAAGGGGCTCCACATCAGCAAGTAGTGCCAATTCCATGGACCTGCACTCACATTATGCTTCAGAAGTAATTAATTTAATGCAATAATATTGTCAGGAAACTTTTTCCCAAGTTTTACATTAATTTATTCTTCTGGTAGAGTATGTTGGTGTGCTCTTTATTGGTATTCGGGGCATCCTGGTTTTTTGGGAGTGAGGTGTTTGTTTTTTTCCCTGCAATACTATTTCCTGTTTATTAGTCTTTCTGTAGTCCTACCACAAACTACCATCTGTGACTTACTCTAATCCCCACTGCACAGTAAGGTATTCTACACATGGGCAAAAGATAACTCTGTCAACACATTTTGAGATGGGTTGACAGCTACAAACCTAGATAAGGAGAAAGAAGGAACATATAGGCTCCATCCTAAAAGCTACTGCACTTCTCATTGGAGACTGACACCAGTGAGCAGAGGTGCTGTGACTAGATAAACACCAAGGGCATCTACTCAGAACCACAGCAAACCACAGGCACAGCATCATTAAGGTTGGAAGGGATCTCTGGAGATCATCCAGGCCAACCCTCTGCCCAGGCAGGGTCACCTAGTGCAGGTGACAGGAACACATCCAGGTGCGTTTGGAATGTCTCCAGAGAGGGAGATTCCAAGACCCCTTGGGGCGGTGTCCGTGCTCCGTTATCCTCAAGGAAAACAAGTTCTTCATGTTGAGGTGAAACTTTTTGTGGTTTACTTTATGGCCATTGCTCCTAGTCTCGTCCCCGGCTACCACTGAAAAGAGCCTGGCACCATCCTCTCGACACGCACCTTTGAGATATTTACATACACTAATGAGATCCCCTTTCAAGTCTTCTCTTCTACAGACTAAACAGGCCCAGCTCCCGCAGTCTCTCCTAGTAAGAGGGATTCCCCACATCCCTCATCGCTTTCGTGGCCCTCTGCTGGACCCTCTCCAGCGGCTCTTTATCTTTTTTGTACTGAGGACCCTGTCCAGAACCTGCCGGCCGCCTCACCACGCCGACGCCTTTCGGGCCGCTGTCCCCAGCCCCAGAGGCTGGGAAGCGGCCGCGGCTCAGCCAGGCCCCGCTCCCGAGCACAGCCCTCCGCAGGGGCCCGCGCCGAGCCCGCCATCCGCCGCGCCGGGGCCGCTCACCGCCCGCACACCGCGGGCACAGCGCTTACCCCAGTCCGACCGCAGGGCTCCCGGGGCGGGCCCCGCCCGGCGGCCGCTGCTCGGGGCCGAGCGGGCGCGGAGGGGCCGCCGGGGAGCAGCGCCAGCAGCAGCCCGGCCAGCGGCCACCGCATGGCGGCAGGCGGACCCTCCGCGGGGGCGGACGGCGCCGCGGAGATTTCCCAGGCGTTGCCCCAACTCAGGCCCGGGCTCAGCCGCCGCATCCACCCGCCATCGTTCTCCTCCCACCGCGGCGAGGGCGGGGGCGGACGGCCCTAGCAGCGGGACCTCCCCTCATGCCCTGCCCTCCCCTCGCCGCGGGCCGGGGCCCGTGCGATGGCGGCGGTGGAGGAGTGCCTGCGGGCCGTAGGGCTGCAGTTCTGGGCGGACTCGCCGCAGGCGCTGCCCGCCCTGCTGGCCCCCGCCGTGCTGCTGGGGCTGCTGCTGGGCGCCGCCGCCGCCGCCCTGCTCTGCCGCTGCGCGCTCGGGCCGCGCCGGGGCGGAGAGGTACGCGGGGCCGGCGGGGGGAGGCGCGGGCCGGCCGCGCCGAGGGGCTCGGGGCAGCGGGAGCCGCTGGCGAGGGTTTGAACGGGGGAGGGCCCGGGAGCGGAGGGCCCGGGAGCGCAGGAACGGGGAGCACAGGAACGGGGAGCGCAGGAACGGGGACCACAGGAACGGGGAGCGCGGCTCCCGCTGCACGGGGCAGCCCGGGGTGCGCCCGGGACGAGCGGCGCGCCAGGGTGCTCTCTGCAGCGGGCTAGGAGAGAGTCCCGTAATTCCTGCCACACCTCTGCTGGAATGGATTTCACTGCTTCCTTTAAATAGTTACTGAAAGAAACGGACTAGCTCTAAAAGGAGGCCCGTGGAAGTGTTTACGTGTTCTGAGTGCTGCCCCTCTGGCCGGGATCTCTAACATAGTGACCTGCAAGTTGCTTCTCGTAACCACCGCTCCGTGTAGGAGGCAGTGTTGCTTTTAGTGATAATGGAAGATGTACCCGGTTTGCAGAAGCTTTATGAGATAATTGAAAATAAACACTGATTTCCTAATTACCCTAAACCAGTAATCTTATTTCCAAAGTATTTTACAGACTTTTCCAAAGTTCGTGTTACAACACAGCACAGAGCATTAGTACTAACCCACAGCAATAACTTTGCACTGAGGGTATGCACATGGATATCTAAACAAATAAAGGAGTCTGAGCACTATTGATGGTTTGCTTGATGCCAAACTAACAGAGTTTTCTAAAGTGTGTGATTTTGTTAATAACATACTTGCTGTTCTCTTTCAAGTACTGTGGTTCGTATATCTTTATTTCATGTTTGTTTGGACTCAAAGATTGCGGAGGTAGCATGCACCCACCAAACCAGGCAGGCTCCCATCTGCCAGGCAGATACATTTTCTGAGAACTGTCATTGATTTATTTACTCTCCCTTCCCACTTAGACCCAGGTCATGCTGGACTGACTGGATGTGGCCGTGGTTGGCACTGGCACAGCTGAGGGATTTGGAGCCCTGCAGACAGTTCTGCCAGCCTGCAAGTGGGGGTCTGGTCTGGCTTGGTTTTTCACCACACCTTTTTTGAGCTGTAACAGCTCTGCTGCGTGTGTTTATCTGCTAGTGTTGATCATCATTAAACATGATATAGGAGACAAATTCTCTAGTTCGCAACAGCTTTTAAGTTGGAGGATTGAAGCTGTTTGAAGCCAGACTTTAGCCTAGTAATGGAAGCACTTCAAGAGCTGGATCAATGCATCCTATGCAAGTACAAGGCTTTCTGATTCAATTGCTCATTTTCCCTGCCTTAATAGGTGTATCTTTATTGTACTGCCACTACCAACTCCAATGTAGCCATGTACAATTTTATCCTTTATATCATCTATGTCAATAAGGAATGGAAGCTGTCAGTTGTCCCTGGTCTGGATCTTCAGATGCATTTAGATGTTTAAATGCCATTAAAATCAATGCTGCTGTCGTAAAAGGGTTATTTATTTTGGAAGAAAAATAAACTGCTTGCTGGTGCATACAGAGCACATTTCAGGGTGGAAAGGTTGTATCCTGCGGGTCTGATTTCCCCAATTGAACAGGGCAACCTTAGGCTCTTCCTTCTTCCCACCAATAATCTGCCCCACCGATGCTATGGAGCAAGCAGGTGCTGAACTGCACCTACTGCAGCCTTCTGTATCCAAAGTAAAAGCAGGGATAGCTTTCCTGAGGATGATGTGTTCCATCCCAAGCAGCTAAATTATCCTTAGCCTGGTAGCAGGACAAGTACCTGGAGTCTGAAGCAGCTTTAAGCACCACAGTAAGCAAACGCATTTGTCACTCAGCCCCAGTTAATCACTATTTTATACCTCTCAGCCTGAATCTGGGGGATTTGTATGCATGGAGGATGCGTAAATCTCTTATTTGTTGATTTATACATAGGATACCTTGGGATACTTTTAAGAAGAAATCTTTACCACGGTAACAAATAAATTACCAGATTGCTGAGGGAGATTTGTAGCTATGCTTTTCTCATAAGTAAATTTTTAGGAACCAACATCTGCACTTCAGCACATCTCAAAGGCTAATCCAACAGTATAATCTGAATTATTGGACCGTCTAAGATCCAGAGAGGTGACAGAGGCAAATCATAAGGAATTAAGTGTATTCCAAAGCTTAGCTGTTCTCTGTGTTCTGGGAAAATGGACTACTTTACATATCAAGTGGCCAAATAATTTAAGGTGAACCTTTTCATAAAAGAGTGACATGTATAGTGGCTGCAGCTGTGTCATTAGACTACATCAAAAAGTAGTACATCAAAAGTAGTCAGTGGATTGAAAACCTGAAAAAGAATTTTAAAAAATAGCCCATGTAGTGTGGCTGCCATCTTTTCCTTCACTAAAAAAAAAGAAAAAAAAATCCTTCCAATTTTGTGTTTGGAGGGAGGCACATTAGTATTGTTTTCTGATCTCTGTAGTGTGAAGGGAAGATCGTGTGTAGCAGGAGGTTTCATTTCCACACTGTATCTGTGTCCCTATGTTTGTGTTTGTGCAGTTAGGCCAATAACATGGGCTGCTTTTGGGGAAGGGAGGTGATGAACATTTTCTGATAGTTACTTCTCCCTGACAGGAACTTCCACACACATAAAGCTTCATTTAGGAAGTTTGTCTTATGGCTGAGGAGCAAAAATACTTAGCATTCTCTTTATTGGTGGTAATTATAGACAATTTTAGTTAACTTGCTGTAATTCAGATGTTTCAGCTCAGACCATGAGGTTGACTCCATAGTCTGTAGTATGACATTTTGAGAGCAGATGGATTGATTTTACACCTTCACGGCTTCTTAAAACTTTTTACATTAAAATTCTACTTCTGGAATGAAAATTTTAAAAGTTTATTTTAATTATTCCTTTCTGAATATGTAAAATTTTCATTCATTTTCAGATCGTATTTTTTTCAAAATTTGCACTTAATACTGGAACTATTTTCATGATGGAAACATGAATGTATCCAGGCTGCTGTCAAGATGTTTCCAGTTAATCTGCGTGATCTTAAGTGTTACATTTTATGTTTTCTCTTGGAATTTCAGAAAGATGATTCTCAAAGACTTCTGGAAAGCTTCAACGCTAATGAAAAAGAACATACACTCATGCAAAGTAAAGCAGAACCCAATACATCAAAAGAGGAAATGGTGCTGGAGGTAAAGCTTTGCTCTTGAGGGTGGATGTCCATGTTGCTGCATGTAACAGTGAGCATGTTCAGGGCCTGCTCCAAATTGTCTTAATTTTAGTGGGTTTGCAGAGAGATATTAAAAAGTGTTCAGAAAAAGTGTAAGATGGAGAGTGGGAGTTGATTGCTGCTTAGGAATGCAACCATTTCAAGCACTTGTTCCCCTTATGAATTCCATTTCTCTTGGGGCACTCTGGATATTTAAATCAAGATCCTGAGTTCTTGTTGGACAGAGGCCTCTTTGCTTTCATCTCTATGTTGTCGTTAGTTTCAAAAGGCTGATGGGATAAATTAACACTATGAACATAAGAAAAAGTTTGTAAGTACTGAAAGACCACTGTGGTTAGCTAGGATTGAAAGATAATTAGAGAATTTGTGAAAAAAAAGTAGAAATATAAACTTAACAACCCACCCTCAATGAACGCAACAAGTTACGTAAGTAACTTTTTTTTAATATAATCCCAAAATAACCCGTCCTACTGTGTAGTCATTAGATCACTGTCTTTCACTCAAAGCTTATTTGACTGCTCTTGCTGAAGCTAAAGATTGTGATTTAAACTGCTCATTTAAAAATGTGCAGTTCAGCTGACTCATTCAGTCTATTATATATAAATTAAATACATGCATAAAATGTCAGTCAAAACCAGCCAGTCTGGTGCTTAGCTTGTAACAAGAACTGATTTCAGGATTTCAAGAAAATGTTATCGTTATTTAGCTGTTGGTTTAAATCCTGACAGGTAATGAATCTTCCTTTCAGCTTTGTGATCAGGAGTGGTGACAAAACATGCTTGGTCATTTTGCTTATGTTAGAGTATAACAAGTGAACATGGGTTAGGTTATTTTTTTGAAATGTAAGTGTTGTGGGAGAACTTACACAATTTTACATCTTTATGCTTATTACCAGTGTTTTTGAAAACACAGTCTTTTAAAGGTGATCATTCACTACTATATCCATTTCTATAACATGGCTCATTTATAAGACATCAAGAAGTAACCTTGTTATTTTAGGGAACTTTCTCCCACCTATTTGTCTAACTACTAAAGTTATGTCTATTTTTCAAAAAAATTTTTTTTTCCAATTTCTGGAGGCTTTTGCTGTTACTAGCATCAAATTGACATTTTATGAAGAAGCATAGATGGAAAATGCTTTTAATTAGGTTAAAACATGTCAAAAAAACCCCAGGTATTTTCATTCTGAGACTTTCCCCATTGCAATAACACCATAATTACTGTATTAATAATAATTGTATGTTACTTACACTGTTCAGAAGCAGGATGTATTAGTTCTAGTGCACTGCAGTACAGCTTTATATCTTTGCACTGGCTGCTCTGTCTCCAGCCACTGCTCTGTCCACTCCTGTCCCTGAGGAGATGCTGCAGTGCTGGGATGGTCATGGGCAAATGTTCTACACTTTATCAGTAAACCCAAAAATGGAAATAAATGGAGATGAAAAAGTGCAATGGTAGAAGTCTAGTGAATTACATCGTTTGCTCTTCTCTTCATTTCTTTTTTTAGACTCTATTAATGCTTTGATATTTCCTAGAAAAAGCTGTGTGAAAAATCCTGTATTTTGACAAATCAGAGTCTTTCATTTCATATGACAAAACCAAAAGAGATAAAATAGGAAATCCTAGTGCTTGGATTTACACCTTTTATCTTCTATTTATAGCCAAACTTTTATTAAGCCATACCCAACTTCTCAAAACAAATTATGATCCCATTGTTCCAGTGCCTGGAAAAAGGCAGTAGCAGAAAGTCAGACTATGTGATATAGAAAATTGTGTGAAAAGAATTCAGTATCTATTAAAAGGTCTTTGGAAAAACATTGTTATTTTCTCTAGATTTTGGGTAAGGGTTGTATTATAAAAGTTCTTCCTGGGACAAAATGATGACTGGGTTTCCTTAATTTATTGTTTCTTTATTTAAATTGAAAGACAGAATTTATAGCCATAATTATAGCTTTGGAGCTTATTGTCCTTTAGCATTTTTTATTATCAGTCTCATTTGTAAAATCTTTAGTTGTTGCTAAGGGTATGGAGGTGGGTGACAAAACACAACATGAAAATACCTTGCAAATACCAGATACTACCTATTTTCTCCTGGAGAATGAAAAATATTTTGTAGCAGTGGTAATGACAAGAGTTCCCTTTTCAAGTTTTCCTACTTGGAATGAGTCTTATGAGAAGAATTCTTGCACCAAAGCAGAGCCAGTCAATAAATAGTTATCAATAGGAATGTTTAAGTTGTGTAACAAAAAGGAGCACACAATATTTACAGTGAAAAATTTCCAGATCTGCTGCTGTTCTCAAATGGTTTTCTGTTCTTTTCCATACAGGAAAGTGAATCTCCTCTGAACAGTAACATCACAGCATTTGCATTAAAGGCAAAAGTGATCTATCCCATCAACCAGAAATTTAGGGTAAGGTTTTAGAGTCTACTTGTAAAAATTAATGCCAGTCATTCTGTGTCAGAGTAAATTGCAGAGAGTAATGGAAGAAACTTTACTGCCAATCTGCTTAATAGGGATCTTTGGGTTTTTTATAGTCCATTGACTCAGGGCTTATTCTGTAAGGTGTCAGCTACTTTCAGCTCCCCCTGAAACCTGCCATGCTTTACATGGTGTCCAGTCAATTTTCACTGTATTTAAGAGAGCTTGTCTGCCCCTTAATATTAATGGAAGTTGGAGCCATAACAAGAACACCACAAGCATCTAAAAGGAAGAGAGAAAGCATGCACCAAGCAGCTAACTACAACAGAAGAATGCTTTCCTGAGCAATGCAAAAGCCTGTCATGTATATGGAAACACTTTCACTGTGTATAGTGTTTAACTTTTCTCTTAAAAGTAAACATTGAAAATTGATGTCGTGTTTGTTTCCTTATTGTGTTGTATTAATTGAATTTGTGAATTTCCTTTGACTTATAGCCTCTGGCAGATGGCTCATCCAATCCATCTTTGCATGAGAATCCAAAGCAGGCAGTTCTGCCTAACCAAGTGGTGGAGACCTCTATGTCAGGCAGCCTGGGATCCCTGAGCCAGGGGGACAAAGAGGACTGCAGTTCCTCCACAACAATACATTCCACAACAAGTGATGACAGATTTCAGGCTCGAGCCTTCCTAAAGGTGGCCAGCTTCTCTGAAGTGCTGACATGTGAGAGGTAAGCAGGAAACTTGCCCTTGTTTGGTCATTTGATGTGTCTTTTAGGTCAGTCACTAAAGGTGAGAGGCTGGGCATGAATGCACACAGTCACCACATCAGGACAGGGTTATCTGCTTATAACCCTAAAAAAGTTGTTGAGGAGATTAATGCATTAAGCATTTTAATTAATGCACATCAATTAAGTTAAGCACACATTAATATACTTCCTTAATACATTAAGGAAGTCATCGTGTTCTTTGTGAAATTTTGGGAATCAGAGCTGGCCAGAAGCTGTCTCATGAAAGGTGTATGGGTGTTAGGATAAGGAGATGCCTTTGTCACATCTCATGTGCTCAGTTCACATGTCCTGTGCACTGTACAATGCCATCTCACACTGCAAGGGCCTTGAGAACACTCAGTGCTCTGTCCTCTCCGTTTTAATGGGAGCTACTCGTGTCTTAGTCTGGGAAAACAGTTCCTCTCTGACACTGCTGATGAGCAGGTAGAGGTAATTGAAATGGACTGTGAGCCCTGGTTTCCTTTCAGCTGCCCCATGGTAAGGTACCCCTAGATGAATACATGTGTCTGCACTCTCATTAGCAAGAATAGGAAAATCATATTTGTGTCAGGGGGACTGGGAAAGGTTCCAGCAATGAAGAATGGTTACAAAATATCCACACTTATTATGTCTGTTTCAATGTAAAGCCATGTTTTTCCTGGTTGTATCTACTCATGCCTATGTTTGCTTTCTCTTTTTCTAGAGGAAACTGCAATGCCAACTTTATTAGGAGCACTGCTTTCTTACTTTTACATACAGAAATCTTTTCTGAAAAAGGAGCCAATGCAGAAATAAAGTGACTTCACTTTCTGTTTTGGGGCAGTGTTTTTAGGAGAATCTAGTGGTTAAAGGAAACTTATGTTATGTTGTCCTTTTGTATAACCATCATTTAGATTGCTATTAATGCATTTTTAATCTTTGTTTTAGTTTTGATGTTAAGCTCTGCCTTTGCAGTCTTACTTTAAAAGATCTCAGACGTCTTGATACTGAACTCAGAAAAGAAAAACATATGGTAGGTACTTATATCTCATTTATAGCTCAATGTTTTGTCAATCTTAGTTGAATATCAGTTTAGGAAATAACACAAACAGCTGGCTAGGTGGGATGTAGGGTAGCAGAGTTGCATTTCCATGTTATTGTCTTTTTTTTCCTCCTACTCTGCATATATATGAGCTTGCTAAAGAAGTAAAATATCATGAAGTATACTGGTCTGTGAAATACCAATATAGCAAATACAAAAATTTGGTTTTAAACATTACTCCAGAGATTAACATAAAGCACTTGAGACTCATAAAAAGAGGTAATAAATTATTTAATAGATGAGTTTGTCCTGAGGACAAACTTTCTTGTTTGTGTGTTGCAATTCCAAAGACTCAAAGCTTTTGGAATAAAATTGAAAGTTCAGTTTTTTACTGACTGAATCAGTACCATTGTGATAAGTACAATAGTTGTGATTTTGTATAACTGAGGGATTAAGGTACCATTTAAACCATAGATAACTACCTACATCAAGTCACAGCATCCAAAACTGACAAGGAAGGAAAAAAAAAGAAAAAAAGAGTACAATTAAAGCCACAGGATACTCAGTAATGATTGATTGTGGTGACTAGCTATGATCAAGTACAGCACCATTACTGCTACTGAGTTTCAGCTCAGTAAATACGAATGTGGACATAAAGTCTGTAGCATTCTCCTCTCTTCTTTTCTCAGGCTCTGTTTAAACAAATTGGTAACTTCTGCTATAATTTACTAAATCCACAGAGAATATTTAAAAGGGTGATATTTGCTGAACAAATTTCTACACAATGCAAAGGAGGAAACAGGAGGGTAAATCTGGGAAGCAATTTCTCATCTGGTGGATTATCCACATCTAGTTAGATGAGAAAGGGAACTGGCAATCAGATTCCAGAAGGAAGTTTAGCTTGATTGTAGAAGGTTGAACTTGATGTCAAAGTTAATCATCAATTTCTAAAGGAAGGTAGGTAGCAACATAGTGATGTAATCACAGAAACATGGAGAAAATGAGCTTTTAACTTGCTTTATTGCCCACCAGAAATCACCGCAAATGACTTTGACCTTTAGCTGAATATTTAAATAGCTTTATGTTTTTGCTAGAAGGAAAAAAAAAAAAAGAAAAAATAAACTAGAGAATAATTTCTTCCTTTCTCACTCTTCTGTCTCTGATTTCAATCTTTCTTGGCATCAGGTCTTAGGAAATATATCCTTTTCATTCAGTCTTCTTGTGAACCCTTTTTTTTCTTTTTACTGTATGTAATATCTTGGTAGAGTGTTCAAAACTCGCCAAACTCCTGTCCAAAACATTTGCAAGTGAGATCTGAAACATGACTGCTATATGGTTTTCTCTTCTACTGAGTTCTAATTATATTTTCCGGGTTTTGCTCACCTGACATACTGGCTTCATAACTGTTTTTATATGTAAATATGTATTAATTTATGTTTTTTATATATTTTAAGCAGGCAAGTTCTGTGTCATGTTGTTTTCAAGATTATGAGGTACAGGCATGTGGCTGTTAAATTTCACTTATTTTTATTTCCACAATAAATGGAAATTGTTGCAGCACTCAGTAATGAAGTGAGTTAACCTTACACTGAAACTGTAATTGAGGCAAGATGTAGAAAGCTTAAGCAAAGGTTTTCCCAGTGTTAAAAAAATTCAAAAACATCTTAAAAAAAAATACAAATGGAAAATCAGTATTTTTTCTTGCAAGAGAAGCTAGCTAGAACTTGAGATAGTTTCTTTTGGGTTATGTACAAAAATGTTTGATGTATCATGTGGCTGACAACAGCTGAAGTCAGAGTAATGAGTCTTTAGTATCTTTCAAACAGTTAATATCTTCCAGTTTAGGGCTTCATTAAACTTAAAAAACCTGGGCTTTGTATTTTCAATCAATCTGCATTTTCTCCAGTTACAAGTAGTTTCAAATGTGTCTGTCTGGTTACAAGGATATATGAGATTATGTGTAACACCATCTTCCAATATCTCACAGAACCCAAAACCAGAGAATTTTTCACAGTGGAAGTAACGGAGAGTTGCTGGTGATTTACCTGTTAATTTAACTGTTGTTTCACTTATGACTCACTATAATCTCCCTGATTGATTTAAATCAGCAAAAGTTATCACAAAGATGTCCTTACAATGTCGAACAGGCACTTAATCTGGGTTTTGGTTTCTTCCTTTTAAACAGATGTTTATTCAGGTTTTCAAGATATACCTCACAGACTTCCATCATAAAAAGAAGATTACTGATGGTTTGTTGAAGAAGATCCTTTTAAATCTGGAAAATGTAAGTGGGTTTCTTGGTTAATATGTAAGACCACACAAACTAAGAGTTACCACAGCAGACCATTTCACCTACTGCTTTTGAACAGCAATGTCATTTGCAATCTATTTCTTAAGAAAATTCAAAGAAACTCCCTTGTTACTTGATTTTCTCCATTACCTTGTATGCTTTTTCTCTTTGCTGCTGTATGAAGTGATCTGTGTATTCTGTTAAAGATAAAATATTTTGTCGTTGAATCCATTGAAACCAACAGAAAATTTTGAACCTTATTCACTCAGATTTAATAATTTCTAAGTATCAGGGGCTTTGTTTGGTCCCAGGTATCATTGCTGATAATAAAATTGCAGGAAATAAAGTAGCACTATGAAGCTTCAGGCTTTCATCAGGGGAAAATGCACTTATTTTCCTCATCATCCTTTTTTCTTTCATGTACTTGTATAGAATTCCATATGCCACTTCTGAACTGGAAGACATATATTGACAGTCAATGTGCATTTCAGGTAGAGTCACAGTACTATTTTTGAGGTTATTAGAAGGAACAAAAACCTTTACAAAACTGTAGAAAATAGGAGAGCTATTGGCTTCACTCTCCAGTTCAGAGTCACAGAAAAATCTGGATTGAGCAGCACATCTCGAGGTTGTCTGGTCCAGCCCTCTGCAGGAAGCTTTGCTTTATGTGAGGTTATCCAGTGCCCTGCCAGTCCAAGCCTTGAGTGTTTGTACTGAGAGCAGCCTCATCACAGTACCAATTATGCTTTTCTTACATGTAGATAGAATTTCACATCTAGGCATTAGTCTATCACCTCATGAGCTCTAGTTGCTGAATACTTTGTGCAGTCTAACAATCTGTGAATTACTATCAGGAATCTCTGTAGTTGTACCCTAGGATTCATATCAGAATGTATTTTGCCTTAGAGCACTCTTCTGCCTTAAATCCTCAGGTTTAGTATTAGAGCTTATTGTGTTTACTACATGAAAAGTGAGATTGGATGTGCAAAATCCTTTTACTGGTGGTCTTCTGGGAATGACTTCAAATTATAAACAGCTAATCTAGAATAGGCATGTTTCCTGATAGAACCTAATCCTCAGTGAAGTTTGATGGCATTGGTATCCTCACGCCCCTAAGCTGCTGCAAGACAAGGACTAAATCTGAATAACTAGAAGCAATAGTTGCCAAAGAAGTCCAATTGTTTAAGTGCCAGTAGGGAGTTTCTGTGTCCTATATGATGGAGAGAAATATCTTGTGAATGTGAGAGTCTCAGAGGTGGGATACCATACAAGGAACAAGGCTGGTTATGACCACCATGTAGAAGAGATGTTGGCAATACAAGCATTACATGGATTATTACAGACAGCATTTTCCTCTTTCAATTCTGCATCATAAAAATTCATGGGGTTTTGATGAAATTGTTAGTGAAGCTTGTCAAACTCTACTTACATTTCTTTAAGGCACAAGGATATCAAGTTAATGCATTGACAGCCAGAAGTGGATGGTATTAGAAGTCAGTACTTGCTATGCAAGGCATGTTGTAGCAAAGGAGGAACCCCTCTTTTGGTATCAACTTACTAAGCAATGACAGCAGATTAGTAATTGTCAGCAACATCAACTTTCAGAAAAAACCACCCTGGTTTCTAAAGGACTGAAAAACTGTAAAACCTCATGTAATCAGGCAGCCTATAATGTGTCCCTTGTGAGCATTACAGGTGTGTTCATCCATGTGTGTTCATCCAGCACTTTGCAGGAATCACTATCTCATTATCACCTGGATACTTACCTAAGCTTTTAAACACAGCATGTACACTCATAGCTGCCATTTAAGATGGGGCACATGCATTAAAATAAAAATATTTGTAGATAGATTCCACGGGTTATTAGTATAAAAGCTCATGAAGCAGTGTTTACTAAAACTTGAATTCAGCAGAGATGGACTACGCTCACATCCTGACTGTGCTCACATCCTAGTGGAAATGTATGTATTTGTATTAGGTTTAGTTCAGAGCTCCCATATATCTGGAGATTTCCTTGCTTGCTACAGAAGGCACATTACCAAGATACAGAACTTTCTGAACACTCCTGTTCAGCTTCCTTAGCCATGAGCCAGAACTGACATACAGATTGACTCCCAAATGTAGAAGTTTGGTCTGTTTTTCTGTTTAACAAATCACTTGATTTTTTTTTCCCCAGGATTTTGAAGAATTACAGAAACAACTTGACTCTAGACTCCAGAATACTGAAATGTCAGGAGCCCATAATTCAGAGTTCCAGACTCTAGAAGACCTAGAAAGGAGGGAAAGGGAATATTCCGAGCACGTAATAGATAATGTAACTTCCTAATTTTTTCTAAAATTTTATTTTAATGTTATTCTTTTAGTGAGGAGTTCTTTAATGCAATGGTTTTGTTGAGTACAGTTAGTCTGTTGAGTCCACAGTTAGTATTTTATATGTGTAGGAGTCCTGAAAATATTTTTACTTTGCACCAGCAGAATATTTCCAACAACCTTTGGGTGTCAACATGTTTTTGTAGATAAAACATTTATTATGTTTTTTGTAAAACACTACTGTTTCATTAGCTGAGAAATGTCTGGTGCTTGTCTGATGATAAGATCTATTTCAGGCCTATGTATAGCCTGACTTTTAGGAATGTTATCCTAGCACCTTGCTTTTATCAATCCCCATAACTGAGTAAGAGAGTAATAAGAGACTACAGGGTTTTTTTAGCTGAAAGAAATACTAAGAATATAGTTGCTGGGCAATGTTTTGGTATGTTTTGTGCATTTACTTTGGCAAAGCATTTTTCTTTAGCAACTTTCCGCATGAGAATATATTTACATTTTTTGATGTGACAATCCAGTTTGATAGCAGGCATTTGATTTTCAATGTAAAGATTTTTTTTCTCTAAAGTAGGTTCACTGTGTCAGTATAGCTTTAAGGCTATAAAATTGGAGGTTAAGAACATTCTATGTATTATTTTCCAGTAAATTGAGTAGTATTCTTCCCAGCCCAGTTTCTGAAGTTTGAGCAAATTGACTGCTGATGAAAATAAGAGAGTGACAGCTCTGTGAGCTGCCTGTGCTGATTGACTGAGGCACTTCAGCCCTGGACCAAACAGCCCATCACCTCAGCCTTGACTCTTTTTCATACAGGAGTTAAATTTTTAAATGTCTGTTGCTTAAATACTTCACTGGGAATTTTCTCAGCTTTCTTTAGATTCCCTGAGCCCTTCACTTTTTAGTGGAAGTCCTGGTAACATTGGAACATCTGTGTTAAGTTTCTTTTGTACTTTAACTTTGCTCAGTGGAAAAATGATTGTTTAGAGTTTTCCAGAGTTAGTAATGTAAAAATAATTGCTGGCAACCTTAGTGAGCAACATGAGGCATTTATTCATCAGCAGCAATCATCCTTCGGTGGGTCTGTCACTCTTGTGCCTGCAGATGCTTTTCATTGTATTGAAAATAATTTCCCTTTATGCAGATTTGTACAGATCAGTACCTTGAACTAATCTACTCTTCTGCTGAGAATATAAAGAGTTTTTTGCCATACTTACAAATGCCATAATCACAGTTTTGTCCAAACTCATGGATACTTAATAGAGATCTTGGTGATGGATGCATTTTTTACCTTTATGCCTATGACTAATCCCACAGAGCACAGAATATTGACAGTTGTGCACAGCCATGTTTGTGGGATCAGAACCTAAAACTAGGGATTGGCCATACAGTAATCTATCAGAATTGGCACATACAGTGTGCCAACACTGCATAAAGTACTTAATTCCACCCAGTAAAGTGCTTATGTAGCATTTAGCTGTAAAAGGCTTTGATGGTGTAAAACATCAGTAATAATTTTCAGTTTTTCTTTTTTTTTGTAAAAATGTTGTTTGACTAGAATACCTTCTCCTACAGCTAAATAAACTTCCCAGAATAAAAGGGATGCAGTTTATCTTCTAGGTTTTTATCATCAATATTAAAAACATTATAGGCTCTTATAGATGCAATGGGTAGAGAATTACCAAATTCTTAGCTAGTTAAAAAGAATGACTACAGTTATTTTAAAAGGTCAGGTTTGACCTACTGGTTACGTGCCACCACCAATATATGATATATGTATATTTTAAATATATAACATATATAATAGTCTCTTTAGCTTTGTGAATTGTTCAATATAGCTAATACTGAGAGCTGTCTGTAATCCCAGTGACTTGTATTTCAGTAGACTCATCTATATGCCTCTTTCTGTAATGAAATACCAGATGATTAATGAGGGAACATGGGTTGTTTTTTGATTCACATTCCACAGATGGAAGCCTTCTGGAAGCAGACTGACAAAGCCCAGCAGGATTTTTTGGACCAATCAAAATGCTCAAGTGCCAAAGCAACAAAGATAATGATGGATCTGACTGAGAAGATGATTGCAGTAGAAAGCTTGTTAAGTGAATCTCAAGACTTGCAGGCAATGGTAAAGTAAAAAAGAAATAAAAGTTGAGACAGATTTAGTCAATCTGAAAAGAAAGAATTATGTCAATGCACAGTGTCTGTCAGTCCTGCCTGAGGAGTGATGTACATTACTTAATCCACCTGTCTCTTTGAGCTTTATTGCAAAGAGCTCAGCTTTCATTGCAGTTTAGGAAGACTCACAGGAGGGTGAACTCTCTGCACTTGAGTTCTAATTCTCAGAATACCATTTAGGTGGTCATAGAAGGAAAAAGTATTATTAATGCAGCTGGTGAACCAGGAGCAAGAGCACTAGATCTAATCAATGGAGAATTGTTACTGTGGGCATTAGGGAATTTCTTTCTCTTTCAAAATACTTATTCCATTTTGACTGAGAAATCCTAATTTAAATTTGAGGGTGATTCTATGTGTTCAGTGACTTTAATTGGAATTGAACATTCTTGTCAGCTCTTAGTGATATGGTCTGAAGAGAGGAAACTGTGTTCATAAATGCACCAACTCTGTGCTTTATGTTGTGTTAAATTTAACAGATCCTTTATTGGTTTTTGCACAGGATATACTGAAAGAGTTACATGTAATTTATAGATTAACATACAGTTGGAATCACTGCATTTATTAGTAATTTGGTATATAAACAAATACAGTAATTATTAGCTTGTTCGTTTTGCATTGAAGCAGCTAAGTGGACTGAGCTGGCCAGGTGTGAAAAAAGTCTTTGCTGCTTGTCACACTTGACCCAAACTGGACTTCTGTACAGTAAATTCCTTCAGACTGCAGATAAGATATCTGGATGCAGATACAGGAGATGTTCCTGCCCAAAGTCACTGCTGTGATGATGCTGAAATCTCATTGCAGAGGTCAGTGTAGGTACAGCTCTATCAATTACAGTAGGTCAGAGAATCAAAGAATCATTTGGTTTGGAAAAGACCCTTGAAATCGAGTCCAGCTGTTAACTTGGCACAGCACTGTCAAACTGTTTTCTAACCTTGCAGCACTGTTTAAAGCAGCTGCACTTTCACCCAGGAAACCTTTCCCTACTGTGGTCATGCTTCTTTAATAGTGCAATGAAAGCTGCTAGGCCTTAGGCAATTATATTAATTTTTAGTATATGTACTGAGCTCTGTCTGACCATGTATTTGAAGGAATCACAGCATTATCAGAATCAGGTATGTGTCCTCATTCAGTATTTTGAGAAGAGGTCCAGAACTTCCATGTTGTCTTCTGTCCATCTATCTTCCTTGAGTATTTAGGTTGTTCTGCAAGGCTGTTATTATCTTTTCCAGACTTAATGTCTTCTTGACAGCTACAAATAGTGAAAAACACAAATTATTCTAGATTAGCTCTTGCAAGTGAACATGCAATAGACCTACTACTAGCCTGCACTGATCAAGACTTTCAGCAGCATTCAAATACATGAAGATGGTTATTCACATGTCTATTGTTTTAAGGACAGCATGGGAATAACAACATGACTCTCAGCTTATTTAGCAAAGATGAGAGTGATCTTTATTCTTCAAAATCTTCTTTTATAGACAGTTCTGAAAGAGTAAAGTTTCATTGGTTAGCAAACCAACACAAGACTGTCATTGGACAGTTAGGAACAACACCCTTTGACTGTTTCTTGCAAGTAAACAACAAGTTAGAAAACCACCACCTGAAAAGGTTGTTTTCTCTCTCCAAAGACTGTTTGAATTCTTCATAATTTCTCTGGCTGCTTTCTCAGGCCTGTGTGAGAATGTTATGGGACTTGGTTTAACACAGACACTGTGCTGCTGACTGATTTCTCACATTCAGTATCCACACACATGGTTTTGAGAAGCCTCAGTGGTTTCTTCATGGTTTGGGAATCAATAGTTCAATGAAAGGAAAGCACAAAGATACATTCTTGGTTTCTAAACAGGACTTTATGTTTGGTTTAGGACATTCAGGAAAGGTTATTCAACTGGGAGCTTATGGTGAAAATGATTGATTCACTGAAGTCCTCCATACCAGAAGAGTGTAAGGGTAGATTAAATACAGTGTCAAATATTCTGGACCACTTAACTGTAAAGAATAATCTTTCAGTCCGACAAAAGGAAGAGCTTCTAACAGATCTGCACAAGGCCTTCTGGGAACAGCTGGCACATTACAGTAATGGTGAGTACTTAGACTGGAGCTCATGACTTACATGAGTTCTTATTGTTTTAAAGAATGAAAAAATTACAGCTTCAGCCATATAGATCTCTCTGTTTTAAAATGATTGAATTGACCAGGATTAGTTTTATTCTGCAGGATATATGTTTGGAATGGGAACTTTGACTTTAGGCCTTGTATGTGTTATCCCATAGTAAGTAGGTATTACTACATACTTACTCTACAGTTCACATAATCTAATTCCATTAATTTGAATATAGAAAAATCACACTTCCTACAAGTATTTGTGATATTTCTCCATTTACTGTTCACATACTTGGCATTGCCTGGTGCTGTCTTAGGATATCCTGCTAGCATGTAAAGCCAGAAGCAGTTGTACTATATACAAAACAGTTGTGCTATCACTCTTTTGAAAAGATAATGTTAAAACTTATGAGCCTCCTAGAAATCTCCCTTTTATTATGTAAGGCTAAAATACCTTTAAAATTAAATCTTTTCCTCTTTCTTTTACACCTCTTCATATTAGTATTATAACACAATTATAATAAAGTCTAAGCTGACTGCCTCACTGATTTAAGGTTCTCCCTGTGTCATTTTGTATGTTACCTAATGCCTAGTGTTGAGAAATATAGCCCCAGCTTCTCTGATTGGTGCTGGTTCAGGGCTCAGTGCCTCCCATCAGCACTCACACAAAATTACAGCAAATGTTTAGCCAGAAGGAAAGTAATGAGAACTACTTCAATACAATTTCCAGAAACATTTCTGCTACTTTTGGGCACATGTAAAGAAAATTGTCGTAACAAAATGGCATTAGGTTTAGAGTTCAGTGAACTGAATAGTCAGAACGAATGCAGGCTTGTTGCAATATGTTCTTGCTGCAGTGCTGCTCACTCACTTTGGGCTTAGTGGTGATAATTTGTGCCTTATCACAAAGTCATAAATTCACAGATTCACAAAATGGTTAAGGTTGAAAGAACTTCTGGACATTGTATGGTCCACCCTGTCTGCTCCAGCAGGTTGAGCTACTGTTGGTTGCCCAGGATCACATTCAGACAGCTTCTGTCTCCAAGAATGGAGGCTTCACCTGGGCCACCTGTTCCAGTGCTCAGTCATCCTCATGGTAAAAGGAACCTCCTGTGTTTCAGTTTCTGGCATCTGCCTCTGGTCCTTTTGTTGGACACAGCAGAAAAGAATGGCTCTGTCTTCTTTGTACCCACTCTCCATGTGTTTATGTACATGCTCAGATCCCCCCTGAGCTTTCTCTTCAGGCTGAATAGCCGCAGCTCTCTCAGCTCTCTCTCACAGGATACATGTGTCAGTCCATCCATCATCTTCATGGGCCTTTGCTGAATTCTCTTCTGTATCTCCATGTCTCACTTGCACTTGGCTGTGGAGTCCAGAGCTGGACACAGCACTCCAGGTGTGGCCTAACCAGAGCTGAATGGAGGGAAAGGATCCTCTTCTTCTCCCTGCTGGCTTGTGTTAAACCTGGTGTCCCCCAGAACCCCCAGGTCATTTCCCACCAAGCTGCTTTCCAGCGGGCAGTCCCCAGCATGTGCTTGTGCCTGGGGTTGCTTCTCCCCAGGTGCAGCACTTTGCACTTCCCATTGTAAACTTGAGGAGATTTGCATCAGCCCATTTCTCCAGCTCATCAAGTGCCCTGTGGATGGGAGTACAAGCATGTGTGGTGTATCAGCCACTGCTCCCATTTTTGTGACTTCTGCAGACTTGCTTAATTTGCACTCTGCCCCATCATTCAGGTTATTAATGAAGCTGCTGAGCAGAATTGCACTCAGTATTGACCCCTGGGGTACACCAGTAGGTGCTGGCTTCCAGGTGGACTTGGAGCACTGTCTGCTCATCCATCCTCTTCTCGGTGAGGCTCTGTCAGGAGACTGCATCAAAAACCTACCTGAAGTCAAGGTAGCCAATATCCACCATTCTCCTACCGTCTACTGAGCCAGTTATTTCATCACAGAAAGTGCTGCGGACTTAATCCTCTTTCAGAACATCTAACTGTGTGAACAGCTTGCTGATACTCACAAATACATGTATATTGTGATATAGTTTCTTTCTTGGATGTTTGTTTCTAAAACTGTCTCTGCCTAGTTCATAGTTTTTGCATAGCTTCAGCCATTAACATTCTTTAAGCATAAATGGGTGTCCTTGGATGATTTTTCCCTTTTTTGTCAATTTTCACTTGTTCCAAATCAAGAATACCTATGTCAGGGCCTTTATTTCATGCAAAGTAGGTGTTTATAGTTATATATAGCAGTATATTATAGTTGGTACATCCTGTGCAGAAGAAGATTATCAACGTCCTGGTTTTAGATAGAAATGAAAAGTGCTTTAAAAAAATTATCTGGAATGCAGCATTTATTCCAATAGAGTCTTATTTGACCTTTCTTATGAGCTCCTAAATATAAAAGTTAAACTGTACCTATAATTCATGAACAGAGCACAAAGCCAGCAAGACTGTGCTCCCAGAATGCAAGGAAGTTGCAAAGAATCAATAGTGTTTAAAAGTAAAACACTGCTACATTTATTTGAGTGATATTTTCATTACAGGCATTCCTGTACTTTTCGTGCACTTTCAAGTGTTCTGTCAGTGCATCATCAGCCTGTGGATAAGCACAGTAAATTAGCATGGAGAATAAATAACATTCTTGGTGCTGCAGCACTGTGCTCCTTTTGTTTCTCTACTAAATAATTTCTCATAATTGAAGCAGCTCGATGCAGTGGCAGAGCAGCAGCCACAGGTAACTTGTTTTGCATTCCCCTTTAGTTGCTTGTGTCAGGAGTGAAGTACTGCTCTGGGGCAGGGCAACTGGGGGAAATGAATAAAATTCTTCTTAGCTGGACAGGCAATGAGACATGAAGTGGCAGAACATTTAAAGCACCGATTGCACTCAGCAGCCCGGGATGGAAATAGACTCATGAATTTATATATCACTTGGAGCTACAGGGGGAATGAAGCAGGGAGGAACTTAGTCCCAAATAGTTCACATTACTAGCATGAAATTGGAGGGACCTTGACAACTTTTACTGCAGGTTCTTGGATGAGTCACTTTAGAAGTCTGGTATGTATGGCTGTATGCCAGTTCAAGCTAATCTGAACTAGCACTGCTTTAGACCTTTTCTCCCCACCATATGTTACTGCCCCTGTCCTCGCCACAGCATTTGCATATTTGCAATTAGGTAATGAGCCACTTACCGACCTTCCTGAAGCAGGAGGGAGAGGTTTTTGGTGCTGCATGAGGGAATCTGTTTCTGGAACTAACACTGCCTTTGCATAAACAGCAACACCAGTGAAAGGGAGGGTGCAGGATGGTAGCAGTCCAAAAACCTGATAGCTTTAAGTGCCATGTAACAATCTAGAAGTTCACATCTAAAAAGGCCATCAGGGTAAGAGACAAATTTCAAATCCTGCATGGTGATTACTTGTCTGTTTCACTCACTGACAGATTTCCGTGAGCTTATGTTGTGTGACAGTAGCAGATGCTGCTTTCTCCCTGTGGAGTTGTGGTGCCTAATTGTTTGTGGTTTATGTTCCAGAATGCATGCAACAAAGTAAAGACCTGATCTTGAAACGCCTGGAGAGCCGTGTGAAGAAAAAGGAAGAGCTCAAACGCAGACGGGAAGCTGAACAAGAGAGTCTCCTTAGCAAAACTTTTCTTACTGAAGATGTTCATAGTTTTCTCAAGGTGAGCAAGAAGCAGCTTATTTTCCCTGTTCTATTAGTTTTTGAAAGGCCAAGTGTATTGCAGATTTCTCCCAGTTCAGTAAAATTGGGAATTTTGTGATCTCATGAGAATCACGTGCAGTAGCGCAGGGGGACAGGGTCAGAACCCCTGTTGGTGTTGTTGCATTGGAACAGAATGTCAATTAGGTTAACGCAAAAATGCATGTTTTGTAGAAAACATCTTTTATTTAGATACTGCATGTTTGCTTCAAGACAGGAAATATCTGGAGGAAAGTATCCAGCCTGCATTACAGATGAAAACAGTCTGCCCTGATCTAATTGCTTTTCTATGAGTGGGGTTACTGAGGCTCAAAAGACTTACCAAATTTCAGAGAGGTAGAGGAAAAACTAATTATGATCTCTGGCAGGATGCCTTAGAGAAGGTTTGCAATTGATAATTTAATATGGTGTACAATGGCCAGTGTAATGTTTTCATGGTCATATTTTCTATAGAGATTTGTTATTATTGTTCCAAATAAATATACAGAATCAGAGTTCTTAGCTGCAAATGCTGAGAGCTGCAAAATTCAAGTAACTGCTGAGAACTGCAAACCCAAGTTATTAAGAATTAAAAAAAAAATCAATCCTCAATTTTCATGAAAAGAAATAATTTAAGGTGAAGGTGGTTACATCCAGCAGCATTAAACTTTTGATGAAATCTAATAGCTTAGATAAAATTACTATGTGAGAAGACCCAGATTCCAACTGCAGCAAACTGTCAAAATTTACTGATCTTAACACTATGATTTTGCACCACAGGGCCATATTCTTTAATTATATTGTATGACTTGGATAATGCAGTTACTGTTTCTGTATGCACACCTGCCTGGCAATACCTCACTTCAAAACGAGTTGAGCACTTTTCACATCTTTGGCTTTTCATAACTTGAGACAAATAATTCTGTCACACATTTTTGAAGCCAGTGTGCATTTGTGAATGTATTTTCCTTTTACACATCATTGGACATATCCCAGATTCATTGAACAAAGCCTAAAAATTTTGCATTAAGGCTCCTTCCCTACAAAGGTAGAGTCACACAGCTTTGTGCAAGAGATGCTCTATTCTTATGAGCAGTTCATTAGTCTATAGTTTAACTAAGCCTACTCAACAGCTTTTTGACAGGCTGAGCAGGAAGGGGCAACTTGCACTTCATGCTGCAGGACAGAAGACAGCTTAATCTTAGGATTATGAAATGCCTGTGTACAAATTATGAAAGTCAGAAATGTAAGCCTTTCTGCTGCACAGTGGGAGAGTCTTTTGTCCCAGAACAGATGGGGTCTTAAGTGCAGAAACTCCTCAAAGAATAAGAAAAATTTGTACCTGCAGCTCCCGTGGTTTGACTTAAATAGTCCAGTAATTATTTTGTGAGAACAATGCACTTGGCACTGAGGAGCTATTTTAAGTTCATTTCATAATTTCACAGCCAGCCCAACAGTAAAGGAATTGATTCTAAAACCTCACTGTGAGTTCAGAGCTGTACCCATCAAAAAAGCATCTTTTCTCTGCCTTTCTCCCTTCACCTCCTCAAGGGGCTCATACCACCATGGTAGCAGCCTTGCCAGTAACTGGCCTTTCTGCTGAATTTTAAGTGGCTGCCAATTATGATGGTGGATTCTGGAATAAAATTCATTCACATCAGATTGTTCTGAACACAAGTAGAGTGGTAACGATTGAGTTGCTGCAGATCCTATCTTTTTATAAGACAGAATGGGATATATAGTAAAGGTTAGAGTTCCTGTATTGTTCTTTCTCCTTCATCTATGTTTCTGTTCGAAAAGGAGCATGTTAATTTTGTCTTTTACTGGCAGATAATACAGGAATGATCAATGAAGAACACAAATCATAAAGTGTCAGTTACAGTAATCCTCTACCTACCCATGGTGGATGTACAAGTTATAGCAGTAAATTTGTCAAATTCTGTCATAAAGTACGACTCAATGAGATGTGTGAACTTTCAAGTCTACAAGAATGATGATTTTATGGGCACTTTGGTTATCTTTAGAAGAGCTCTATTGTCATACCTAATGAAGAAAGCCATATTTACCATGGGAGTGAAAGGGAGCATTTGGCAGATTAAATCAACATATGGAATATTTATGTATAATGCTACTCATTAGTCTGTAGATTGAGGCAGCCTTTGTCTATGAAATATAATCTTCCATGAGCCTGCCAACATGTCCCAGTCACAGTCCTCACTTCAAGAAAAAAATTGCATCCCTCCTAAAACTGTGACCAAGGACCAAGTCAGAACCACGTCATAGATCAGCCTTTTGGGAACCACCATGGTACATGGTGAGCAGCCCAAGTGCAAAAGCCCTGTACAGTGTGATACAGCTGTAACTCAGGTGTCTCATGCCAGCCATCTGTTCTGCACCTCATAGTAATGGCTGTGATGTAGTGATATTCACACACTGGGAAGCAGGTTTCAAATCAGATCATTTCACATGTTTTGTAGTAGTTTGTACATATTATTTAACCCCATATTGCCAAGGCTAAGGAATTCTAAATTCAAGACTGGATAAGTTCAAATTAAGGTGATAAGGGAAGTTTCATTTCCCTCTGAGTCATGGTTCCAGATAAACAATTACTGTTGTAGCCATAAATGGGAAGAGCATTGAGGAAGAAAAGGGAAGCATCACAAGAAACTATTAAGATCTTTTCAGCTATCTAAATAAAACTTACTGTGTTTCTTTTAGGCTTACCATGAGCTGATAGAGAAACACTGGCAAGCACAGTGGGATCTGGAGGAGGAGGATGACTGGGAGAGCGCAGAGGCTGTCGCCGATCTCTACAAGGTGCCACTTCTAGTGATAAATGTCATTTGCTAAATTAATTTTGAAGATCACCTAACCCCACTGCAGTGTCAGGCCTTGGGGAAGATTGGGGAATTGCAGGAAGGATAAGCTCCAGGAATTGCAGCTTCAGAATGATGGGCTGACAAAGCAGAAGATGGAGGCAGGACAGTCTTCCGTATTAGCTTGTCTTTTCCATTATCTTCCCAAAGCACTATGTTTCCTAACCTCATGTTAGTCAGAAAATGCCTGCATGGTCTGCCAAACCATGCTGCCCAGGTGGCTGACAAGGTCTGTCATTACTACCAGGAGGGAGATTTCATTTATGTGGTTGTAATTATCTTTCCTGCACTGTTGCTGGATGATGCTATTCTAAGTGAACTTTGCTGTATCTCCAAATACAGTCTTTTCATTCGTTTCTCACAGAGAATTTTTTGCTTTAATTCCCTGAAATAGGTTCAGATCTTTGGTGTAAGTAATATTCTACACTTCTTTTTGTTATTGATTTGGAATATTCTAGGTGCTTCATGCTTTTGCATCATCTTTAATTATTTTCTGTCTATGCAGAAAAAATATGATAATATGATCTATCTGAAACTCAAAATCATAGTCAGTAGTGACCTTTAATTAGGCTGAAACTAATCACTTTCAGCTCAACAGGATCCTTGTCATGATTAATTATGAGCAGATCAAGATGCTGAAGAAACTTGTGGTCCCTATCACATAAGGATAACATAGCCATACAATCTTAATTAGCAATAGTCCACATGCACTTTTTCAAATGCATTTGATAAAAAGAAAAAGCAACTCTATTTAGAACAAATAGTTTTGCCATGATTTTATGTAGTAGTGCAAGCAACAGACAATTTGAGAAAAATTACTGCTTTTGGGAAGGGAAGAGTTTGCTTGGGAGGATATACCAGTGAATTAGAGTAGATTAAATGTACAAAGCTATGTGATATAAGAAAAGTCAACATGTTTGCTGATATTACTGTGCTCAGTTCACCATCCGTAGTTACTAACTTCTCCATCCCCTTGTTTCATTCATGTGAAATCTGGAGACTAAACAATTTTTTTTTATCCTACACAATTCCACCTCATTTGTGAAATTATGTTGCTTTCCTTTATTGTGTACTCTCCTTTAGTTGCACTAAGACCAGACTGAAAATCCTATTTCTTTCAGTACTAAGCTATATTTTTTTCCCACTAAGGAAAAATTGGTTTGGGTGAATTAAGTTTTTGTAGAATTACCAGGTTGTCAGAACTACACAAACTTGAACTCTGCCAATTCACCCAGCTCTAGGCCATTACATTCCATATTTAAGCTGCTCTCCTATGGCTTTACCCAAACACTGCCAGACATGAAAAACTGCACATACTGTGATCCAACTGGCATCTGTTAAATGAGGGTCTACAAATCTTAATTTCCACCTTTTTTTCTGTAATAAAACATTTTTATTGTGATATTTAATATAATGAACAACCGCACTTTCTCCCCATAACCCCAAATACAGATCCTATGAACTGTTTTAGGAGAGGAGGCTGCTTTTGTATGTACCTTGTAAGCTAGAAAGAAGAGATAATACAAATGAGCATAGCCCCACTGAAAATAAATAGGGCTGTTCTGACTTCTACAGCTGAGGACAGTGCAGTGGTTATATGTTTTACATAACCAGGGGAATAAAAGCAAAAGTAGATTTGCTGTTAAGGAAGGAGGTGCATCTCACAAACAATGCCTTTGCTTCTCTCTCTGCTCCACCTCACATCCAGAAGTGCAGTGTGTACAAGCACAAGTCTTTCCCTGGGCAGCAGGACTTTGCCCCTTCACATTGTTGCTCCAGGTTTGTCATAGGAAGAAGCTGCTGCTGCTAATGGGGAAGGCAGAGTAGCAGTGGGAAGATGACAGGGGTCTGAGATCCTCCACAGTGCAGCTGTGTCACTGCAGCTCAGGCAGGTCTAACCAAGCAGGCATTAACAAACAGGCTGGGTGCCAGCAGGGCTTACATGGCAGCAGGCAGCTCTCCAATGTCCCCACTGGGTTTGGACTGTGGTCCTTTGTAGAACCAACTAGTTTGGGCACTTCTGTAAACACTGCAAAGCTTGGTGTTGCCCTTTCCAAGTCTGCACTCCCTGAAGCTTAACTGTTAGTCATGTGCCTTGCAAATGAAGGCCAAAACATGATCTCAGTTTAAAAGATGATATTAAAATATGAGGAAGATGTCACCATGTGACTGCAAAGGGAACCAGTGAGTGTTCTGAGGACAGAAGAAAAGGTGTCACAAACCTGTAAGTGCCACTCCCTTGTGGAAGATCCTTAGCTTGTTCCCACATTGTTCTTCTAAGCCCTTATCAAAATTCTGTGCCTTTCCCATTTTTTAATTTTTCGTCTTTTAAATAGATCAAGATAGATTTATATAACCCTCTAGCACTAGGGAAGTCTGTACTGCTACAGTAAATGGAAGAATTATCCAAATTGGTGAATAAATATGTAAAAATTCAATGATCTGGAAGCTGACTGTGTTTGCACAGAACAATTGAGTAGGTCTGTTTTGTGTACGCATGAATAAATCAATTAAAATGATTTAACCAAGGTCAATGGAATCTGTTAATGCCTGAAGTGAATGGATGAGTTATATTTGGAGGATAGTGCAGGACTTATCAGCCACACTAGTGGATTAAAATAGTGTGCTGTAGGTGAATAGTCTGTGTCTAGAGACGGGCTCCATATTAATTTTTGAAATGTGTGTTGAACAATGGGGCAAATGATTTTGATTATCACATAAATCATAACTGAAGTAAAAATTGTGCAAAGCTAATTGAATGGATCAGCCTAATATTTTCATGAACAGGGTCTGCAGAGTTATACTGTATACAAGGGATTTTGTACAATTTTTACCATCATTTTCTATTACATGGCAGCAATAACACATCACCCAGCCCACTCCCTGCCCCCATATATCCAGTTCTGTTTCTCTTGAACAGATTAATGGTTATCTCAAGTCTGTCTCAAGTTTAACATATCAGATAGTCACCAACCTTTAATCTTTTCCCTCTTTTTGTTGTTGTTGTTGTGTGAACTACCCATATATTTCAGTAGGGAAAGGAGAACTGGTTAGGGGATAACAATTCATTATTAAGAAAACAGATATACAGATTACGCAAAGGAAATCAATTAACAGCTAGGAATTAGGTAGTGTGTGGCAAGATAGGTCTTTTTCCTCAGCCTTTATTTCAAAACCATAAAAACACAATTTATTGTCATTTATAATTCCCCTTTGCTGATAGCAGTTCACCAGAATGTTATTTCATTTGGCTTGACACAGGAATGAAATGCACAAGAATTTAGACTAAAAGCTATTAAGTCATGAGTGTTATCAATAGGCAAGGCAGTAGACGTTTTATGGATGGGTAGACATAAATGTGAGTTTGAGGAAAAGTATTTGATTTTTTCCTTTGTTAACGAAAAGGGGAAAAAATATTTTTGACAAAAGTACAGATTCTTTGGGATTTACTCTTTTATTACTTTCCTTATGTAATTTTGTTAACATGATATATGGTTAGGGATGCTGGACTGCATTTTGGGTACCAAGATCTGGCATCTTTTTAAGAAGAATTACCCAGTTTGTCTCAGGTGGAAATCCCTATCAAGAGACCTCCACCTCAAAGGCTCACTTTTGAAATTTTTGCCCTGTTACTTACCCCCAAATTACAGCATCATCTGACAGATTAAATCTGTGAATTTATACCACGGGAGCCCATTCTAACTCTGGATTTGGGCACTGTTAGATTTGTTTTGATCTCTTCAGTCAAAGCTGATACAAGATGTCTGATAGGGGTAGCCTTCATGCTAAAGTTTTCCTCTTGCCTTACTGCATAAGAAAATGTATTTTACCACTATACAGATTCACAATTGGCTAGTAGTTAGATCTCATGAAGGACATATCCACAAGGTCGTATTTCTAAAAAAGGAGTACCAAAACAGAAGATTGAAACTGCTTCCTCAATAAATCAAAACCCAGTGAGGGGGCAAGACTGAAATTTCAATAAACCTCCATTTTAAATGTGTGGAAATAAAGCAGTGGGGCTTTTTTATTAACTTCTGCTAAGGATGACTTCAATGTCACTGTGCCTTATTGATGTTAGGATGCTTAAAAACAGGTAAGATTTTCATTTTCCAATTGACTTTCCAGAATTCTTCACATGGAAGAAGTACATGCAATTAGCTTTTCCCTATTCGTGTGAGTTTATCTTCTGAGTGTGTGTGAAGTATCTTCAATTGGGCAGTGGTGTGTGTGCAGTGTCCCAGGATTTTTGATGTATTTATGGGATGTATGATCTAAGTATTGAATCTGTATCCTTCATAAGATGCAATATGGGTTGGGAGATGAATCTCTTACCTCCTAACCAAGTGTCCCAGCCACTGAGCTTCTGGAGGCAATGCAACAGTGGTCTACTGTTTTGATCAGATACTTCAATTCTTTTAATGAAATCTTCTATCACAAGTCAACAAGTGGCTGTGCAGCTGCCTCCTTGAGATAATACATACTTTTCAGTGGCTGGCACATAAAATAAAATACAACCAGCCTTTCTAAATACATTTTCCTGATTCACAGTTTCACTATTCACTCATCTATATGTAGGAACCTTTTAATCATTTAGGTTTAAGAGGGTGAATTAATATTGTTCTTTGAGTGAAATCTGATAAGCTATGTATTTCCCCTGTTTTTGACAAAATTATATATTTACTGCCTTGTTTAAAATTCAGATGCACTCAGCATTTTAATCTAAGCCCATTTTATTTCCATGTATACCCCATGGTATGTCTTTATGCTTGATGAATTTCTCTGGGGATTTCTTGAAAAGCTTTGAGATTGACTGCCAGGTACTACAAACAGGTTCATTCAATGCTGCAATCAGCTATTCTATTAATGGAATCAATTTGAATAAATTTCATTAAGTCAAAACTCTGAAAACAAGAGATGGCATATCAGGAAGCTTGTAAAAAATATTTGTAGAGGTTCTAGTCCAAAAATAAGATCCTGGAAGCAGTACTGATTTTCCTTTTCTTTCCTGTGGAAAATAACTTTTATAATATATAGTGTGCCAATCCTGCTCACAGACAGGCTTTATTGCTGTTTGAAATCAAGTACATTCCTTAGAGTACAAATAGTTTGGAACTATTTTGTTAGTTTGGGTCACTGGGTAGAATTCAATCGCATCTGCAATCTTTCCTAAATGTAAACTTAGTGTTTCCCCTCCCAAATTTTAAAAGGCCATCCTGCCACATTTCTTCAAGTGCTGCATTAAACAGTGTGGCCTCTGTGTTGTCCCTGTGGTGTGGCCTCTGGGTACAGCAGGCTGTCCTTTAGGTCTGGCATGCAAGGACTGCCTGGGCCCTGATGTCCATGTGATCATCACTAATGAGATGATATAGATCAGGAATTTTGTGGGAACAGGAACTAATCACATTTTTCTTCAGTATTTGTCCCCGCTGTGGTAGTGCCAAAGGTAAGCATACAGTGTAATTTGAAGGTGCAGGGGATATAGACAGAATAAAATGGCACTGACAACAAGGAGCAAAGTACTGGTTTTTTGTTCTGTGCAAAATATTTCATAGCAAATAACACAGAGCTGTGAGTGTGCCAGGGAAATGCTATCAGTTCCACAGCAAAAGGTGTTCAAAGGGGATTTAGCTGCCATTGTTGAAGAATAGAATTCCTTAACACCGTGCCTGAGATCTTTTGATCTACTGCAGTAGAAATGCCACAAACTCCTCTAGACTCCTGAACTATTTCAGACCCAATAGAAATTCTTGTATAAGTGAACATCCAGTAAAGGCAGGAGAATTAACATGTCCTGACAGGTTGGTAAAGCTCAGAGGAGAGATGGTTTACAGAGACAGAGGCATTCTTGTTAAATGTTGTGTGCAATACATAGATTAGAAATGCAGTGTCTTTGAGTTTGTGTTAAATCTGAGAACTTGGAGCCTTGGATTTTAAAGTAACAGCAGAAGAGAGAATTCAGGCAAACCATTTGGCATTGCTTTTGCCAAGCTAAGCCAGGCTCACAAGAGCACAGATGATTAAGAGGGTATCAATCATGCCTCTTGTTGTAACAGGAACTTGTAACTAATAATTAAGGAGTGAGGGCAATAATCCTTCAGCACAGGATCTACCTGTGTAGCAAATGTTCCCTTAATGATACTGTCATGTCTAGATTTTGAGCAATCACTAGAAATGGGAAAAATATTATCAGAAGTTAGATATTATGTTGGGTCTTTGGCCCCTAATTCTCATACTTATGCCCAGCACTCATTTTCAAAAAGCTATAGTTGAATTTGCAAGAATACAGAATACTTTAGGATTAAAGAAAGCCAGAGGGAGCTGGGTTCTGAAAATCCTGCCTTCTTTAAACAGGTAAGAGAGTGGAAAGAGGTGAGACAGCTCATCTCAAATGTGTAGTGAACGTGTTTTGTAGTGTTGTGTCTCAATTTTATCCATAAGAAGAGGTTACTGCAGGGAGCTGTTAAGCTATTTATTGTTTGTGAAACAGCTAATTAATATGGTGATTAGCATCCTAGAGGGATCATAGGAGGAAAATAATAATTTAGTACTCAGTGCACAGCTTGTATATTTTACAATAATGAGAAATATTAAAATATTTTTCAGAAATCAATCAGTTCAAAGGATATTCATAAAACTAAACATGGAACAGATAAAGGTGCTGTGGAAACATTACATGAACTCCAAATGGATCACTATGGCAGCAAAGAACTATATTTCACATTCAACCTAAGTTCTGGTCTTTATTTCTGACTTCTTGTCCTTGCACTTTAGCATTCTCTTTTAGTTTTTGTGGAGTTTATTATTATTATTTTTTAGTATTTTGTATTTTATAATTCAATATCTAGCAATCAGAATGAGCTCTTATATAATATTAAATTATAGCAGCCAAAAATATTCCACTAGAACTTGTTGTCTATGAGCTGCAAACAAGTATATTTGACATCTAGATAAATATCCCTGTGTTTCTATTGAGAGGTTCTAGATTTTGATCATCTAGGAAATTGCAATTAAATCTGTATTTAAAAGAAGGCAGCATCTAGAAGACCTAACTTGTTCTTTTAACAGGAATCCTTAAGAGTTTTAAAAATATTATCAGTATTTTAAAGCAAAGAAAGTAATATATGTGTTATGAAGAGAGTTAACACTGATTGCAATGAAAGCAAGCCCAGCTGGGCAGTAAAGCTTTTTGGACTGGTGGGATCATGCAGAGCTCACACAAAAATAGCTCCTCATCCTGCAGGAATACTGCAATGTCCACGTGACTTTCCAGTGTGGTTTTGTTCCCTTTTCAGCTGGGAAAGCTACCTGTCCTCACTCCTCCTCCCCAGGAATTATCTCAAATGGCACCAAGTTTGCCAACACAGCTCCTATCACCACTGTGTATTTGATGGTGAAAGTAGAACAGAGTTTTTAGCTTGGATGGCATCTGACTAAATTACCCCAACACTTCTTTTAAGTGGAACAACCTCAGCAATTAAAAACTGTTCATATGGGACTAGTTTCCTTAAAACTTTGATTTCCTAGGCTTGAAACTATTCTGCATCAGGATGAATTTTAACAATTCTGTTCTTCAGGCACTGAAGAGTGTCATACTTTGCAGTACCAACTACTGACATTACTAATGTCATTTTTGTCTAGCTAAAAGCCATACCATCTCTTTTAACTCTTCCCTCTTTCTTCATTCATTTCAAATCAGCACCTGAGAAATGTGCCTATGAGGTGTTGTGCCACACTGGATTGTTTCCACAGCAACTTTCAAAATAGGTGTTTTTATAACACATCACCATAGCCAGTAAAACAAGATCTTTTTTACTGCAGTCATATGTGAGCAAAGCTGGGACACAGGGTCTCGTGTTCTTGCCACTGTCTCACTTGATATGTCTTGTGTAGCTTGAGCCAAAACATTTAAGTTGTTCCATCTACTAAACCTGATCTTTTTAAATCAAGCCTTAGTGGCATTAGGTTTTAGTTCTAGGATTTGGTCACCAGCCCAGTGTGTTCACATGGTTTCCTCACTGGCATCAGTCATGGAACATGCAGGGAAACAGCTCCAGAGGGCTGGGGGTTCACTCTGTTACCTGTTTCTCTCTGTCCCTCTGTTAGGAGCTGTACTCTAAGGCTTCCCATGCTTTAGCAGAGTTGGTGGCAGAGCTGTTTCTTCAGACCCTGCCTGTGGTGACCAGCCTCTCTGTAAGGGAATGTGAGCTTCTGAAAGAGGAGTGGCAGGAGAATTTGCTCCCTCAGCTGGAGAAATGGGAGAATCATCGCCAGAGACGCTGGAAGCTTTTCCAGGAACAGCTGTTGCAAGAAAAAGAGGTAAGATCCATGTTATGTTTTGAGATCTCAGTGTCTGAAAAATGGGATACAGAAAAAAAATTCCAAGATACTTACCTGTGGAGAGTGTTCAGTGTATAAGCATATAGCCTGGTCCAGACACAGCTCTAGGCTGAGGAGGAGCAGTTTTACCTGCAGCACAGAGTGAATATGTATGCTGTGCATGTAGGCTTGCATGGAGGAGTCAGAGAGTAATTACTGAACATCTGTCCACAGTGTTTGACAGCTTTGTCAGCACACAAACAATTTCTGGCAAGGCTGCTCTCTGATGTCCTCAACTCTTGGCATCTACAGCAACAGTCCAAAAAAACCTTCACCGGGTCTGTTTGGAGAGGGTATCTATAAACAGAGTTTGCAGGCAAGGGAGCCTTGAAATGATAAATATCTCTTACTAATTTTATGCATTAATACTGTAATAACTGGAGAGTTATGATATGTATTTTTATAAATATACTCTACTCTGTGAAGGGAAAAACCACATCCAGCTTTCCTGCTCTGTGTGTGCCTACCATAGGGGGCATTGACACCAGAGGAGAAAACAAGAGTAAATGCTGAGACAGGTGTCTTTGGCATCAGACTGGGGCTCAAATACACCTTCAGTTTATTCATGCAGTGCTGTGTCTTTGTTAACACTGCTTGTAACACAGCCTAGTCGAAGAAAGACCTTCTCTATTCAAAGGTGTGTCCTTTCCTAAATGTTAAGTGTGTGCTACAGTGTATAGAGTAATTGGAGCTTCTTAAGTAAAAGGTTGGCAGATTTCTTTAACACTGGCAGAATCGTATTTGCCCTTGCCTTCGTTCTCCAAAGTGCCCAGATAATCCAGTACCTTGTTAATGAGGTACTGAGCAAGTCTCTAATTATTGTAAGCTGTGTTAAGGTGTTTGACTTTTTCACCCAGTCATATTTAGGATTCTACTGTAAAACACTGTGATTCAGGAAATAGTGGGCTTTCTACTAAATCTGGTAGAGTTGTTTCCTAACCAGAAGGTTTAGAATAACCTTGGAAATACAAAATTAAAATTTTTCATTGAAAATTCTTTCCAAAAAAGACATTTCCTTTTTTTCTTCTATATTTTCCTTAATCTGGAGTTATGCAACGTGCACCTCCCTGATCTTTTATATGCCCTTTACTGTAACTGACCTGTTTTGAAAAACAATTCTGCTTTTCTGGTTTGGTGTCACAGGGCTATATAGAAAACTAAACTAAACTGTGCTTGGGACCAACCACTGATGCCAGTGGGTCTGCTCACATGCTTAGTTATATTTGTATTTTCCAGAACTGTTGACATTTAGTGTTTGATTTTGGCAGATCTGTACCTTTAGTGATTAATGAAACAATGACCTCAATTTTTAAAAATTTTTTAAAATTATTTTTCCCCTTCTTATCAGATTGAATACCTGACTTGTCAAGTTTAAACCTTGCTGTTCATTTTCACATTCATCAAGGGTGCACAAACTGTCTGTCCTTGTATGTGCATGGCCTGGAGCACATGTCATAGCCCTAAGCAAAGTGGTGGTATTCACTGTCATAAAAACCACAGAGAGGCAGGAGGTTGTGATGTGCAATTTATGAGTAATGTCATGTCAGAGTGCACATTAGGGCACCTCTGCTGTGGCCTTTCCACTGTCTCATTGAACCTCAGCCATTGTTCAGGGCTGGAGAAGAGAGGGGACATCTCAAGGCTGATGTTTTGGTCCAGAAATGCTGTTTGTACATTCCTCTGTTGCTATCATTGGGCACACTGTTGAGTGGAGGAACCATACCCTGGGGATTTTTGTCCAAGGGTTCAAAGGATTCGTTCATCTGCAGCACTCAGCTGCTAGATAAAGGTCTTTGGGCAGCACTGTATGGTGGATTCATTGTATGTGAATTCAGGTGTTCTGGTCATGCTCAAGCATAGGTTATTTAAATTAGAAAATTGACTTTCCATCACTTTGTGTACCCCAGCATGCATAATGTAAAGCAGATGACTTTCTAGTTGGGGGGGAAAAAAAAGGCATTTGCTGACATCATTAACAGTAATTAGTGAGGTATAGAGCTATAGAGGAATTAACTTAGCAATGACAGAGCTCTCCCATTGGTCTCTGACTCACCAGCACTGCAGCTGGGCTTTATTCAATACCAAAATTTCCTTAGTGGCAGACAGAGCTGTCCTAAGGACAAGTGATTCTGCAGGATAAATTCCAAGAAGAGATAAGAGTTTCTCTCAGTGAGAAATTCATCTTATGATTCCTCAAGACAATATTCTGTGCAGGAGCCTAAGTACCTTTTTTAACTTAATGCTTGTGGCTTTTTTGAAAGGATTTGAACTGGAAAAAATCTGCTTTATCTCCAAAGAGAGCATGCAGGGAGATAGCTATTCCACCAAAGCTAGGATCAAATTTTCATCAGTCTGAAAAACATCACGACCCATTATATTATGTTCAACTGCAAAGTGCATTTCTTATCCCTTTCCTACTATAAAACAGCAGCATGAACATTTAAGCAATAAGCTGACACTTGCATCCTACAAAAAGGAACACTTGATTTTCACCTTATGAAGAAGAGATATTGGACACTTATGTCAGGTGATTATGTCATTTGAGAGATCCCATAGATGTTAGAGTTCTGAGTTTGACAAAAGATCCATAAATCAACAGTCATATTGACAGGCCTTTTAAATTGTCAGGCATTTTGCAGCAGAGATATGTCTTTCATTTGCTTCTTGATAAATGTGGTGTGCTAAGTGTTACACAATCTCCTGCTTTACAGGCTTGGGAAGTCTCAACACCAGAAGACTTTTCACCAGGGTATTTATGTGTGCTTTTCAAAGTGGCTTTAAAAGACGTTTTTCCCTTTTATTTGAACCATCTTTTTTTTTAGATGATCTTTCCTAGTATTTGTACATGTCTGGAATATGATGTCCTTTGGGTGAACAGAATCACTTTTACAACCACAAAGAAAAAATCAGTTTCATGTATAAGTTTGCCTTGTAGGCTTTAGGATATGAGTGAGGCAAATGGGAATAAATGACTAATGAAAATCAATTTGGAGCATTTTCCCACATAGTCTCTAACTCATGATTTCTGTAGAGAGCAGTTTCAGGGAGCAGCCTCCTGCACCAGGCTGGGACTCACTTGGCAGTCAGTGTGCATCGCACCCCATCTACAGGCCGAGACTGAGAAATCACTTTCCTTTCATTCCCTGAATAATCTCTGCTAAAGATGTCAAAACAGAAAAGAGAGGCATATTCCTCACCTTTATTGCCAGAGAAAAATACTTAACTTCAGCAGTGCTTCAGAAGATCTTGGAATCTAGGACTTGTGGCCAAGAAGAAAATTTATTTGAAAGCCTACAGAATAAAAATGGGATGAGATTTCCATCCATTCCCACGTCATTGCTTGACACCCAGAAAGCTGAACTGGCACCTGCTTATCAGTTTTGACATGGTGTACGTTTTATCACTTTCTCTGGTTTATTTTTTCATAGCAATTGGAATACACTTCAAGAAGCCAGACATTCCTTAGAGCTTTACTGCTCCATTTGCCATACTTTTATCACTGGTTTTACTGGTTGAATGCAAGAATCAGGGAGTCTGAGCTCTGTTCCAGCAGCTAAGTCTGTGCAGCAGCATGTTTGTCCTCTCCACAAAACCTGCCTTTGAGCAAAGTAAGGCTGCTCCCAAGAGCAGGAGAGCTTGGAGACATGCCTGGTGAATTGACCCAACATTGGAGTATTGGTGCAAGCACAAAGCCGGACCTTGCCACCTGGCCTGAAAAAGCAGTTGTCTCTGTTTTGCTTGTTTTCAACCACATGCCAGCAGCCTCAACATTCCCAGAGAATCTTTGATGTCACTTTTATGCCTCTGTGTGTGTGTCTTCATGTATTTTGGAGGTGGAAAATACCCAGCTCTGCTAGCCCATCCTGGTGAGCAACCAGGTGTTGTTTCCAATTAAACATACACTATCCTACTTATTCCAGTAGATACTTTCTATCTTAATCAAGTTCTTAATGGCCTTTTTGAGACAATGATTTAGTATTTGGTCTGATTCTCAATCTTCCTTATTTATCCTCTCATCATAAATGTGTAATAATTCCCCCTCCTTTCCTCATCTTCTCTTACTGCTTACATGACTTTTACTGTTCAGTTTAATAACTGTGTGCTGGAGGAATTTCTGCTGTAGCCTCAGTTTCCCATTGGTCTCAGAGAGGTGCAGAGACATTTTATAAATTCTGCATATGGATTATCTCAAATGTGCTCTTAATGGGAAAGGTGACTTTAGAAGGAGCTCTTCATTACTTCAGAACTAGGCTGTTTCTTCATAAACAGAAGTAAATAATCACTGCAAGAAGCACTGTCATTGTTATCCTTGACAGTGCTAGGATATACTTTTGGATAGGATATACTGATAGTGAGTGAGGTGCTATTTTTTGGGTTTTTGTCTGCAGTATTATATCGTTTACCATTCCAATCGTAATTCAGATATAATCCCTTGTGTTCTGTCTCTTGGTGATATATACCCTCATGCTGTCTGACTTGCCCTTCAAGAGCAACTTCTCAGTAAATAATCAGGTCTCCAAAAATGATGGAAACCCACATCTGAACCACAACCAATCTCTCATTGGAAATAAAAATACTTCCAGAAAGTAAAAGGTTGTTTTCAGACTTTCTTTTAACTGCTGAAAGAGACATTGCAGTACACAGTGCGATGGATCTACAAGGCGTGTGCAGAGAAGTGTGAAACCCTGGGAGCTATATCCACAGAGCTGCTAAAGGGAAATGCTGATAACAATTATTACTTCAAGCAAGTCTCTGCCATCTGGCATGATGATACCTGGAGACCTGATAGACCTGAATTTGATGCTTGCAGCATGCAATCAGAGAGGACACTGTGCTCAGCTATGTTCTGTGATTGTCAGACTCGCCTAGACTCAGATCAGTTCAGATCTGCCTACACAGGTATGTCTGAGGCTCTTCGAGAGCAGCCTCGTGGGTCTCCAGTGCCCTGCAGTCTTCTGGGCTGTGCTTCTCATGCTCAGCTGCATCTTCCATCTGTCACTTGTTGTTGACTGCCTGCCCATCTTTGTCAGGCATCCTGCTCAGGAACATGTGTTTTGGTAAGGTTTTCTGCATGGAGAGAGGTCAACTTGATGTGTCACTGGGTATTCTACAGAGAAGGCACAAGTCATGAAGAAATACGTTTTTATTTGGAAGCCAAAGATGATGAGGTTTCTGATGTTCTCAGCACTTCCCAGGGAATTCATTCTGTGCTCACAGAGAAAGCATCTCTCCTGCAAAGATCACTGCTTCCCAACAAAAAAACTCATATCCAGCAGAGAGGCCCAGAACCACTTCTAATTTCTAACACTAACAATTGTGCAATTATACACTTGTGCTGGTTTTAGCACCAAATGGAAGCTAAACTGCAAATGAGCCCTTCCCCTTCCCCTGCCTGTTCCAATAAGGGAGTGGCAAAAGCAAAGACTATGGGTTGAGATAAAAATTTACTAAAAGCACAAAGCCATGGAGTAAGAAATGCACTATAATAGCAATATTAATAGCAAAGGTATACAAAAAAAGAAGGTGTTTTACCCTGCAAAAAGGAGTTCACCACTGGGAAGAAACAAACAGATGGCCGATGCTCCCTGTGGGTCGTGTCCTCTTGGCTTCCCCAGATAAAGGTAATGGGGAGACCATTCCCACTCACAGCCCACGTGGCCATCAGGAACAAAGGCAGGATGGCAAGAGAACTCCCCTGGCTAACTTTTCCCACCCCCCCAGCCTGAAGCAATGAAAGCCAGTGACAAATAAGTCCCCTGAGTCAGGCTGCGCCGCTGCTCTGCCGGGCTCAGTTCTGCTCGCGTGTCTGTGCCGCTGTTTCTCCCGCCCCGCTGCACTGGTCCTGCAGGTCACTGCCGCTTTTCCAACCATTCTTGGTGGTTCTTGAGCCACCTCCTTTCAGCCCAGCTCAGCTGGCCAGGCTCAGCTCAGCTGTTGGCAGTGAGGCTCCCCTCACTGGACAGGAGTTCAGTGCCACCAGTCCCTCCCCGTGGCAGCCTCTGCGCTGGCTCTGTTGGTTCAGTCCTGCTGCCGATGGGCGTTGTTGCCGCTGTCCTTTCAGCACCGAGTCCTGTAGCTGCGTTCTGGAGAAAACAGGATGGGGATGGGAACTGCAGGGGTGCTGATGGGCCTGGATCTGCAGGGGCTGATGCTGACACCTTCCTGCTGGAGAGAGAGGCAAAATGGTGCCCACTTGTGAGAGGTGTGCTCATTTTCACCCCAAAACCACCCCCACATTAATGATGTGGGTGCTCTGGAATAACAACTTGGATGTGCCCACACTGCACTAAGCCTCACCCCTCCTGCAGCCAGAACATCCAATCCTTTGCTGGACATACTGATCTAGTGAAACCTACCTGCCTGCCATAATTGAAAATTTCGTTCCTGGTGTTCTGAATGGCACTGGAACACAAAGTGAAACTGTCAGACATCCTGGGTGTTATATTTAATGTAGGACTCTGGATGCATCAGCAGGTAACCTGCTTTTATTCAGCTGTCAATAGCCCAATATATACTCTTCATCTAACAGTAAGAGTTGGAGCCTTGCAAATATTTTAGCTTATGACTTTCTCTTCCTTAAATACTGGCAACGTACTAAACAGAATCTTAAGTCCATATCTTCAAAAGTTTACAGTCTAATGTCAAGTCTTTCAAAATTCATTTAAAAATCAAATTCTTCAATCTAAATATTGCTGTGAAGGAGCTGTAAACTTGCAGTCCATATACTTACCTAATCATGGAATCTCCATTTCCAACTATTAGCACTGTTTACTGTGACAGAAGTGTGATGGAAGATGATATCTTTATTTTGTTCAGTGAAAGTAAAACTTACATTCTCTACTAGTGAGAAGAAAAAAACATAAAAAGCCTACTGCAACCTGCTGATAAGAGCCAGTGCAGTATTTTGGCAGTATTGTTACTTTTTTCTTGTTCCTCTGTTGCTGAAACAAAAAAACCTGTAGGAAACTCAGCTCAGGGCTGATCCAAACCAGTGCAAAGCTTTTCTTTTCAGTGAGTTTTGTTTAAGATTTTGTTAATTGAAAAAAATAGTAGTAAGTAGAATAATTTTAATTCAACATGAGTTTGTTTTTGAAAGCAAAGTATGATTTTTTTAGCAAAATAAACTGATGTTTCTTTATGCAGTGACTGGCTGAAATCAGCATATCTTATATTTGTAATTCTTTCCCCTGCTTTTAGCTCTGGATAACAGAATATGCTCTGTCTGCTGTGATGCAAAAGCAGCTGTCTGAGAAACAAGAGAAGATAATTCAAGGTGTCGTAAGCAGACTAGGATGCCTCAGTGATGAGTAAGCACAGTTTCATCAGTGAGCAGTGGGGTAAAAACTTCACTGTTGCATGCCCAAATAAAAACTTGTCTGTGTTACCTTGTGGAAAGCAGTGTTGGGGGATTATTAGCACCTTCAGACAGAGAGGCAACTGTTCCAGATTTTTGTTTGAGTATCGAAAGCAAATTTTTAAAAATAGACATATCCTGACTCCTGGAAATTAGAAATAATTCTCTTATGTGATTTGTCACTGGTGTGTTTTGTGAGTATTGGCTGTGGTTTTCAGTCTTGAACCAGCCTCTCTCTGCACTCCCTGTGTCACAGTGGAGTTGCATGTTCTGCAAGATAAAATGTTCATTCCAGCAACATATAGAAGTTTTATATATATATATATATATTATATATACATATGTTTTATAGATGTTTATTTTAGATAATATATAGATGTTTTATTTTAGCAACACATTTTGTTTCTGTTTTCATTTTAATTTAGCTTCAATGTGACAGAACTAGCAGTGTAACACAGCAGTACCCATACCTGAGCAGCTTTCCAAGGCATGCTTCGTACAAGACGTTGCACTGAGTGAGGAATAACCCTTGTCACCTTTAAGCAGTGGCTTTGCTGAACACAGGTGTGCCAAACCAGCAAGCAGCTTCACTGATGGGTTTTCACTGGTCCTTTTGACAGGTCTGTCAGCTACATATTGCAGAAGCACCGGCTCCTTCTGCGTGCCGTGCTCCGAAGGGGAACCTTCCGAAGAGCCGGCACGGCAGCCCTGGCGCGCATGCGGCTCTCCAGGAAGAGGAGCTCGCTGCAGGAGCTGAGAGAGCAGCACACCCTGCAGCAGGGATCCTCCCCGTGCCAAGATGAGGACCAGTGGCAGCTACAGAAGGCAGTGGTAGGTGCAGTGTCCACCTGGGTTGTCTCCAGAGGTCTCATATGCTGTGATATTTGGCATTAAAAGTAGCCATGGCATATCCAGACCAAAAAAAAAAAAAAAAAAAAAAAAAAGGAGTTCTAGCTCCCAGAAGAAAGAAAAAATATTCTCTGGCAAAAATATGTACATTGCTGCCATAGGAGGTCCCTGAGTGTGCTGGTTGTAATTTGGGCAGACATTTTAAAATGCCTTATACTTTGAGTGTATAGCTGTCTGTGATATGTGTTATCCTAGCAAGCTTATTTAGCAATTTATTTGTATGAAAATACTAATGCAAGAAGGCAAGGATGCCAACATGCATAAAGGACTTCTGCAAGGTTACTGCTTCAGGGTAAGAGAAGCTCCTACTAATTCCACTGGGGATTATAATATGCACTTGAGAAGTTCTTACTGGAGCATTAGGAGAAATTCTTACTCCTACCACACCAAGCAAGTTCTTCTATTCTGTCATAATTTTTTATTCTCTTTTCTCTCTCTCTGTCCATAAGAAAGTTAGCATCCATTCCCAATCCTCCCACATCATTTGGCTACTGTAGATCAAGAAGACAAAGGAAAGTTTAAGGGATTTTTAGACATGATGTTCCCATAGGTCACTTCCACATCTGTTCATGACTGGTTTTAGTGTTGATCTATTAAGCGTTGTTGGTTATTTAATTACCTACATTGGATATTTATGTAGAACAGCATCACATTTCATATTTCAACCTCAGACAAGCCTCCCAGCAGGTGTCAGTGATAGCTCTGCCCACCCCACTGCTGCAGCATGTATGGCTTGAACCCATCAAACACTTTGCAGCTCTATGTTCCATGCTGTTCCTGTGTAATTAGCTGAGAGGTAAAATTCTGTACCCCTCTAATTTGGATTTGCATAATATAAACCCTTAATCTCCATGTGGAGGGGAATAAGGAAAATCTGTGTCCTGCCATTTTCATATTTGAAAAATTTCAATTGAAGCAGTTTCTTTTAAGTTGGAAAATCTGAAAAACTCCTTAACATTCAGAAGAAATTAAATATAAAATAATAAAATACAAATGCATATCACTGCATTCCTCTTGCTTTCCACTGCTCCCTCTCACTTAGCTCACGTGGAGACATTAATTGATATAATCACTGGGTTCCCTAATGAAAATAAAATTTTCTCAGGTATTAGTGTTCCTTTGGTCTCTCTCCATTACAGTCTCTTTCCAAGTCCAGGTAAAACCCATCTCATAAGGAAGTGCCTAAAACTACACATGTAAGATTCTTGCTGCTGAAAAAGTAGGGCATAGGTGTGGAACTGGGAAAAGTTGGGAGAAAAGACATTTTACAAACAGCCTCCAAAACTAGAACCAGTCTGTAAGGAGTTCAGGAAGAGGTTCATTTACCCACACTCAACCAGATTTTTAGACATACTGTGTTATTTTACCCAAATCTAATTTTTGCTTGGGCCAATTTTGTACTGGAGAACAGTGTCATGTTTATCCATTGATTTCATATAGAATATAAAATGACTAATGAATCCAAGCCTGGGCATAATCACATGACATCGGGTCTCTAAAAAATGAGGAACAGTTTAAGACATTCCAACTTTGTCAAAAACCTCAAAAACATAGGTCTTAACTGTAAATATAACATGTCAGAACAACCCAGCTTTAATCAGAATATTTCTACAGATTAGTGTTCTTTTTCTGCTTGTGTTTCATATTTCCAAGAAGGCATCAAATGGGTACTATCACATCTCCCAGAACATTTTAATGTTATCTAGCCTTAAGTGAGTATATAAATATAGGAAAGACATCAGCAACAGAATAGAAAGCCATCTATGGCAGACCACTACACTTAAGGATGGCAGAACAGGCCATGCAGGTAAGCAGATACTACTGTTCATTATATAATAATATAAGAGAGCTTAGATGAAAAGTGTGCACTTTTCATGCACAAAAATGGAGGCAAGGATGGTCCAAAGACCTCAAAGGACTTGAATTCTTTAACATAAAATATAGGTATCTTCTGGAATATCATAACTTTTAAAAGTGGCATCAAATATGTGACTAGAGAACCATTTTCACATTTCTAATGAAAGAAAAGAGCATCTAGCAATGTTACCAGATGGCAGGTTCAAAATTAAGAAAAATAATAAGATAGTAAAGAAGCTTTAGAACTCACCACCAGAGGATGTTGTGCAAATGGTTTTCAAGTGTTACTACACACCTTTGTGACCTGTCCCATTGGTACCCCCATGGGTACTGGGACTCCCAAATACCAACCAACCAAGCTTTTCTCAGGTAGACCACACAAACTGTGCAAGTATTCTTGGTGCATAAGTGTTCTTGCCTTGCTCCTGTGCAATTAATTATCAAGGCATCCACAATTATCCCTTACTGGACTCAGGATATTTCACATACATGTGAATAAATCACTTACAAGTGACTAATAGGACAGGATGCTACTTTCACTGTGCATATCATGACAGAGGCTGTAGGTCTGTTGCAAAGACAAATGTGTTAAATGACTGTACAAACTTCCTCTGTAAATTATATTATTATAATTACTAAAACTGTAACATTCTGAATGGGTGCAGGACTTCCTTTCAAAGTGAATCTGGCTACAATTGTTCAGATATTTAAGTGGCAGTGCTGTCTTATTGTCTGTTTTCCAGGAGTCCCACATTCTTGAAGAGGAGGAGAAGCTTGAGGAAGAAACACAAGAAACCCATTTAGAATTTCACCAGCAGCTGGTCACAGAAATCCAAGAAGCTCTTCAGTTTCTTCAGCAGCACATGGAGCAGGTGATCGGGCAGACACTGCTGCAGTACGCCCGAGGGGAGGCCAAAAAAATGAGTTCAGATGATGGACAGGACTTCAAGGTAAGGAAATGGTCAATAGCAGTTTTCCAAACAAAACAGGGGCTACCTTGCACAGATGGAGGGCAATTTAATGTGTGCATTAACCTATGGCTGGAAGCATCAGCACAAGACCCTTAGGACCTGTGTGAAAACTGAGCATAATTTGCAAAGTATTTACAAGCTAACACTTGTGTAGCAGTTCAGTATTTGCTACAGCAGCCAAAACAGGTTTTATTAAGTCAAGCACTGGAACAGGAAACAAATTATCATGACTCTTGATGACAAAAAATAACAAAAAGAAGAAAGAAATGGAGATGGTTATCTATTGAGAAAGGGGTTTTGACTAATTAGTAGTGTTTGTATAATAACAGCTTAATATTAATTCCTAGATAAATAATTAAATAAAACGAAAACTTACATCATAAATTAATAATTTTTTTCCTAAGTAAATATTTGGATTTTCTGTGTAATGGAAAGTCACAGCCAGGCTACACGTAGATTAGTGTGCTTTGCTGGCAGTTGGCTTGAGTGTTAAAATGAGCTGTAGAGATTGAATGGATAGGGGAATGCCCCCTTCCCAGGTGGAGGAGAGGCAAATTAGAAAGATTTTGCTGCAATTTTTCATGTTGAAATGTTGCATGGTTTTCAGTATCTCAGTCTGTCCCATTTTTAAAGCCACATTTTAAGTTCACAATTTTGTGTGCACATACCAAATGTGTATGGGGGGGTTTAAACAGATCAAAACAGTTTGGGGTTTGGAAAATGCATTGTGATGTGGAAAATGCTTGTACTGTGTGATACAGGAGAGACTGGTGGAATCTGCTGTTGAAAGTGTGTATGGGACCAGCAATAATATCAATAGACTGGTGCAAAACTACTACCAGCAATTAGGAAAAATCACAGAAGGCTATGAAGGAAAAAAGCTTCAACATCTGAAATCCTTACAAGGTTTGTATGACAATTCTGTCTGCCAGAGACTGTGCTTAATGTAAGGCTAGAGGATTTTGTTTCTTCTGGCATCCCTTGGCCTAGTAAATCTGAATTTAGTCTGGTTAACCCTCAGCCAGCTCCCCTGGCACAGCCAGCCCAGCCCAGAGTACATTCAGTGACTGCTCCCTGATGGTGCAGTTGGTAGCAAGGGTGCCTGTCAGCCTCTCTGAGGGTTCAGAAAAGGTTGGATGCTGCCCAGATGAAGGTTACATACCCTGCTCTGTTACAAACCCATCCATCTCCCTCCTGTTTAATTTAAAAAGAGGGGTGCAAGGTCCTGTCTGTCAGATGTGCCCAGGCCTTGCTGCCAGGCAGGGCTTCAGGGCCAAGAGTCAGGAGCCTGGTCAGCAAAGAAGCACTCAGTCCCAGAGTGTGAGCACATGCAAAAGCAACCAGGATAGTGCCCTGACTGCTGAGTGGACATCTTGTGAAGCTGGGCATTCCCAGGAAAAAGTCACCTCTAAGTGGAAGGTTTTCTTTATATTGCATTTTTTGTTTAGTATTACAGTTCTTGCTTAAGGCATTGAGGTTTTTTAGAAAAAATCTGCTTTGAATTCCATGTTAATCAGTTAGCCTAGTGGGAGAAGCAGGTAAGCAGGAATTCAGTGACATTCCTATCTCAGCTAAATGACGCACAAAGTATTCTCTTTGCAGCAGATCACAGTGGCAGAGTGTGTAAGAAGTATTTGATATCCCTAAGGAGCTGTAAGTTTGGAAAGACTACCTAGAATCAGGATTAGTTTGTGATGAAGGTTGTCACAACTCAGAGGTTTTAATTTTGAGCAGAAATTTTTTTCAAAAACATTATTTCAGCAGAAAGAAATGAAAGGATCAGACTGAAGAATAAAGAGAATGAACTGGCATTGAAGGAAAAACACACCAAAGGCCTCCTAAATGTGTCATCCACGGTCCACCAAAGGTTAGACCAGGCAGCAGCACTGCTGTCTATTTAAACTTTGTGAGTGATTGCAGATCTACATAAATGTCTAGCTGAATAAATGTCTTGAGTTTGCATTTTATACTTGTCTTTGATGGAAAAGAAATACCTATTGCCAATTGATGTCTGCCCTTTGATCTCAGAGAATTACTTTCTTATTTAATACTTTTTGATGGTCATTAGTTACAGATTGAAGAACTATACTTAGGCAGTTTGAAAAGAGAGAATGAAATACAATGCCAAAACAGGCCAAATTTTAAAAGAAGTTTAACATAAATGTACGATGGGAACCAGTGCTCAATGTAATTCATTACATTCCATCCTTTATACTTTGAACATCAAAAGTGTTTGTTAGTTTGCTGTGCAGGAAACATGTACCATAATGAACAGAAAATGTTTGAAGCCCAAAAAAATACCCAGAATGGAAAGAAGGCTGCAGTGAATGCCTTGAAAAAGCAAGATTACTTGCACTAAATTTAGAGTGGTATCCCTTAAATGTTAGTTAAATAAAAATCATATTTAATTAATTACTGATTTAATGAAACTTAAAAGTCCAGATGAAAAGCACTGCAATTAAAAAGAAGTGAGTTGTCATAAAAAGCTCTATGGCTTGTCATGTACATGGTACATTTTTGTAATCATTTTATGTCTTTACTCTTGGTTTATTATCCAGAAAAATACAACAGCTGCAATTTTGACATTGTAAAGAGGTTAAATCTTTATTTAGACATTCTGTTTCTTCCTAATTGAAAGATATTGCCCACTTTTCATCCCTGTTTGAATTAGTAAAGAAGTGGATTTATGTAATAAATGGTTTTCAAAAAAGATCTGTTAGTTATTCATTATAAAATTTATCATTTATTCTGGTATACAAATTCACTTCTAGGTGTTGTCTCATTTATTTTTTTTTCTCTTGTAATCTATTCTAGTATCTTAAAACAAAATAAACAAAATACAATTAAATTTGCCTTCACATAGGCAGAGGTGTGATATTGAAGAATGTAGCTACACAGCATCTAAGCTGACTTCATAACCACCAGTAATCAAACCCACTTTCCTATTGCCTTTATGATTTCTTTTATGGTCTAGTCCTTTGTAAATTAATGACAAAGCTTACATTAATTTGTCTCACTCCTATGAACTTGACATTGTTTTATTGTTTTATTTCTTTTTGCCTTGCTGCAAAGTTAGGAGTGTGAGTTCAAAAAGTAAATGTTGAAAGGTAACCTCTGTCAGCAGTGACCATTACAATAGCAACTTCATTAAATGTAAATGTCAGAAACAGTTTGTGTTACCTCCTTCCCTGAGGAGTTTGTTGAGTGATTGGCAGCATTGCTTTAAGGTAGAGCAGGCAAGAAAACAGAAGAAATACAGATGCAGAAAAGTTGCAGCCATTTAGGTTGTAATGTATTAATAATAATCCTTAACCAGAAAAGTAAAGCAAGTGAAGAATACAGTTGTTAATGCTTTCAGTTACCAAGGTTTGAATTCCCATGTTGATGGCTCAGTCTGGTACTGAAGAGCCCTGGATGAAATGCCTGATTCTTAATCCCTTATCCTCACACCTGATCTTTGAACAGCTTGGCCCTTTGGCAAGCAAACATTAAAACTGACCCTAGAAACATGCAATGGTTTTGAGAGCAGGCTTCAACTTTAGAGCTGAATTCCAGCTCACAAAGTCCAGGCATGGACACTACAAACTCCTGTAATTCCGACCTCCAAAAGGACCTTGTATCCTATGGACAGACAAGGCATGTTATTAAAATAAGTAAATCTAAAAATCTACCACAAAATTTTCTGTCCCAGCAGAAGCTGGCTGGGCCAATACTGGTAATGAGCCTTTCTCTCTACAAATCTTCTAAACAGACTTTGGCAGAATTGTATTCCTCTCTTGCACTGAACAACATCTATACATTTACATTTCTCTTGACCAGGGTAGTGCTACAGCAAAACAAGATTTTGGCTCGGTTTGAACTGCAGCAACAAATTCGTCTGGAGTCTCTGAAACAGAAGCTACAGGGATTGCACTGCCTAGGAACCGAGTTGGAGAATCAGCTAAGGGTAAATCGGGGTAAAATGGTTCCTGGATCTGAAGCATTCAATGGAAAAATGTGGGACAGATTGGAAGGGTCTCTTTAGTTGAAGTCAGTGCTGAGATTGATCTCTGTCTTGCAGGAACACTCCCGTTTGTTTCCAGTATTGTTTCCTGTGTTTCTGCAGTGCCGTGCCTGCTTTGTTGTGCCACATGTGATACCATAACCCAGAACTGAGCTGTGTTGAGTGACTTCTGCTTTGTCCTTGCGTGCAGGAAGCAGAGCAGGACTTTGTGAGTGAGCTGGCTGTGCTCACCCGAGTTCCACTGACTGTGAAGAAGAAGCCTTCCAAAAGGAGCAAGCCAGCAGGTTGGTGCTATATGGAATTGTTCAAAGAAAGCCCCACATAATTACACAAATCAGTGCAGGTTTTGCAGTATAATACACTGGAGTTTCAGGAGAGATTTTTCATCAGTGCCATTTCCCTAATTGGGATGTACAAAATTGATGAAATCTTTCAAGGTCACCCAGTTTTCCAGCAGCACAGCCACAGACGAGTGTCACCTTTCCTTACTCCAGAGCAGCCTTTAACTGATAGATTACATTGTGTCCAGTGAGGTAAGGCTTTGCCCTGCTGAAACCAAAACATTTTTCATGTCTTTATCATGTCCTTTAGAAACTACTCTGTTCACCTCAATAGCTAAATCCATGGGAGAACAGCAGAGTTGAATCACCCAGCTTTCATTCTCCTGGTAGAATGGAATAATTGCCTCCCACACACTTACTCAAAAGTACAATCGTACTGAATCAGGAAGCTTGATCTATTTTTATGAATTTACTGTAGTTTTAACAAATTATACTAATTCATTCTTCAAGAGATACTTAGGGACAATATTTTAGAATAGCAGTTGTGTTTCATAGTCCACATTTCAGATGCAATGTACAAGTGTCATCCTTTCAGCCGTGCAGTGTTTCTGTCATTATCAGAATGAAACACGGCATTGCATTGGAAAGATGCTGAGAGGCAGGATGGGTGCCTGAAAGGGAAAAGCAGCTCACTCACCTGCACAGTTGAGTGTCTCTCCCCAGCTGTTGTTTCTCAGTGTGCAGAGTTGTTTGCCTTGGTAGGCGCCGTGACTGCATGGACACGTGTGGAAGCTGAGTTCAGGGCCCTAAAAGCAGTGAACTTTTAACACCGTGCTGTTCTGATTCAAATAATTCAAAAATATGAACTGTCTTTCTTCTGTTTGGTGGTAATAAAAAGCCATTTTCAGTTACTTGCTGAGAAAAGGTATGATAGGGCTTTCAACTGTTGCACCAAATGGAAACTTCAGTGTTCAGCAAGTGTGGCAGCTCACAGTCTGCTGTGTGAGAACTAACCAGTGGTAAAAAAGCAGTATGCAGGGCTGATGTAAAGTGATTTCCTTGGAGTAATAATAGGTATGTATGAAGTGATAGAGTGTAATTTTTTGCTTTAGGCTAATCAAAACCAAACAAGCTCTACTATATGTGATTCTTTTCTTTTAATCCACTGCATTTGGCAATTCAGGTGAAAAAGCAAATTCCAAAAGACAGACCTTCCAGTCACCTGAACCAGCAGAAAACAATGATTCTCATGAATATATTCAAGAGCCCCATGGAATAACTTCTGGCTTACGCAGGTATGTTAGAGACTAAAAATATGGTATGTGAAAAGCTATTTATAAAAAATCCTTTTTTAAATATAAAAACTGCAAAATCTACTTCTTAAGGAGGTATGTCAATCAAACTAAAAACATAATGCCTTCACTAGCTGAGCTTCCTTAATATTTACTTCTCATGTGTACTTAACCTTTTTTACCCCATAACATTTTTTAAAGTTGGGAAATTCATCTGTATTTGCTTGTCTGTACCGCTGTGTATTTTATTAGTAGCTTTGATTAAAAGTAGAGAAATGAGAAAAACTGTTTCCAGATTTCCTTTAGTTTTATTTAAATCTGAGTCACAGACAGCATAAATCAGTAGAGACAAAGTGAATTCAATTGAACTAGGCTGAAATGTAGCAACCAAAATATGGTCTGTCCTATTTAGGCTTTCAACTTCCACCTTTATTTCAGGAATAAAGGCAAATGCCAGTCTTTGGCTGATGAGGGTAGCAGCTCTAACAATGATTTTCTTGATAGATGTTTCAGTAGGCTTGTGCTGGGGTGCTAACTAGAGAAGAAATGGCTAAAAACCTGAAAGGTGCCAGCTGATTACTACGGGCAGATCAAACCAGCCAGCTGGTCACTGCAGCTTGATATATTGAGCAGAGAAAATCCTGCTGACAGGCAAAGCAAACAGTTGGTTCTCAGGAGCCACAGGCCTTTGGGGAAAAGTATTTATCCCCTGAGTGACCTCAGCCTGGGACTGACTTCAGGAGATGGCTCCTTTCCCTGATGGCATCAGCCCTTTTCACACACTCCTTTCCCACAGCCGACAAGGGATACGTGTGCAGGGAGCAGGGACCCAACAAAGGAACATTTATGATTTTGCAGCTTTGTTTTGGCACCCTCAACAGAGGCAGCTGAAACCAGCGAGTGCAGAAGTTATACAGCAAACACCTTTCTTTTAACAAAATTAATTTAGTTTAGGAGGGAAGTATAGCATTTTAAAAGCTGTCTGCAATTTTGTTTTATTTTTTCTTATTTATTCTTTCAGAGACATGTCACAGAGCTCACATGAAGGGGAGACTGAACCAAGAAAAAACTCAAAGATGTTAAAAAAGAAAGGCAGCAGGTAGTAAAAGCCTTTGTCTGAGCTTGGTACACAGTGTACCAAGGCATTCTTCTGGGGAATCTCAGCAGCTATAGGTACTTACTGAGCTGCTTTGCTGAGAAACAACAAAGAAAATCAATAATAACTCATAAATCTTTTTTAGCTGCAGACCAAGAATCAATTCCAACTTCCTTTAGCTGTTAATAAAACATTCCCTCTTGGTTTTGGTAAGGGGGGACAACGAGGTCTTTAATACAAGCTCTTTGAGTTTGCTTGAGTAATATGCTGGGGAGACAGTTTTAGATTTGGAATAAACCTGAGGACCCAGGTCCCTTACCTCAGTAAGGTTTCATCACAATAGTGATGTACTGTTTACTTTTGAGCCTGAGATGTGGTATATTGAGTCTTTTTTTGAATGCTACTTTGGCCTAGCAAAAAGAGATAAAAATGTGGAGAATATGTAAACAGCCTTCAGATGGTACTGGTACACCAAAAGATGACTTTTGGTCTCTCTTTTGTTAAATTTTTGTGCTTCCAGTCTTATGCATGCTTTTTAAAATTTGTACAAAGGTTTTTATATATGTATTTCTCTGCCTTTGTCTTATAATTCAAATTGTTACTATTAGAGAATATGAGAGAAAACTGGTTTGCTCTTTCACTTTTTATACTTCAGCTTCTAGTCTTCTTCTGTAAGTGCACCCTTTTGTTTCCAATATACTTGGTTATGCTCATTACGTTTCCTATGGGAAATTCTTGTTATGCAAAGCACTTAGTTCTTACTGGGTGTACAGAGCACCTGTAGTGTGTAATAAATTGCCCCACTTAAGCAATCCTACAGCTTTCATGCAGTGGGAGTATTCTGCCTTTTTAAAAATAAACATATATTTTGCTAATGAAAAGGTTGTCCTTTGGTGGAGGATGGAAAGTACTGCATGAGTTACACAGTTTGCCTCAGACAAAAGGGCTCCCGTACAAACGAGTTCACTGGGGCTGTTACACATGTGATTTTATTAAAATACGAATATCGATCTAATATCAATATTCAACTGTGACGGACAAAAGACTCTCTAACAGTTCAAGTTAGGAAGTGTATGTTTATTGTGACGCGGGGCAGCGCGTGGGATCGCTCCCTAATGCACACTGCCAAGATCACAGGTAATTACAAAGTCTTTTATTTACAAAAATGTTGAATACACAAAATACAAATGCATATTCATACCCCTGTCACTTCCTCTTCTCCGCTCCGTATGCTAATTGACACAAAGGCCATTAAGCATGCATAGTTTGTTCCCTGAAATGGGTCGGTGGTCCTTTTGTGAGGAGTGGTCACCAAAAGGAGGAAGTAAAACGAGTCTTCCTCGTTCTAAACTTTCAAGCTTTTCAATGCAGATGTGACTGATGGATGGTAGAACTCTCTGTTTCCTGTTTTCCAGGACTATTTCAGTGGATTTCTGGAAACAGGAGCTCTTGTGTTGTATTGATTAGCAATGAGTTATTAAATCCGGGGTAGCTTATCTTACATCCGGTTTCTTTTAACCATCCTCTAACTTTTAACTGATTTCAGCAAAGCTTATCTATTCATTTCAGCTAAATCAGCAACATCTATTGTTAACTGTAACCTTAGCTTTTCTCAAAGCTTCAAAATTAGTGTCTCACATGTGTAATGTAAATGGTTAATTTTCATCTCAGTTGTATAACAAAAATCTGAATTGTACCCTTTCGAGCATCTGATTCTGGTGTTTCAGCAGTTCTGCTCTATGGTGTCTCTGCTTTCTCAGTCTGGACATTTTAGCTGGGGGTTGTTCTTGGTGGGGGGTTTTGTTGTGTTTGTTTTGTTATTTTGTGGGTTTGTTGTGGGGGTTTTTTGGTGTTGGGTTTTTGGTGGGGTTTTTTTGTTTGTTTTTGTGGTGGTGGTTTGTTTATTTGGGGGGGGTCGTTGTTGTGGGTTGGGGTGGGCTGGGGTGGCCTGGGTTTTTTTGTAACAGAAGCAGCGTATTCACGTGGGATTGAACACGTTTCACTCTGCAGTGCTCTCTTACGCGTGGCACAGGGAGCTGTCACCATCAGAGCCGACGATGCTCTCAGGGCAGCAGTGGCTCCTGCCACACTCAGGGTGCAGCACAATCACCCGAGCGGATTTCTGATTACCCGATGGGCTCTCCCCTGTGCTGTCTTTAGCCAGACCGCCTTGAAATGGCTTTTTCTGTGCGTTAGGAAGGAGGAAGGTCAGGACTGTCCCAAAAGCAGGGCAGCAGTGCCCTCTCCGGGCCGCTGGCGGTGCTCGCATCTCCTCGCTGGCGCGGTGGGCGCGGGGCTCCGCCGAGGAGCCGGGGGGCACCTCCCGATCTCCCATCGGCCTCACCTTCCTGGGATGGACTTTCTGCAGACCTTTCTTTTCTCCCACAGCCACATTACCAATCTCCTGTCAAAACACCCGCTACTCTTGTCCCCGTTGGTGACTTCAGTCCCCCTGAGTTTCCAGGGCTAAGCTCCCGTTTGATGTCATGTGTGGATGGGCACAGTGTGACACCTGCCATCGCTGTCAGTCAGTGAGGCAGAGATTGAACAAGACAGGGTTTAACTGGACTAGAAACAAGTGCAGAAAATGCCAAACAAAACTCAGAGCAGTTGCTTTGCAGTTAATACTGTTGAACTTCAATGTTATGTTAGAGAATCAGGGGGAAAAGGTATACCTAGGCACCAGCCACAGTTCAGAACACTCAGTTTATAAGTCTGTAAAGCACCCTCTCTTTATTCTGGAAAGGATAACACTGAGGTTTGATTGTGCTTAACAGGTACATATCAAAAACGCTGCAGAAATTTAGGGGAAAATGTCATGCCTTTTTCTTCCTGTTTTTAAACATCAAGGATAACATTATTCCATCTCCCATACACCCCTCTCCCAACAGCCCTCACTGCCATCACTGAAATTTTTCTGGAAAGTTTGTGGAAAAGTTCATCACAACCATGATGAATGACTGTCCTAAAGTCATTTTGTTTAAATGAGTGAGATTTATTATTTTACCAAAAGTAGATGAATAACGATTGGTAGCTTAGTAGTAAGTGCAGAGGGAAGGAAATAAGGAACAGAGCATGGTGCATTCAGACATCCCTGATTTTTTTAAGGGAGGTGAAAATTCAGATGCAAGTACTGAATTAATGGCCACTTCCTGACCCAAAATATTTAAAAATGCAGAAAAAAAATCCAGTGTTCTGTTAAGCCTAGAATTTTTTTCTTCTTGTACCTAGAGCTCCTTGACAATTACACAAGATTTAAGATACAACTCGAATTAAATCACTGTTATTCCAGACTGATGTTCTAATTATGCAGTTGTCTTTATAATGCAGATTTGTGATATTTCTAATATGTTATTTTTTTAAAATGTAACACCTACAGTGTTATTAGTGCCATTGTATATTTAGATACACAGATAGATTCATATCTGTGTAGATATTTTGTACCCCAAAGCATTTTCCTTGGACAAATGTTTATGTCAAGAAGATGAAATCGTGGCAAGCTAGTGAATTCTGCTTGCCCCTCCCTTGGGTCTGTAAGGCTGTTGCCATGTGAGGTCTTTGAGAACCATGCCAGGTCTAAATGGCAAGAAATAGCTGATGCCAAGAGGACTAGATCAACACTTTGCCACTGTGCATTCAGCTGTGCATTGCCTCGCTCCAGGAAGCCATTAGTGGCAGGATCTCACATGGGTTTAAAAGCGCCTTGGCAAGTGTATGGCAAACAAATTCACTGAGAGCTACAGAGTACAAAGATGCTGCTGCTTCTCAAGAAATTACAAAGCACTGTAATGAAGCAAACACTCAGAGGAGGATTAGCTTTATATGCTTGCTTTTCTGACTTCCTTCAAGCTTTTGTTGGCTACAGGGTCCCAGAGCAGATGGTCATCTGACCCAGTCTAGGCTGAGATTTTAGTTCTTGAGGACAAAGACCAGCATATTGCCAAGAGAAACACTTAGAGGCTGGGACAGCTGTCAGTTTTGGTACAGTCTTAGCAGCAGAATTAGCAGGCTTTGCTATAAACACTAGAATTTAAACAGGTAACTGCATTGCTCTGGTAGCAGACAAACTGTAACATAAGACAAACTGGTCCAAAATACACTCAGAAAACAATTCATGGATCCAGCCTTCCCTTTCACATCACTTGATTAACAAATACAGTTCCCAGGCTGGTCACAGGGACTAATTTTAAGCAGATTATTGCAAATAGCAATAGGAAAGAGCCATTTTAGATCATCAGAGCTACATCAGGTATTGAAAGGTCATAGCCTGCTGCAAAGTTTTAGAAGTTTGGCTATTCAGAAAGCCTGAAAGCTCTGCACTGCTTCCAGCTGTAGTTGAGGTAACAGCAGCTCCTCACTGGGTTCACATCTCCCAGCTTGGTGTTCCTGAAAGGGAGCACACTCAAGTGCAGTTTCCTATTCTGCAGCATGCTCAGGATCATGAGCTAATCCACATTTTTTTTACTGGTAGTGTTTTATTGTTTTTTTAAAGGACAGGTTATGTAGGGGCAGAGACATTGCTGTGAAATGGACTCCAGGTGGTAGGAGAAGCACCCCTTACCTTGCTTTGTTTTGCTGTCCATGAGCAATGGCACTTGCCATCTCTCTGATGGAATCACAGTAACCATGCAGGTGGGGCATCCCTCACCTCCCGTGGTGAGGCACAGCTCAGGATGCACAGGCTGCCTGCAGGCTGCCCTCAGCAGTGCCATGGCAGGAGCAGCCAGGCTGCAGGGGCTTAGGCTGCTTCTTGGAGACATCACAGGAGAGTCACATTGACCTGACAGGCACAGTCTTGTTCACACAGGAGCACTGAACCGTGAAATGCCTCTCAAAACACCCACACGTATTTATTCACAGACACTTCACTGAGGAAAAATAAATGCATGTTAACAGTGAATCTTTGACCAGCCTGTAGGCAAAGAGGTTTTGGTTTAAGATGCTGCTAAGTGTGTAGGAAAAGTGGAATCTCAACAGGAGTTACACAGTGATCATTTCTGCTATCTCAAGTATGACAAACCTCATACATTGAGTGGAAGTTTTATTTGGAGGTGAGCAACCATTACTACTTGCACAAAAACATGCAAGAAATGCAATAAGGAAATTGTAACCAGCAGTTCTGAATTTTCACGCTGTCAAATTTGCCCCAGCTTCACAAACCAGCTGTATTTCTACTCTCAGGGTTACATCACCACAACTGTTGCTGGCTGTCAGCACTCATAACAAACGGGCCGGAACAGGACTAGGCAGATGGAGACTTGGCATTTCAGGATTGCCTTACCTGCGAGGCTGTAGGTTATTCCAGGGCACACTGTCCTCAGGCTTCTCTGCTAGTGTTATTTTACTTCCTATAAAAAACCTGAACTACCAAGTGAGCAATTTATTTTAATTCAAATCATATAAAATATCTGAACCACAGAAAGAGCAAGGAAGCCTGACGATGAGGGCACTCTCCAGGCAATAGGAAACATGAATTTGAATTCTTAGCAGAAGGGGTTGTTCATGGAAAGCCTTATTTTCTTCTTTTTTTGGGAACAACCAATTCAGCTCACTGCAGACTGAATTGCAATGTTTCTGCAGTGGTTCAGCTCAAAGCCAAAGGAAAAGCTGGCTCTTCAGAGCAGCTCTGCTGGCAGGTTTCAGACCCAACTGACCAAAATGGATTTTTCCAGGGTAGTGGTTCCTTTCCCAGGCAAGCTGGAGGTGACAATACATTGGTTTCAGAATGACAGGCTTCAGGTAGGCTGCTTCCCCAAACTGTTATGCCTCACATGCACCTGGCATGCACCACACGAGCTGTGCCAACACAAGTTACTGCTGCATGAGTGGGATGGATGGGTGCTCAGTGCAGCTGAAAAAACCACTCCAGTGGCATCCTACTGCTGCAAGACTTGTGCTGCTGCAGCTTTGTAGTGTGAATAAAGGCAAAGTAGCACAAGGGGAGGGGTTTGTTGACCTGCTAATCTCATAGCACCCCATTTCCACTGCAGCCCACACCTCCCACAGCATCTGCAACACCATCAGACAAGCAAAAAGTGACAGGAGATAGGTTTCTTTGCACAGTTGGTGAGAAAGTCAGAAACAGAAGGAGAAATACTTCCTTCACTCTCAGAGAATTCAAGTCCACTTCTGTCACCTTACCTGCAGCATGTTCTTTTCCTGCCATGCCTGGACACAGCTCAGTCAGCAGAGAAAACCACAATGAAGTCAAATATAGCTTAGGTCAAACTGCAGCACTGGGTACTGGCTCTGTACTACAGATGAAGATGATGGCAATGAATTCACCCTTTAGGAAAATAAGATGTAGATCTGAAGGTCTTTGGGAGAAAGTTAACTTGTGTCTCATTTGGGCAAAACTGGCAGCTGCATTGTCACAGAATCACAGACCTGTTAAGGCTGGAAAAGAAGTCTAAGATTGAATCCAACCATTAAGTACATTTTAGTCAACAGTAAGTACAATTTTCAGTAAGTACATTGTTACTGTGAGGATTGTTTAATAAGACATACTATATCATGCTATAGTATGCATATCAGACCTATACACTAATCAACACTTGTGATCTAAGGAGGTTCCTTCTACTGCATGATGTCAGCCTGAAAGACAACTTCTCCTGAGTTCCTCCATTCCAAATTTTCAGTCATTGAGTCACAGCACTGGAAAGCAGAGGAAGACGCTTACCCATCAATTAATTTCCTTTATTTCACAAGCTTTGAATTCAGAAATTGAACCACGACTAGTAGATCTTGATACGGTAGAGTAAGTAAAAATGCATGTGATTACAAAGGAAAAAATTTGTACAAAAAACTTTAAAAATCCGACAGCAACTTGGATTATCTGTAAGTACCAAAAATCTCATGCAGAAGGAGAGCACTACTGCCCAGGTGGAAAAATCCCTGCAGGGGTGGCAATGGCATTGGTATGTAAAAATTATGGCTCTGTCTAAAATGGAAACAAGAAGGACACAGACTTGGAATGTACTGAGTGGGAACAGACAGGTGCTACGGAGACCATTTGTCATTAAATGTCCCGATGAGTTTCTGTGTCTTGACAGAAGTACTTCTTGGGTTTATAATAAATTAAAGATTAAACAGAAGCTGCCTATACTACTCTACTGCTTACTTTCCAGATGGCCATTTTCTTCCTTCATTAGTGTTTTTGGTGGTGTTTCTCAAATACAGACATTAATCTTGGCATTGTGTCTAGTCAGTTGTTGGCAATGTGTTCTAAAGGGGCTCACTCACAGAATGCAACTTGCATAAATAACTCAGTAACATGCATTAACTACTCTAATACAGCAAAAAGGTGCAAAGGAACCATCATTCAGTTACGAGACAAAGCTAAAACCTGTAGTCACTAAAGGGGCAATGGAAGCACCATGCTTTAAGGTGACTATGGCATGAAAGCACAATTGTGAGGCAAGTAGTTCCAAGCAAACACACCACACTATTATCACCTCTTTCTATACAAAAAAAAAAAAAGAAAGAAAAAAGAAAAAGAAAAAAAAAAGGAAAAAAAAAGACATTTTGTTTTTTATTTCTGTTAGTACCAAATAAAACTGTGGGCTCGATAACACAGATATTGAAGGGAATGGACATTATTCCCATGATCCTTCATCCTTGTGTTTCTGTCCATCATCATTTTTCAGCCAAGACTGGTAATATTAGAGCGCCCACCGGGAGGTGCCACGATGCGGTGGCCAGTACGGCGTGGGTTGTTGTCATCAATCTGAGCTCCTGCAGCAACAGAAAGTGAGGAAGCAAAGCTATGAAAGAGATTAAACCATCAGGACTGAGGTTTTACCTGCCTATGCTTCCCTCACACCACCATCAGCTGGTTTCTCTTGAGCCTGACTGGAATGCTGAACAGACCTTCAAGGCACATTTCTGTCTTCAGTGATAAGTGTGGGATTAAATGTTTAGGATCAGATTAATGCTTACCCTACATTTTCCACTCGAAGAGCTGATGACAACCTACAGACTGGGTTCCCTTTGTGAGATCAGACCTGAATGAAAGTATTACTAACTACAAAAAATACCCCAAAACACATACATGCAGAGTGGACTTTTCAAACCTGCCTCACTGACTTAGAATATACGTCCCTACTCGGTCCTTGGGACAACAGTTCAGTGAATCTGATGTTAGCAATCATAAATCCATGAGGAAATGAGCACTGAGCTGATGTAAACTTGAAACAGCATTTAAAATGCTGCAAGGTTAAGCTTACAGGGACAGCAAGCTTTCTGACAGGCTAAATATTGCCTGATCACACTCAATTTCCTAAAGGCAATGTAATAAACACCTGGGGTCATTTAAAATGTTACCATAGTCTCTGCTTCTGCTTAATTTGTGTTTGCATCATTCAGATCAAATTTGTAACACTAGATGCCTTAGCAGTTCCCAGATCCAGCAGTGCACTGTGAAACCACAGCTTCAGATGCTTATGAAAATCCCAATTATTGGTTATTACTAAGATGTGAACTTTCTAAGCCCTTTTTGCTTGGTATAGCTTCATATATATCTGTATATGCTCACCATGGCCCCAAGTGTATGGGCAAAAATATACTTCTCCTCATTAGAAGGGTTTTTGAAATATTTGTTCTCCTAGGACTTTCTTACACAAGTTTCATTTATTTTCTAAAAGACGGTCTGTGAAGTAGGAAAAGTCCACCATCAGCTCCCACAGGAGAGAAAATCCAATGACTTTCATAACATCATACAAATGCATTATTCACCACTGGGGCTGTAGACTTTTGAAGAATAAGGATTTGACACAGTTGTAATTGTCTTCAGATGACAAGAATTATTTTCAGCAACCCCAAAGGATGATTTTCCAGTCTGTTTCCTATGTACCACGGAAAATGTTCTGGGCACCAAGAGCAGAGGATAAGAAATACTCAAATCTGCTGATGAACAACTTCTGCACATGGTGTATGACCATGGGCAAGGACAGTTGAGGTTTCCATGTCTAGCAGTTGCTGTTGATACAGCCTGTGAGATGTCTGAGACTCACAGGCTGCACCAGACCCAAGTCCCATCAGCTGTGACCACCAGTGGGCTTCAGTCACATTAACTCAGCTGATTGCAATGGGCCAGGTAAATAATATTGAAAGATTGACACAGAGAAAATTTCAGATTGCAAACATTTACATATTTGGCAATATGTAAAATATCCCTAGGCAATGAATGCATAAAAACATGTATATACTTCTATATATGTAAGTATATGCATGTATATGACTATATACAATCCTTTTATATTTGGCTTAAGAAGTAATTATAATTGAAATTCATCACCAGTAATCCATAGTCATGGCTTTAAAAGGTTTCTCATTAGTCAGGCTTACCTGATAAGCTGAAATTGGATTGATGGAGGTTTCTGATTGGTGGGGGCTGGTTTTTGGCAGGGGAGGATTTAGTTGAGGGTGCAGGAGTTGCATATTTTGGCGTAGCTGGGATTTCATACACAGGTCCATCATACATTCCTCTAGAGACTCCTTGCAGTCCTCCCACCTGAAACAAGAGGACAGTAAAAATCCAGACACTGAATGCTCAGATAATGCTGCCTAATGATCCTGTAGGAAGAGAGCAGTGAGCACAGAGCTGTATTCAGCACTGGCTGAATTAACAACACATCTGTACTTTATACATAAAGCAAAATGCAGTTTGCTTTATATATAAAGGAAATTATAAAGTCTGCTCCTTCCATTTTTATGTATATAAAAATGACAAGAGGGTTCCTTATCAGGCTTACTTGACAATCAAAGGGGAGAAGTAGCATTCAAAAGAACATGTGTGACCTGTTTATTTTACATAAGATCTGACACAATCACCTCTTCTCTCTCCATTCAGCTGCTGAGTCACACTTGGATTGTAGCACAGCTGATGCCCACTATACCAACTGCTGCAATTTCTCTCCTACCTGTATTTCCTCTGCTCCTCTTCTTCATAGATCTCATTCTCTTTATTAGAATTCATTTAAAAGGAGTGGCAATTTTTAAATTAAATTTCAAATGGTTCTACTTCCTGTCATCAACCAGAAAAGTGATTATACACTGGACTGTGGCAGGGGATCTATCTTACAATATTTGTCTATATCTGTCATTTGAGCTCTGATTTCAGTTTCTAGATTTTTTCTCTGTATGGGTCTTACTGGAAGTATTAGAAAAGACAATCAAAACAACTTTACTTGTCTTAAAATCATGGGAATCTAGGAAATAATATTTTAATAAGAACAGTTCCAGTTTTCAGAGAGAGCCTGAAGCCATTGAATTGCAGAATGCAAAGGTCATAAAAAAGATGAGAAATCTGTGTCTTACACGATTATGGTTTCAGAGAAATGTCCCCAACATGTTAAAAGTGAAATTAAAATACTGTACAAAAAAACTCTATTCAGAGGTTTGATCTAGCTCTCAATGGTGCATTTTCCTTTCTGTTGATGACAGGGACATCAGGCTCTCAAGAGCCACTGTCTTGCAGGGGGAGCCAAAACTAATGCCCAGAAGAGAGCAGTTGCCAATCACAGCAATGAATCCATCTCCCAGGGACCCACAAAGGCACGAATTTATCCCGCTATCCCTGCTCCAGGGATAAGTTAATACTGCCAACCTGTGCCAGGTCACTTTAGCAGTCGCTTGCTTGACAAGTTTTTCTATATTCCTCTGTTGTGCATTGACATGTTCATACAGCAGCTGATAAAACCTTCAGTGGGTTTTTCTAAATATTTCCAGTGGATCAAATTTAATAGTGGGAAAAGAAATGTGGGCATGGAGCTGCGCTCTCTCTCGGCAGGCAGCAGAGGGAGCTGCAGGAGCAAAAATATCAGTGCCTTTGTCTGTGTGCAGACCCAGCCCAGGGATCAAAGGTCTCCCAAAATCTATGCCCACTCGCAAGACACAGGTTACTTAGCCTAGATAATTTTGTTCAGACTCCTCCTACAAGACAATAATCTGTGATACTTGTTCTAAAGCGTTGGTTTCACTATTTTGATGACTTTGTGACTAATTCATGTTGCACTCACAGGCACTGAAGCCTTAAGCAGCGAGTGTGAAGAGAAGGCCTGTATCATCTACATGGATAATGTAAAAAAAATGCAACACTGATTGGTGTTTTGCAAAATTCTTGCAGGTGCATTTGCTTTTTACAGTGCCTTCTAAGAAGTGCAGGCCTTTCTTCTGCAGCTTGATAGAGTTTGTTTAATAAATGATGAAAGATAAAAAGCCATCAACCTGCTTGTAGGCTTAATTTCAGCTGCCGGTATCACAGCCTATGGTATATGCTTGGCTGAAGAAAATATGAAGTTTAGTAAATTTTTCTCATTACCTGTGCTCATACAGTGACTTTCTTGCTCAGTGACAAGAAGCAACTTCCAAACAACTCCAAAATTAGTGTCCAGCCAATTGGTTTTCAATAGATAAGCACTGATAAAATTCAAAATCAGAGGTGACCCAGTCCTTATCTTGGTCATTTCCCAAGCTTTTTATTAAACAAAAGAGAAAAGTTTTCTGAGCCATTAACGCTGGTAATACACAGCCCAGCAAATACATAAAAACAGTTCAGAAATGCCCAGTATAATGAGAATCTCTGGTTGACATGCTTTTCTTCTCTGCAGTGTAGCAGTTCGGTATGCAATTTAAAATTCTGTTTTTATTGTGCCTAACCCTCCCTCACAAGAAGCTTTCTGTTTTCCAGAATTCTAACTGAATGTAAATTCTATCACTATTCCACCTCTCTTCAAAGACCTTGACATAAGGCATTGCTGGACATAAGGCAATTATGCCAACTGGCAATTATCTGTTCTACCTGCTGAAGCTCACAGTGTTACTACTAAGTTAGATGAGCTCACAATTGCAACCAGTTTTGTGGTCATTTCTTGAGCAAGTCTTATACAGTCCATCTGATATGGACTCATAATAAATAGCATAACAATATTAAAAACAGATGCTACTGTGCTTCCAAGAGGGTTTGGCTACGAAGAAGATTAAATAGGATCTGACATTACCTTATTCCTGATTTTGATGCGCTGGTAAAGATATTCAGGGAAAGGTTTGCGAGGGATGAAGCGGCCCATTCCTTTATTTACGTGCAGATTTCCATCTTCAAACACAATCTTCCCTTGGCTTATGACCACGAGTGGGGCACCATGGCACTCCATCCCTTCAAAGATGTTGTACTCAATGGCCTGAGGATCAACCAACATATTCACTGCAAGACCTCTTTCCATTAGTAACTTACAACATGTATGTTTGTAGTCATAGTTTTAGACAACTGCCATTAAGACGTGTATAAAATTGTTTTGTATTAAGGAAAAGCAATGCATATTGATATGAAATTATTTTAAAGGATCTTTCTGATCAGACTTTCCTGGATGATTTCCTTTCTGTTTTTCGTTTTCCATAATGGAAAATGAATGTTTTGAATAAATGTTTTTGAAAATTTGCTGTATCTAACCAGAGCATTTAGAAGAATGATAGCCCTAATATGAAGGAAAATTGTGACTCAGCTCCTGGATACCCAGAGGACGTGGTCCAACTGTGCATCTGCTATACTGTGTAAGCAAATTTCAAAGAAGCCAATACATATATTTCTATCTGAAAAAGCCCAGAAAAGCCCAGGAAGGTCTGAATCTAAATGGGAATGACAGGGCTAGTGGTAATTACTTTCTTGAAAATACAGAGAGTTCCCAAGACAGAGAAATAGAAACTGAACCACCCAGATTTACTTTTTAAAGGTTTATAAATGTTTTGGTCTTTTTAAAATAAAAATGTAATGCTGGATTTTCAGTAAAACTTTTGGAAGAATTCTCCAATTCTTTGGCCCAACAAAGGGCCAAAACAGTAAGATTTCAGCTTTGGGACAGACAATACATAAGATAAAATCTATCAGAGTCAAAATGAAAGCAATAGTCACTGGCACTCTGCACTGAGGGCAAAGAAATATGTGGCAAAGCTCTAGAATTAAACAAAATTCTATCCATGAGGCTGATTGGAGCTGTATTATCAAAACATTTAATCATCTGTCATAGTTTAGAATACTGTTAATTTAATCATGCATTTTATAATTTCAGGTGCTTTTTAGGTAAGAAAAAAAAATAAGCTAGTTTTAAATTTATCCTCACAGCCTTACTAACCTCAGCCACAGAGCTGCTGTTCACACCTGTTTATAGGTCTGCCACAAGCATGCAAAAATGAAATAGTCCAAGGGTATACACAGAGAGAAAAGAAATCCTTCCTGATCACAATGCTTCCAACACAGGACCTTGGTACTCTCATGTCCTGAAACATTTACCATTTCAGAGCAGGAGTAGGCAGTTACCCCACTCCTCTGTGTCCTGTGCTATTGGTGTTCACATGATTTAGGTCAACAGCTGAAAAACAACAGTGACATTTCTTTTTTCTTGCTGGTTTTCATTTCCTCCTTACCGATTTATGGCTTTTGGCTGTTATAGTCTTCACCTTATCAGGATCCCAAATAACAACATCAGCATCGGATCCCACAGCAATCCGGCCTTTCCTTGGATACAGATTAAAGATTTTGGCAGCATTGGTGCTGGTGACAGCCACGAACTGGCTCTCGTCCATCTTGCCTGTGGCCTAAAAAACAATGTGATTTGAGCAAAACACGCTTATGAAATGAGGATTTACTGTTCAGAGTACTGAAAGGTCAGGGAGATATTGGAAGGCATCCTCCCTTTATAGATATGGTGATGTTGCATGAAACAGAGATTGAATCACACAGGACTTCACATACGGCTCTTTACTTGGAAGTTTCAAATAAATGAGTGCGTTACTCCAGGCATTACAAAGGACAGCCAGTGAAACCTTAGTGCACATGGTACCACCAAGGTGCTCAGCTATCTGGGATCCCTTTCTCTACACACTGGGGCCTAGGTGTTTTATTGCTAGTCCTAGTAATTTCTATTTAAATATTTAAGTAATTTTAAATCAGGCGAATTTATATGAGTGTTATGAGATATAACAAAAGATCAAGATTCCAACACTTTTGGGAACACTTCTTGCAAATTAAGTCCATTCTATTATCATTATTGTCAGATTTATACATCTAAGTAATACAACCCATTATGAAGTCCTTGCCTGGAGAAAAGTCATCCCCAATAGAACTTGGCATACAGGCAGTGATGGTAATTGCAACTGTACAGAACAGCATTTTGACTTCTCCATAGAGTATTTTGGGGTCTTCCCTGGCAATGAGCAAGGACAATGTTCTAAGGAAGAACAACAGTGCCAAGACTTTTAATACTAAATAAACACTTATTTCCTGCCTGGTAAAACACACGGTTTCTAAAGAATAAGCTACTCAGTGGTGCAGGACTGAATGTTACCACCTGTAAATCTCATGTGGCAGCCCTTCCTGAAGTTCCTTCCTTTTGAGGGAGTAACAGAAGAAAAATATCAGCAGTGCTGATGCTTTGCTTGCTTCCCTGCTTTGCTCCTACATGGCAGGTATCTGAAGCTGCTTCTGTGCTTGGAATCTCAATAGCTGTCCCTGAATAAAGTGGCTATGAAATACAGTCTGGGAGAAGTGCTCATCAGAGCGCTGTAAATACTGCCGGTTCCCAGTCTGCAATGTGCATTCCAGCACAATGCAGTGAGTGTGTGTGAGTGTGCAGGGTGTGCACGGGGGGACAGACAATAGAGGGAGAATATCATTATACATTAGAATCCATGGAACCATCAAAAAATTCCTGACTTACACCGGCACTCCACTGCAAAGCATGCCAGTATGAATTATGTGCAATGCTCTCCTTCAAAGCATTTCATCATTTAGCCTCAGGCTCGGCTGCCATCCATTTGTAATTTTTCAAAAACGATGAGACACTTCCCAAATTCAAACAATCCATTCATCACGTTTATATGAGGTCCACTTCAAAACCATTAAATTGCTCCAGATACCACATCTCTCAGAAGCATCCGCTCTGACACAAATGGAAAATGGAGCAGTGGAGTCTGGGAAGCCTCAGGTCTAGTAAAGCACAACACTATTGCAGTGTCAGAAGAGAAACACAGCCCTGAGTTTAAAAGACTGCAAGAGGTTTTTGAAATAAGCAATTCACCTCACAGTAGCATTCTCTCAGGGAATTCTCAGAAATATATCACAAAGTCACTTAAGCAATGGCCAAGAGTCTCTTGGCTTTCAATATTCAGCCAACACTCAATTTCCCTTTAATCTATAAAAGTCAGTAATTACTTACTACAGCCTTGTCCCAGACAACAGTCATCCTTTCCTCAATTCCATTGACCCCTTCGGGAATCATAGTGAAGTTGTCCTTTCCAATGGCTTTCTGGGCAGTGCTATAGGGGCAATGTCCACTTCCCGTCACCTGCAGGTCCCCACTGTGGAGTTAACACACAGAAGGTTTAGACCAGGCACACCGAGGTGACCTTGTTCTCAGGCAGGCTGTGAATGGACCTTTCAAGCCTTTAAGACACCAGAGGCACAGGCTGTGCATCATGCCAGCAGCCTTCCCAGGCTGGCTACAGATCACTGACAGCAACAATGGCACTGGACATCTCCACTTTCCCCCAGGAGCACCCTGACCTCCCGGATTACAGCCCCCTCCGGCTCCAGGCTGCTTATTGACAGAGATCAGGCAAAAGCCCACTAACCAGGACAAAGGATTGCTCCAGGATTAAGGGAATGATCAGAAGCTTGTATGAAATGTCTGCCACTCTCAAGATAATTCACAACCACATTAAAAAATAATGGTGAATTTCACATTGCAAAGTCATGAGCTTCAAACGTGTTCCCCTGCATTTCTCTCCTGCACATGTATTTTTCTTGCAAAACTTACAAGTACTCATCTCACCTTCCAAAACAGAACCAAGAAAATAAAAAGTTTTTTATCAGATAGTTTTCTAGTTAAACAACAAAAGACATCATGCAAGTCAAACACATGCTCTGGATTTATCTAACTTCAGGGTCTTACACAGAAAAAGGCATGGAGAAAAATGCAAAAAGAGCTACCATTTATAATTTAACTTTTATTTAAGAGGTTGGGTTTTTCAGCCTAGAGAGAGAATTTTTTTTTTGGCAGAGAGCAGAACTGGATCACAGCTGCTCCCAGAAATAAGGAGGAATAAGATAATCAATATGCAGAATCTTGCAAAAATAGAAAGACAAAAAAGAAGTTTCTCCAATATTCACAGGATACATATTTTTAACTCTTGATTAAGCTTACAGGAGGCAAGCACATTAGAACTCACTATGATTTCTCTTCTATCACTCCATAAGTCCTCAAGAGCCTGTCATCCTTTCTTTTAACTGATAATGTAAATTCCAGCTCTGAAACAACTGAGTGATTCTGGTCCAGAAATCTAGATCCAACAAGCTCAAAAATATCCAAGTACAGAAGAAAGAAGTGTCACACGTGAGTAATTCTAATGCCATTTTCTAGGCTGCCAGCCCCAATGATTGCTGACAGAGAAGAGTCCTTGGCCTCTTTTCTGGTTTTTCACCACCCTCACAAGCCATCCATCCAGTTTTTAGCAGAAGCCAAACCTGTGAGTTCAGTACAGAAGAGGCCACTATGCTTTAGCTGTTCCTGATTATTAATGACTGCCTGGTGTTACTCCATAGGATTAAGCAAATTTCATCAGTTAAACATTCATTTATTTTAACATAAAAATGAAGTCAGAAGGTCGCAATGCCATTTCTTCCTTTTTGATGCTCTTCTCATCAGCAAAGCTTCCTGTGGCAGCTCTCCTTTGTGCACACTGATATAACCATGAAAACCTGACCGTCACAGCCAGGGCCTGCTTCCCTGAGGTTCTGCTGTGCTTCTAATGCCACACTACAAATTCCTACACCTGAAAGACAAGAAGGGCTTGCTTTCTTAACTCCATACTCCCTCTCCTCTGACATTTAATGGCATCATTGATATGAACTGCACTCCCAGTCAAATCAAAAGAAGACTTCTGAAAATGAAGCATGTCCCTGACAGCTTCCCATCCCTGGCTAACCCACTCCTACTGTCTGGACACATTCTACTGTCAAATGGGGGATAAGCATCACATCAACTAAAAACTGAGAGACAGGAAGGGATCATCATGAAATAAATGCCAGATCAATACCTTGTCATCCTATTCTTCCCCTTAAACAAGGCTTTCATGGCAAGTTGCATCTTCTGTGCAGCACCAAGATCTCACATCTCTGGTTCACAAGAGGTGGCACATCACAGCTGCAGTAATGCAGCAGCACACCATGCAAGATCAAAGCTAACTCAAGTGCATGGCCCCCAGATGACACCAGGGCCTAATCTCATGAGGCAAATTCAATCTGCAAATCCCATGAGACATGATGGGGTTTACACATTCAGCTTTTCAGTGGAAAATCAACGCTTTCTGTGGAAAAGAGCACAAGCAGTATGCTGCACTCTTGCAAAGGAGGGATGTTGTAGGGATTTTTTAATGAATGTAAAATACTGGTATCCAAATCAGCAGTGCAAAGAAACGTGAAATACTGTCTTTACCATCATCCTTGCATAAAATTCCCTATGAATGCAGAACAGAATGATAAAGTATACAGTTCATTTTAGTTTCACAGTATAGATTTGAAGTATTAAAACTGAAAGCAGGCTAAGCTGCTGTCATTTAAGATCTAGGACTTTAAGCCACCAGGAAAAAAAAAAAAAGCCATTTTGCATGCTTGGAGAATAATGAAAACTTCTGTAAGTCCTCAGTTTCTCTTTCTGATGTTAGTTTAAAAAGTCATTTGGATTTCAATTCTAAAAATATTCTTGCTATTTTAGCTAATCTGCTTTGACCACATACTATTATTTTGGGACTCACTTCTAGAAAGCATATATAGCCACTCTAACAGAGTAAGGAGTCAAATATTTTCATACACATTTCTATGTGCTGGCTAAGAGCCCTACCCTCACACAGTGAACTTCACCCTTTACAGTGCTGATAGTGATGAATCAGACCAAGAAAGTAATTTTTTTCTGAGTCCTTATTTGGAACAAAAAGCTCAGTACAGAAAAAACATTTTTGCCATCAGACTGTCAGAAGAGAACTGTTACATATTCTTACCAGAGCCACATGTAACTCAGAGCTCAGCTGCAGCATCTTTAAAGCAGGTGAGTTAAAGCCTGAGTGGGCTCTGGTGGGCTGCACAGCCTGAGCCATCGTGTGCAAGGGGAGATGTGGCACTGACTGATGGCTTCTTCCTGTCACACGTGTGTGCCCACCCACCTCCCAGGCAGCTGCTCCAAAGATGGTCACTTCCAAGGCTCAAATTCCACTGCTCCATCTAGGGCACTGGAAACCCCAGAAAGGGGAGGCAGGAGGTGAGGTGGGTGCCACCACATGGAGGTAAATAAGGATATAAATGGTAAGTTGAGTTCCTCACTCCAGCCCTAGCAATCTGTCCTGCTGGGGCTTCAGCTGTGAATTTCTACATCATTTCAGAGCAGATGGTCTTTTGCTTAAGCTAAAGAAGACCCACAGTTGGCTACAGGCTGGAAATACTTTCAGAGATGGATTTACAGTCTGGGTTTCTGGCATTGCTGATATCTTCTTTTCTATATGAGAAAGATACTTCTTCCTCTGCTGTCCACATTCCTTTCACCTACCTAGTGATCAAACTCTCCCTGCCAACCTGAAGGCAGTCAGCTCACATCCCCATCCTGTCAAGAGTTGGCCTTCAATCTCCAGCTGTCTCCACCCAATCCCTCACAGTCTCCTGTGTAATCCGCTCTGGCCTCTTTCTCCTGACATACCTGCTCTACACGTACCACTGATCTTTGCCTTCTTCCAGCTGGAGGACCCAGAGCCCATAAAGACACAAGGCAAGCCAAAATAAGAAGCCTGCAGGAACTGGACACAAGGAAACTTGTATGATTTTGGTCCCTCCCAGATGAAGGCAAACTACCAAGTCAGAATTGTTCAATATGCAGGAGATAAACCCACCAAACCCTGCTACAAACACAAGTTAGTTTAGGACAAGCCAATTTTTAAAACTCACAGCTGAGACCACTGCACCAGCTTTGACAAAAATTGCCCCAAGAAGTTTTTCTTGGTTCTAGGTATCTCTGCATTCAGGAACAGCCCTGATTTCTGGAGCTGTGCTTCTGAAGTATGACTGGGGCTTAAAATTGAGTCTGTTCTCAAAGATGGAGATTTATCCACCAGGCTTTTGCTTATGCTGGACAGTGAGGATGCCATCCCATCACATGTCAACAACTCAGCTAAAGAAAACTGAAAACTAAGGAGAAGGCCAATTTGAAGTCCTGACAATCTAGTTGTAAAACTAGGAATCCCTTGAAAAGCAAAAAGAAAAAGAATTAATTCCTGAATAGCCAGCAACTGCCTCTCTATAAAGCCATCCAGCAGCTGGAGTGCCCATGACTGCTCACTTGACTGATAGCCAAAGCACAAGGATATAACTATCCCTAGTTTTCTATGTCTCTTCTCTGCTGTTTCTTGTATGAGACTGGTCTAAAGGAAACCAGGCTGATCCCTAGATGTTTCATGCCATATGACTTTTACACTTGCCTCACCATCATCCTGTAAAAAAAAAAAAAAAGGAAATCTTACCATGCTAAGAGTGAATTTAGGTGGTCTGGAGTGGTTGGGTCAGGGCTCAGAGGTGGTGAGGTCACAAAAGCTGCAGCCTTGGCCCAGTTTTTGCTCCAGTAATGTGTCCCATCTGTCCCCAAGCTGGCAGTGATCGGTTCTCCAAAAACCAGGGGACCTTGGAGAAAGCAAGGATAAACAGGAACTAATTACAACCCACTCTCTCTTCAGCACATGACACTGCTTGCTGCATGCAACCATGTATAATTCACACATTGCTACATGGCTAGTGCAATCTCCCAGGAAATTAAACAGCCCTGCTTTGTCTGTATGATAAAAAATTAATCAGGAGCCTCTCTGAGCTCTACATGCTTTTGATCAGCCTATTTACAAATCTTCCTTTCTAATCCAGAAGGAGACAGTTCAGACCCGCTTTTAATTTGAACTGTTTTAATCACAGCCAGTTCTCTCTGTTGCTGCAGCTTGGAGCACACTGGATGGTGGATCAGTTCAGCAGGCAGATGCCTTTTTATCACTCCCAGTCGGGCACAGCACCAGCAGAGAGCAGCATATGGTCCCCAGCACCACACTCCAAGTCCCAAGAATACAAACATCAAGACAATAATTTGCTCTTTGGCTTTTCCATATTGCTCACGAGCTTTGTAGTCCCAACCTAGAACAGTCCTGACTTGCAAACACAGCTTCAGAAGCAGCTGCCCTCAGGCTCACAAGGCCCTTTTGGGTGCTTTGGGTGGATCCCACCACGGCCCCAGCAAGCAGGGCCAACCTGCAATGCCAACCTCAGAGAATATTTATAGATTATTATCAGAGGGGTCAGCTTCCAGCAGCAAGGCCAGGAGTGAGCTCCATGCATCTCTAACAGCAGGGTCACTGCCCAAGCCACATCTCAGAGGGTGACAACCTGAAATACTGGCATGGGGGATGTGCCATTAGGAATAAAGTATCTCCCTCCCGTGAACAGAGATATAGCAGTCTAAGGGAAGTAACAGGGAAAACAGGATAGAGAAGAGTTACAGCTCAGTCTTCAAGAGGACAGTTTATGAGGAGAGCTTCTCAACTTAAAAACATAAAAGGATCTCTCCTCATCCTTCCCAGCCATAGATATTTAGTCTGCGATGGTGCTACTGTTCTTTGGTAACCTCTCCCTACAACCTGTCATTTGGGTGAGCACATACAGGTTTTTTCACTGAGCTTGTATTCATTAAAAAAATTAGTTTGGGGAGCAAAGAAAGTCACTTACCTCTCTTCCTGGCCAGTGCAATGATATCAGCTGCACTCTTACTCATCACCTTGGTGATGTACACTGGGCAGTTTATTCGACTGGCAATCGTGATGGCACGGAAAACTGCTTCTGCTTCAAGCTGAGCAAAACAAGGAGGGAGAAGTTAACTGCAAATGCAGTCTGAAAAAAAATCAATGGGAGGACTGCACCATAATTCTAACTGTTCAGCAACAACTCTTTAGGGGTTGATTCTGCTTTTTCCATAGAGAGAGACACAGTGCTGAGAAACAGCCAGCTAACCCAACCTCAAACACTTGGCACTAGCAGTAACCACAGCCAGGCTGTACACACTAGCAGGGTACAGCTGCTCCAGCACAAACACAGCTCCCTGGCTCCCTGTAGGCCAGGAAAGGTCATGTCCAAGCAGCTGATGCAGCTCCTCCTTACCTTCCTCCCACCTTCCTGTTTCAGACTCCTACCCTGCAGCTGAAAGGAGAACAAAGCAAGAAAATTTTGCCCCTGCTCAGAAACAACCTCTGAGCTCCCCCTGGCAGCTTACCCTAATCTTTACATAACGGTGACAGTGAATGTAAAGAATTCTCAAACAGCAACTTCAGCACTATGGAGTGAATTTAGCCCATAATCCACAGAAGCCTTTGAAGCAGTGCCCAGTAAGTCCCCTCTGTCAGCAAGCGTAAAGGCAATCTCCTCCCAGAGAGCCATCTGGGACGTAGGCACACAAAGCCAGCATCTTCAGATGGAGGAGCAGTGTTTCCCAGCAGCTCTGGAGACTCCTTTCCCCAGCCATCAGTTTTATACCAGATCCTTCCCAGAAGGGCTCACAGTATTGGCATTTTAATACGAAAAACCCTGTTGTAACTGAAAATAGTGACTCGGTGGTACAGAAATTTCTGTGCAAGAGTTTTGCTAGAAAAGTTGAGCCACTTAGACTTTCCAAAACCACATGGCTTAATCCTTTACAGTTTTGTAAAATATTTTTCCTTAAATCAGACTGCTTCAGTTTGTGCTAGGACCTGTATCAAAACATTTGCTCTGGAAGCCCCAAATGCACCTTTAGAGAGCAGGAAAGGAGGCACGGCCTCTGCACTGCAGCACTAGAGCTGAGCAAAATTCCTTTCTGGAAACTGCAAATGCGGATCTTCCTTAGGCCCCTGTTCTCATTAAGAGGAAACAACTCAATCCTTTTAGAATAATTTTAGTAGAACAGCAAAATGAAAAAGTACATAAACAGTTCAGTAGAAGAATGTGACCAATTAAGCTGATTCCTTTTGCCTTGGGGAGAAGTTAAATAAAGATCAGCAAACCACAACAATCTCTTCAAGTTCAGCCTCAAATCCCCGGGATCTTGTCTCTTTAGTCTTCTAGGAAAGCAGTGACTTCCCACTACTGCCCTCCACATCCCATTAACAGTCTGAGCTGTGTACTTTAGGGGACATTCTCATGTCTCCACATTTTCCTTGGCATTAAACAAACCCTTTCCAGATGCCTGAGACAATCCACACCAGAGCCCACATTTTATTATAAGGGAGATGCATAAAACAAGCTGCCTTACAGCATCTTTCCATTCTCATGTGTTTGCATCTCTACAGCCTGCATTTCTGACACTAATATATCTGCCAGCATGAAAGTAGATCTATATGTGGGTGTATGCATATGCACAGTATAGATGTGCACATGCATCTTTATAGGAGATTTTCAGCCAAAGCATTTTAATAAATGCAATTCCTCTGAGGACTAACCCTCAAGCTGCACTGCTGATTTTTAGCCTGATAATCCCATTTTTTTTGTCATCACAAATCAAAACACAAAGGTCACACTTAAAAAATACATGGACACCCATGCCCGGGGCAGCAGAGCTGAGACTCCTGAGTGTACAAGGACAGCTTATCCCTGGACTAAGGGAAGGCACCTGCTGCAGCACTCAAAGGGCTTTTCAGACAATCAAATGAGTGGAAAGGACCTGGACTTTCCAGACTTTGAGTAATACTGGAAAAGGCAGTGGGAGAAGCAGACACCTGCCTTCCTTGATGCACCCATCCATTGTCTGCACATGAAAAGCCACACTCCAACAGTACATGTCTGACAAAACACTTCCACAAGTGACAAAATCAGTGGAGTCTCTTACCTCTTCTGGCCTGCTCAGGGCATGTCCCTCAGGTCCAGTGATTCCCATCTCCAGAATACGCTTTTGTTCCTGCAAAGTAAGAGACAAATGCTGACCCAGCTCCAGATGAGACCTGTGCACCCAGCACCCTCAGGGAGATGAACAGCCACATGGGCTGACTGCCCCTTCCAGTGTCAGTAAGTGCAGCTGCAAAGCCCACTGAACACTGAAAACACTGGCTCTGAACTGGTCCCACACCAGCACAGCCAGCAGTGGTCTCTGTTGTGTGATTGAGCATATTTGTGCCCCAAGCCATTGGGCTGCACCATCAGAAACCTCCTCTGCCCTCCACAAAGTCCTACTTGACACAGGACACCAGCCCAGGGAATACACTAAATGGAAATTATGGGTACTTCCAGCCTCTCATTCCCTATTTCCTTGCTCAAGTTCCTCTCTGGTTGCAATCCACAAAGCACTTTTTAAAACTTCAGCATTGCTGACACTTTTGATTTTCTGTAACACTTTCTTCCTATACAATGAATCACTAAAATTACGCTTTTATAAAACAAAACACTGCCCTCCAGCTGCCCCTCCAGGGCCCAGCTCAGGACCAATGGGGATTTGTCAGAAAAATAATCTGTGCTATCCAGCTTCATAGTAGTGAGGTAGGTTGGTTTTTTTTTTAAATAGACAAAAAGCTTCACTTAATTTAAGACCAAGCAATGTTATTGGAATAAATTTCCCTTTTTGCAGAAACTGGTGGCCAACCCCTTTTAATCTGAGGTTAGTGCAGGCCTGAGAGCAGTGCAGAATGGGACCAGAGCTGCTGCTGTACCTCTGGCCCTGGCCTGCCCAGAGGGCTCTAATGAGCCCAGCTCAACGATGTAATGGCTCTGTGACACAGACAAATGTCCCCTAGAGACCAGGATGAAGTTACTGAACCTATTTAAATGTGTCAGCGAATAAATATCTGATCCCAGGTCCCTGAGGGTGAAAAGATCACACATTACCAACACACTCCAGTAAAACTGAAAAAGTTAACATTCATATTTACTTTAGCCTTCCCTGCAGTCAATCAAGGCTGAAGAGGCATTTACAGGAGCACATTAATCTGACTGTGTAAGAACATTTTAGTCAGAAAAACATAAGGTTTCATAGGAATTCTTAAAAACAGTGGTTCTGGAATGTTAATGCACCAGCTCTGAACAGTGGCAGTTAAAGACTTCAAATAATTAAAATACAGCAATAAAATGAAGTTAGAACCATGTAAAAAATAGCAAGTTGGTACAGAATAGAAACACAAAGTAGGACAGATTTGCATCTTGAAGGAAGTAATAAAATCAGATCATATGGTAAATTAGCCCCTGTAAGTTGATTTAATAGTGGTAATTAGCTACAATATTTGTTTGAAAAGATAAAATTTGTATTTTCACACAGGACAGTCCCAAAAAAACCTATGTGCAGGCAGCTTTCTTTTCGTTATCCAAATAATTATTCTAACTAAAAGCATAGAGAAAGACTGATTTTATGAAACATGGCAATGGTGAACAAATATGTCTATGTATAACATAACTTACATTTAATTACTACTTCCTCTTTTCCTAATAATTTTTCTCCTCTTTGTTCATATTCGATGGCTGTATATTAAGGCTGATCAGAGAAAAATATAACTGAAATAGATTTCTATCAAAAATGCAATTCCATGAGTGCACCTTGATTTTAATGGGCAATGTATCAAAACACCACAGATGCCATTTGATTTGTTTTATTTTGCCTTTCCTACAGTAATACTGACTTAATCATGCTTATTATTAGTCATTTTAATTCTACTGGATATTTTATGTTGTATTAAAACTATAAACTGTGCATTTAGTAGTTTTTATTCATGCTAAATTTCATGAGAAATCCGCTTTCTTCCTCTCATGAATTTAAATGAGGGTTGTCACCTAGTTGCAGTGGGGGAAGGACACAACTGCACTGTGCCTGCTGACTCCTTACTAATAACTTTTGACCCCAGTGGTTATTTCAGTCAAATTCAAAGTTAAGTGAAAGGCAGATCCCAAAGGGGGTAAATTCTAACCAGGCAGATGGAGATGTGTTTTTCCCACAGAGGAAAAAACAAAATACACCCAAGGCAAGAATTCTCACACACTGCCCAACAACTCCAACATTCCCTTGAGGCTCTCCCTTAGACGTGAGACAAGGTGGGTTGCCTTGCCCAGATCTCAAAGACAGCTTTAGCTGCTGTAATTTCCTTGTCAGCTCTGCAGCCCCGTCCTTAGCAGATAAGCCAGCAGATAAGCAGCTCAGCAGATAAATCAGATGGCTCACTCAGAGCCTCACTGACCTAAGAGGGGCTTGATGCACGTACGAGGGATCAGGGGAGTGAGACATCTCTGCAACAGCCTTCAAAGACTCCTCTGTCACAAATGTAGCGTCAAAACAACACCCATCCAAAGCTGCCCCTTGTTTTAGAGGGGGATCCTGGCCTCTGAAAGACCAGAGGGAGGTTTACTATCAGCTGCTGTCCTTGGGTTTCCTCTTCCCACGTTTCTATGTGTTGTGGCAGTGATCAGAGCCATGGTACAGCCCAGTGGGAGGACAGCAGCTCCCAGGGCACCTGACCTGCAAGGACTGCACTGGAGACCCAGGGCGCTTTAATGGAACATTCTGAACTTGAGCCCACCTTCCTGGTTCTGAGATGCATCTTCTAAGAGCATGGATTATACTTAAACTGACATTTTTGAAATGTCTACAAGATCACAGTAGTTCTTATTCTCAAATTTCATAGATTTATAAGAATAGTCTCAAAAATAAATAGGTCTGTGAGCTTTAATACCTGCTCCAAACTCACTGTGTTGCTTATGCTGACAGTTGCAGCAAAAGACTTTAGTATAAAGCTTTCAGATCCTCTTTTTGTACCCAAAATCTGGGAACAAGGCTGTACATTGTTCTGCTTCACTTGTATCTCCTGGATTCAGAAGAAATCTTCTTGCTTCCTTCTGTCCCCCCTTTTCTAGTCCTCATCTGCTGCCAAGGCAAGGAGCTGCCTGGGTCATCACCCTGTCCCAAGGATGCTCTGCCAATTAATGCAAAGGGACTCCCATTCTCTTATCTCAGGCTTTATACCAGATCAGGGTGAACTAAGGCTCTTTCCAGGGAGTTCCCTTCCTCCTACCCATTCTCTGACTGGCCTATTTCATTTCTCCTCACTTCTATCTATCATCACAAAATTAAGCACAAATGATGGTTCACTCACCTGAGCTATCAAGTCTCCATTTTCAGCATGGACCAGGATAACAGCCCCAAGACTCTTTAGAAAGGTAAAGGCTTCATAAAGCTGCAGGTAGTACAAAGAAGGAAACACTGCTGAATAAGGAAAACACATAACTTAACACTCAGACCTCTCTCTTCACCTCAGTTTTGTACCTTCTGTGCTAGTAATTATATTGGTGAATAGCAAATTATCTATTTTCTACACAGAACCTGAACTCCACTGATTGCTGTTGACTTACCCACCCCTGTACACACCAGCTGCACCAAGACAGAAACAACAGCCTGAGCAGGGCTGGATTTCCCTGGGACACAGAGTCTGCCCCAGCCCCTGCACTGCAGGGCCATCTCCCCGTGCCCTCCCATGCAGGGCTAAGTTTAGTGACCCTCCTTTCTGTAGTTTTAGCAAATGTAAAATAGAATTATTGTCAGGTACTACAGTCACTTTTAGTATGACTAGAACATCTCTTTTCTGAAGTGCAGGCATTTTGGTCTTTTGATCTTCTTAGAGCCATCATTGTTGAGTTTTCAGCAACATCTTTATTTCTGATATTAAAAGTTGCAATATTTTCTGTAGAGCATCCTTGGTTTTTTAATTGCTTTCTAAGATTCAACATCCATCCATAAAGAAGGGCAGTAGTTGATCTTTTTGCTTTTATTAGTAATTTTTGAGCACACATCTACTGAAACACAGTTTCCTTTCCAAAAGGTATCCAGCTTATATGTCCCTTTTTTAAACCACATTTCAGTAACATGGGAGCCCAGTTTTCAAACACAGATCAAATATGGAAGACAAAGGTTCTTCAGCATCTACTTTTGCACTAAGGCACTTCAGGCAGCATTGAATGAGCTGCAATACACAGCTTGCAACATGGACATTTAAACAAGGTAACAGCCATTAGTCCAGCCACACATTAAACATTTTGATGTATTCCTCTTGGCAATTCCAACTGGGAGTTGAATTTAACAGGCACTGCCTCTCAGAGAATATTTATAAATTATTATGTCTAAAGTTCCGATTAAAACCACATGTATTGGAGGTGTAACAACAGTTATTTAAGAGACCAAGAGCTGTAGCTCTGGGAATAAGTAATAAAGAAACATTTTATCAACTGAATAAGCAAACATTATTATTACTAACAGATGCCATTGTCCCTTTACAGTGGCCTGATATGTATGAATGGGAAAGCTGAAGAGTCTGGAATCTGTAATGAGCTCTGGACAAGCAAGCTCATTGTTATCTCCAGCCCTAATGAGAAAAGGCCACCTCCCCCAAAGAGCAACTCCATTTAGCTGCTTACAGCAACCAGGAAACTCCTGAAACCTCAGAACTGCCACTGCCTTGAGTGCTTCATCTTTTTCTCCCTCTCTGAGCCAGAGTCCTTGAAAGGTCACTGCACAATAAAATGAGTGAACTCCTGAGCAGAGCTGAGTGGCTGCAGTGTTGGGAGACAGAAGATCTCCACGGAAGGTGAATGTCATACACTTGAAGAAACACATGCAGGAGTTCTACACAGCTCAGCACTGACCCTCCAGAGAGTAAATCACACTGCACATTTCTCCCAGTGCCAATCAGGCCCAGAGGACGTTTCTCTGGGATTCAACCTCAGCAACTCAAGTGTTGGGAGATGAGAAAAGAGAGGACAGATCACAGCAATGAAAAGCATTCAGAGCAATACCTGGCTGTCGGACATTTGGTAGAGATCTTTGTACGCCATGTAGACTTGAAAAGAGTTCACACCTGTTCCAAGACAAAATCCAAAGGTGTTGCCATGTAAGTGTATTCTTAAGTTGGATTTGAACAAAAACTTCAGGAAAAGTAAGTAATAGAGTATGTCTGGACAAGGCCTTTTGCTAATGATTGCCAGAAATCAAGCATGGCTTCACAGCTGCATTACAGCTGCTAGGACTAGAAGCCTGGATGCCCTCTTCTCTGGGGGAATTTTTGGGATACTGTGGGTAGCCTGTGCTCATCCCTGGAGTAACCCAGCCACCACTGCAAAGAGGATTTCTTGTAGCCAAATCACAGACAAGCAATGGTAGTTAAAGCAAGAATATAAAGTTTGTGAAGTTTAAAAAAATCTCGTGTAAGGTTTTGTGAATCAGTGTTTTTGTTTTTAGGTTTCCTTAGCTAACCAGAAAAACATTTTAGCTTGATCTAAACTGTGCTTTTTGGTAGATAAAACTTCTGGTTAGGTTCCCCCAAAGTGCTGAGAAGGTGTACGAAATGTGTACCCAAATGTGCATACAGACTTGCTTTTTCTTGACCTTACACTATAAAGTGCTAAACTTAGCTGATGGTAGACACTGGAAAGGAGTGGAAATAAAGTCTCAAACCAGTTTTATAGGCAGCTCACCACACCTCCCCTTCTGTCTTCCAAAGATGGAAGGATTTATGCTGGCAGACATAAAAAACCAAGGAAGGCAACAGCTTCAAGTTTCAAAAATCCATAAGAAATGCTAGTGTGGAGTGTCAGTTGTCAGGAACCCCTGTATTCAAATCCCCAAAAATGTTGCAATTTTTTTCAAATATTTGGTTATTTACGCAGCTTTGTATTCTTACAGAACGACTTCAAATGCCTTACTTACAAATGTCTTCTTTTCATAATCTCTGCACATATGAATTCATATCAGTGTATATATTTGTCTTACTCTAGTCTACTGGCAAGATCCCCAGTTTGGTCCAAGGACCAATATCGTAGTTTTCTAGCTTAAAAAAAAAGTAAATTCTAAGCTACCTAAGCTGTGTAGGCTGCATTTCAAAATGGCTGTGATGAAAACTCTGCTTCCTGGGGCAAGAAGAAAAAGAAAGAGATCTGTTCATGTTATTCATGCTGTCTACACAAAATGAATAAAGCTCTCTGATGAAGATATAACCCCTTCATGAGTCTAGAATGAGCAAATACATCCTCAGGCAGAGGGTATGACTGCTCACACATCCACACAGAATTTGTTTATTTACAATTACAAGACTAAAATACCCCAGGATACATGCAGGATAAAACATTGCAATGATCCCTGGTATTATGTCTAACTTCTGAGTCCAGGCAGCTCAGAGAGAAACACAAAGCAGGAGCTGGCCCTCCTTGCTGACTTCCACACCAAGCAAATCCAGCCTGAAAGGTGGAACTTTGTCAGCCTAGAAGCCCATCCTTTCTTCCTATTTTCCTGCAGGAGGTAAGACAGCTTTCTCTGAGTGCTGTGGGTGCAAGACATACACTGACCCAAGTCATGCATATTTTCATCCTTTCTCTTTTATTGCCTTGCTATCTTCTTAGGCCCTCTTCTGACCTCGATACAATGACTCAGTTTGGCTCTCACTCTGTTTAATGTTCTCCCTGTAATTAATGGGAGCAGAAGGGATCCCAGTAGGGATCCTGCCACAGGATCCTGAGCCTGCTCCTTATGACAGTGCAGAGGCAGAGCTCTCCCATGTAAACACACATTCACAGCCTCAGCTGCCCCCAGATACACACACAGCAGAAGAGCATTTCAGGGGCTGCCTGTACAGCTAACAGGAGAGACGCTGGGAATAATCCTGCCGTGCAAAGAGAGCACCTATATCAGATAACCAAGATCAGGAACACAAATTTACATATACAGGTATCCAAGATTAGACTCCTTGTCCTGGGCTGGTTCCTTGACCTACTCATTGGAATTATAGAGCTTTTCAAAAGCCCTGGTCCATGGCCTATTGACCTTAATGCTTAACATCTGTCACACACTACATTCTTGTTAATGTCCTACTTGCTCTCACACCTGGGGTACTCAACAGGGTCCTCTCCAAATTTTAGGCAGGACTACAGGGTTTTTTTGAACAGTGACAAAGTCAAAGGAACCAGTGAGGTCCCTGTCAGTAATTTCAGACTGTTGCTTCTTTGCACATAGTAAAGAAGCTCAATCCCAAAATAGCTGTTGAAGTGCTACAAGCTCAAGTGTTTATAATCAATATTTGGCTCTACAAAATCTTCAGACTGTTCCAAAGCCTGTGTCTCCTTAAATTAACTTTGTATTGATTTAAAACTGATTAATTGTTCAATTATACCCCATGACAAGGCAGCTCAACAGCCACTCTGTGAGCTCCCCTGTTACTCATGATGATTGCATTAGGCACATGTAGCACTGAAACACAATGAGCTGAGCCCTGTCACTCAGCTAACTCACCCCCAATCAGCCAAGAACCAATTCAATCCAGATTCCCAGCTGATGAAAACCAGGGTCACTCCACTGACATCAAGTCTATTTGCACCAGCTGGCTTAAATGTTTCCAATTATCAGGAAATATTACCCGTAAATTTGAAAGCCCTTGCCACGCTGAATTATTTCCTGTTGTGCTTGTGCATTCATACTCACCCTTACCTTGTGTCTCCTAACACGTGAGAGTAACTCACACTGCCTGCCTGAGACACACATGAGAACAAAGGTGACCTCCTAATGCTCTCACCACTGAAGAGACCACCAAGGCTCCATCATAAATCTCAGTTCAGGAACCAATGAGCAGATTTCTGCTTCCCCTGATGACTCAGAGGCAGGTTTATACAGAAAACTCACATTTCAATTGTTGGGAAAACTATTAACCTAACAGTCTGCACCAGCCTTTTAATGTAAACCCTTGGGCAAATTTGGGAGTGCTCAGCCATCTGTGGTTTGGGAGCTCTGGAAAATAATATCCAACCTTTGAAACAAGGCACAGTACACTTGTCTGAGAGTACAGACAGCTAATGCACAGCAGCAGATTCATGTTAATGCTGACAGGGAGACAGCACAGATTTAGCACAACCTGTGTTGACAGATGTCATCACCTTGTAAAAATCACCTATACTAGAGACCTATGTAAGAACAGCTGCAGTTTCTCTAATTATGTGCAGTCTTGCTGATGGAAGTGTTTTGTTGCCTAAAATCTGGTTATACAGCACATGTACTGCTAGCATCCTGTGACATGGAATAAACTCTCCCAGGTCACTGCACCTCCATGGCATCTCAGCAAAAAACTGCTCACTCAGAAATAGCATTTTGGTTATTTTTTCCTACTTTGATAGTACCTTTCTCTGTAACGAGAACCCTTCACATCTAAGTCAACACTAGCTGTACACACTATAAAGGATTTCCAACAGAAGAGCCATTCTGATTTGCCCATGGAAACCGCATGCCATTTCAGAAAATATTCCCTAATATTCACTCATTTTCAAAGAAAGGAGAAAATGAAAAATACATGAAAAAATATAAAATTTCTAAAAAGAAAATACATGCTGTCAGGCACAGTTTCAAAAAACAAGTTCTAAGCTAAGATCTTCTGAAGGCTAGATCCCATTGCCCACACAGAGGTATCTGGTGCCACAAAGATGCCCTCCATATATGAGACTGCCACACTGAGCCTGCATGTGTGGCAATGCATTTAGGAGAGGTTTCATCTGTGCTATTCTGAATTCATAGCTGGACTTCAGGTAGGGTGATCTAGAGCATCTCACATGACAGTAGGCCTGTTAATTGAATATAGTCAAACCCACAGAAGTGCCTTAGATTCCTAAATAAGTGATCTTTTCTTTGCAAGTGTTGAAAAAAGGCTTCTTTTAGTAACTTCAGGGAAAGCCACCAGAGACAAGCACTTGAGAAAATCAGAGCATTTTTTCACTATTAGGTACCCAACTTTAGCATCTCCTTTTCTAATAACTGAAATCTGTTTTAAAAATATAGGCATGTTTTATTTACAAAATCAACCCTCAGCAAGTAAATTATTCCAAGGCACTGCTGAGAAATGAGATCTAGCCTGTAGTGACATTTTCACACTCCCATGTTCTCTTCATATTTGGATTTAATTTGAGGCAGCTGAATCAAAGATTTCAGTCTAGATAAAACCTGAACCACTACTTTAAAATGCTTCTTTTTCTTCATTCATTAAACAGAGGATCTAAGGTGATGGGGCTGATTATCCTAAATACTAATCTTTAAGTTTTACCTTCAAAAAAACCCTACCTATGCAATGTCTGAGCCTGTTTCCACATATACAAGCAAGGATAAAGTGATTCATTTCTTTATGACAATGTAAGCATCTTAATCTTCCATGCTGGACAAAGTCATATACATGCACAAAGTTTTAAGTCCATTGCACACAGAAGCAAGTGAAAAAACAGGTCCAAGGTAGTGAAGAACCTTGGCCAGCATAGCCAGTGCCTATGCATTCATTAAAATACTTCAAAATTTCACCTCAACATGATATTTCAACAAAACCAAAACATACTACTACATTTCACCCACTAACCTTTGTCTTGCACGAGTACTTCCAGCTCTTCTCGAATGCCATCATACCAGCTGGTGATGTCCACATGGAGAGCATAATCACAACAGGATTTGGTATCAGCTGCCTCGTGCCACTTCTCAAAGGCGGTCAGTAAACTTGATCCAGGTTCTGGAAGCACATGGTCAACTGAAAAAGAGATTGAGTGCCTGTTAGCAGGACAATATGTACACTGTTCAGATTTCCCTGAAGTGAGACTTCCTCCAGCATCTCAGCCAAAACAGCAGCCTTGGAGGCAGTCTGTATGCTGACTGTAACCCTGGGGTGTCAGCCAGGTCCTGCTGCCCCAGGTGCAGCAGACTTTGTGAACAGTCTATCCTAAAGATGAGTCTGGCAGCCTGCTTGGTGCAGCATCCATGTACACATAAAGCAGGAGGCAAACACTTCACAGTTTAGGAAACATTTGTATTTCCCCTTACTGTTTGTAAGAGACTACAGGTTCTGGGTTTCACTGTATTTCTTGTCTGCTGTGTCCATTTCTATGTATTTCACAGTAAGCACAATAATTAACCAGTGTCTCACAGTCACTGAACTGACCCACTCTGCCCTACCAATACATCAGTGCAGATGTTCAGTGTTTTCTCAGCAGCCAAAACTGGGAATACAGCCAAAGGTTTGAACAGGGGTGACGTTGTGCACAACACTCAGTCACACTGTGTGGTACATTGAATGTCCTGCCTCTCCCTTGTCTCAAGGCTTTCTGCCTCTAATGGTGCCACACCATCCACTGACATAAAGAGCTGACTACTCACACACAGGTACCTCTCTCTGCAGGGCTAGGTCAGAAGTTAGTATGAGAACAAATCAAGATGGGCTTACCAGTGCCATTTGCAAGCCTAACTCTGCACAGGAATACTCAGCTGAAGCACACAGACTGAAAAATTATTAACAAAAGGAATGAACAGCAGTGCATTTTGTGCCTATGGCCAAAGAGTCTTTCAGCTGATGCCTACTGCTGAACATGAATAACAGATAACACCAAAAAAAAGCCACATCCCAATTCAGTGTGAGTAAAACCCCACTGGGAAGCTCCTCTCCACAAAGAAGCTAAGACAACTTATGTCACCTGAACAATTGCCCTACAACATCTAGCCAAAGTCAAATCACAGCCAGAAGGAAAGAGATAAATCTTGTCCCACCATCTGTAGAAAGAAGAAGGGTCTTTAACAACTAGAAACACTGCTTTCTTTGACCAACAAAGATGTTCCTCCAGGACATTTCTGGTAAGGACTTCCTCAATTCCTGCTGCCAAATCCAAGCTCATAAATAAGCATCTTTTTATTTCCAAAGTCCTTGAAATGGCAGTAGGTGGGAACAGCAGATCTTTGTCAGATTTTCTGTGCCATATACTTACAGTACTACCTACGCTGTTTTCCAAAAATCCCAAGAGCACACACATTATCCCTCAGTGCTTGTTCTGTATTTCAGAGAAAAATCCAAGAGACAATTCCCACGCTGGTATTTCTGTCTGAGGGTAGGTTCATTTTCAGATCACGAATGGATCTCAAACACAGTGCCCAAAATTTTGAAGAGTCATTGCAGAAGACCTCAGAAAATCAGAATGAAGCCTCTGGTAGCTATCCCCACACCAGCTACAAGGCCTCAGCCTGGCATGGGAAGGGCTAGCACTGCTGGTACTCACTGATCATGGTGGTGCCCCCTGCTAGCGCTGCTTTTGTGCCTTGATAGAAGTCATCAACAGCAGTCATCCCTTGGTAGGGCTTTTGCAGATAAGTGTTGACATCTATTCCCCCAGGAATAACCATGCGCCCATTAGCCTCTATGGTCTTGACTCCTCCAGGGACAATCAGATTCTCTCCTATTTGCCTGGACAGCAAGGAAAGCCAGCATTACTTTATTTGAACAAGCACAGAGGACAAAGCTATTTGGGGCATGTAGGGGAGAGGGAGCCTGGGCCCACGCAGAGGGAGGTGGGTCCCCAAAGGCAAGGTGAAGCTCAAGCACACGCCCCCTCTGTCCCACCCAGCACAGCAGAACAAAGCAGAGGAGAGCTGCCTTGCTGAGCCCTGAGCTCTGTTTGCTTTGCGTGGCTCTAGTGGCCAATAGAGGAGCTGTAATGCACCAGTGTTAAAAATTGATTATTTTTTATATGATTTCTATCTTTAAACAATTCAAATTATGTACACTTAATGCTCTCTTGAGGGCTCCAGTTTTGTATATTAAGTTCTTAAATAAAAATAGGAAAACATAGATCAAATATGGGAGCAAGCTGGAATTCTAAATATATGGTAGAAGCAAAAGGCATATCAGAAAATTTTATAATTACTTTGTCATCATGCAATGCAAATTTATCCTTAAAAAGAAATCTAAATAACCTAAGATACAGAAATGCATATCTAAGAGACCTAAACACGTTTAATCTACCATGTCCCGTATTCCTCATCCTCCTCTTAAAGTTAAAAGTCAGTGAAATATTCTGCATAACTTTGTAGAAAAATTATAATTAGCTGTAGCCATCTTCTTCCCTTCAGGTCTTCAAAGCAGGATATTTTTTTCACTATTAAAAATATTAATCTGTCCCCCATGTCAATATCAAACTCAAGATACTTATGATCAAAATACTTTTATTATTCATGGACTCAACTACAAATAAATTAAACTTTAACTTTAAAAGCCACACTACATTTTTATTGTCTACTTTGCATGGTGCTAAACAGGGAGAGGTATGGGTCTGTGTGGAAGCCATGACTCTGCACTGTTCCACCACAATATATTTGGGCTTAGAGGTAACTGTAAGGTAGTTAAAATTCACTCATTTTATCTCATATTGCAGACACAGAGTCCTTGTCTTAATTTGCTTTTGTCTGGATAAAATAACATTTATCCACAGCTAAATAAATACCTCAGATACCTGAGCTGCTGAATCTGTTTCCTATATTAAAATGCAACTCCCACCTACAGTTCAAAACACAGCGACTGATTAACAGCTGACTGTGATAAGGTAGAACCAGAAATGAATATAACTGCTCATTAAAACCAGCGGGAAAAATAAAAAAAACCCAGGGATAATTATTCACTTGGAATCTGGCCAAAGTGACAGTTAATAAACAGCCCCAGGAGGTCAAGAATTTATTTCATATGCGATGCAAAAATGTCACCTCCAGCAACTCGTCTCGCCCGGTGCCCTGGGCTGTGGCTGGAGGGAAGCACAGCCATTCCAGGGCAAACTCCTCGTGGGCAGCCCAGGATGGGGTCAAGGCTGCCCAGCACTGAACAAATCCAAGAGGGCTTATTCAGGAGAGCTGGCACCTCCACGTCTGGCACCTAAGAGTCACCAACACGTGCAGCACTGGCAGCCCGTCACAACCTGTGTGCAGCTGTGCACTGAGAACAACACCCTGACAAACAGAGAACCCACCTGGATGAAAAAACCAGCAGCTGCCCGGCACATCCAGTTGCACAAACAGAAGTTGCAAGCAGCTCCTCTGTTTAAAAATGTGCCTCACAAAGGCAGATCATGGGCATTGCACCCATGGGCAGATTCAAGGCATGTATAAAGTTAGGTAGCCCCACGTGTATTAATGGCATTGCACTAATTTTTGTTAGTCAAATCTATCCCCAAGATTTTAATCAGAACAATCCCCCACCTCTGTAGAGCATTTATGTGGCTAAGAAATTGAGCTGGGAAGAAATTAACTATGGACCATCTCCTTTGAGTATATCTAAGGAGTAACTGCACTTCAAGAACTAACACACCTTGTGAGAATAATATTAATGAAAACCTTCACCAAAAAAAGGCAATTAATTTTTATTTTCTTCCACAATCACTATCTACCAGTTTCCTCCTCAAGAAGACACATGTCCTAACAAAGTGAAAGTGTGCCAACTATATACTGAAGTTTTTTGATGACTCAATGCTCATTATTTTCAGTGTACGGTTGAGTAACATCTTATTCAGCTGAAATCATCCACGTTGAAGTGACATGGGACCAAACAGCCTTCATGGATGATGCTGCACTACTACCTGTCAGAAACCTGTCTCATCTCTTGCCCTGGCATCAAGATTAAGGCTGGGAGAAGTCTGATCTTCACTGATGGTTATTTTTATTCTGACTAAGTAGAACAGAGAGTAGGAGATAATGTGACAGGATTCCTGAATTACTCACTCATTAATGCAAAGTGTATGTGAGTAAGAATGGGGTTCCATTACTTGTGGGTGCAAGAAGACAATAGTGCAGATAACTGCATTCTAGACACTGTACAAATGACTCTGCTGGTTTCCTCATATGTCAGCAACCAGAAAACTCAGACCCACAGAAAGCTGATGCTGTCTGCCATTTTCAGTCAAACAAGCTGGTAGATTCTGTTGTACATGAACTGATTAAAGCACAACAGAAACAGCAGGCTCCAGCTATTCCAAAGCTTCATCCAAGGAAGCTGAAAATCTCCCCCAGAACTCTGTGGTGGAGCTTCTGCAGTCATCAAGCCCAGACCTCTTTCAGGCATCTGAGGTTCCCCCTAACCTGACTCATCACTTGCTCAGCTCTGGAGACCCCAGTCCCTCACTCTGCCACTTGTTCATTCCTCCAGCCCAGAGGGACCCAACCCTTCCCCTTGGCAGGGATGGAGCAGAGTACAGCAAACACCAGACCATGACCTGCCACTTGGCACAGGGCTCACTTCCTCATGTGGTAACAGAGGCAGGAGAGATGTAGGCAAAATGTATTATTTATATGCCAATTTAAATTGCCAAATATTTAAAACACTATTTAGATACTGGAGAACTGCCCCTTAGCTGCCATCTGAGTGTGCAGGGCTTAAGTTTCAGGCAGGAAAAATCCACATGCACCACTGCTCCTTGTACCTAGGGAGCCAGTTTGAGCATTGGTTGGCAGGAAGAAACATCTACCATCCTCCAAACTACAGCTGATCTTCAAACACACTCAAGGTCACATCTGCTTTCCTCTCTGCAGAACTGAGATCTGCATTAAAAGCATTAAAAGATCCAAATCTTTTCATTAGGCTGCAAGAGAAACCCAACCCTCTCTTTTCCAATCAGTTTTCATTTCAGAGTGAGAAAATAACGCAGATCTTTTATAGCCCGGTAAAACCAGGACACTATTGGCTATTCTGGGCTGAGTGGTTTGGTGTCTGCTCTGTATTAGAATTCTGAATTATCAGCAGGATCTGCAGCTGGAAAGTGATAGCATCAACTGAAATGTGGGTGACTGAGTTTTAAGGTCCAGCTCCAAACAAGCTTGAGCCACGTTTAACAATGATGTTAAACATTCAGACACAATGGGCAGTTCCACCTGAAGAAACTGAGAGATAAAAAAACCCCAGAGCTTTCTTAGGTTGCAAAATTTATCATCTGAACACAGTAAGGACCCAACCCCATCTCACAGCAGGCTGCCCTCCCAAAATATTTCAGAGCAGGATTTCTTGTACAGTTAACAAAGAAAAATCTTGAGTCATCTAAATCTAGGGAGCCAGGCCTAACTCAGAGTGCTAAATAGAGACCTTGCCTCCTTGGACAAAGATAAATGCCTCTTAAAAATGAAGATCTTGACTGTCTATTCATTATTAATCCTAATTAGCTTGGGCAGCTGAGATACTTCCTCAAGGTACAGATCCACACATGGATTTCAGAGGGAGTCTATGTACTTAACAAGGACAGATGGAAGCTTGGCACTGCTAATCTGCCTACTAACTACCACTGCATTTCTGCAATCAAAGCCAAAATCTCACAGCAGTTTCAGGCTCTCAGCATCTCAAGCATTTAGTTGTTTAAATAGTTCTGATGCTTACAAGTGTTACTACAAGATTTGCATCTGAACAAACAAAATCACAGAAAAACTCAACAAAAACACCCATCAAAGAGAGCACAACTTGGTTAACTGTTGCTTTAAAAATAGATGCATGTTCAAAATTTTGTGTCCTCTCTCCACTTTTGCCACTCCTGCATCGGAAAATGGAAAGGCAGAGTGAAGTATTAAAAAGAAAACTGCACAGTCCATGGATTAAAGTATCCAGATTTTTTTCTGTTGTAATAACCTGAAACATAACATAAGCAGTCACAGATATAGAAAGAATTGGACTTTTAATCTGATGTTATATTCTTAAGGAGCTCTGAAAACAAGTAGGTAATTAATTATTTACCAGATAACCATAATTATATTTCTGTGCATCAAATTGTAGCCCCTGGAGACCAAGCTTCTTAGGTCACTAGTGAAAATGTTTAGCAATCATGAAAAGGGCTTTGATCCTTGTGCACATCAGAGTGTTTTTACACAGTACATAACTTTGCAAACCTTAGAGACCCTTATATCCACAGAGCCAAGGCAGGACCAGCAGAGCACATGGGCATCTCTGTTACAGTTTCCCAGGCTATCAGTGACACATATTTCGAGTTTTTCACCTAACAAATTTTCACCTAACAAATACTTTCCCAGTTCCTGTATTTTATAGCCTGATAAATCAGGACTTTCTTTCTACTTGTGTGACAACACACAACAATGTTATAGGAACAGAACATGCTGTGCTTCAGCATTAACCAACAGGCAAATGAGAAGTAGCAGGTCTTCTTTTGCACCATGCAAGGCGGCATATTTCAGATTTCTGTGCCCTACAGTCCTTGTGAGCATTGCTGCAATTGCACTGACTAGGTACAGGAAAAAAAGCTGTAGAGAGCCTTCTGCCATTCATGAACTCAAAAGATTTCCATTGCCCTTACCATTACTTCTTTTCTTGAAAGCGCTAACTTGACTTATCTACTCTGGAAGAAACTGTGATTGAACTGTTCAAAAAGCAAATATGTTCAATTTACAGCAAAGAAATGTTCATCTTATCTAATCTTAGTCAAGATAAAATGGCAGAATTTAATAATTAAACACTCCTCAACAATAGCCTCACATTTAGAGGTAACTGAGATAATGTCCACAAAAGATTTCAGGTCAGCACGATCAAGAAATCGCAGTAGTCTATGCTAACAGGCATGCAAAAAAGCAATATTTTATAAAACCAACTTTATAAGTCCATCTTCAAGGTATAGGTCTGCATAGAAGGAGTGGTCATCATTGATAATTCTTCCACCTTTAATGAGCAGTCGGTCACTCTGGAGGAAAAAAAAAGGAAAATGTGAGTTTGTCAAAATAAATAAACTTAAAAATGTATTTATAGTAACAAATGTGCTCATATTATAAAGAAAGCCATTAATATCAAACACAATTCTATATAAAGGTGGGTTCATGTGGGTACACAGACAGTGGACAGGACAGTTTCACTGACTGTTTATTCCTGACTTTTGGAACACAAGACCTCATGATCATCACAGTCCGTTCTGCTCAAAGCAGAAATCACTGCAGGCAGAAGCACTTGAAATGCCACTACATCCCCCTTTTACCTCCTCATTGCACAAGGGCCAAAAGGGAAAGAGAAACCCCAGAAGAAACTGCCCAGCACTGCAATGGCCAAGCTGAGCTCACTTGACACCCCTGGCACCTCTGGAAAAGTAACAAAGCTCTGAATGGGGAGGAACAAGGTCATAAGAGGCTGCTTAGCCCTGCCATGTGGAAATTCCTCACCAGGGAAGCTCCTTTAACATCAGCTCAGCAGGAGCAGCTCCCGCACAGCAGCCGAGGGACGCCGTGTCTCCTGTACTGTGGTACAGACCCACAGCTGAACACAGAGTTTCTAGTGGCCATGAAGAATTGATTGTAATCAATTTTTGATTTCTGCAGGTCAAAGGCTGTTGATGAACTGGGGACACCCTGTGCTGAGACTGTCCAAGTCATATCTCAATCACTCCACGCATGAGAACAGAAGGCAGCCTCCAAAGTTTGGTTCACCTGAAACCTCATCAAAGAGCACAAAGAGCCACCACCTCCAGTATTTTCTAAAGTGTCAGGAAGCAAACTCTTTTTTTTCCCCAAGAAGGACTGTTCAAAACATCAAGTCTGCAAGAGTTACTGTTTACAACAATTCTCTGCTTATATTCTTCTCTATTCAAATGGTTACATTCTGTTCTCGAAAACTACATTTTACAGAAAGTAAATTTTACCAGTGCATATTCCCAAGAACCAGAATTTAAACTTTCCCACTGAGGAAGCCATACTGAAATGCCAGCCCCCTACCACCTACCCAAAGACAGGGCAAGTCCATAACTGCAGTGCTCTTCTGGCTTTAGCTGGGTAGTTAATCTTCCTCACAGCAACTTGTATGGGGCTGTTTTGGATTTGTGCTGGAAACAGTGCTGATAACACAAGGATGTTTTAGCTACTGCTGCACAGAGCTTAGAGAGTGAATGTCTTTTCTTATCACCAGGAAAGAGGCTGGGTAAACACAAGGAATTGGGAGGTGGGGTAGCTGAAACAGCTGACCCCAATTGACCCAAGGGATATTCCCTTCCATATGACATCATGCTCATCAATAAAACTCATAGGGAGCTTGATTGGGGGAGCAGTGCCTGGGGACTGGCTGGGCATCAATACGTGGGTGGTGACCAATTTTATTGTGCACCACTTGTCCTTCTTTGATTTTATTAATCTTTTTTTATTTTCCTACCAATTGCATTATTATCATTACTATTATTATGATGATTCTGTTTCCATTATCAAAGTGTTTTCACCTCAACCCACAAGTTTTTTTCACTCTTATCCTTCCAGTTCTCTCCCCCATCCCACAGTGGGGTGAGGTGGGGAAGAATCGAGCAAGTGAGGGGCCAAGTTTCCAGCTGGGGTTAAACCATGACAAGTACATAACACTTTCGGAAAGAATTTTGCCAAAATGTGAATGCTGGAAAACTCTTAAAGCAGACAGAACCATTTTTTCCCATTCATACATAAGAATAACCATTTATTATAAGTTATTTCCTTGACTCACCAGACAATAACTCAGAATCTCCAGTTTGTCCATGTTTTATACTACTCAAGATTCAATTCCTGCTGTAATTACAGCATGACTCAGGCATATAAACCATGAATGTCCTGCATTCCCAGTTTAGAAAACAAACAAGCTGATACAGTATTAATCAATAAAACCAGGACAATAAAACAAATAAATTTCTAAAAAAATGTTCATTAAAAAGCGCTAAGGCATAGCTAGTGGTTGTACAATGTAACCTCTTTTATACACTGCACATTTGCTTTTTAGCTTGTACTTGAACAATTTCGCAGGTTCAAAACCTTTATAGCCCTCTGTCATTCTAGAAAAAGGAAAAAGGGAGAAACAGACATTTTTAAGGGAGAAAGAAGAGAGGGGAAAAGACATTTTAAATCCAGTGCACAACAAAAGAGTATGTACTCAGCAGATTTAAAGCCCTTCTCCATGTGCTGCAACAGTGACGTGACCTTGGGGGGGAACCAAGGCACAGAACTATGGTGACATATGTCCCCAGGACCTGCCTCAGACATTGTCACCCTCTCATTACAGAACAGAGATGAATGCAAGTCCTCCATCTAGAATTTGCCAGAGCAGGCTCCCTGTTTTCTCCCCAGCCTCTCTACTGTCACTTGTAATTGCAGCAGGACTTGTGAATCAGCAGCCAGAATAGTAGTAAGTTGTTTTGTCACGTGCTGGCTGTTGCATCTCCTCACTATGATGATTTACTACGCTGCCTGCAGACCTGCAGGGACCACCATCTTGCAGCTCTTTTAAAGCTTCTTCAATTGCCTTCCTAAACATTAATACTGTCCAATTACAAGAGGCATGAGTTTACTGATATAGGCAGGCAGTTTTCCCAGAGCACTGCATCAGTCACTGCTAAGGAGTCAAAAAATCTGCACCCTCATCAAGAAGTTCTACATTTCATTATTTTTAAAACAGGAGATGCATAATAAGTAGAAACAAATGTAACAGGCAAGGAAAGTAAAACAGACTAAAAGCTGAAGCTCAGCTCCAGAAAAGTAACTGTAGACGTAAGGATTTTATATGTTTTTACATATACATATATATATGTAAGTAACAAAATTAAGTATTAGAATAAGCCAATCTAAAAAAAGATACAAATGCAGTCTTAAGAAAGAACTCAGTTATGGAGCCAGCCATTAAATTAGGCCTCAGTCTGTAAAGGATTATGGAACATTCAGCTATTCAAAGTCTTGTCTTGTTCAGAATTTTGGAGGGTGTAAGAAATTCTGGTAGAGAATAAAACCCGCACTTCATGGAGACTTTCAAAATGTTAATTCTTTACACCTCAGAAGAAAATACAAACAACTCAGAATTGTTGCAAGAGCAGTCCTGCACCTGAGGCTAAGGTTCCCCATTTGGGTTATAGGAAGCCATGGAAGGCTAGGCTGCCAAAAAACCACACAACCACAGGTAGACTGCCAAGCCACTGGGGACTTGTGCCCAGCATTCACCAGAATCTGAGAGATGTGGAAACTTCTTAAACATGCTTCCATTCCAGCATATCAGCAAATTCAGAAGAAAAAGAATTGTTGGAACATCTCCCAACCAGCTTGATTTGTCAAGTGTAGGACACATTACAGATTGCTGCAAAGCAGAGCACCTTGAGACAGATGGTGTCAATGGGCACCAGCAGCCCAGGTGAGGTCTGCGTGCCCTGTGGACACCTCAGCAGCACACTGTGCCCAAGCAAACCAGCATGGTCTCAAACACCCTGCTCCAGACCAGGGCTCCTTGTCCTTAACCAAAACAGCAGCACCTGTATGCACGGATCACAGAGATACACTTCCATGAATAGGCTGGAAAAATTACACAAAAATAAATAACTAGAAAGGAGCCACAGATTAATATTGACAAGCAATTTGTTGTATTCTTCATGAAACAAAATTTCATACAAATGGTTGGTCCACATGGATTATCCATTCCCTGCTACAGCCTAAGCACAGGCTTCAGCAACAGCCACTGGAGCCTGGGTGATCCCACACTGGTTTAGGTCACTGGTCCCTGCTGCAGTGAAATCCTGGACAGGAATCTGGGCACACACAGGCTCTGTGAAGTGGGTTAGCCTCCCTGGGCATGCAGAAGGCTGTGCATGACCAGGGCCATTTATTATTTAGCAGGGGCATGATGTCAGGCAAACTGCTTGCAATTTTCTTACCAAGTGACAAATGTCCGGGTAAACTAGGGACCAGAGTCCTCTTCTCCCTGTTTCAGGCTGGAGGAGAGACACACTGTGCAGTGTCCTGGGGAAAGCAGTGAAGGAAGGGAGGAGTGACCTGAAGTTCTAATCCTGCCAGTGCTGGCCTGTATTTCTCCCTCCCAGCTGTAATCTCCATGAGGAAGAACACCCAGCTCCCAGAGGTACCCTCAGCCAGCCACTGACCCTCAGGTGCTCTCACAAGGCAAACAGCAATGGGCTCATCACTCAGCTCAGGAGGTGACAACACTGTCAGCCTTTCTAGGGTGGCTGCCACTTTTCTACTCAGCTGGCAGGTGTTTCAGGCAGTGCTGCCCTGCCTGCCGAGCTCCTAGGGCTTCATACCAAGCCTTCAGGGCATTGCCTGGCACAAGAAGCTGCCAGCCCACCTCTTCCCAGTGCAAGCCAAAAGAAGGTGCTGGGACCCTCTTCTCCCTCCAGGCTGCCAAGGACAGACAGCAGGAACATGGCAAAACAAAAAGGGAGTATTACATTGAACAGTTCATGAGATGCCAAGATGCAAGGGGTAAAAACCCTGTTCTCATTGACATGGGAGATGCAGAAAGCACACTGTAAATCCATGCTCAACAGCCACTGCAGGGTGGGGGAGCCAAGGTGTTTCTTCTCCACCCATCGCTATTGCAACGGTGCAACTGCATTGCTGCAATGCTGTTTGCCTCTGAGTTGTGTGCCGGCCATGGCACAGCATCAGCTCAGCCCCGATGCATATCTGCTGTCTCCCCTGCAGCTCCATTTTGCAGGCGCCGTGGCACCTCCCGGCTCAGCCATTCCTGCTCCTCCCAGCCCTTCACCTTCAAACCCTGCACACTGCTTCCCTGGGGATCTTTTCCTAATCACAGTCTAGCTTCTCCTGCTTAACCTGGCAGCAAAGCTGCAGAGCTTAGTCTGTGACATGACAGCAATTTTCACGGCGGCAGAAGGAGATGCCACCAACTCCGCTCGTTTGCTGCAGGAGGAGGGGCTGGCTGCTCAGACTGGAGGCGGCGGCTGTCGCTCCCTCACAACTATTGTTCCACTACAGCAAGAGCAACGCGGAACATCTGTAAGCTGGTGACTGGCACACTTTGTACCAAGTGCCTGTTTTGCTGGGGTTTGAATCAGCTTGGCTCAGGCCTTGTGAAGCGTGTCCACATTTTCATGCACACCAATGCAAAAGGCCGGGAGAGAGAAGCAGCGTCTGACCAACCCTCAGGACCACGAGCCTGAGCCCTGCCAGGGTACCCAGCCCTGCACAGGGCTCCACACAGACACAAATTAAACCAAATTCCCTTTGCTCTGGATTATTCGAAGTTACAAACCAAATGTTAGAGCAAGAACAGTTGCAAAGAAATTTAAAATTAGCCTTTTCTCAGTCACCCACTCCCCTCAGAGCTAGAGGTATCTAAAAATACACAACAAAATTCAAATAGCTTTTAGACATGCAGTTCTCAAATCTGCTTCTTGGGACTACTAAAACACAGCAAGAGAAAAAATAAAACTGCCATAAGATTTACTAAACATTATTTCAAATTGGTGCAGTGTGTCAAAATACAATGCAAAATACAAGTTATAGAAACCATACACTTCTCTATAGCACTGATATCTGTGCACTGCACCTGCAGGAACCTTTCAGAGAAAACCACATTTCTGTGATACAAGATGGAGTTCAAAAAAAAAAAAAAAAAGTCATTATGGATTCTAGCCATACAAAAAGATTCCAAGAGATACCAAGAGTAGAATTTTCATCAAATAGCAGCATCTGTCCAGACTGCAATTCCAATATATGCTATTACATTTTTGCTTTTCTTCCACAAATGAAACAACTTCCTATTACATTTTCATCTCTAAATCAAATAAACCATATATTGTTAATTATTTATGGTTTGCTTTACCATCAATATACAATTAACTTCAGATAACATATCCAGCACATGGGTCTAAGTGCTGTGCTGCTTAATTCTTGGTTTGGACCTTTATAATTGCTGCATTGCAGCTTCTGCCAACCAAAAAAGTCTTTGCAATGCTCAAACCCAGATTTTTCCATGCTTAGAGGATGAGGAAACACTCAGCAGTGATTTCACCCTCTGTGTAATTGTAAGGACTTAGTAGAATATAACATTGTCCTTACATCTCCAGAACAACAATGGCTGTTTTCATTAAAACCCAGATTATTCAAGAGCCCTGAAGATGACTAAGGGTTTTATGCTAAATAGCTATATGAAAATAGTTTAAATTCTAAATCCACCTGCATTTCAGCTCTCTGTCAATAAAGGCATGTTTTTTAAAAGACATCAGATCAAATGCAATAGACATAAAAAGGCATTAAGCTATGTCATCCCACTTGCAGCCAAGACATTACTTTTTTAGCATTTCAGAGGCAGAATTCTTTGTTACTAAGGTTTTAAAAGTCCACTGAGAGTTACAAAAGACACAGAATTCAGTTTAGAGGGAAGGTACAAGAAACACAGGCTGGTATTTGTGTTCTCCTTGATTATCTAAATCTCCACAGGAAGACTATTTGCAAGGAAGCCACCTCTCAAAGGCTGAAGACCCACTGGCAATCAGTGGAAGGAGACATTCAGAGCTCCTCTGTGCTTCCTTGCGTTGTTTCTTGCAGACTTATTTCCCACAATATACAAGAGATTTACTTTTTTTGTTTGTGTGGATATATTTGGTTGTCTTTTGTCAGAGCTGGTCGGATTCAGACCCAGCTGTGAAACAATACAGTTAAATTACCTCGCTTTTAGCAAAGTACTTACAAATAAGGAACATTTTTAAACTTAATGGCAGAAGAACAAAGATATCCTTCCCAGGAGGAATGTATGCTTAAAATCATTTCATAAGGATCAAAGAGCTGTAAATGGGATTTCATGAAGTACTGTCTGCTTATAAAAGATCTGCTTTTAATCAGCGGTATCCCTCCTTTTAAATTGCACATCTAGATTACCCTCCATAGGAAGTGGCTTTTAGCTAGGGTGAACCCTGAATCAACTCTGGGAATTCCTTGTAAAACACTCCATCCTTGAGGCAGCATTTCCAATAGGCCACTAATGGAGAATCCTGCTTTTAAGGTTTTTAACAGATGCACTCTACTATATGGCAATTAATTTAGGAAGGGTTATGCTGATTGTACTAATGCTGTATCTTGGTGCATAGCCAATGTATTCATTCATTTTTATTCATTTAAAAGATCTGATGTTCTTTTGTTTCCCCTTTCGAGACCTGTCTTCCTATTCAGCTGGCAGTTTCATTGCTTAATCACCCACTCTAAAGGGGCTACTCCTACAGCTACCAACTCCATGGGGATTTCTTCACTGTAAATGTCATCTTTGCTTTGCTTTTAGAAGGGAGCACAACAAACATCATATTGATGACAATATTCATTGGCATCAGCAGGGGTTTCATCTAAGTAGGGGCTGGAGGGTTGAAACCATTGTATCGTACGTTGCTGTACCCATCCCTTGGGTTACACACAGGTTATGTCAATTAAAGGGGATCTCAAAATCCCAGCAAGCCATTCACAGCAGAGGTTAAACTTGGGAAAAAAATAACAGTCACTTACAGCAGGGCTGACTTCTCTGGGCCACTGAACTGAGGATGTGTTTATCTAAGTCTTAATAAGAAACCTGCATCAGGTTACTGGGACATATCTGACTTGGCACCCATCACAGTCAAAATCCAACTAACACCAACTATGGAATCCCTTCTCTGACAGAGCAGGTTGATGCAAGCGAAACAGAATAGAATGCATTTGAGATCATGTTACCAATGATAATTCATGATCAACAATAGCTTATACCTTAAGACTCATTAGGACATGCACTACAGACAAATCTTTTGTCTTACAACAAGAAAAAATCCCAAAGTATCTCTGCTTCAGGGGACAAGGCCACCATCTGTACATGTAGCAAGATTAGAAACCTGCAAATTATTTTGTTGCTCATCTCTATTCCTTCTTTCTCATACCCACAAAAGCATTTATCTCTCTCATATGTACATAACCCAAGTTTATCTGAGCTAACTCCCAAATGCTTCACAAGCCAATGTCCTTTGCTGGCTCCTTCAAAGGAAAATGGAAGTTTCATGCTTTTACCATTCAAATAATTCTTGATTCTCAAAGAAATGGCAGCAAAGCAGACAACAGATCCTGATCTTTAATCAGAAAAGTGGTTCATTGGCAGTGGTTGCTCTCAGCACCTGCAAGAAGATTCAGACAAGCACCTCACTGCACCAGATGTCTTCCCAGACAGCCACTGTCCCCTTTCCAAACCTGCCCAGCTTCCAGCAAAGCACAGCTCAGTTCTCTGTGGTGGCACCAGCTATGATGCTGAAAACACTGATGCCCTGCTGAGGGCACTGACTGACTGATGAACTTGCTGTGGCAGTTAAAAGGAATCACTGCCCCAAACCCTTCCTTCTGTCCCTCTGCCAAAGGTTTCAGTCTCCACAGAAATGTCCCCAGAAGGACCTACTCTGAAAGTAATATAAATCACCATATGGAACTGACATATGAAAAGTGGACACTTTTTCTCCTATAGAAAAAAAGAAAGGAAAAGATGTGTCACGGACCAATGGAAATGGTGGCTGGAAGTCCAAAAACTTATACTGAAGCAGCTAAAGCATCTCCAAAGCTGCCAGGCTGAAGTCCAGTCCACTACACAATATGAATTCATGTATGTTCAAGGACAGATGAGTAAACTGAGAGGGGACAAGTCTGTTAAACAGACACACATGGGAACATGTAATTTTGAGGATTAAGCAAGTGTTCAAGAGTAAGAAGGCATCCAGAAGTCCCAAGTGTTGTTGACCCTGGAAAGACTGGGGACTAGAGTAACGTGAGACCAAACCAGTATGGTTTCCAGCACGAACTCCGCTTTATTCCGCGAGATGGCCGGTTAAGTACAGAGCAGATAGTTTACAGTAGCAGGTGCATTGTGATAGGCAGTGAGCATACAGAAGTATGTAAGCAATCTAGGATTAAGGTGGCTACGGAGATCTAGTGCCATTACCTCCATGCTGCGAGTGGCCATACCTTAACACGTACGTAGCAGGAGATAAGGTTATCTGCTACTACGTACTCGGAACGTTCCGCGGCCTACTAGGCCCAGGCCTGAGGCCTAGTCTGGCCTAGTCTGGAATAGCTCAAATGGTATCTGTGAGCATATCATGCCCACGATACCTGAGAAACTCGGCCACACCCAAGCCTTGGTGTTTTAAAACAGGACAAAAAGTGCTGTCTAAATCAGCCAAATTCTTGCACCAAGAGCAGAATATTAACATGAGGCAGTGTTCCCATGCCCAGCATTCAGAAGGCTTTCCAAACACTTCTGGCAAGTGACAGAGCAATTTGAGTGTAGCTTCATACACTGTGTTAAACAAAGGTGGATGATAAAAAAGCATAGTCAGAGGAGATACAGAATAGATCCAAACCTAGACAAGGACTTTAGTCCACCATTCCAGGTACTCACCATGTCCTGCATCTGTAGGATATGTCCTGCATCCAAAATTAATTGGCTGGCAGCTCTCACACTGCTGTTGTCTCACACCAGAACACCACGCATTACCCTAGCACTTTGTTCAGACCAAACAGAAAGTTTTCATCCTGAACCAGTGTGTCACAAAGCAGAAATACAGGTGAATGTATTTTTTCTCTCTCAAAGTATTCTGCCATCTTCAACTGGAGCCTACTTGCTTCTCATCTCTCTTCATACTAATTCTAAAGATAACAAGTAAAATTATTCTCTGCACCTACTCTTCTGAAGTTCTTCAGTCTCTCCATTTTTCTGCATCTGCTTTTTTTTTTTTTCTCATGTTGTGCCAGATCTTCTCTTCTCTTGTTATGCTCAGTAGTGAGATCCTTCCTCTGTATCACCACATTTGTGCTCTCTGTCTCCCTGTGCCTTACAGTCTGTCAGCTCAGGACCAGCAGTGCCTTTCCCCACTCATATGCCAACCCTTGGACCATACCCAGAAAGATGATTCCCTTTTTTTTTTCCAAGGAATTCAGGCATTTTCCTCTCCCAAATGCCTCCTTGCATTTGGTGACTAGCTATTCTGCCTTTGCTCAGTAGAATTGTGTTCACACCTCCCCTTCACTGAGCTCACACAGATTATGTTTTAATGGGTGCAGTTGCTGCTGGAACACACACATCCTGTCACAGGCATTTAACATGCCACATGCCTTTTTAAAACCCTGCTACAATTTTGAGTTCATCTAAGCTCAGACCTTGTTTGAAAACTGCCAACTGCCACCAAAACACAGAAGCCAAAATAATTTGGAACAGGTATTTCCGTGTCATCATCTCCACTGATTCCCTGTAATATGCTGCACAAGAGGAGTACAATAGTGATGTTAAAAGCAATGGGCTGGGCATATATCGTGGAAAATCTGGTCTGCATGAGAACATCCTGCACAACCAAAGCAGAAAAGATTGCCACCTCATGCAGAAGAACACCTCGGCACTGGATGTGGTGGCTGTCCTTAGTAGAGAGGCAGAGAAAAGGGCTCCTGCACTCTTGGCCTCCCTTTGGCACATCCTGCTCCATCCCCAGCTAACATTCCTGAACCAGTGGTTTGAGACCCACCTGCCAAGGAGTCCAACACAGTGCAGAAGACACAACTGAAGTGCTTACACTTACTGGCTCAATGCATTTCTATTTTACATCCCCAGACTGGTCTGGTGCTTCCAAAACAGAGGTCCTTCCCCTCCCACAGTAGTTACACAAAAGGGCCCAGTTTCTCCAGTCTGACTCACAACTGAATGGCACCTTACACTGGCACAGTGCTGGTGCTCCACTAACAGCAAGCCTGGATGCTCCATGGGATGCATAACAGGCAGCCACAAATGAGATAAAATGCAAGAATCCTGAATTTTCACAAGCTGAAATGGAAAGGGAAAAAAGGCAGATGAAATGAAAAAAAAAAAAAAAGAAAACATGCAGTAAATGAGAACAGGGAAATTCTCAGTGCCAAAAAGGGCTTGTGCAACAGTGTCTTTACCACAAGCAGTGGGAGAAGGGAAAGCAGGAATGAAGCTGCTCGGGGGAAAAGAGGTTCAGGGGCTTTCAGTCAGGCTGTGCTGTCTGAAGGAGCCAGGAGGCGAGGCACAGTCAGACCAGGCACAAGGAAGAAGTTATGCCCACATGCACCACCAGCAGTAAACCAGACAGGATACCACAGCGTTGTCTTCCCAAGAGTGGTATCTCCTTCCACACTGATCAGAGGTGAAACCAGCTGCTGCCTCTTCCTTCACAGTTCCTGATGCTGCAGACCTGATCCCAGAGGGAAGTTTGGGCCAGGTCCTGAGTGCTGACTGCAGTGCCTGTGGCTGGATGCTGCTGCTGGGTGTTCTTGTGTGCTCAGAACAGCTCCTGGCCCCATGCAACAAACATAGGCTTGGTACTGGAAAATCCACAGCAAAGTATCAGCACCCAGGACACTGTCAGAAATCAGCTTCTCACTTCTCCAATGAACCCTTTTTGGAGCTGGTACAGCTCCAAAAAGCAGGAGTGTGAGTGGGGAGAAATGTTCAGAACAGTAACAAATGACATATTAATATTATTTCATCATCACTGCTGTTGCATACTTCTGCAGAACTATCTTTAGAGGCCAGAAGACTTGAAGCTACAATGTATTTCCTTAGTGGCTGGATGAAACATCTAATTTACCACACTGGAATGGGGCTTCAGAAGATGCACACAGATAGATCCTGTGGGTTCCAGGCAGAGTGTACAAGGTCTGACACAAAGTGCTTGATTTGCTTTTGCTGGAGGAGAAGAAGGGCCAAAAAACAGTCCAGCTCTGATGCCTGCCAACTTCACTAATGTTAATTTATGCCTTTGATTTGGTCACAAATCTCAACAGTAATGTTAATGAATATTCATTTATAGAGCTGCAACACTTCCCACTTCAAAGAGAAATGGCTGAGGTTTGGGCTTTCCTTTTCACAGCAATCCTTTCCCCAGCACAGAGAAGAAATTTTGAGAGAAGTGATGAAATGAAAAGGAACTGTTGATTCTAAGGCAAAGACTCAGAAGACTTCTAGTTTCTCATTCTACTCCAAACTGGAGAGCAAAAAACTAGCTATGGGTGGGACCCTGTTACACTCCAGCTTCAAATGAAGACTGAGCTATGCACAAAGCACCTGACACTCACCCAGAGGGTAACCCAAGCCAGACACGCCCTGGGGAACTCTAAGTCACACAAAGCATTGAGGAACAAGGCAAGAGGAGCCATCACCCAAAAAGCCAGTGCAGCACCCAGGTGCAGCCTTGGCCAGCAGGCACCGCTGCCTGTTGATAGTGGAAACCTGCATAAATGCAGCACTATGGTATCATAAAACTCGGCTTTTGGACGGAGGTTATTCCCCTCATGATCAAATATTTTGACTGAAGGATGCTTTCATTGTACATGGAGAAAACCGCGAGAAGCTTACAAGCTTTGTAGCACTGGCTCCACTAATGCAGTTAAGCACCGGGTTTGCTCGGGAAGGTGCCACACCCACCAGGCAGCCCGCTCCTGCAGCTACAGGAACTTGCCTGGCGTCACACCGTGCCAGCTTTCCAGGGAAAGCTCCACAAACACAAGCAATTGGAGTTCACCCCGCTTCCCCGCTCATCTCTGCCCCAGGTGCCGCAGCAGCAGTGACTCCATCATCCACTGATCCAGTCTCCCAAGAGGAAAGCAACAAGCTGGAGACCAACACCGGTGCTGGGGAATACCCTCTGCCGTGCGAGCGAGCTCGGGGTGCGATTTCCCCCATCACACCCCTACCCGCCAGCTCTGCCTGTTCTTTATCCCAGCCTCTATATCCTTAGGTCGTGTTATTGAGGGAAAGCATATACTGTTATCAAAGGACTCAGGTCCTTTCTTTCTGGCATGGAAAGCACACCCTATTCTGCTCGGGTACAAAAGCATCTAGCGGGAGACAGCACCGATAGGAAGAGGATGGTTATGATTAACTCTTTGGCTCCTGATTCCCACCACGCCTGATGTATTAATAGCGCGCAGAGGTGTTGATGCTGGCATCATGGCGCTCTTTGATTTTCCACGCTTCCCCCGACGCCCACGCTCGCCCACCGCCCATTTCTCCGCAGCCTGTGCCTCCCCCGGCCCACCGCCCCTGCCCCGCCGAGGCTGCGCTGCCCCTGCCCGCTGCGGGGGGCGGCGGCAGGGGCACGTTGTGCTGCGGTGGTCCCCTCCCTCTTTTGTTCTGCCTCGCCCGGCAGCCGAGCCTCCCCGGGCCCGGCTCCTCGGGAGGGCGGTACCCCGGCCCCGGCCGCGCCGGGACGAGCCCCCGCCGGCGCTCCCTCCCCTCCCGCCCCGGGCTGGAGCGAGCACACGGCGCTGAGCCCCGGCTGGGCGGCAGGGCTGTGTGCAAGGGGAGGCAGAATACAAAAAAAGAAGAAAAAAAATACACAACAATGACATTTTAAAATAAAATTAAAGGAAATTAGTCCTCGCCCAGAGCTCCAGCGGGAGGAGGACGGGCGGCGGCGCCCGCACCCCGCCGCTCCGGGGAGCCCGGCCCCGCAGCCTGGGGCTGCCCGCGGCCCCGGGCATTGCGCGGCCGCGGCGCTCCCGCCGCACGCCCTTCCCTGCCCCGCGAACAAAGGAGCCCGGGCCGCTTACCGTGATGTGGGGGATGCTCTTCTTGCCCTGGTAAGACATGTCGGCTCTCCCTAGCGCCGGGAGCACGCAGCGAACCCGAGGACCGAGCCGAGCTCAGCGGAACAACACCGGCGGTGCTGAGACGAATAATAATGCGAAGCCCGGTCGGGTGATGGGGCGGGGCGGGGGCGACCCGGCAGAGCGCTGGAATGGGGGCGAAGTTGCGTCGCCCAGAGGAAGGGGAGCCCGGCAAACCCGGCACCTTTTTTTTTCCGGCTGCAATCAAACAGGGACGCGGCTCCCGGGGGGGTCGGCGAGCGCTGCCTCTGCCCGCGGCAGCAGCGCCCTCCCGGCTGCAGGTCGGAGCAGGATTCGCTCAGCGCAACCCAGGAAGCGTTTCCTTCCCTCCTGTCCCCCACCCCTCCGCCTAGCCCCCCTTCACAGCCCATCAATCCAGCCGGAGCCTCCCTCCCTCCCTCCCGCACCAGCGCTGGGAAACGCCGCCCCGCCAGCTCCGCCGCCGCCCCGCTCGCACGCTGAGGTCACCGGCAGGAGCCCACGCGTGGGCTGCCGCAGGGTGGGGACGGGGGACAGAACCCCGGCGGTGGGCCCTGCTGATGGCAATGGCACTGCCTGCCCCGTCCCCACGGCGTGGAGCCTGACGGCAGTGCTCTGCGCTGTCCCAATGGCACTGCCCCCCTAGCACTGACCCTGATGGCACTGCCCTGCGCTGTCCCCATACAACTGATCCTGGTGGCATTGCCTTGCATTGCCCCGATGGCCCTGCCTGCTCTGTCCCTAATAGCACTGACCCGGGTGGCCCTGCCTGCTCTGTCCCTAATAGCACTGACCCGGGTGGTACTGCCTGCTCTGTCCCCGATAGCACTGACCCGGCTGGCACTGCCTGCTGTCCTCACCAACATCTTCTGACCCCAGCACTGACCTTCTCTGCCCTCCTTGTCACTGCCCCATTGTCACACACCTGCTCTGCCCGGTGCTCATGGAGGTCATGGGGGATAACACAACCAGGCCAGGACAGGTAGATGCTATATCAGCAGCTGCTGGAGTGGTAGAGTGGCTAGTTGAAACCCTTCTGTCTTTTCTCTGTCTCACAGAATGCCTCCCTCCACCCATGGTGCTAGAGGGTACAAGGCACTGCAAAGCTGTGCCCATGTTAATCCCCCCAAGGACACGCACTCTGGTGCTCTTAGCACACCCACCCCTGTGATACACACATAGGTACAAGACATTAAGCACCCAGGCCACATCCCTGACACATCTTCCCAGAGATCATGGTTTAAAGCTTGTAAAAAACTTTGGATGCCACTGCACAGGGATCACATGTATCTGTTGCTTACAGTGCACCTTCCTAAGCCAGTGGCCAAATCTTGCCTGCTTTACCCCTAACCTCATCCCATCTCGCTTTGGTTGACTTTGCAAGCACAGTATGATCTAGAGAGGTAGTGCTCACTACCCTGAGTCCCAGGCTGAACTAGGAAGCAGGGAAAATGGGGAGGCAGCACCATGGATGTGCTAGAAGATGGGGTGTTCTGTGCCCTTCCACTCCCCCAGGGTCCTGATTGAAAAACCCAGGAGTTCAGGTGAGCTACAAAAGAGAAAACTGCACTGCAGCTGGCAGCCTCTGAAGGCAACTCTGGGGTTATTGCAGAGAAAACAGCAGCATCCCAGGCACAGTGTCCCACCAAGCCCTGCCTGCTCATTCCAGTGTCCCACCACAGCAGACACCATGTGGCACCTGCACGCAATCCCCAGGCCAGAGCAAACCAGCAACCCATTCATGCTCAGATTGAAAAGGGGTGAAGAGAGTGGAAACTCTCAGTTCAGCTTGCAGAAAGAGCAGAGTGCGGACAAGCCACAGAGGCTCCAGGCTGGGTGCTAAGGAGCAGGGTGTATCCAAGCAGAGGCATCACGGCAAGGCCGCATTTTTTCTCAGGGGTAATCAATGACAGCCCGGGATCCCACGAGAGCCAGCCTCCCGGGTGTGCCTCCAGCCTGCCTGCCACCGACAGGGCTAAGATGGAGACACACAGCCGTCAGGGGCCGGCCAGCCCACCGGCTCACTTCTCCCTTGAGGCTGCAATATGAGTCCAGGCTGCAGAGCCGGGGAACGGGAACCTGGGGCAGAGGTTTCTGCCGATCCTCCTGCCTTCCGCGCTCCCTGCCGGGGAGACAATGCAGGCGCAGAGGGAGCCGGGGGGAGCGGGGGCAGAGTCAGGGCGGGGGGTCGGGGCAGATCCTGGGGCTGTGCCTGGGACAGGCTCCGCGGAGATTCCCCTGCGAGCTCGGGAGTGCTGCGGACCCGGCTTTGTTCCGGGGGCCGGCCGGGAGGCGCGGAGGGACCCGAGCTGCCCCCCTGCCCCCCGGCACGGGCAGGAAAGGAAACGGAGAAAACTCATCGCCATCACTTACAAAGGAAAACGATTTTTGGGGTCTCCCCCTCCCGCCCCCGCTAAGCTCTGCCAGGTGAGGTAGTTTAGGGGCCAGCCGGGCTCTACCCAGAGCATCAGCGTGACCGGGAGGAGGGGGCCGCGCCTCCCCGACCTGCCGTGCCGGAACTCCCCGCGAAGGCGGCCCCCAGTCCCCTGCGCGGGAGAGCGGGGCTCTGCGGCACGGCTCGGCTCGGCACAGCAATCTCGGCTCGGCTCGCTTCGGCACAGCAATCTCGGCTCGCCTCGGCTCGGTTCAGCAGTCTCGGCTCGGCTCGCCCAGCGAGCGGGGGCGGCGGCTCCCTCCCCCCGTGCCCGGGCCCCGCTCACCTGTCCATTGTCCTGGCCCTGCAGCAGCTCCTTTCCCGTAGGGTATTTGATCTCCACGCCCGGGGTCTTGTCCTCCCGCTCTCCCGGGGAGCTGATGACGGAGCCGGAGATCTCGCTGATGTCGCTGGCGGTCTCGCTGTAGTTGTCCCCTCCGTCCAGCATGTCGTGCCGGCTGCCGCTCCGCGGGGTCCGGGACCCCTTCTTCCCCACGCTGTAGGCATCGAAGTCGATGGTTTTGTTCTCATAGGCCCCCTCCACCGAGGCGAACATTCCCCCGTATTTCTGTCGCGGTGTCTGGGCTGTCGTGCCCGGCCTAGCTAGATACACAGGCAGGTCATCTTCTTTATTCCAGTTCCTCTTTCTCTCGGCCATTCTCGCCGTCCGGATCTCTCTCTCTCTCTCTCTCTCCCTGCCTCCCACTTCTCTGCACCTTCCACTACCGGGATAGGCTGTTAGTGACCATAAAAATGAATGGATGGATGCAGCAGTGGCGGAGCTGGGTTGGCTGGTGGGATCTTTCCCTTAGGGAACTGCAAACGTTAACCTCCCTCCCCCCACTCACCCCCCCGAAAAAAAAAAAAAAAAAAAAAAGAAGAAAAAAAAGGAAAATAAGAGAGAAATACAGAAAGAGAGAGAAATAAATCCGAGCGGGATTTAAAAATAGCCGTGTTAGTAAAGAGCACGTGAAAATAAAGTACAAAGAGCGGAGCGGAGAGGGTGGCAGAGGCAGGTGATTGGAAAGCCCCTGACGAATGGGAAGAGCAGCAGCGATTCCCCGAGCAGGGACCGCAGTGCACAGCTCCCCCGGTGTAGAATGATCCGGGGGGCGGGAGGCAGGGGGAGGAGGCAGCGGGGGAGCCCGCCGCATGCACACACGGCCGCTGCCGACGGGGTCCTGCCCTGCGGGCGGGCGGGCGCCGGGCACCCGCTGCTGCGTGGCTTCGGGGCTGGAATAAAAGGGAGGCGAAAAGAAGAAGAGAAAAAAAAAAAAGAGAGAAAAGCTCCGAACCTCCCCCAGCCCTCGCGGGCGAGCCGGAGGGAGTTTCTCCCACTTTGCTCACTCACATTGCCCCCGCCCCCCTCCGCGGGAGAGGCTGCGGCGGTGCCCGGGCGGGGCGGGGGGCGCGGCCGCGGACGCCCCCGGTGCGGGCGGGGGACGGGCCAGCTCGCTCGGGGTCAGTCCGCGGCCGCAGGGGGAGCGGCGGGCAGGAGAGCGCGGGGTGGCCGGAGTGTGGGAGGAAGCAGAACCAGCCCCAGCCTCCGGGCAGGGGGCTGGCGCTGCCGCAGCAGCTGGTGCCCGCGGGGGTGGTGGCGGCTCCGCTCCGCCCCGCCGCCCGCGGCTGCCGCTCCCCCGCTGCGGCGGCGCGGACAGGGCGCCCGAGCCCTTGGCTCGCCGCGGGGGCAGGGGGCTACAGGCGGGGGCTACAGGCGGGGGCTACAGGCGGGTGCAGGGGGCTACAGGCGGGGGTACAGGCAGCCGGCGCCGGCCCTGACACGGAAGTGATCGCGCCGAGCGCTGCCCGAGCCGCCGGGCGCGGGGCGTGCGGCCCGCGGCCCTCAGCGCCCTGAGGGGAGGCGGCAGCCGGGCGTGTCCCCGCGGATCCCCTCGGAGCGCAGCGCGCCGCCCGGAGCTGTCCCTTCAGCACCCCGCAGCCTCCCGGGCCCGCACGGTGCTCGCCTGACTTGGGCTCGGCAGAAAGAGACAAACCAGGGAGGGCTTCGCTTCGTGAGGGGTCCAAGTTCCCAAAACCAAGGGCGAGAGGGGTGCAGAATGTGCTCTCCTCAGCTCTCGGTACAGCCCGCTTCAGAAAGTCCATCTTTACAGCCCTGCCTTACAATCACCCTGAGATTTGGTGCCTGAGATCATCCACCAAATTCACAAGTCCTTGGACACTCCTCTCCTGCACGAACAGCCAGTCTCTGGCAATTGTCACAGGCTTTGACTACGCCAGTAGTTACATAAGGGACATTTTCTGTTGCTCTGAAATAATGTATTGTAACAAACTGGCCTGAGATTTAATTACGTGACTAAGCAAATTTGAAGCAGTGGATCAATCACAAGGCCTGTTTACTGCTTGCCTGCTGTTTGAATACAAGCCCAAACACACTACACTGTTGCCTTTGGTCCACCGGCATACCTGGTGGTCCCAGCACAAGGAAAATAGCAAGTTACTAATTGCAAGAGAAAAGTAGGAGGTTAAAGAGGTGGGTCCCTGGGATTTCATCAGAAATGAGTCCAGATAACCATCTTTCTCATTAACAACTACCCATGGACCCAAACCATGTGAAAAAGCAGTGAAGTGACATACCTGAGCAATGCCAAAATACATCCAAGGAAAACACCTTTCTTTTCTGCATTTATAATCCAGTGGGACCTGATGTCTTAAATGCTGTGTGTACATTCAATGCTATGGGTGTTGTTCACACGAGGGGAGTTAGTAAGATAGCAAAATTTTCATTTATTATTGGTTAGCAGCACACTGATTTCAGTCAACTGACATTTCTGAGTATGTATCACCCAGGATTCCACAGCTCCCTTAACCATATTTCCACATTAACATGTTAATATCATATGGAGGTTTCACTCCATATGATATTAACAGGAGGTGCCTGTGAAAAAAACTAAGTATAGCTTGTAGGACATTGCTTTGTTGCTTCCTTAAAGTCTTCTCTTGTATGGACAAATACTGATTTTTTTTTTTCCTGATGGTAACATTGAGATTTATTGATCATGTTGGGGGAAAAAAGTCAATTTTTTCCTCCACAGGATGCCAAACCCTTTCAGTTAGTGAAACATGCAGGTGGCACATGGAGTGTAATGTGTGACCTGCCTGTCTTTGCAAGTATTGAAAAAATATTGTCTTTATGAGTTATTTCTTTGCAATCAAGAGATTAATTAGAATTTCCAGAATAAAAACTTCTGAAGGTTCCATGGTATGTTCAGTATGTTGCATAGTCCATACATCTGTTAAATGAAGAGCATCTTTTATTTATCATCCATAAAGCTAAGAAAGATGGACTTTATTTACACTTGGGATCTACTTAGGTAACACTGTTCAGGTTTCCAGAGCACTGAGGTTTTTGGGGTTTTTTAAATAAAAAATAGAATAATGCTATTTTTTAAGTATTAAGCCAAGAGATTCATATTAATTCTGATACATAAGCAGATCACAAGACTCAGAGAACATGTCACATCAATGCTTTGGAATTAAATGTTTTGGGGATTTTTCATATCAGAGCCCTTAGCTTACTAAAAATTATTCTCAGTCACTAGATGCATACTGTTCCTTTGTTCAGTAAGAGATAAAATTGCAGTTTTAGATGCTACAGAAGCAGATCCAACTGCATCCTGATACCCTGGCATCCTGTGAGTTTGCCTAAAAACTGCATGCAACTTTGGAGAAATATATTACTTTGGTATATTCTCTTGCAGACAGTGCATCCCCTCCTGTTTTGACACTGCCTGATGAAAAGAGGCCTGAGCTTGATGGAAAGTGCACCCTCTTCCTGTAGGGACCTTTATTCCAAATAGACTAGATGAGTGACAGCAGAAAACCGAGGGGCATACTTGTTTCACACAACCAAACCTACAACATCTTGCTGGACAAAAGCCCAACAAGGAGAGTCACATACTTGCCTGGCTTTGGTTGTAGCTGCGCTCTTCTTCCAACAGAGTGAACATCATGAGCTAGAGCAGGACTTCCCTGGTGCAGGGCCTCAGAGAATGTGCAAGGTATATTTTGTACCTAGGTTTTGCTGTTGTGCATTTTACCCCAGAATCATCAGACCCTTGGCACGAATGGTCCAAAGGAAATGCATGTGAGGGTGACAAGTTCTCCTTCTTCCAGAGGAGTGACTGGAGTTGCCAAGTCACTGAGTCAGCCTCCCTCTCTGCTCTGTGGGACTGTGTCTCTGCCAGCAGTGTCCTCCTCCCCTCACAAAATCTGATCCCATGGATTGGAGATTTGCACTGTCTCCTGACATGCAGGAACTGTGAATCCAGAACACAGCTACAAGCTGCGGATGGCTCAGGTTACCCACTTCATGAGGAGTGATACAGCCCATAGTATTCTGCCAACTCATATTAATTCCACTAACTCAGCAGAAGCTGAATGGCTGCTCCTCCAGCATGAGGAGCAAGTGCTCAGGTGTAACGATTTCCTTACCCTGTGAAAAGATCAAGTGGCCCCTTCCTCAAAACCGAGACTTCCTGGGTTGCTATCCATGGATACAGTTGTATGGAAAACTGTATTTCAGAAGCTCTGTCACCATTTAAAAGTTAAAATAATAAAATTATAATGTTTTTAATTTAAAATATGCATACATTTAATATACAAAATTATACAAATTATACATTTAGCTAACATAGAAAAATACATCTTGTTAACAAGATAAAATGTCAACGTATCTTACATAATTTGTGAGAGTTACAAATCTGTGATCATCAAGTAGACTTTGTGACTTCATTACAATTCTGTATCCTCCTAGTTACACTGAATATTAATACATATGTACAGTTGATATCAATGGCAAATGTCTTAGAGTGGAAATCTTTGCTGAAGAGTTATCCAGAAGGTCTTTATTAAACAGTTAAAATACAAGTGGCCTCTTTTATACTATTGAAGTTTCTCACATAGCCAAAACTAATGTGACACCCAGTGCCAGGTTGGTCATGGGTCAGAGTTTAAACTTCTTGCATTTATTTACAAACACCCCTCCCTCCCCAGTCTAACTGCTACACCTGCTTTGTAAGTATCACACCATAAATCCCAGCTTTTTTGTGTATTCTTTGGTACCTCTTCAAATGGATCCAAATTTGTGGCCCTAATAACTGCTCGTCATGACTTCTGGTTACCATTCCTCTGTTGGCTGTGCAAAAGTGTTAAATTGTTGTACAGCACTAGAGCTCAAAAGGCAAGATATCCATACATTATTCATCCCAGATTACTCACAAATACCTCAGGAGGTGGGGAAATATTTCTGTTTCAGTCAACAAATGTATGCAGTAAGTCTTCACTCCTTATTTAATTTACATGGTTTCTTTTTCCAACTTCCAAACAAAAGACAGAAGCATATGTTATAAATAAGCTATAAAAATCAGTCCCATGCTGGGCCTTGTCTTACATACTGTGAGCCATGTAATGATTTTTTTTTCAGTTATTTACAAATCCTTTAAAACCTGTTTGTCATCACAGGGAGCAAAACAGAAGACCACCAGCAGTCTGATTTTCAGGCCTTCATTTTTTTCTTTTTCTTTCTTTTTTTTTTTTTTTTAATTTAGCTCTGAACAAATTGTTCTTAACTTCCTAGAAGATAAAATTCACTCATGAGTTAAAAGCTTATTCAGCTTTTCCTACGAGCTGCTTAGGACCATCAGTAAGTGATACATCAATTGCCTCATGCAGGCTTTTTTGGCACTGGAGTGGTTTTCATCTGTTAGTTACATTTTCCCTCTTTTTGAAAAGCCCACAGTTCAGAGAGTAGAGAAATGTGGCTGTTTGGCATCGGTTAGTGCACACTGCACAGTAACCTCTCACATTGGAATTCACATTTGCATATTCATATTCCCAAACCAAGAGTCAATGTTACACAGACAATAGTGAACAGAGATTTATACCACAAACCCCAGCAACTCCAAATCAAGGCAGGTCTCCAAAACTACTAATCTCTTTTCCTCCCCTACAACATTAAAGAGAACATGATGCCCAGATACCTACCACATGTGAGAATTTCTTAAGCCAAGTAGAAGCAAGCATGAAATCTTGGTCCCAAGAAAGCCCATGGAAATTTGCCAGTCACTTCAATGATACAAGCATTTAATCCTGTATATTTAAACTGCCTCCTTTTTTTTCCCTTTTTTCCTGCCTTTAACTGCAACTTGCAACTAGTATGCATGTATCCCAATGGTAGAATTTAAGTTAGCTATATTTTTAGATTATATCCTATACAAGAAATAATATATTCCCTTTCCTAACATTTCTACAGGGGCAAAAATTCCTGTCCATGATCCCATGGCTACTGATTTCTAACGCAAATATATTTAGAGCCAAAGGCACAATATATTTTAAACGAATTCTTCTAAAGCAAGAAAGAGGTTGGAACAAGTTTCTGTAATCCTAGGGCCTGTTACCCCTCTGCCTCCTTAAGGCACTAAAGGATTTCCAAGGATTAGTGGCAATACCCAGCATACACATCCCTCCCTCCACCCCATAACCACAGCAAATTCAAATATTAAAAACCTTCAACTGCAAGTGAGAAATACAGGTAGATTCATGAAACACAAAAAATCAGAGTTTCCACTTGTCAGAAGGCTGCAAGGACAAACATCAGCCACGCTTTAGCAGGCAGTTTATCCTGGGAACTCTGCAGTGTATGTGACACATTTCCCAGCAACTGCATTATTCTGAATATAACGTGATTATCACGCCAGAGTCAATCATTGTGCTTGCAGCATTTGCCAAGCACAGTGGTGTGAAGAACAGAATTTGGGATTTAAAGGTCGCTTAAGGCGCAACCTGTAAGATGTCTTTTCAATATCCTCCAATGCTCTATACTGTAAAGTATAAATAAGTGAACTGCCAAAGAAACCATATTTTCTATGTAATACTGCCCATCTTGTCTATTTAGGGTGACAGAAGGA